>NC_136391.1:42531929-43131929 GCF_965140285.1 Lepidochelys kempii
AGTTAATGTAGACATTTTCCAACTATTTAAAGGGAACTACAAATGAATAAATAATTATACTATGTTTTAAACTCAGATACTTTAACTGAAAAATATTTTAGTTTAAAAAATATATAAGTTGTCCCACAATCCATTCTCCATGTCTTCACTGCAGCTGACAGTTTGGAAAGTGAGTTATGAACCTGGGAAAGGTGCCATATAGCACTCTGTACCTTTTGAATTTTGTTTATCTACATATCATAGAATCATAGAATCATAGAATATCAGGGTTGGAAGGGACCCCAGAAGGTCATCTAGTCCAACCCCCTGCTCAAAGCAGGACCAATTCCCAGTTAAATCATCCCAGCCAGGGCTTTGTCAAGCCTGACCTTAAAAACCTCTAAGGAAGGAGATTCTACCACCTCCCTAGGTAACGCATTCCAGTGTTTCACCACCCTCTTAGTGAAAAAGTTTTTCCTAATATCCAATCTAAACCTCCCCCACTGCAACTTGAGACCATTACTCCTCGTTCTGTCATCTGCTACCATTGAGAACAGTCTAGAGCCATCCTCTTTGGAACCCCCTTTCAGGTAGTTGAAAGCAGCTATCAAATCCCCCCTCATTCTTCTCTTCTGCAGGCTAAACAATCCCAGCTCCCTCAGCCTCTCCTCATAACTCATGTGTTCCAGTCCCCTAATCATTTTTGTTGCCCTTCGCTGGACTCTCTCCAATTTATCCACATCCTTCTTGAAGTGTGGGGCCCAAAACTGGACACAGTACTCCAGATGAGGCCTCACCAATGTCGAATAGATATCAATATCTATTGCTGTGATTGACTGCAACAGAATAAATATACCAGTAGCTGTAACAGTCTGTGATTAGTGTGCATTAAAATTAGTGTGCTTTTTTTGCCTCTGTCTTCACGAACAAGGTCAGTTCCCAGACTCCTGCACTGGGCAGCACAGCATGAGGAGGAGGTGACCAGCCCTCTGTGGAGAAAGAAGTGGTTCGGGACTATTTAGAAAAGCTGGACGTGCACAAGTCCATAGGGCCGGATGCGTTGCATCCGAGAGTGCTAAAGGAGTTGGCGGATGTGATTGCAGAGCCATTGGCCATTATCTTTGAAAACTCATGGCGATTGGGGGAAGTCCCGGACAACTGGAAAAAGGCTAATGTAGTGCCCATCTTTAAAAAAGGGAAGAAGGAAGATCCGGGGAACTACAGGCCAGTCAGCCTCACCTCAGTCCCTGGAAAAATCATGGAGCAGGTCCTCAAGGAATCAATTCTAAAGCACTTAGAGGAGAGGAAAGTGATCAGGAACAGTCAGCAAGGATTCACCAAGGGCAAGTCATGCCTGACTAATCTAATTGCCTTCTATGACGAGATAACTGGCTCTGTGGATGAGGGAAAAGCGGTGGACGTGTTGTTCCTTGACTTTAGCAAAGCTTTTGACACGGTCTCCCACAGTATTCTTGCCAGCAAGTTAAAGAAGTATGGGCTGGATGAGTGGACTATAAGGTGGATAGAAAGCTGGCTAGATTGTTGGGCTCAACAGGTAGTGATCAATGGCTCCATGTCTAGTTGGCAGCCGGTATCAAGTGGAGTGCCCCAAGTGTTGGTCCTCGGGCTGGTTTTGTTCAATGTCTTCATAAATGATCTGGAGGATGGTGTGGATTGCACCCTCAGCAAGTTTGCAGATGACGCTAAACTGGGAGGAGTGGTAGATACGCTGGAGGGTAGGGATAGGATACAGAGGGCCCTAGACAAATTGGAGGATTGGGCCAAAAGAAATCTGATGAGGTTCAACAAGGACAAGTGCAGAGTCTTGCACTTAGGACGGAAGAATCCCATGCACCGTTACAGACTAGGGACCGAATGGCTTGGCAGCAGTTTTACAGAAAAAGACCTAGGGGTTACAGTGGATGAGAAGCTGGATATGAGTCAACAGTGTGCCCTTGTTGCCAAGAAGGCCAATGGCATTTTGGGATGTATACGTAGGGGCATTGCCAGCAGATCGAGGGACGTGATCATTCCCCTCTATTCAACATTGGTGAGGCCTCATCTGGAGTACTGTGTCCAGTTTTGGGCCCCACACTACAAAAAGGATGTGGAAAAGTTGGAGAGAGTCCAGCGGAGGGCAACAAAAATTATTAGCAGGCTGGAACACATGACTTATGAGGAGAGGCTGAGGGAACTTGGATTGTTTAGTCTGCGGAAGAGAAGAATGAGGGGGGATCTGATAGCTGCTTTCAACTACCTGAAAGGAGGTTCCTAAGAGGATGGATCTAGACTGTTCTCAGTGGTAGCTGATAACAGAACAAGGAGTAATGGTCTCAAGTTGCAGTGGGGGAGGTTTAGGTTGGATATTAGGAAAAACTTTTTCACTAGGAGGGTGGTGAAACACTGGAATGCATTACCTAGGGAGGTGGTGGAATCTCCTTCCTTTGAAGTTTTTCAGGTCAGGCTTGACAAAGCCCTGGCTGGGATGATTTACTTGGGGATTGGTCCTGCTTTGAGCAGGGGGTTGGACTAGATGACCTCCTGAGGTCCCTTCCAACCCTGATATTCTATGAAAAAAAGACTACAGTCCACATTAAAAAGGTATTTAAAATCTTATAATACAATACTGAAGTTAACTAAGTAAGATATTTATGTGGCATCTTTAATTTCTGAAGAATCCCAAAGACTTGTCCAGATCCTTGGGTGGTATAAATTGGTATAACTCCATTCACTTCAAAGGAGCTACACTGATTTACACCAGATGAGAACTTGGCCTATATGTGCAAAGTATGATAAATCTGTAGTGACTTGAGACTAGTCTATAGAAAGATCTTACAAGTAAAATCCTAGATGACCAAGTATATCTATTTCTCTAGAACCTGTGTTATTTCAGTATCTCAGGGAAATAATATTGAGTTCCCCAAAAAAATGTAAATATGGAAAATATATCAAACTCTTCCTAAATACATATTTCTTCAATGGTCTGGTACAGCTACAAAAGCCTCACAAGCAGAGATGTGAGAATAATGGACTTTTCAGGTAAAACCAAAACCAATTTTTAAAAAATCCAGCAAATAAAGTAACAAAAAACAATTGGGTCAAACAAAATATTTTGTTTCAATTATGATCATTTTTAACTTTCCAAAATATTTGTAAATGAAAGGAAATTTTTAAATGAAAAGTCATTTTGTATCAAAACATTCTGCTCTGGAAATGTCTGAACAAAACGTTTCAATATTTTTGGATTTTGTTTGTTTGGTTTTTTGACTGAAACAATTTGGTGAATTTAACATGACTTTGCAAAATGTTTGTGTTGGCAAATCTGTGTTTTATGCCAACAAAAGTTTTGGTTGAAAAATTTAGCCCAGCTCTACAGACATGAAAACAATATACATTTTATAGCCTTCCGTACAAAGGTTTAATAACATTATGCTGAGACATATGCTCACAAATGGTAGCAGAGTCAGGCTTACATCCTGTCCTTAATTTACCATGTGGGTCATTTTGTATCATCATGTGTTAGTGCCAAGTTGTCACCCTTGCCTACAAATGTCCTGTCTTTTGTCAATTTGTATCACACCCTGCACCTTATCGCTGTGTTGATTTGGTTGTTTAATGCTATAACGGACTGGTCTTCTTTCCCTTTAGATATTAATGGTCACAGTTAGACTGCTGGGCCTTTCAATTACTGTACAGTGAATCCCTTAATCTCTTTAAGTAGCTACACTTTTCTCATCTCCTCATGGTCATTACCTCACATAACATCTATATCCTAATCCTAATCTGGGGTTGACAGGTAAATAGTGAATGTTGTACTTTTATTTTATATGATTCTGCTGTGCAGAGGAAGCCACAAAAAAAGAGGGCACTGCTCTGGTCAGTGGCTTCAGTCATGCTCATTTTTAAGACTTAAGCGTGTTCTCTGGCAGTGAGAAATCAGGCAGGCCAGGATGATGAGCAGAATATACAAGAAATGGCATTGTACTCGTAAGGGGCATTAGTCAATTCTCTGCTCTGCTACAGACTTCTTGTGTAGCCTTGGGGGAGTCACTTATTCTCTATGTGCCTCAGTTCCTCATCCGTAAAATGGAAATAATTGTACAGCCCTACCTCACAGGGATGGTGTGAGGATAAATACATTAAACATTATGAGGTACTGGCAATGGTGGGTCACATAAGTACCTTAGACTAGAATAGGGATGGGATTAAGTACATGATTAACTGTTCTGCTCAACTGGGGTGTAGCAGGGCCCCATTCCTCCTGTCTCTGCTGTGTTCACAAACCACTGAGACCTTGGGGCTCAGCAATCACCAGTGCAGTTTATTTACAGCGTGCGCTCCCAGCACCTTCTCACCATATACAAGTTGGGTTTTCAGCCTTAAGGACTTCTCAGCTTCTTCACCCAGGAGGGAAGAGCTACCGCTTTCCTTCCACTCTCCGGCTTCCCACACTCGCTGCCTTCCTCTGGGCCTGAATGTAGCCCCAGGCTAATTAGGCTGGCAGCAGTTTCCCATTCGCCAATCTGGTGCAGGTTTCTCTAGCCAGCTCCAATTTACCTCCCTTAATTGGAGCTGGCGTGACAGATGGCTGGCTCAGGAGTTACTGCCTAGCACCCTGTCACATGAGGACATAGTATTTTAGAAACATAGAGATGCAGGGCTGGAAGGGACCTTGAGAAGTCATCTAATCCATCCCATTTCACTGAGGCAGGACCATCCCTGACAGATATTTATCTAACCTGTTCTAAAAAACCTCCAATGCTAGGGATTGCACAGCCTCCTTGAAAGGCTGTTCCAGATCTTAACTACCCATACAGTTAGAAAGTTTTTCCTAATATCGAGAGTAGCTCTCCCTTACTGCAGATTAAGCCCATTACTGCTTGTCCTACCTTCAGTGGACATGGAGAACAATTGATTACAGTCCTCTTTATATCATCCCTTAACATAAATGAAGATTCCCCTCTCCCCCTGGCTTCTTTTCTCAAGACTAAATGTGCCCTTTTTCTTTTCTTTTTTTTAAACTTTTCCTCATAGATCAAGTTTTCTAAACCTTTTGTCATTTTTGTTGCTTTCCTCTGGAATCTCTCCAATTTGTCCTCATGATTCCTAAAGTGTGACACCCAGAACTGGACACAATATTCCAACTGTGGCCACCTCAGTGCTAAATAGAGAGGAACAATTCTCATGTGTCTTACATGCAACACTCATGTTATAACACAGAATATTAGCCTTTTTTGCACCTGTATCACATGGTTGACTCATTCAATTTTTGATCCACTGTAACCCCCAGATCTTCATGCAGTGTGTAGGTGACAGTCTGTTTCCAATGAGCTCCTTCAACATTTGGTCTGGTACCTACAGATCTGATCTACAGATATATAAGAGCACAAAGAGAAGAAAATTAAGTAGATCAGGCTACCCAACTTAGAATGACTGTACCAGAATCCTAACAAGATCATTTCACTTTTAAGAAAAAAATACTTTTTTTTCATGCATTTTATTGATTTTCAATATTATACAAACCCAAGCCGTGTAAAGCAATAATAGAGAAAAAGATACAGCCATTGGAAAAACAATTACTGATCCAATGCCCAGTTCCTTTATTCAAACTGTACAAGCAACCTGCTTTCACTAGTCTAAGGAATATAAATTTTACAGACTAATGAGATAGACACTGGGATGTAAAAATTACCATTTAGATGTCCTGATTTAATGTTGTGTTATAGTAACTTTCCTCCTGGAGATTCTGATATTCTCTATTTATTTCTCCTAAGTAATCACTATCTGCGTACCTCTACTAATGTGTCCTCCTCTCATATTTCTGACATCACAATATTGTCATGGAGCAGCAGACGATACAATCCATATGATACCTGTCTGATTCCCAGGTCTATTGGAGAGTAGAGAGTAACATTTTATAGAAGGCTTGATTAAGTATATCAGTATCTTGCTATATGTTGCACTGTATAGCTGGCACAGAAGATTTATATATTTCCCACTTTTCAGCAAAGATTTAATCCCAGGATATAATAATGAGGCTTCACTGGTCAAGCAAAGTAAAGCCCTGTACTCAAACTCGATGACATGTCTGTCTGTTATAGTGGGGCAAAGGCCTAGCGGAGTGCAAAACTCATCTTACAAAAACAATGAAATATGAGAGTCTCTAGTATTACTAAGAAGTCATTATTTTTACTAAGTATACTATTGTACATTTACTATTACATTATGAATTGTCATAAATAAACTGTGGTTATCAAAATAAATTAACAAAGTGCATTTTGTGATGCATTATTTGGCCTTTTTTATATAATGTTTGTCTGCATACTTGCTAATATGATAAATTCAGTAATTCACAATAGTCTCCTCATCACTAGTGTACTGAGGTACACTATAAAAATACGGGATACAACAATCAGAGGCTTCTGAATGTTGAAACTAGGCCACCAAGAATCCGTTTGAATGAAAGGTACCGAACTGGCTGGAAAAGCTTGAAATAGCATCCTGTTGAATCTGTGTCAGATGGTGACTGTCATCAAGCACATGGAAATCACCATTCATAAGCATAAGGAATTATGCTAGTTTAACATATAGAGTTTGGGGTTTGCATTCTTGCCAGAGTCCCATCTTCTGCAATTTCATAAGGTTCACATAATGAACTACATTAAACTGGTGATTAAAAACAACCAAAGCCAGCAAATGTTAAGTTAAAATAGAGGCTTTGTCCTTTCCCTGCCCCTGTGAACCTATGTGTATATTCAAGGTGTGTCAAATTCACCCAGTGTTCTGAGACCTCTCTAATACCTACGCACAATGGGTGATAGTATCATTGTGACTGAGTTGGTAGTCAGAGGACTCTCCCTCCCTCCAGTGGCCACTCTTCTGCACTGAGAAATGATGGCTCCATTGGAGAGCTGCACATTTGGAGACATTCTCTGTGTTTAAAGGAGTGGGTATCGGGCATCTATGCCATTAAATACTAAACTCTAACAATACTGGTTGTGTTCTTTCCTCTTATTTAAAGTTGTTTTATATAGTCAAACAAGTGTAATCTTGGAGCATTCCTGCCCTGAGAACATTCATTTTAAACATACATGCCATTTCAGAAAAGTGGAGAAGGGCAATAACATTTGGTTACATATTTTTCCTCCGCTTGTAATGCTCTTGCTAGACTCGTTTTTTAGTTGCCTTGCAGTCGGACAACACTGTGATCCAGGCTTGTAGCTGGGTGTTTGGGGGGATTTCCAGCGTGGATGTTTTCTAACCTGTCAGTCAGCCATTGGGGGTGAAGGGATGAAGTCTAAATACAACCAACTAGCTTGCTGTGTTTCCCACACACGTGCACACATGCACCCCTAGGCCATTCTTGATGACATCTGCACCCTCCAATGCCTCCATGGTTATTTCCAACAAAAAAGAAAATGCAGATTAAAACTTCCAATGGCTCTCTCTTTTGAAACAAAAGCATAATGAAAGGTTTGGCACACCCCCAGAGTCCTCTGTGATTAGTTGTAATTCTTGGTGGGGTGTGACATGCTCATCCTCCTGAATTAGTGCAGGGCACAAGGAATTTAGCACGGTGCTAATTGTGATCAGATGAAAACAAGCATCCTCAGTATGTGGGCATGCAGCAAGACAAAACAGATTGCTAAGCTTTTCAGAGAAGTGCTCCACAATATGAGCTGCCAGACAGCCCTATGCACAAAGACAGCTGGGGGTGGGTTTTCTGCATGTCAGACTCCAGTGGGCAGAGCAGACAGGGAAGAGAGACAGAAGCGTATCTGGGCAACCATGTACCTTTCTTCCCTCTCTCTCTCTCTCTTCCCTATTGCTCTGTCTTTCCTCTAGTAGTCACAAGATGTCCGTGGTCCATTTTCTCTCTGTGCTACAATATCCAGATTTTCATTTTATTCTCAATTACAAATTGTTAGACATTGCTATTTGGCTGAATTTAACTAAGTAAGGCTCTGTGGTGAAGTCAGAAGTTTTAGGGCACCAGCGAGGGAGAAACCCCTTCTCATGAAGATGCTCTTCAGCAGCTACAGTGGCAGTGAGGACTCAGGCCCAAGGATCCCTACAGCAAGCCTGAGGGCAAGAGGCAGGCTCAAGCAACTCCTTACCTCCTAGGTCAAATGGTGATGGAGAAGAGGAGGATCAGCTATAAACCCCCCACAATTCTGACACCCCGTCCCTTCCCCCACACAGCCACCCTTGCCAGAAAGCGAGAATGATGCAGGGGCAGTCAGGTCTGCCTGTGGAAGGCTGCTGAAGACAAGTATATACTCCAGAAAGAGCCAGCACTGCTACTCCCTCCTTCCCTCCCAGGAGCAGGGAGAGCAGAGGCCATTTCCCTAAGCAATTTGTCCTTTCAATGAGTCGTGCTGCTGGGGCACTGCTCAGTCACCCCTTGGATCTGCTGTGGGAGGCAAGAGGAATGTATGTTGCCATGCAAGGGATAGGTACAATGTAAAGGGATATGCTGTGCCCCCAGCCCTGCCACCTCCCCCTACAGTGATGGTCTATTTGAAGACAAGATGTCTGAATTAACAGAAAGAAAAGGAGTACTTGTGGCACCTTAGAGACTAACCAATTTATTTGAGCATGAGCTTTCGTGAGCTACAGCCGATGAAGTGAGCTGTAGCTCGCGAAAGCTCACGCTCAAATAAATTGGTTAGTCTCTAAGGTGCCACAAGTCCTCCTTTTCTTTTTGCGAATACAGACTAACACGACTGTTACTCTGAAACCTGAATTAACAGAAAAATACTATTGAGAGCGTTGGCCCCTTCAGGAGGCAGATGGAATGTTGGTGCTGGAAAGTTCCACGGCAGTTAGGAGTGACAGTTGGCA
This sequence comes from Lepidochelys kempii, assembly GCF_965140285.1. NCBI lineage: Eukaryota > Metazoa > Chordata > Testudines > Cheloniidae > Lepidochelys > Lepidochelys kempii. The sequence continues at coordinate 42,540,753 of NC_136391.1, forward strand.
AGAGCAGAGTGTAATCAAGACTCTTGTGTCTCAGCGCCAGGCCTGAGGAAAAGGGGGATTTACTCCCCGTAATCCCCTGGAGATGGGGGGAACAGGATTTACCCCCACAATCTCACTGCCCTTCCCCCACCACAGATTTGGGGGAAGGGATTATAATACTTTATAATCTGTCAGAGACGTGGGGGCGATTCACTGTTCCATGAGTCTGCCAGAGATGGGGGAAGTTGCCAGAACCAAGGGGGGATTGGCCTCCTATAGTCTGCCAGAAACATAGGGGAACAGCCCCCTCAGTAATCTGTCAGAAATGGGGATGATTTATTCCTCCCTTCAATCTAATCTGCTAGGGCATGTGATAATTTATTTTTCTCTCAATAATCTGACAGGGACAATATGATTATGCTTCTCTCCCTTTCCCCGTGTCTCCAATAATATTCTGGATACTGAGGGGATTTATCCCCAAGTTATCTGCCAGACACAGAGGAATTAATCCTCTTCCCAGTAATATGCCCCAAAATGGACAGATTTAGTCTTCGCTCGCCATAGCTCCCTACAGAAAAATCTTCCAGTTATGGGGGGGATTTAGTCTTTTCCCAGTTGATAGAGGTGTACTGATTTGCCCCTCACACCACAGGGTCTGCTAGAGCTGGCAAGTTAACCCTCCTTTGTAGCATACTACAAAGGGGCAATTTCACACCATCACCAACTATTTAAGATTGTGGAGGCATTTGGAACTGTTTATCCTTTTTCCTTGCAAGGGAGATTTATCCCTGGAGAGGAGCATCTTGAGGCAAAGGAAACACATAAGGGACAATGAAACTTCAGAGTAATGACGATGAGAAAGTACCAGAAAAGGCAACAGTGGAGGATAACAAACACAGTGATTCAGTGTGTCCAGGACACAAAGCCCTTGGAAGAAGGTATTTCTTAAGGGAATATTCAGGGGTTAAAGTTAGAGAGTCAGAAAGTTGTGAAAATGCATTTTTTTCTAAATGGGTTATTTAAAGATAATAATAAGAACTATTAATATTCAATTCTATTGTGGCAGTGCTCAAGGATTCTGAACAGGAATTAGGGCCCCATTGCACTAGACTAAGTGACAAGTATCAGGGGGTAGCCATGTTAGTCTGTATCCACAAAAACAACAAGGAGTCCGGTGGCACCTTAAAGACTAACAGATTTATTTGAGCATAAGCTTTCGTGGGTAAAAACCCCACTGCTTCAGATGCATCTGAAGAAGTGGGGTTTTTACGCACAAAAGCTTATGCTCAAATAAATCTGTTAGTATTGTACTAGGTGCTGTACAACAAGTAACAAAACAAGTCCCTGCCCCAGAGAGCTAAGATTTAAACAGTGTGCAGCAGTGTGGTGAGGTAGTGAAAAGGCTGGAAGGACAAGTAACTCTAGAGAGGTACAGCAGCAAATTAAATTTGGAGAAGGGATTTAGGAGAGATCACAAGAGTAATGATTTTGTTACAGTGGGGGAAAGGAACTAAGATTCCACCAACCATTTTGCAAGTACTAGCATATCCCTGCCCCATAACCCTGATGATCACTCTGCATCTGTCATTTCCAAGCTAGCTATGGCCCACAGAGAAACACACTATTCACTTCTCACTACCATATCTGTGCTACATAACCTTGACCTGCAGACTGGCAATCTACTCCTCTTTCTGACTGCCACACCAGAGCTCTGAAACCCTGACCTATAGACCGGTGCCATTTTCTTCCTACCCCATGGTGCCCTATAAACCTGGCCTGCATATTCGCACAGTGTTGCTTCCTACTTTTTCGTTTATATTTGAATGTACATATCCAGGAAGTTGCTGAGTCCTGGAAACTGAAGTTCTCTGTTTTCTGACTGAAGAGATGTAGCATGGCATTGATAGTGCCTGATTTCTCCATGCACTGTCCTGACAATGTTCTTCATCATTTTACTGGGGGAAACACGAGTAATGTAATGCACCTGGTCCATCTGTTGCAACAATGGTACTAGTCATGCCAGTCATTTTGTTGGGTTAATGATGCAGACACCTGACTACCATCAATTTTTTTATCTGTGCACTAACAGTTTGAACTAGTGAGCTGGGAAATGAATTAATCATATTCTGTATTTTTTTTAATACTGGTGTTGAAAGAAGATAGAGGCAGAATTTCTGCCAGACTATTTTTGTCACTCCTGGTTGGGACTGTTTGTGCAAGTTAACTTGTGCTTGTGTGTACCCGGTTGGGAGCCTCATCTCTGAGGCAAGGACTTAAGGATCATGGTCTTTGCTGGTGTGGGATTTGTGGCATTTACCCACCATGTTGGCTCACCTTGTTTTTCCTGTTATAATTATCCTCACATTATTATTTAGAAACTCCATCATGGATGTACATGGCATTTTGCGAGTATATGAAACACAACCTCACGCAGAGATAAAAGCAGTAAATACATCCAAACATAGGGGCAGGAGAGCAGGGGGGCTGACAAAATGGGTAGAAGGAAAAACATTATTTCATGAGTAATATTTCTTTTGTTACGTTTCTGGGTGGGGAAGGAGGGGAAGTCCTGCTCATGTGAGAGAGTGGCAGTGGGGAGCTCCAGAGCATAGAGGGTCCTACCCCTTCTACCTCTTTTGAATGCAGCTGCATTGTCACACCACACCTCTCACTGAGTGATTCTTCTAGCCTCCTAATTCTACATTAAATGGTGCTGGAGAATGATGCTCTTCACTCACACAGGTCAGATGTTGAGGAGACTAAGACTGGCCTTGAACCCCCATCATTCTTTTAACTCCACAATTCACTTGTTCTCCCAACTCGCATGTCTAGTGTCCCTTGTGGAAAACAAGAAACAGGACTCAGCTGTAATGGATATAAAGGGAAAAGTAAGACCATAGGACTGTTCTCTGTGCTTAGTGCCAATCCAGATGATTTTTATTGAGGTAACTGAGTACAGAGAGATCCCCAAAGATTTTCTCTTGTCTGAGACAAACTAAACACAGCTTGTATTGCCTTCCTAAGTCCTTGTCTAAACTACACAATCTTGGAAAGGACATTGCATAAACATGTCAGTTTTTAACTTTGATTTGTCAGAAGGTAAGAATTAGATAACTAGACTTATGGTCTGATTTTGAGAGTGGCACTGCCAATGTGTTCTTTCCATGCATTATTCCAATTTCTTCAGATATCTTGACACACTTCTTTTTTTTTTTAATTTGCAGGTGCTGATCTGGAGACTCTACACCAATTCTCTCTTGGCTGGATAGGAACCAGAGTCCTTGCTCCCGTCGTTGACAGTGCCCTGGTCTCATCACATTATTGTCACATTTGCTTGCTGAGGTAGGGAAATCTTCCTCTGTGACCTACATGCCTTAAGCCTTGTAAAAATGATTTTTATGTTGATAACCCTCCCAGGACATGTAATGTCAATAATACACAATCAGAGAAATGCATGTATAGGTAGAACAGCCGCACTCATTTCAAGGAATTCTTTGTTGCATTTATACTGTATGCTGGTTAACAACATCAATGTTTGATTAATATTTTATCTCCTGATTATATCTCTTTACAAGCACTATTTGCATAAGTTACCTCTGAGCACCTAACCTGCCACATGCTCATCTCAGTTGGATAGGCGTCTTTTAATTCTCCATGCTTTGACTGTGATAAAATGAGTGTAAAGTTTTCTTGAACAAGATCTTCCTTGACACAATATTTCTTTTTCCTGCTGTCTTCCAGGTGAGATCTTGTCAGGGTCTAGCTGTGTGGAGTGGTGAATAACTTTAAAGTCTTCACTATTTCCTTATTCACAATAGCATTGTTCGGTAGTTCCTGGCCTTAGAGGATGGGCCAAATGATTGGTGCCTCTTTACTTTGTTTGAAGTTGGAAAGCTGGACCTTCTCATCCCTGTCACAGTCTAAGTGCCAACAGGGAGAGGTGAGAAAGGAAGACCAGGGCTTCCAGTCTGTTTAATTTTTGCATGTGAATTGTTAGAATTAAATAATTTCTGAACAGGCCATTTAATACTTGGATATTCACAAAGGTTATGATAACTGAGGCACTTGGCAGAAGGAAAGTATTCCCAAACATGAGAAAATATGACCCCTCCCTATATTTGGGGTTTCACTGCTTGTGGGACCTCTCCACTTGCTCTCTTGAGCTTAGCTCTGTAATGGGGAGGGTTCCATCATCTGAATGTCTGAGTAGAAACATCCTGGTAATATTTTACCTTGTCTTTAATGATAGCACTCTGACCATGCTGAGAGCACAAATTCTTTCTTTCCTAAAATTTAATTCTCATAAATTTCATTGTGGACTCCCTGGAACTAGAGAACTGCTAACTGAAGAGGTGAGTCATAGAAATAAGAAAGCAGTAATCAGCAAGTTTTTTATCCAGATGAAGTAAAGCTTTATATCTTTTAAACAGAACAAGTTACCATAAGCAAAAACAAGCATAACAAAAAAGATGCAGCCTGATATACATTCCAATCTTCAGAATCGGGCATGTCTTTTCACAGGCAACTTCTCCTGTTTGGTTCCCCAAGAGCCATTCTTCTCTCTAGTCTACCTAGGGTTTTGCACTACACCTATTAACATGGGATATAACCTGTATCGGATATTACCTATAACCTGTCTCCTCAGCACTTGTGCAAGGGCAGAGGAAAGGGAAGGTGGAATTAACACCTTACTTATTGGAGACCTGGTATTACACCCTAATACAGGGACTGAAACAGAAAAGGGCTTTATTAAAAGCTGTATCCTTCTATGAGAGGGAGAGTCATGGCCAGGGCATGCTCAGCCAGACCGACAAACTTGAGATTAGAACCACAAGTTGGTAACCAGAGTCAGGCCAGGTCAGGATACCAGGGAGTCAGAGGCAGGAGTTAAAGTCAGGAGCCAAACTGCAGATCAGAACCACAAATCAGATGCAAGGACTCAAGCTGGGTCCAGATGCCATGAAGTCTAGCGAGGGGAGCAGGCGCACAAATTCCAGACCAGGATGGAACTAAGTTGTTCAGACAACTTCCTGTTTCTGCTGTTGGTTTAAGTAGGGCCAGCAGGCCAATCAGCTGCTCTGGGACTCTGCCAATAGGACCTCATAGGTGAATTCTTAGACTGGGGCTGAGCTTCGTGGGTCCTAGGTAAGCAGCTGTCAGCAGGCTGCCAAGTGGAGGGTTGGAGCATGGCTGCTCCTGTGTACCCAGGTTTGAGGCCATAGGGTCATGACATCACCTCCCTCACCTCGGGGTGCCCTCTGGGCAGCATGGGGCCAGGTTTCTCAGGATGGCTCCTATGGAAGGCCCAAAATAGGACAGGACCGTGAAAATTCTCAGCTGGCTTCCTACTGTGCTCCTTTGAGTGGGAAGATTATGGCCCAATCAGGTACCACAATTTACGCCACTTGACCTTGGATTCAAGGACTTTGTTGACAATGTATTCCTCCTCACCTTGCACTTACACTGGTGGGGGCAGTGATTGGACTGTATGGGGTAATGTGTTCTCAGTGTAGGGTTTTAGGACTGAGACGTGAAATACAGGATGGACTCTAGGGGATCAAGGGAGCTGGGTCTCAAAGTTGACTAAGTTGATTTGTCGCCAAATCTGGTATGGGCCAAGGACTAGTAGTCTAGTTTCCGAGAGGGTTTGTCTGTGCAGAAGTGTTCTGTAGAAAGCCATACCTTTTGTCCAATAGAGTACGTGGGGGCCTTGTTGCCTATGCTGGTCTGCATGCTTTTTGAAATCCTCCTTTGCCTTCTTAAGGTGTCCCTTCATCTCCTTCTGGATGTGATGGATGTATTGTACTAGGACCAACACCAATGGGTTGGGGGAGGATGTCAGTAGCTGTGGGTGAAATTGGGTGTGGTATCCATAGTTGACAAAGAAGAGCCTGTGGATGCATGGTCTGCATTATTGTACACGCGCTCGGCATATGGGAATAGTGTAGACCAGATGTCCTAGTGGTAGCTGGTGCAGCGTCATAGATACTGCTCTAGGTTCTGGTTGATTCTTCTGTTTGGCTATTTGACTGAGGATGGTAGACAGAGGACAGGTGCTTGTAGATTCCTAAGAGACATAGGGCCTCCTGCCAGGAGCAGGCAGTGAACTGGGGCACCGTCAGAAGTGACGTGAGCTGGGAGGCAATGAAGATGGACTACATTGTTTATCCAGAGCCAGGTGGCTTCCCCTGCAGAAGAAGTGAAGTGGGCTATTTTTGAAAAGCGATCTACCACTTTCAGGATTGTCATGAAACCACTGGATTCTGGTAGTTTTACCACAAAGTCCAAGGACCAACATAAGTTTCCAGAGATTGGAGGAGACAGCAAGGCTTCTGGCAGGGGATCTTGGTGCAGGCACACACCTAGCAGAAAGCAACAATGGTCTCTATTGTGGGGCACATACAGAAGTATTGGGACATTAATTGTTGGGTTTTATATCGGCCCAAGTTTCCTGCCAGTGTGGAGTCGTGGCACAGTTGAAGAATTGTCACTCTAACATGTCCAGAGGGAACACAGAAATGGTCCCTTATGAATGTGATCCCCACCTGGCTGTCCTGTGGTTCTCGATCAATAATTGCCACCTCATCCGGTGGAATTCCAGAGACAGAAGCAGAGTGGATGAGCGTCAGCAGGTATTGGAAGGGGGTTGCACTGAGGAAATTATGGGACTTGAGATTGTGGGCTGGTTCCAGACTGGGGCCTCATGAATCAGACCCATACCTTCAGGACAAGGTGTCAGTTTTGCCATTTCTAGTTCTAGGGCAGTAGGTCAAGGTAATTGAACTGGGAGAAGAATAGGGCTTACCGGAGCTGTCCGTTAGTTTAGCGTCTTGGCCCTGCACATGTACTGCAGGATCTTGTGATCAGTAAGTACCTGGACCAGATGATGGGCCCTTTCCAAGTCATGAGGCCACTCTTCAAAGGCAGTCTTAATTGCCAAGAGCTTTTTGTCCAAGACCTCATAGTTTCACTCAGCAGAGGCAAGCTTCCTTGAGTAGTAGGCTGTGGGGTACAGTATTGCTTGTGTCCTTGCCTCTGGGAGAGGACCGCCCAACCACTCTGCTGGAGGCATCAAGTTCCACAATGAAAACTTGTGCCATGTCCAGATGGGCCAACACTGGAACAGTGATGATGGTGAGCATTAGCTGTTCAAATGCATTCTGGGTCTTGGGCAACCACTGGAAGTGGTCATTCTTCCACAGTAAGACAGTGAGGTGCTTGGCATGTTTTAGATGAACCTCTGGTAAAAGTTTGCAAAGCCTACAAAACATTGTAGACTGTGCACATTGCAGGGAGTTGCCCAATTGCAGACAGCCTGGACCTTGCGCAGATCCATCTTGATTCCTTCCGGGGATAGGATGGAACCCAGGAACTCGGTTGAAGTCTGTTCAAATGTGCACTTTTCAAGTTTAGAGTAGAGACTGTATTGTTGTTGTCTCTTCAGGACTGTGCAGATGTGAGTGGTGTGTTGGTCCAGATTGTCTGAGAAGATCAATATATTGTCTAAGTCAGTGGTTCTCAAACTTGAAAATTTACTGAGGGTCTCAGCAGACCACTTAATGATCTTTTCAAATGTTGTTTGTACCATTAGCTAACTATTGTAAGGAGCTTTGGATAAAAGCACAATATAAAAAAACCTTAATAATAATTAATGTTTTTTGTTCTACAAATAAAAGCACACAACTCATATTTTAATATCACTAGTCTTACCTTTCTAATGCGATGGATGTGCTCTCTCTCCCTCACCGCAGCAGCCCCCAAGCTGAGTCTGGGAAGAAGGGAGGTCTCTCCCTCTCTCCCCCGCCGCAGCAGCGCCCGAGCTGGGGCTGGGAAGGAGGGGGGTCTCTCCCCCACCACAGCAGCCACAGAGCTGAGGCTGGGGAGGAGGGCCATCTCTCCCCGCCAGTCACAGCCCTGGGGCTGGGGAAAGTCGTCTCTTTCTCTGGCTGCCGCAGCCCTGCATGTCCCAAATTCCTCCCACCCCCTCTTCTCACCCCACTTCCCCCTCCCACCTACCCCCTATTCCCCTCAAGGCCACCACCTCACCTTATATGTGCATCTTCTCCAGAGTCCAGGCACATAATTAGTGGAGCCATGCCTGCGCAGTTCCACTAGTTAGGTGGGTGGCCTTTCATTCTCTCATGTGCAGCTGCCCAGGCATGCACCTTAGAGGGAACTATCTGCGGACCACCTGAATGAAGCTCGCAGGCCACTGGTGGTCCACGGATCACAGTTTAAGAATCTCTGGTCTAAGTATATCACTACAGACTGGTCCAGTAGGTCTCGTAGCACATTGTTAACGGAGTGCTGGAATACTGCAGGGCATTAGGCAATCCAAATGGCATGTCTAAATATTCAGAGTGGCCATATCGGGTCCAAAAGGTCGTCTTCCATTCTGTGATGCTGACAGGCCACGTGTCAGTGCATGCCAGATTCTCAGGACAATTCACTTGCATGTGAATATCAAAGATGTTGATTGTATTGTTTTCATATGTCTATGTGCTGTAGTTTGCTATTACATTACTTCTACATTATGTATATCCTGTAATTAAATAACTAATTAAATAACCCTACATCAAAGGTGTGTTAATGTAAGATTGCAGTCAGGTGTTAAAACTTCATGAAAACTAATGAAAGATTGTTGTTTGCTATTACATTACCTTTTACATTGTGAATATCCCTGTGACTAAACTCATCAAACGTGAATGGAACCTTGGAAATGCTAACTAAGGACTTAATGGCTGTAACAGAAAATGCTAATTTCAAAGCAAGGGGCCATAGAGGAGTAAAAACACTTATCAGATTGCTTTCTGTGTGGAAAAGCTATAAATATGGATTCATGGAATGATCCTACATCTCTGGACTGTTTGGATTCTAGCAGGGTGGTAATACTGAGTGAGTGAACAGAGATCCCGAGAGTTATCCGGAGTAACCCTGAAGATTTTTGGAGATTGGCAGATTACTGAATCTCTGCTAACATTTGGATTTACAAACTTTGACTCACCTGTTAATATATTTTACTTGCTTTAACCTCTCAATAACTCTCATTTTTCTTAGCTAATAAATATTTAGTTAGTTTACTAGAGAATTGGCTACCACATTGTTTTTGGTGTAAGATGCAGAGTATTAGTTGATTTGGGGTAAGTGACTGATCCTTTGGGATTGGGAGTAACCTAATATGATGTGATTTTTTGTTTATATAGCCTTTTATTACAACATCCAGTTTGTCTGGGTGGCAAGATAAGCTAGAGAGCCTAAGGGGATTGTCTGTGACTTTGTGGTAATACTGGCATAGTGGTCCAGGAGTGCACATTTGTTACTGGCTTGGTGAAATCTAATTATAGAATATACCACCAATTTGGGGTGTTTGCCCTGTTTTCTGACGGTCTGACCTGAGTTTGGCACTCATAGTTGTGAGCCACTACAGACAGCGTGACACATTCATTCCCCTCTCAGATATGAACAAGACTGTAAACTCCCCAGAAATCCAGTTTAGTGTACATGTGAGCAGCATCACGCGGTCCAACAACGCAGGGATTAGAGTAGTGGGTAACTGTTCCAGGTTGTTACCTGATTTAGGACTTGGTAATCAACACAGTGGTGGAGGCTGCCATTCTCCTTTACAAGAAGGACTGGGACACTGGCTGGTGAGGTTGACCTGCGGATGAACCCTGGCCAGGTTGTCTTGGAGGTATTCTTGCAGTGCCACCAGTTCCAGCTCTGACATTGCATATATCCACCCAAACGGTATCTTTACCCCTGACTGGAGTTCTGTGGGGCAGTTATAGTCCTGATGTGGGGGGAGGCTTTCTGCATTTTTCTTTTCAAAGACAACAACATAGTCACAGTACTTGGAGGGCAGGGAGGAGTTCCATAGTTCCCTCAGTAGGTGTTTCAATGTAAGTGACTAGACCTACTTGAAGTTTCTTGGGCCTGGGTGCAACTCTTACAGGTCCCTTGCCATGCCGTCGGCAGAATTATGACAGGAAAGTGATCTTCTGTTCTCATATCCATGGATGAGGGGATCATGAATGGCTAGCCAGGAAATGCCAAGGTTCAGGGGGAAATGCAGGGAATGGATGCCAGATTGAATTATTTCTCTGTATCCCTGAATAATGGCCTCCAGTGGGACAGTCTCCTCCACAACCAGACCCAAAGACAGTGGGGAGCCATCAATAATTTCAATCATGTCCAATGTGGCCTTGTGTCACAGGGGAATCTGTAGGGCCCGAGCTATAGCTGCATCCATAAAATTATCCACTGCTCATGAATTGATGAGGGCCTCTTGGAGGGGGACCTGCTGGGGTCCCCCAGGATGTGCAGCTGGATAGGCACCTGCAAATGGGAAGCCCCTACATGGAGCTCAGGGTGCATCTCAATGAGGACTAGGGTCCAGTGAAATTCTCTTCTCTCAAAGAGCAGGCCAGTTCCGCCCACTATGTCTGGACCAGCTTGTTTCCCCAAGCTCCTCGACGTTGGTATTGGGAAGGCCGAGATGGCATGGCGAAGTCAGCCGCAGTAGAAGCACAGGTGGCGCTGACAGCACTGTTCTTTTTCTTCAGGGTTGAGCCACTGACAAACCAGATTGGCTTGCATGGGTTCAGGGGGCAATGCAGAAGGTGAAGTCCCAGTACATACATAGAGGGACTGCAGGGAACCGCTTTTCTCCTCTCTTTGTTCTCATAGCTGCTCATCTAAGTGGGTGGCAAGCTCCCCAAGGGCATCTAGGCTCGTGGGCATCTCTATGCAGGCCAATCCATTTTGATTTCTTCCTGCAAGCCCCACTGGAACAGGTAGAGCTACGCTACTCTGTTCTAGTCTGTATCTGCTGGGAGGTTGCAGAAGTGTGCCACATAGGAAGCCACCATGTCTTGCCCCTACCAGAGTTCCCTCAGAGTGGCCTTGGCCAGTCGAGCTTGGTATGGTTAATTGAAGATGGTTGATGTAGACTGGAGAAAGGAATCCCAGTTTGACAGCACCAGGCTTTGGCCTTCCAGCAGGGGGGAAGCCCAGTCTAATGCATCTCCTGTCAGCAGGCTGATTACTAAAGACACCTTGGACAGGTCAGAGGAACAGATTCTGGAACACATCAGGAACAGAAGGTGGCATTGGTTCATGAAGCCCTGAAACTACCAGCACTTCCGGATGAACCATTCAGGCAAAGATATTGCATGCCCCTATTTGGGGCAAGGCACTGCCTGAAATGCTCGCAGCACAGTATTTCTCAGCACTAAGCTGCCTCGCTTGCTACTGCAGCTGCTGATTTTCCCCATTCAGTTGCACAACTTGGGCTGCAGTGCTTGATTATCTGCCTGGAGACAGAGGGCCCATTCGGGCAAGTCAGTGATTTCAGTAGCTATGGCAGTACAGCTGGGTCCACTCTTCTCATGGTGGGCTTGGTCTCATAGGGTTATTGTGATCTGAACAAGCTGTTATGGCCAGGTGATGGGCAGCCACACCTACTGGTCAGAGCCGGAGTCCATAGTCATGAGACAGGAGTCAAGAGTCAGCTGGGTTGGGATTCCAGAAGATCAGAAGCAGGAGACAAACTTGAGATCAGAACCACAAGTCAGTAACCAGAGTCAGGCTGGGTCAGGATACCAAGGAGGCAGAAGCAATAGACAAACTGGAGATAAGAACCATAAGTCAAATGCTTGGAGTCAAGCCGGGTTGGGATGCCAGGAATTAAGAGGAGCAGGAGCAGGAAACACAGTTGTTCAGAGAACAGGGTGGATCCTAGTTATTCAGACAGCTTTCTCTTCCTGCTGCCAATCAGCTGCTCTGTGATTCCGCCAATGGGACCTCCTGGGCAGAGTCTCAGGCTGTGGCTGGGCTTCATGGGTCCTGTATAAGCAGTTGTCATCAGGCTACAAAATGGAGGGTTGGAATATGGCTTCTCCTGCAGACCCAGGTTTGAGGCTAGTAGGTCATGATGGGGTTATTAATCAATTGTTGTTCCCTTGAATTGCTGGATGTGAGAGACCACAGACCACAGGTCCCTTGCCATGATCAAGAGTGATCATGTTAGGAGAGAGTGAAACTATGAGTGAAGGCTAAAAGGGGAGTGAGTGAATACACAGATGGATGAGTAACTCAAGACTAATACAGCAAAGGATTATAGATCCCATAGAGGTTTGTAATAGAGGTGAAAGGCTCTAAACAAGGATCTGGGGAGAATACACACACACACACACACACGAGAGAGAGAGAGAGAGAGAACTAAAAAAGCAAGGAGATAATTGATTCCATTTATTGTATGTATTTTAATTTAAATCAAAGCATTATTAAAGCCAGAGCTTTTTGGGGGACTTAGCTAGCTCAGATGATTAAGAATGGGGTTCTTAACCTTTCACCACTATGTCAGTTACCAGTTTCAGTCCAGCTCAGATGGGCAATGCCCAAAAGTGTAGCTCTTCTCTGGCCTGTGTTCAGTAACTTGATCATCTCAGTAGCAGAGTCCATTTCATAAACACAACCTTACAAAATAGGTTAATTAGCATCTTGATTGGCAGAGAGGCTAAATATTGAGTGGGCAGACTTAATAAATCTCCCGCTCTTAAAAAGTATTTTCTCCCCTCAAGTGTGTGTGGCAAAGCCTACATTTTTGCTGCACTGGCTGTGGATAAATAGAGGCGTTTGGTTTCCAGAGATGTCAGTGTAGCACCTTCCATCTATCAGGAAGTTGTGACCAAGCTCCTCAGAATTCTATGCCAAGCCCCTTGGGAATTCCCTTCAGGGCCATGATGATCCTTGCATGGAGGTGATTCTCATCTGAAGAGTGCCTGTTAATTTAGAAATACAAGAGTGTATTGGATTTTTGCCTTCAGTAGCTAGTTTATGGGATTAGCCTTACTGGCCAGTGCATGTTGTTGCTGTTCTTCTTCAGTGATGATACAGAGTTTGCTCTTTGGCAGTAAATTAAGAAGTTCAGGGCCAAATTCACCACTTGTGTAAGCAGGTGTAATTAAATGGAGGTGCACCTACTAATGCCAGTGGTGAATTAGGCCTTCAGTTGTGTGAGCTGTTTCTTCATACCATTACCATGCAGTATACATAGAACATTTCTTTACAGTAATGGCAGCTACATAGTATATAATCAGCCAGGCCCTGCATTAAATTTGCACTCCTTTAAAGAATCTGCCATTCTGCTTCAAAGACCATCACCCTAGACAATACTTACAATACTTCCTGCTAGGCTTGGGGACTGAGTTTATTTGATTTTGTTAATATATCTGTTTCCTTTATTTCTAGTTTCTAAAGCAATTTGTCCAGGGTTTTACACTTCCAATACAAAGCCCCGTTCAGTGTTCCACACGCAGTTCATTTTTCTTGATACAGTTCTTCTGGAATTGCCTTTGTCTCCCCAAACTGCCTGCTTTTAATCTATCTATATATCTTGGGCTTTATTCTGCTGTCTATCTGTGTTCCATCCAAGCACCTACCATGTAAAATCAATAACAAAAGCAAAGTTAGTAGTGCAAGTCTCTAAAGTTTCTCCCTCTTTACGGTAAACTCTCTGCTTGGGATAAGGAGTTTGGTTTGGTTTGGTTTTTTAATTTTATTAACTTATTTTACTGCGGTTGGGGGTTACACCTCAAGAAAACTTTCAATGAGGCCTTTATATATTTTTATCTAACATCGGGTGCATGCTCCGGCTTCCTGAGATTCATCATATTAATTAAATAAATGGAAGCCTTGGGAAATGCTGTTTTGGACAAAGTTTTTTTCTGAATATCCCAGAGAATCCAAAATAAGTCATCTACATTTTTCCCATTGATGTAGTAAACTTTTTCAAACCCTTATATCCTTTCATCTGTTGTATTTGCATCTTTAAGAATAAAGTAAACTGAATCCAAAACTTGAGGAAGGGATATTGACATGGAAATCTCACCTTCCCCAAGCTTGAAATAACATGTTTGACCTTGACCTGAGAGAGAGACTGATGAAACAGAGGAAGAACAGAAAGAGGGCGACAGAAGATAGGAGAGATGGGGCAGAAAGAGGAAGAAAAAGTGCTGGAATGGAGAAAGAAGTTCAAAGTTTAATCTTTTACAGTTTTTGAAAGATTTGCGCAGGGTTACAGTCTGAATGTGTTTGGCAGTGACCTCTATGTTGCAGTTTCTCTAACTCTGATATATTGTAAATTTTATTTGTTCTTTCAAAAAAATCACTATTTAAAAATCAAAACAAAATATACTTAAGATGGCAGAATGTCAACTCAAAGACTCCTCAGAGAGCTTCCTCACTCAACCACCTCCTCTTATAAATCCTGAATACTAAATATGTTTTGCTGTGCTCCATGGAATTCAACAAATTCAAATTCTGTTACAATTCTCTAGTAGGGAAGTGAATTCCAGAGCTGGGGGGCTCAGTCCTTAGCTGTAACCGAGCAGCACTTTAAGTCAACCTGTTACAGGTCTAGCTTAGCCTCCAAGAAACTTGAAGCAACCTCAACCCTGCTCTATATTGTGTCTAAGGGCAACCCTACAAGGAGTTGGAAGATAACTGTGATTCAGTCATGCCCTTTTCCCCAGTTGTGTCCAGGACACAAAGGGGATGTGAGCAGGATGACACAGAGTCAGCTATGCTAGCCCTAAACCTCCTGTGGGGGTTCACTGTGCTGGGAGATTCCCCAGGAAATCAGTCAAACTGACTATTATGGTAGCAATGCAAAGAGGCTCTAATGGGGCAGAGGAGTGACCTGAGGACTTTCCATTGAGAATATTCTGCACCATCTTCTAGGTATTAATCAATCAGTGTTCCCTTGAAATACTGAGTTACTATTTTGCATTTTAGTGTTTCTGTTGTGTACTTGTCATATTACAATATGTCCTAGTGAAGAAGAGAGAATGGAAGATAAAATATAGGTAGAATCTGATGAGAAACAATCAAATGAAAAAAAGTCCCATTCAATTACAACATGTAATGGCAGACAGCTAAAAAGTGACAAGTTTTTAAAGTGCTTATATACAAATGTTAAAAGTCTAAATAATAAGATGGGTGAACTAGAGTGCCTTGTATTAAATGAGGATATTGATATAATAGGCATCACAGAAAGTTGGTGGATGAGGATAATCAGTGGGACACAGTAATACCAGGGTACAAAATATATTGGAAGGACAGAACAGGTCATGCTGGTGTGGGAGTGGCACTATATGTGAAAAAAATCATGGAATCAAATTAAGTAAAAATGTTAAATGAACCAAACTGTACCATAGAATCTCTATGGATAGTAATTCCAAGCTCTATTAATAAGAATATAGCAGTAGAAATATATTATCGACCACCTGACCAAGATGGTGATAGTGACTGTGAAATGTTCAGGGAGAGATTAGAGGGGCTATAAAAAAAAACTCAAGTTTCTGGACACCTTAAATGACTGCTTCTTGGAGCAGCTGGTCCTGGAACCCACAAGAGGAGAGGCAATTCTTGATTTAGTCCTAAGTGGAGCACAGGATCTGGTCCAAGAGGTGAATATAGCTGGACCACTTGGTAATAGTGACCATAATATAATTAAATTTAATATACCTGTGGTGGGGAAAATACCACAGCAGCCCAACATGATATCATTTAATTTCAGATAGGGAGACAACACAAAAATGAGGAAGTTAGTTAAACAGAAATTAAAAGGTACAGTGCCAAAAGTAAAAAGAAAAGGAGTACTTGTGGCACCTTAGAGACTAACCAATTTCTGCAAGCTGCATTGAAACTTTTTAAAGACACTGTTCTAGAGGCTCAACTTTAATGTATATTAAATTAAAAATTAAAATTAAAAATTAAAAACACAGTAAGAGAACCAAAAAAGTGCCACCGTGGCTAAACAACAAAGTAAAAGAAGTGAGAGACAAAAAGGTGTCTTTTAAAAAGTGGAAGTTAAATCCTAGTGAGGAAAATAGAAAGGAGCATAAACTCTGGCAAATGAAGTGTAACAATATAATTCGGAAGACCAAAAAATAATTTGAGGAACAGTTAGCCAAAGACTCAAAAAGTAATAGCAAAAAAAATTTTAAGTGCATCAGAAACACGAAGCCTGCTAAACAATGGAGCCACTGGATGATCAAGGTGCTAAAGGAGCACTCAAGGCCAATAAGGCCATTGCGGAGAAACTAAATGGATTCTTTGCATCGGTCTTTACAGCTGAGGATGTGAGGGAAATTCCCAAACCTGAACCATTCTTTTTAAGTGACAAATCTGAGGAACTGTCACAGATTGAGGTGTCGTTAGAGGAGGTTTTAGAACAAATTGATGAACTAAACAGTAATAAGTCACCAGGACCACCTGGTACTCACCCAAGAGTTCTGAAGTAACGCAAATGTGAAATTGCAGAACTACTAACTGTAGTGTATAACCTATCATTTAAATAATTTTCTGTGCCAAATGACTGGAAGATAGCTAATGTGATGCCAATTTTTAAAAGGGCTCCTGAGATGATCCCAGCAATTACAGGCCGGTAAACCTGACTTCTGTACCGGGCAAACTGGTTGAAACTATAGTAAAGAACAAAATTGTCAGACACATAGATGAACGTAATTTATTGGGGGGGAAGAGTCAACATGGTTTTTGTAAAGGGAAATTATGCCTCACCAGTCTGCTAGAATTCTTTGAAGAAGTCAACAAGGATGTGGACAAGGGGAATCCAGTGGATATAGTATCCTTAGATTTTCAGAAAGACTTAGATAAGGTTCCTCACCAAAGGCTCTTAAGCAAAGTAAGCTGTCATGGGATTAGAGGGAAGGTCCTCTCGTGGACTGGTAACTTGTTAAAATATAGGAAACAAAGGGTAGGAATAAATGGTCAGTTTTCAGAATGGAGAGCGGTAAATAGTGGTGTCCTAAGGGTATGTGCTGTGCCCAGTCCTGTTCAACATATTCATAATAGTGGTGTCCTAAGGGTATGTGCTGTGCCCAGTCCTGTTCAACATATTCATAAATGATCTGGAAAAAGGGGTAAACAGTGAGGTGGCAAAATTTGCAGATGATACAAAACTACTCAAGATAGTTAAGTCCCAGGCAGACTGCGAAGAGCTACAAAAGGATCTCACAAAACTGGGTGACTGGGCAAAAAAATTGCAGATGAAATTCAGTGTTGATAAATGCAAAGTAATGCCCATTGGAAAACATAATCCCAACTATACATATGAAATGATGGGGTCTAAATTAGCTGTTACCACTCAAGAAAGAGATCTTGGAGTCATTGTTGATAGTTCTCTGAAAACATCCACTCAATGTGCAACGGCAGTCAAAAAAGCGAACAGAATGTTGAGAATAATTAAGAAAAGGGTAGATAATAAGACAGAAAAAAACATCCTTTTTAAAGAATCCTTATTGAGCTTACAGGGACAAACCATCCCGATGTGTCGAAAGAATAGTAAATATGGCAGGCAACCAGCTTGGCTTAACAGTGAAATCCTTGCTGATCTTAAACACAAAAAAGAAGCTTATAAGAAGTGGAAGATTGGACAAATGACCAGGGATGAGTATAAAAATATTGCTCGGGCATGCAGCAGTGAAATCAGGAAGGCCAAGAGATGTTAAGAGTAACAAGAAGGGTTTCTTCAGGTATGTTAGCAACAAGAAGAAAGTCAAGGAAAGTGTGGGCCCCTTACTGAATGCGGGAGGCAACCTAGTGACAGAGGATGTGGAAAAAGTTAATGTACTCAATGCTTTTTTTTGCCTCTGTCTTCACGAACAAGGTCAGCTCCCAGACTCCTGCACTGGGCAGCACAGCATGGGGAGGAGGTGACCAGTCCTCTGTGGAGAAAGAAGTGGTTTGGGACTATTTAGAAAAGCTGGACGTGCACAAGTCCATGGGCCCGGATGTGTTGCATCCGAGAGTGCTAAAGGAGTTGGCGGATGTGGTTGCAGAGCCATTGGCCATTATCTTTGAAAACTCATGGCGATTGGGGGAAGTCCCGGATGACTGGAAAAAGGCTAATGTAGTGCCCATCTTTAAAAAAGGGAAGAAGGAGGATCCGGGGAACTACAGGCCAGTCAGCCTCACCTCAGTCCCTGGAAAAATCATGGAGCAGGTCCTCAAGGAATCAATTCTGAAGCACTTACATGAGAGGAAAATGATCAGGAACAGTCAGCATGGATTCACCAAGGGCAAGTCATGCCTGACTAATCTAATTGCCTTCTATGACGAGATAACTGGTTCTGTGGATGAAGGGAAAGCAGTGGATGTGTTGTTCCTTGACTTTAGCAAAGCTTTTGACACAGTCTCCCACAGTATTCTTGCCAGTAAGTTAAAGTAGTATGGGCTGGATGAGTGGACTATAAGTTGGATAGAAAGTTGGCTAGATTGTCGGGTTCAATGGGTAGTGATGAATGGCTCCATGTCTAGTTGGGAGCCGGTACCAAGTGGAGTGCCCCAAGGGTCGATCCTGGGGCCGGTTTTGTTCAATATCTTCATAAATGATCTGGAGGATGGTGTGGATTGCACCTTCAGCAAATTTGCAGATGACACTAAACTGGGAGGAGAGGTAGATACGCTGGAGGGTAGGGATAGGATACAGAGGGCCCTAGACAAATTGGAGGATTGGGCCAAAAGAAATCTGATGAGGTTCAACAAGGACAAGTGCAGAGTCCTGCACTTAGGACGGAAGAATCCAATGCACCGCTACAGACTAGGGACCGAATGGCTCAGCAGCAGTTCTGCAGAAAAGGACCTAGGGGTTACAGTGGACGAGAAGCTGGATATGAGTCAACAGTGTGCCCTTGTTGCCAAGAAGGCCAATGGCATTTTGGGATGTATAAGTAGGGGCATTGCGAGCAGATCGAGGGACGTGATCGTTCCCCTCTATTCGACACTGGTGAGGCCTCATCTGCAGTACTGTGTCCAGTTTTGGGCCCCACACTACAAGAAGGATGTGGAAAAATTGGAAAGAGTCCAGCGAAGGGCAACAAAAATGATTAGGGGACTGGAACACATGACTTATGAGGAGAGGCTGAGGGAACTGGGGATGTTTAGTCTACAGAAGAGAAGAATGAGGGGGATTTGATAACTGCTTTCAACTACCTGAAAGGGGGTTCCAAAGAGGATGGCTCTAGACTGTTCTCAGTGGTAGCAGATGACAGAACAAGGAGTAATGGTCTCAAGTTACAGTGGGGGAGATTTAGGTTGGATATTAGGAAAAACTTTTTCACTAGGAGGGTGGTGAAACACTGGAATGCGTTACCTAGGGAGTGGTGGAATCTCCTTCCTTAGAAGTTTTTAAGGTCAGACTTGACAAAGCCCTGGCTGGGATGATTTAATTGGGGATCCGTCCTGCTTTGAGCAGGGGGTTGGACTAGATGACCTCCTGAGGTCCCTTCCAACCCTGATATTCTATGATTCTATGATTCATATTTCCTCTATATAAATCCATGGTACGCCCACATCTTGAATACTGTGTGCCGATGTGGTCTTCCCATCTCAAAAAAGACATATTAGAATTGGAAAAGGTTCAGAGAAGAGCAACAAAAATTATTAGGGGTATGGAATGGCTTCTATATGAGGAGTGATTAATAAGACGCGAGGTGAGATAAAAAGAAAAAAAGGGCAAGAGAGTGAGGATGGGGTGAAAGAGTTAAACAGAATAAAGTTATGTGATTGCTTAAGTAGTACAGTATGCATCATGTTAATTTCTGGAGTGGATAAGGGAGTTGGGGTGAATGGGAGAGCTTAATTTAATTACTTTTAAAAGTATTGCTTAAAGAGAGTTCATTAGAGGCCGATGGTTTGAGAAATTGTGAAAAAAAGTGGCAAAGTAATTTGCATTCTGCACTAAGTGAAGTTTGAATGGTCTTCAAGTCTTGTCTTGCGTAGAGCACATACCAGTAACCCAGTCTAGAAATGACAAGGTCACAGGTAACTGGGTATGGTGTGGGCCTCCTCTGACAGGAATGGACATAATCTCATAGCTGAGTGCAAATAGAAAAACGTGTTTTAGCTTTCTGAACATCCAACAGTAGCTGAGGACACAATAAGACTGGGTTTGTTCCAGTTGTAAATATATACTGTTGGTTTCTGGAATTTTATTCTGCATTTTTTTTCTCCTGGGATCTGAACAGACTTGATTATTGAGTGAAGGCTTAACATGCATTCACTTTCCAGACAGAACCTGAAGTTACCAAAAAGGGAGGAAAATTCCTGGTTTTATTCCCTGCTAGAATTGTCATATATTGTATTGTACAGAAATAATTACTCAATTATTGGAGCTGAACAAGCATTAAGAGAGTGGAGAAGGCAAATATAAATCAGAAAATGTACAAGGTAGCTTTTGTTAGTAATGCTTGTAACTGTAAGGTTTCATAAACGTTGGTGGGTTGGATACTATTTCGCTGAAATGCTTCAGAGAAGCACAAAGAGTGGATAACATTTCAGAGAAGAGGGACCTCAGACAAATTTGAAAAGGTTTGGTCTAACTTTTCAGAACCTTTGATTAATTCCTAGCAGAGGGACATGGAGATGTCATTCTCCTTTCCTTTCCCCGGCACCCACCCTTCTTTTTCTTCCTCTTCCTTCCCTTTTTTTTCTTCTTTTTTTTCTGTTCTTCCCTATGTGGGGCAGGGGGAGAATCAATAAAATATAAATAAATTTTAAAAAACAGAAGTGCCTGTGTAAATATCTATCTTGGGAAATTCGTTTTGAATGAGAATGAAAACAATATGATAGAAATAAATTGAATCATCTTAGAGACTGCTTATGCTGCCCAGAAGAAACATTTGACACTACATCGTCTCGCTACATTTCAATAAGACCTTGTGTTCTATTCTCAACACATGACTTGGATACTCTGAACTTACTATGACATAATTCCTGTGGTTTTACAGGAGGTAGATTTGGTTTTACAGAGGTAGATTTGGTTCACTTCCAGTAGCACAGTTTATACCTTCCTGAACCAGTGACTGCTGCACTGGGGGCAGGGTGGAGAGGAGATTTCACCCGCCCCTTTGCTTCCCCCATTTGCAGATGTTGTTTGCACTGCTACCTTCCCTCAGGAGTCCCAACAAGATAATACAGTTTTAATTTGCAGTCAGTGCTTTCTAGAGGAGCCCTAACAGTGGAGACTGTGACCCAGGGTGTGTTCTGAAGTAACTTGCCCTTTGGCTGTCCTGACCAGTCTCCTTGCTTTGCCATCATCACCCAGTGTTGGGGCTGCACTAGTCATCTGAAGAATTCCTGGCAGATGGAAGGTTGTACCATCACCGTCCTCTGGTTGGACTTTCTGATCCATGGGTTATGCCAAAGAAACTAAACCCTGGGTTATATTAATCTAGTACAATAAATGTAATGAAATAGTTTATTCCATTAAAGGAAATATTCTCTTTTCCCATATCTCACTGAGAGCAAAGTAGAGGCCTGGAAGATCATCATTTATTTCAAAGGGTGGTGAATTTTCCCTAAGACCTGGTTTGGCCATTCAGGAGTAAGAGATGACCTAAATAAATTTGAACATCTCAAATGAAACATTTCTCTCTACACCCACAGCCCATCTAAAATTGGGTCCTTTCATTTTGGGTATGCAATTTAAATACTTCAGAGTCCACTGGCATCAGTATAAAGGATAGGTGTCTGCTGTTAGTGACTTTTCCACTACTGAAAAGGGAGAACATATAGTCTTTGTGGTGTACGCTGCTGTGAGATGCATAGTGGTATGTGTTGGGACTCACTGAAGCGTAGTGCTGTAGGAATTTTATAAAATATCATTTTGGAAAATGATACAAGGACAGAAGCCACAGTGAAAGTAGATAACCTTTCAATCTATTAATGAAAGTGCCAAGACAGGTAAAACAATACTAAATACTGAGTACGGTCATCTGTGTCCAGACCACATATTAAATAAACTTCTTGTTTTTTTTAAATAGCAGTGCAGTCCCTTTTACGCTCTTGTTATTTTGCCCTGCATGAAGGCATGGGCATGTGGAAGATACCAAGTTGAGCAACAGGGAGTTTTACTCAACCTGAGCTTTTTTCTTTGGCCTGGGAAATCAGGATGCATTGATTTATGCAACAGATAAAACATATCAGTCACTGAGTATTTAAAATATTTAAAACACAGATCTTTAGCTGGTGTAAGTGGGTGTTGCACCACATGAGGACCTTGCTCATTTATAAAAAGAACAGGAGTATTTGTGGCACCTTAGAAACTAACAAATTTATTAGAGCATAAGCTTTTGTGGGCTACATGCTCATTTATGTTCACTTTCACCCATTTTAGCCAGCTTTATCAATAAGGACAAAGGAAAAGTATCTAATGGGGGGATCTGAAAATAATAGGAGTGCTGTGATTTAGGTGGAACACACATTTTCTTTCTCTTCCCTGCTACCACTAAGTATAAATTATTCAGGTATTTTGAACTCACAAGATTCTCAAGACAGTGGTTTATTTTTTCTGATGCAGTATTCAGATTGCTTTACTCAGAGGTGACCAGCAGGGAGAGTATCCCTGGGCTGTGCAAAGGGTGTCTCTGTCCCTCAGTGAGCTAGAGGGACAGAAGCCCGAAGCTTATATAGAGACATAAACTACAAGAGGAGCTTTGAGGCTGATCACTCCCTTCCTCACATTAATGTTTTGTATTAGCCACTCTCCTTGCAAAAATATAGATCCTGCCTCCTTGATGTTTCCACCCCCACTATTTTAAGAAAATCACACATATAGCTTTTCTTTGGGTTTGTCCCCTTCTTGAATGTTTCTTATCTAAAGGTCAACTGGAATTTAACTTATTTATTCTCCACCACAATGTGGTAGTTAAGAGGACAATTTAATTTTTGTGAATTAATTTGTTTAAAAAAATACACCACACACACAAGATAAAGATTTCACTGAGCCAGGGCTAGCATCATGGCTGGTGAGAAATCTATACTCACTGAAGCACATCAGTATGGGAGCAATTTTACCTGGTGCTTTCTTGTGTGGTACAGATCAAAATAAAAGCAGATGTCCTTACCGTTTAGACCACAAAACAAATGTTTGTTATTTCAAAATCAAAGGGAAAATGTGAGTGTGGTCAGATGATCTAAGAGGATCTTCCTACATTTTGGGGAGTTTAAACCTTTTTCAGATTAAAGGTTGAATAATAATAATAATAGCCAGAATAGGAACAACTGAGAGTTTCCCTCTTGGCAGAGTGATGCCATTCCCTTCTGTGTTATTTTCAGGAAGGCAATGCTGTATGCTCAGCCCTGGCAGTCTACTGACTGTCTGTTTTGAACCCTCATGCTGGAATGGACACTCTGGATGTCCAGACATTTTCCAGTCTGCAGGGTTTTCTTTTCTTCTGGTCCCGGTGCTACAAGTTCCCTCCTTTTGACCATCACAGTGTTTAAAGGGATCTTTTTTTTTTTCATTATAGCTCTTTGAAGATCTACCTTCCCTTCTTATTAATTAATTTCCAGGCTCTGATTGAAAAATAAAATACAAACACAAAAAGAGATCTGACAAAGGACATTGTTAAGTAGCTGGCAGACTCTGCTTCACCAGCCTTAGAGAGGAGATGGCCTTTTGCTGATTGCCTGTGGTTGACATGACTTGGTTAGTATGCTAATTTAGTCTTCTGCGTTTAACATTCAGATCAGGTCTGGGCAGACTCTCCAGAGCTCTGGAGCTCAGGAATGGGTGTTTGTCTAGCAGCATTGAACATTCTGTGCATGAATTACATAAATACCCAAACATTCTGTCTGCTCCTGCTGTGCTCTCTCTCCCCCTCTTAGTCACCCCCCCCACACACACACACAATATACCATCCAAGCAGCTTTCTACAAATGCTGAAAACATTAAATGTGAAAAAGCCATCTGTGATTGGCTAGTTCCTCCTCCTCTGTGTCTCCAAAGGCAGTCACTTGTGCAGACAATGTATTCCTTCTGCTGAAGAAGCTCACAGTGTAATGGGCCAAAATTCAGCAATAGCGAAGTAACATGGAGGTTAAAATCCCAAACAGATGAATGACACCTTTTGTAAACACCTCCCACCCTAAGAATCCTTGGAAGATTTCTCCTCCCGCCCCTCAACTCCAGGTCAAAAAGAGCCCTGTGTACCATTTGTTTTGTATGAA
Organism: Lepidochelys kempii; assembly: GCF_965140285.1. Lineage (NCBI taxonomy): Eukaryota > Metazoa > Chordata > Testudines > Cheloniidae > Lepidochelys > Lepidochelys kempii. The sequence continues at coordinate 42,564,768 of NC_136391.1, forward strand.
AATCAAACATACACCCAGAAGAAAAGCCAGCTCCTATTATTCCAGAGGGTTGCCATTTTTTCAAGTAGCTTTGGAGCACCTGAATTGCAGTTCCCATTCTTGGGAGGTTGGGGTTCACAGAATTAGAAAAGTGTTTGAATCCAGAACCAGCTCATGTGATCAGGTCCAGCTGGTACAGATTGTAACCTGGTATGTTTTCTGGATCTCTAACCAAAGGAGAACTTAATTTCCCAAAACTCCCTTTCCGTATGTATCTGTAGTGTCGCAGCAGTTCCCAAGAGACAAGTGGAGAATCATCAGCTTCTACTTTCATTTAGCAGATTTTGAAAGTTGTTTATTTTATAGACCAAATCAGTTGTGAGCAGGCATGAGGCTCCAATTAAAAGGAAAGAAACGTCTTTTTCTGCTCTGAATTACAGCACAACTGTAGTTTTTCCTTCAGTTGTTCCAGTCTCCTGGCACATTGCTTCTTTCGGTTCTGTCCCCTAGTGCCAAGGGTGTATTCCATTTGCATCTCAGAAGCACCGGGATATTCCTGTCCCAAGTCCCCAACGGCAGCAACCAGCCTTTTCTCTGAAGCTGCAGATTTGCTTATTCTTGGTGGGGTTTTTTTATTTTATTTTGGCTCTGGTCCAAGATGTTTTCCTGTCATCATTTCACTGTCTGTCTTTTCTCGTAATCCCTTTTTTAAACATCACCAACAATTAGTCGATCTCCCCTCCCCCATCTCCATGCACGCACACACACACACACACACACACTCTCTCTCTCTCTCTCCAGTGAGTCCCATCACTGTCTTGTTTTGCCTTAAGTTTAAGGAATTGCAGCTTCTCATTACCTGGAGAGTACGTTTTGAAAGGCTTTGTGTTTACTCACTTTGTAAGTGATGCTGGCCCTTTTAATTATTCTCCTTTCACGTACCATAAGAGAGCAGCAAGCTGCTCAAGTCAGACCAGTCGACTGCATATTCCCAGGAAGGCAGTAGAAAGGAATCGTGTTTTACCTCACTGCTGCTGCTGTCTTCCTTTCCTGTCAGCGAGCCAAGGAATCCCCCCAAAGCTCTTACGTAGCAGATACCAAATCTGTGAGTCACTTTGCACTCCCAGAGCAATAAGTCCACTGCATCTGTGTTAGTAATGGCAGACACAAGGCTGGAAATTTCCCCAAGCTACCAACATACCCCGGAACCAGTTTTCCAGCCGTGACTTTGTCTTTCTTGCTATCGCTCTCTCTCTCTCTCTGGCTCCCTCCTCTCTTCATTCTTTTTTATGCTTTTTCCTTTTCTTTCTTTCTTCCTCTCTGTCTCTGTGTTGCCGACAGCAGCAAACCCAGCAAGAGCTGGGTCCCTCTCGCCTTCTGTTATGTTTTCTGCAGCAGCCTTTGGCTGCTCTCTCTGCCAGGTTGGATCACCAAAGACACACAACTCGCTCACAATGAATAATCAATACAGATATTGATCTGTGGAAAATGTTTATAAATTCCTAAAAAGGAATCAGGAATGGGGGACAGGGAGGCTCGTGGGGGACGACAGGGTGATTCTAGCAGCAGCTGGAGGCAGAACCTTATTTGGATCCCGAGTCTTGCTAGCTCCGAGGTGACGGGTACTGGAATGTATGTGTGCGCGCGCACGTATGCTGGTGGGGGTGAGCTTCTGTATTTTCATTTCTCTACAGCTGCTTTCTCTGAAGAATCAGGAAGCAAATGGCTCATAGGCCCCATCAGTGCCAGGCCTTGGCTGCAGGCCAACACTGCTTTGTTTCTATCATCACATGCTACTCTTAAATTTACATAAATACCGGGTTATATTTTATCATATTGCCAAAAAGATTTTTAAAACACAGAAAATTATTATATGAAAGAGGGTTTGCTATCTAATCATCAATGCTGAGGATTTACTTCTGAATCCGTGCACTTGAGTGAAGGGGATACAGAAAAGTGGCAATAAGAAAGAGTTAGGGAGAAGTGAAGGGTATTAAATGTCTGGAAGAATCTGAGGTTGCAAACAAATTCTGCAATGGGAAATCTATGAACTTTTTTCAGGGGATAGATAGAGATACAAAATGAAAAAGACCCAACTACTTGAATCATATCTGTTCCCCTATCTATTTCAGCTCAGCTGAGTTGATCCATTCTAACTGGGAGATGATACTATTAAGGGAAAGAAACTTGCTGCAAAGATTGTAGTCAGTGAGATTTGAGAGAACACCCTAAAGCCCTCTTGGGGCAGCATTCCCTCATAGACATACCACTAAATTAAAATATTTCTATGGTCCCAGAGTATCTGAGGGCAAGCTGTTGGTGACACACATTTGACTTTCTCTGAGTGAAGCTGACAACCCCACCCCTTTTTTTGTGAGAAAGTGTCACTATTTGTATGGAATTTTCTCCTTCTCTTTTTTTTCCCACCTTTATCTCTCCCATTTTCTGTCTTTCTGGGAAATGGAACAACCAAGTTTAAAATACTGACTGATAGACTATCAGGGCCACTGATTATTCAAAGTCTTTTAAAGGGTTGATGTGGGCAACATAACTCATGAAAAAAATATTGAGGGTGGGAGTGAAGAATGTCTCCTTAATTCCTTGTGTTGTTGTGGCTATGTCTGATAAATGAAGCTGCCATTTCATTGGACCTGGTGTGCACTTCCTCAGTTTTGCTTGTTGTGTTTGGTGTCATTTGTAAAAGTGATCCAGTGGGGTGCACCATGATTTATCTAAAAACCTCTGGTTTCAGATAGCTTGTTGGTATGGCATTTTTCTTTCACACACATACACACACTCTCTCTCTCTCATTGGGAGTCGTCTTTGTATGATTACAGTACCCCCTCCCATTGCTTCCTTTCCTATGCATGCACACTGGTGCTGGTTTCATGACAGAAGTATGAGTAATCTTTGAGATAGCAATCTTGAGTGAGACCTCCATGTGAGGATTCAGTTCCAAGGTCTCCTTTCCTGAGAGGAGCTGTCCGCTTTATCAGCCAGCACCAGCAGGAGGGAGGCTGATTTTTTATTTTCTCCCTGGCTTCTGATTAGTTCCAGCAATCCAATTAGCAGAGGCATTTATATCAGAAGGGGCTGAGGTGCCCCTGCTCATCACAGCAGCTCAGACCCAGTCATAAATTCTACCGACACTACATCTTCCTAGTGACATGGATTAATTACAGCTCTGGGCCTTCAAGAGAAGGTTTGCAAACGAAGGTGCACATGAATATCAGAATTAAAGAGGAGAAAAACCGAATGAGTTTTGTGTGCATGAAGGATTCACTGTTGATGTGCTAGGGCACCTGTGGATTGTTCAGAAGAGGATCAGGGTGTCAGGTGAACTAGATGTACACATTATTTTGACAAATAGAAATACATAGAAGCTGGCTGGGGGATTAGGAGTATATTATGAATTCTGTACTTGTGACTTTATTAAGAAAATATTAATTTTAAATTTATTCTTATGCTTGGGTGCTGAAAGTGATGCTAGATTAAACCTTAATTTTTTTTCTGCTTGAGATACTGCATACCCCACCCAGTGATGTACTTCACAACACTAAAATGGGCACTGATCTTGGGCAGAACGTATTCAGTGTTACTGAAATCACTGTTTGACTACAGTGGAGCCCTCCTTATTCTTTGTTCGTGTCTTTCGTGGAAGCTCTGCCATCTAGATGATAATTTTCCCGCAACTGACACTTCTGCTCCAGAAATGGCAATTTACAGGTGTCATAGAATCATAGAATATCAGGGTTGGAAGGGACCTCAGGAGGTCATCTAGTCCAACCCCCTGCTCAAAGCAGGACCAATCCCCAACTAAATCATCCCAGCCAGGACTTTGTCAAGCCTGACCTTAAAAATATCTAAGGAAGGAGATTCCACCACCTCCTTAGGTAACCCATTCCAGTGTTTCACCACCCTCCTAGTGAAAAAGTTTTTCCTAATATCCAACCTAAACCTCCCCCACTGCAACTTGAGACCATTACTTCTTGTTCTGTTTTCAGCTACCACTGAGAACAGTCTAGAGCCATCCTCTTTGGAACTCCCTTTCAGGTAGTTGAAAGCAGCTATCAAATCCCCTCTCATTCTTCTCTTCTGCAGACTAAACAATCCCAGTTCCCTCAGCCTCTTGTGATAAGTCATGCATTCCAGTCCCCTAATCATTTTCGTTGCCCTCCGCTGGACTCTTTCCAACTTTTCCACATCTTTCTTGTAGTGTGGGGCCCAAAACTGGACACAGTACTCCAGATGAGGCCTCACCAATGTCGAATAGAGGGGAATGATCATGTCCCTCGATCTGCTGGCAATGCCCCTACGTATACATCCCAAAATGCCATTGGCCTTCTTGGCAACAAGGGCACACTGTTGACTCATATCCAGCTTCTCATCCACTGTAACCCCTAGGTCTTTTTCTGCAAAACTGCTGCCAAGCCATTCGGTCCCTAGTCTGTAGCGGTGCATGGGATTCTTCCATCCTAAGTGCAGGACTCTGCACTTGTCCTTGTTGAACCTCATCAGATTTCTTTTGGCCCAATCCTCCAATTTGTCTAGGGTCCTCTGTATCCTATCCCTACCCTCCAGCGTATCTACCACTCCTCCCAGTTTAGCGTCATCTGCAAACTTGCTGAGGGTGCAATCCACACCATCCTCCAGATCATTTATGAAGACATTGAACAAAACCGGCCCGAGGACCAACACTTGGGGCACTCCACTTGATGCCGGCTCCCAACTAGACATGGAGCCATTGATCACTACCTGTTGAGCCCGACAATCTAGCCAGCTTTCTATCCACCTTATAGTCCATTCATCCAGCCCATACTTCTTTAACTTGCTGGCAAGAATACTGTGGGAGACCGTGTCAAAAGCTTTGCTAAAGTCAAGGAACAACACGTCCACCGCTTTTCCCTCATCCACAGAGCCAGTTATCTCGTCATAGAAGGCAATTAGATTAGTCAGGCATGACTTGCCCTTGGTGAATCCTTGCTGACTGTTCCTGATCACTTTCCTCTCCTCTAAGTGCTTTAGAATTGATTCCTTGAGGACCTGCTCCATGATTTTTCCAGGGTCTGAGGTGAGGCTGACTGGCCTGTAGTTCCCCGGATCCTCCTTCTTCCCTTTTTTAAAGATGGGCACTACATTAGCCTTTTTCCAGTCATCCGGGACTTCCCCCAATCGCCACGAGTTTTCAAAGATAATGGCCAATGGCTCCTCAATCACATCCGCCAGCTCCTTTAGCACTCTCGGATGCAACGCATCCGGCCCCATGGACTTGTGCACGTCCAGCTTTTCTAAATAGTCCCGAACCACTTCTTTCTCCACAGAGGACTGGTCACCTCCTCCCCATGCTGTGCTGCCCAGTGCAGGAGTCTGGGAGCTGACCTTGTTCGTGAAGACAGAGGCAAAAAAAGCATTGAGTACATTAACTTTTTCTACATCCTCTGTCACTAGGTTGCCTCCCGCATTCAGTAAGGGGCCCACACTTTCCTTGACTTTCTTCTTGTTGCTAACATACCTGAAGAAACCCTTTTTGTTACTCTTAACATCTCTTGCTAGCTGCAACTCCAGATGTGATTTGGCCTTCCTGATTTCACTGCTGCATGCCCGAGCAATATTTTTATACTCATCCCTGGTCATTTGTCCAATCTTCCACTTCTTATAAGCTTCTTTTTTGTGTTTAAGATCAGCAAGGATTTCACTGTTAAGCCAAGCTGGTTGCCTGCCATATTTACTATTCTTTCGACACATCGGGATGGTTTGTCTCTGTAACCTCAATAAGGATTCTTTAATATACAGCCAGCTCACCTGGACTCCTTTCCCCCTCATGTTATTCTCCCAGGGGATCCTGTTCATCAGTTCCCAGAGGGAGTCAAAGTCTTATTTTCTGAAGTCCAGGGTCCATATTCTGCCGCTCTCCTTTCTTCCCTGTGTCAGGATTCTGAACTCAACCATCTCATGGTCACTGCCTCCCAGGTTCCCATCCACTTTTGCTTCCCATACTAATTCTTCCCAGTTTGTGAGCAGCAGGTCAAGAAGAGCGCTGCCCCTAGTTGGTTCCTCCAGCACTTGCACCAGGAAATTGTCCCCTACACTTTCCAAAAACTTCCTGGATTATCTGTGCACCGCTGTATTGCTCTCCCAGCAGATATCAGGGTGATTGAAGTCTCCCATGAGAACCAGGACCTGCGATCTAGTCACTTCCGTGAGTTGCCGGAAGAAAGCCTCGTCCACCTCATCCCCCTGGTCCGGTGGTCTATAACAGACTCCCACCACGACATCACCCTTGTTGCTCACACTTCTAAACTTAATCCAGAGACACTCAGGTTTTTCTGCAGTTTCATACTTGAGCTCTGAGCAGTCATACTGCTCCCTTACATACAGTGCAACTCCCCCACCTTGTCGTAGTATCATTCCTGGAAATGCTGCTTTCTTGAGATGGTATTTCTGATGTTGATTTCCTGGAGATGTATTGTGAGTCCCTCTAGAGATGGTATTTCCTGAAATGATGCTACAGCAAGTTGGAAATAGAACATCCAGATGGATACAGAGAATATTTTGTATCGCCATATCCTGTCTACCATTATCTATTTCTAAATCTCTCTATTTCTCCATCAAGCTGCAGTATATATCCATTCATCTCATTGGCGTTATCATCTATCCATTTGTTTGTATATCAACTATTTATTCAACTATCCATTTATCTATGTATTTGTCCATTCATATCTCTCTGTCTAGCCGTTTATCCATGTATGTATCCATCATCTATTAATTTGTTTCTTTATTTGTCTGATGTATCTTTTTATCAATCATGTATTAATTTCACTATTCATCTCTATTATCCATCTCTCAGTTTTTAATCAGTTCATCAGCCTATCCATTCATGTATCCCTCCATTCATTCATCAATCGAAAATGTATTTGTCATTAGGTTTCTATTGATTTATATGGAGGTCTATTGTTAAAATTAAAATGGTCATTAGGTAAATAATTTCAAAATGAGGATATGTATCAAAATTTCTGTTTTCTTGATATACATGGTACATCAGCTCCATTTGATTCACTGTGGTGTCCTATCAAATACCCAGTGTAAGAAAACAGTCTCAACTGGATAAAAATATTTTTTAACTATAGAAACATGTTCAGCCACAAGTCTTCCCTACTTATGAAAGATAGCTCCCTCTTTCAAAAGAAAATGACACTTTTTATAAACTTTCAAACCAGATATTTTCCTTTTTATATAACAACAAAATTTATATTTTCCAAGTAACATTATTTGTTGTTTAGTATCAGCTGAAGCCACTCTTCACTCCTACTGTCAACTCCAAAGATCCAGTGTCTGGAAGCTGAAGCTAGATAAATTCAGGCTAAAGATAAAGTACACATTTTAATAGTTAGGGTAAATAACCATTGGAACAACTTACCAAGTGATGTGGTGGATTCTTCATTATTTGAAGTCTTCACATTAAGATTTATGTTCTTCTAATCTAATATGTTCCAACTCAACCACAAGACATGGACCTGAGGCAGAACTTGCTCCATGAAACTTTTAGATTAGAGTTAAAATTAATTAATGGATTTACACCTGGGTTGTATCTGGCCCAATGTCAGACTCCTTTGGCTTTGTTCTTTTTACTTCACACTCCCAACTTAATGTAAGCTAGGTTTATCTAGGTTTAACAGGAGCAATTCATTAAATTGCTGTGAAGTTTAGCTGCCAATATGACTTTTCTATCCCCTTTTTAGTAGAACATGGGATGATGCCAGTGCAGGTTTTTTGGCAAAACGTTGGGTTTTTTTCTTCCTTGCTGGTAATTGAAGGAAGAAACCAAAAAGATGTTTTAAAAAAACTCTCATCCTCCTCTCATCATTCTGATTCACAGTTGTTTCTCTTCATGTCTTCCTTACTGAGAAGATGCTCCCTTAAAAAAGGCTTGGCTGACATGCAGGCAACCCACCCTCAACTGAGATTGAAACCTACTGGATGCCATTGAGCCAATTCTATTTTTTTAATTATTTAATTGAGAGAATATACTGAGATGCAAACATATTTGAAAGAGGAATGTGAAAACTACTCAATTTTTACAGAGATTTTATACAGGGAAATTGAAAATATCCATCATGCTCTCTCCTGTTTCTTTTCCTTAGGGTGTTTTTAGCCACCAAGAGCTAATTCTTCAAGCTTGTTGAAAATTTACCCCTGGTGAGATCTGATGATATCCAAATTCTAACATAAATTGATAAAGTAGAAAGGGGCAAGAAAGACCTTGGAGATGAATGAATAACAGCAAATATTTTCCAATATACTATGGGGCTTCATCTCTTTAGCTTTGTACAGAAAGTGGCCTATGGAGAAGACTTTCGGGGTATGTCTACACTGCAGCTGGAAGTGTGCTTCCCAGCCTGGGTAGACAGACATGCACTAGCTCCGTTTGAGTTAGCACATTAAAAACAGCAGTGTGGATGTTGCAGCATAGGTGGTGACATGAGCTAACCATGCAAGCAGGGAATCAAGGTTTATACTTGGGCAGTTAGCCCATGCCATTGCCTGTGCCATATTTTCAGTGTGCTAGCTCAAGCAGATAAATTTCTCTCATGGCTATATACTTAGAGGGGCTTCATACCGTTGTTGTTTTAGTAAAACATGGAACCATGATTATTTTATTTTTTTTGCTTCCATTTGTTGACTAGAATCAGCAGCCTCCAGAGCTGACACAGATAAGGCTAGCCTGTTGCTCCAGTAAGAGTGCAGCTAAGTTTGTGGTTTTGTTGCAATGACAAGAGGCACAGGCCTAACATCATTCACAGAGACTCAGGAATGAAGCTAAGAATAAAAGTTATATGTCCTGCACTTGTACATATACTGTAGAGAACAATCTTGCATTGTTCTTTAGGGGGATGGATTAGATGGAACCTAATATTTTTTTTCTCTTTCTAATTTCTGTGCTTCTGTCTTTGGTGTTTGAATTTGGCTTCCCTAGATGAAGCGAAGTACTGGTCTCCATCTGAATTGTGGGCTGCAAAGATCAATTATACTGCGATTTGCCCAGGAAAATGGAAGAGAAAATCTTTTTTGGTGCTTTTTCTTCATATATTTGTTTAGTTTTAATTTCTGTATCTCTAGGGGTTTTCATCAGTCTGTCATGGCTACACCCTAAATTTCTACCCAATAAGCACCCCATTTTAAAATAGATTGGCAGCTGCCAGATGGAGGAGGAACTTAAATCAGCATCTCCCTCTTAATTTTCCATTATGTCTCCAGTAGCCAAGAGAGCCAAATCTTGAACCCTTCATCTTGACCCATATCTCAATTTGCTATCATATTGCTCAATCAGTAAACTAGTGTTCCCTTTCCTGATTAGTGATTTTATTCTTTTATAAAACAGTCCTGCATGAATTCTTTCTGAAAACACAGGTTAGAGGGAAATTGTCAAAAATTTCTCTCTCTCTTTACTTTATTATCCACTCTTTTTTTTTTCTTTTTTTTTTTTTGTCATTTAACTCCAATTATTGGATGCTAAGTGCTTTTGGAAATTTCATTGTTAATATCTTCTTACAGTGCTATTAACGTAAATCAACTTTAATAGTGTCCCAGCAAGTGTAAAAGCAATCAAAAATTCAGTACTCACGAATCATTCTGTAATTTCAGCATAAAATGTTAATAGAAATAATATCCAATACCATAAAATATCGGCAAATTCAACTTTAAATATATGTGATGAATGACTTAACCATCCTGCACTGTCCCATGGACGTCTGCAACATGAAACATTTTATTGGCAAAGCTATGCCTTAGTCACACAAGGGCTAATAGACAGCCCCCACCCCTCCTTGCTGTCCCCATTCCCAGCACAAGGTATACATGGTTCCCTATCTTTTCAAAATATAAAAATTCATCTTCAGTTACAAGGTGACACATGGGCAGAGTTCTTGAGAGGCAGTATTGTGGGGGAACATAAGAATGGTCATATTGGGTCAGACCAAAGGTCTGTCTAGCCCAGTATCCTGTCTTCCTACAATGGCCAATGCCAGGTGCCCCAAAGGGAATGAACAGAACAGGTAATCAAATGATCCATCCCCTGTTACCCATTCCCAGCTTCTGGCAAACAGAGGCTAGAGACACCATCCCTACCCTTCCTGGCTAATAGCCATTGATGGACCTATCCTCCATGAACTTATCTAGTTCTTTTTTGAACCCTGTTATAGTCTTGGCCTTCACAACATCCTCTGGAAAGGAGTTCCACAGGTTGACTGTACGTTGTGTGAAAAAATACTTCCTTTTGTTTGTTTTAAATCTACTGCCTACTAATTTCATTTAGTGACCCCTAGTTCATGTGTTATGAGAGAGTAAATTACACTTCCTTATTTACTTTCTCAACATCAGTCATGATTTTATAGAACTTTATCATATCCCTCCCCCCCCCGTCATCTCTTTTCCAAGCTGAAAAGTCCCAGTTTTATTAATCTCTCCTCATATGGCAGCTGTTCCATATCCCTAATAATTTCTGTCACCATTTTCTGAACCTTTTCCAATTTCAGTATATCTTTTTTGAGATGGGAAGACCACATCGGCACACAGTATTCAAGATGTGGGGCATACCATGGATTTATATAGAGGAAATATGATATTTTCTGTCTTATTATCTATCCCTTTCTTAATGATTCCCAACATTCTGTTTGCTTTTTTGACTGCCGCTGCACATTTAGTAGATGTTTTCAGACAATTATCCACAATGACCGTCCACAGGCATGTCCCCCGCAATTACTGGGGGACCTTCACCACAGGGACGTGCTGGCCACCGCTTCCCACAGCTCCCATTGGCCAGGAACAGTGAACCGCAGCCACTAGGAGCTGCAGATGGTAAACATCAGCAAAATGTCTAGTAGCCCGCAATCAGATTACCCTGATGGGCTGCATTCTAAAACAGCATTCAGGCTTTTGATACTTCCTGAGTCTTTCTCTTCCCATTGTCACTATCTTGTGATTAACTGAAAATTTATACTTTCCCAGGTTATTTTTACTCTGTACCTCCAGGTCATGGCCCATGACACAAGTTTTGCTGGTGTGAATATCACCAGAAACATCCTATTGGGAGATTTTGCTACATATTTGATTGTATCAAGGCCTTTGCTCAATTTGTTTTGTGAAGGACTGATGTTACATTACTTTTTGCAACACACATAATCATTTTTGGCTGTAATATTTCACTGGGCTGAGCTAAAGATATTGCTTCTTTACCTACATAAATGTATAGGTTTTGGTTTCTTATCTCATTTTCTTTGTATACAGTAAAGATAATAAAGTTAATAATAGAGAAACATTGATATTTTAGAACTATCATCTTCAGAGAAAATAGTTGTGCTTTGCAAATCTCAAGCTATCAAGTCAATATGAGGGATGATTCCAACTCTGATACAATGTACTAGGAAGGCCACATTTAGATACCATGAACCACTGTCATTACAATATAAAAAGCATATTTTAGAACTGGAGAAAGTACAGCAGTGACAGCCAGCATGCTTCAGAGATTCAAGAAGAATTGTTATCAAAATAGGCCAGTTTCTGCTCTTCATTATACTGGGGAAAATCTGAAATAATTTCATTGACTTGAGTGGAGTTATGTCAGTGTAAGTAAGAGCAGAATTTTACCCACAATTTCTATATATGTATTCGTAAAAAGTAGATTCAGAGGGAACATCACCAAAGTCTGTAAAATTCAGAAGGAGGTTGAGGAGCTAACTGTTACAGGGTTAGTTGAAATTGTATTTAATACCGGAACGAGGTAATACAAACTTGAGGGGGAAGTGAAATTTTTCCCAAAAGGTTATTATATCTGACAGAATTCCGGTCTGAATTCAGCAGTTCATGTGTCTTCTGCAAGAGATGATGCCTTCAAAATCACTTAACACAGAAAACAAAGAGCTCATAACAATACATATTTACATTGTTTTGAGTGCTTGATCCTACACTCCTTCCTCAGACAAAACTTCCGTGGAGGTGAAGAGATCAGTCTCTGAAAATATAAATCTCTATGTAAGTGCTGAGTATTATAATTCCTTATTCTGCATCAGGTGTTTTTTAAGAAATAAACACTTGGAGAGGAAACTCGGTCCTGAATTCAACTTCAGACAGGTATGTAAAATGGAAATGATTTTTCAGATATTTTGTTCAGGAATGTATTTTTAATTTCTAAATCCATCCCCATATTCTGTTAATAATTTAGAATCTTAAGCATCTTTTCAAATTTACTCTAAGAACATTTCATTTCTCCTTTAAGCCTTTGGAAAGCACTTGATAAAGGGTTTCAGGTGGAATTTCTTTATATCAAGATCACTTAATAAATGGAATAAATAAACTATCAATAACAGCAATCAGAGCAGTTTATGTAAACTATTTAAAACAATGAGACAAATATTTGAATGGAAAAATATTGTCTGTATAAACAAGCTCGCCACCAGGGGGAGCAATTGATAGGGGCATCCTGACCTCCTGTGTAATGCTAAAGTTCCCTGTGTACCTCTTTAAACAAGGAGGCACCTTCTGTGCCTGGAGCTCAAGAGATCACCATATTATGAGGAAGCAGGAGAAACAATCTTTAATCCTTTCAAAGCCCAATAATATTATGCATATTGACTGAAACCCTATGGAGTGGTCCTGACAGGGCTTTTTCATTAGTGCAGTACATTGTAACCTAGCTACCTTTGAAAAGTAACCAATATTGAGAGCCACTTGACATTTGCAAAGGATTATGGGTATCCTCTCTATCTCTTCTCGAGTTCCCCAATTTACAATGGTCTTAATTTAAAAGTTAAGCCAGGGATCAGTTGCTTAGTCTGGAGCTGGGCTGCCCTTTTTAAAAAAATGGAAAAAAGAAAACCAACCTTGTGTGCTGATGTGACCTGGTTTCAGTCTTGGGGTCTGATCAGTTGTTTTAATGTTGTCTTGTTTTTAATTATAAAGAAAGTTATCTGAACCAGAATTGGCTAGAAGGGGGCGGGGGAGGGTTTCATTCCTGCAGGTGTTGCTGAATTGCATGAAGCAGCAGCAGCAGCTGGTAATGAGTTGGTGAAAATGAAAAAGGGACATAAGTAGCTTCTTTAGCAAATCCCCTGGAAATGACATGGAACCTCTGGGATCGATAGGATCGATCTATCCAAGGGCTGCAGGGCCCACTCATCCAACTGGCAGCATCTCTCACAGCACACGGAAAACAATGTTATTACCTGCAAAACTGTACAAAATCTACTCAGAAAAATCACATTCAGTTCTTTTCTTCCTTCCCCACTGAAGAAGGCAGCCCTTGGGTTAGCCTTACAGCCTAGATTATAGACTGAGAGAGGCCACTGTAAAGAGAAGTGTGCTGTCTGCCCCAATGGAGATTGCACTGGGAGTGTGAAGTCTGGCACTGATGATCAGAGAGGTACATATGATCTTTCAGAGTCTCATATCTGGATCCTGGGGTTATTATTGTACATGGATACCTCCTGCTCCTGCTGCAGTCACACAACTTGCAGCATGTCAGAGAGAATCTGAATCCCGGTATACGATGTTCATGTGTCCCTGTGGAACAGAGAGATCTTTTAAAGTGAAGGAACCCAATGGCCCTTCTAAAACTCAAGCAGATAACAGCTCATAGCAGCTACAGAAGTTTACATAACAGTCCCAGTCCATTGTCTAAAAAAGTCAATATCACTCAAGAATTGCTGAATGGATAAGAATCTTAAAACATCAGATGAGTGGTTGGAACAATCATGGACTTCTGGTTGAGAAGTAGTGTTAGCAGCAGCTGCAAGCCAGCTGCCCATATGATTTGAATGTACTGATCTGTGGGCAGTGCAGGTGTGATGTTTGTTTTTGCATTTGCTTTGGGGGCGGGGGGAGGAACGGCAGAGAGGAGAAACTATCATGAAAAGTAACAAAGGGAAAAAGAGCACTGGAAATGGGGAGATAGTTCTGGGCCTAGGAAGGATTCCTGACAGACTCCTGATCTCGCTCTGCCTGGTGTGTGCTATAACAGCCCATCGATACTGTCATATCACATACTTTGGTAATGATTTAATTGTTTTATGAGGCTAGTGTAATTTGTTTCACATTTTTAATTTATAACTAAGCTTCTTAATCCATTGTTTATAGTGAGGATCAAAATTGCCTTCTGTCCCTTATAGAAAGCATTTCAGGTTCCCAGTTAGTAATCAGTTGTTTAGCTAAACCTTGTGGCTGTCTTGAAGGAAAACAATTCTCAAATTTGAGCTGTTACAACTTCTCTAAGCTCTCTGAGAATCCTGCTGACATTTAATGAGAGCAGCATTTCTCCAAGTCTTACTCTAAGGAGGAAATGAGAGAGGGAATGTTCTTCAAATGCTGTCCCTGCGGGTCCTCCATTTCAGGTGTCAGTGTCTCCCGGCGCCATCGATCAGAGATTTTCAGTCGCAGTGTCTGGTCAGGGTGCGCATGTGCAATAGCAGTCTCACGGCGCCACTGGTGCCTTATATAGCATACGCACGGCCCAACCCTTTCAGTTCCTTCTCAACCATCCTCGGGCTGAGATGGAGTCCATTAGCAGTGTCACTGAAAACCTTAAAATAAGATTAGGTTAAGTTAGATAGTTTAGTTTTTACCCTTTTTTATGAACAGTTTGTTACTTTGTATAATTAGCGTTAGTTAAACCTAGTTAGATAACCGTTTAAAAAAAAAACCCTTTCGTTTACCCCATCCTCCATTTTTCACAAAAGGGATGCCTCAAATCATAGAATCATAGAATCATAGAATATCAGGGTTGGAAGGGACCCCAGAAGGTCATCTAGTCCAACCCCCTGCTCGAAGCAGGACCAATTCCCAGTTAAATCATCCCAGCCAGGGCTTTGTCAAGCCTGACCTTAAAAACCTCTAAGGAAGGAGATTCTACCACCTCCCTAGGTAACGCATTCCAGTGTTTCACCACCCTCTTAGTGAAAAAGTTTTTCCTAATATCCAATCTAAACCTCCCCCACTGCAACTTGAGACCATTACTCCTCATTCTGTCATCTGCTACCATTGAGAACAGTCTAGAGCCATCCTCTTTGGAACTCCCTTTCAGGTAGTTGAAAGCAGCTATCAAATCCCCCCTCATTCTTCTCTTCTGCAGGCTAAACAATCCCAGCTCCCTCAGCCTCTCCTCATAGCTCATGTGTTCCAGACCCCTAATCATTTTTGTTGCCCTTTGCTGGACTCTCTCCAATTTATCCACATCCTTCTTGAAGTGTGGGGCCCAAAACTGGACACAGTACTCCAGATGAGGCCTCACCAATGTCGAATAGAGGGGAACGATCACGTCCCTCGATCTGCTCGCTATGCCCCTAATTATACATCCCAAAATGCCATTGGCCTTCTTGGCAACAAGGGCACACTGCTGACTCATATCCAGCTTCTCGTCCACTGTCACCCCTAGGTCCTTTTCCGCAGAACTGCTGCCTAGCCATTCGGTCCCTAGTCTGTAGCTGTGCATTGGGTTCTTCTGTCCTAAGTGCAGGACCCTGCACTTATCCTTATTGAACCTCATCAGATTTCTTTTGGCCCAATCCTCCAATTTGTCTAGGTCCTTCTGTATCCTATCCCTCCCCTCCAGCATATCTACCACTCCTCCCAGTTTAGTATCATCCGCAAATTTGCTGAGAGTGCCTGAAATATGCCTGGCTGCCCAGCTTTAAAAGATGCACTTTGTGCAAGGACGCAATGCCACTCTCTGATGGCCATTCCTTATGTATCTGATGCTTAGATGAGTCGCACATACCGCAGAAGCTCACTCACTGCAACAATCTTAAAACAAGAGCAAGAAGAGACAGGGATCATCTCCTTAAACTCATTTTAATGGAGAAATCCCTCACTCCAACATCGGACCCTGGACAACCGAGGATGAAGTGCCAACTCTACAAAATCAAGGAAAAGGGCCATGTCTCCACCAAGCTGAGAGCCATTGGAAAAGAAGTGGTCTCCGGCAAGATTGCTGCCTGTGGTACCAACCTCCTCCAGAGCGAGGACCTTTGATGTACTGGGCACCTCTGGCACTGTCCACTTCAGGACCTCTGCTGGCATTCAATGGCCACAATGGGACCCATGAGCAGCCTACAGGTCTCAATTCCACAGACCTCCCACTTCTCATAGGAAACCTATACACGCCGCAATCAGAGCAGTACCCGAGCCCTCTGAGGTGATAGAGGAGGTGTGGGAAGACAGGGATGAGACCACGGAACATGAAACATCCACTGATCACAACTCCTCTTCCTCCCCTACCCTCCACTACTACACATGACTTCAAACACTTTCAGGAGTTATTCAGGCAGGTGGCACAGAGCCAAAATATTCCTCTTGAGAAGGTATCAGAGATGCAAAACCAACTCCTCAAGATTTTACATACTTCTTCCACAACAAAAATAGCATTCCCCATAAATGACCCTTTGATGGAACCTGCAGAAACAGTGTGGCAAACACCTGCTACCATCCCTTCAACCAATAAGCATACAGACAGGAAATACTATATGCCAAATAAAGGCATGGACTTCCTCTTCTCACACCCACAACCCAACTCCTTAATGGTGTTGTGGTCAACCAACAGGGCAAACAACCTCAATTCAGATCCACGCACAAAGACAAGGATTGGAAGACATTAGATCTCTTGGGGCGAAAAGTTTACTCATCAGTGAGTCTTCAATTCCCCACGGTCAATTACATGGCATTACTCACTAACTATGATCATGACAATTATACCAAAATGAACAATTTTTTCCAGGAAATTCCAGAGGAAAAAAAAAGACCAATTCTGAGGCATCATCAATGAAGACCAAGTCATTGCTAGAACAGTGCTCCAGACATCCCTCAATGTGGCAGACACAGCATTATACACGATGGCGACCGCCATCGTCATGTGCAGAGCATCTTGGTTACACTCATCGGGTATCCCAAGGAAACTTCAGAACAAAGTAAAGGACCAGATTAAGTTCTCCATTCCATGAAGGACTCTAGATCGACACTGAGGACCCTTGGGATTTACACACACCCTAATAGGAGACGTATATACCAACCTTACAATCATAGCAGAGACAACACGGCACAGCGCCATCAGAGACCATACGACAACCAAAGGCACAGACCACAGAGCCAATCTCAGGCTGCGACATCCCACGCACCACCAAACAAGACACAATTTTGAAATGTTGATCGAGGGTTTGACTGACTTCCCCCACCACCAGCACCAATAAGACGAGTATCACAAACCTTTAGTCATCGGCTTTGACCATTTTATCATATGTGTACTTCTATCACCACAGACCCATGGGTTTTAGAAATTATTCAAATGAGTTATCCCATCTCCTTTACCTCCAACCCACTGACCCACCCACCCCTCCCTGTCCCTCTTTAGGGACCATTCTCATGAGCAACTTTTGAGAAAAGACGTATATCACCTTCTACAAGTAGGGGCGGTGGAAGAAGTTCCAACACAACACAGAGGGAAGGGATTTTATTCCCTTTATTTCCTACTCAAAAGAAAAATGGAGGTTGGAGACCCATTCTAGATCTCAGAAAACTCAACAAATTTGTCCATCCCACAGATTCAAAATGGTCACACTGAACTCGATCATCCAGCAGCCAATCAATAAAGGCCTGTGGAGGCCAATCAGGGAAGGAAGAGGCAGCCATTCAGGGCCGGGCAAGGCTCTATATAAAGGCAGCCTAGCAGAGAAGAAGGCAGTCTCTCCCTGACTAGAGAGGGAGAAGGACAGGCTCCTGAAGCAAGGAGCCAGCACCTTGGACAGAGCAGTGCTGAGCAGGCTCGGGGGAGCAGGAGAGAGCTCCAGCCCCATTACCTGCCAGGCTGCAGACCCTGCTACAAAGGGCCGAGAAGGTGCACAGGGCCAAAGGGGAACTGGCCCAGGGAAGAATAGGTGGACAAGAGGGGAACGAAGGAGGGCAGAAAGAGGCTGCCACTAGATGGTCCCTGGGTCTTGACCCAGAGTAGCGGGCGGGCCTGGGTCCCCCCCTTCCTCCCTTACACTGCACCTGGGCATGGAAGACGGTGGCCAATACAGACAGATAAGGGTTGTGGTTGGCCACTGAGGCAAGTGAAAGTCCCAAAGACTGCTATTAACCCCTCCACCCCCTGGAAGGGGGTGAGTCTGGAGTAGTGGGCAGTGCAGTCCTGAAGCGGATGCCCCCGAGCGGGGAGCAATGCGGGTCCCAAGGCAGCAGAGCAGACGATGGGCAAGACACCATGCGCAGAGGGTTCTCCATGTCTGGACAGAGCTATTTCCCGGAGCAACTAGCGGGAGGCGACAGAGCTGGTGAGTCTTGACCCCATCACAACCTCCCTTATACTGGTAATTTTAGGCAGCCCATGGGTGTCTGCATGCACCTGCCTACAACTCTTAGAAGATATGGCAGCCACCTCTTTCGTTGTAAAACATGCAAGACTGCACATGCACTGCCTACAAGGATGGCTGAGCTCAGTAAATATATCATGAAAGCACAACTTAAACAAAAGACTCATACGGACCCCAGAAGTTCTACCATCAGTACAATGGTGGACAAATCCAATAAACGTTTGGTCAGGTATCCCATTTCAACAGACTCCACCATCCATATAAATCACAACAGATGCCTCACTGATCGGATGGGGAGCTCACTTGAATCAACATACAATCCAAGGCAAGTGGTCCCCCACGGAAACACATTTGCACATCAACCTGCTCGAATTACACAAGGTCCACAACGTGGGCCTACATTTCCTCCCTATTATATGAGGCAAAACAAATCATGACGAACAACATTGTGTGTATGTTCTATATAAACCGACAGGGTGGAGCATGTTCCCAGTCCCTATACACAAAGGCCTTAATAGTATGGAACTGGTGCATAAAACACAACATTACTCTTACAGCAGCATATCTCTCAGGTCGACAGAACACGGTGGTGGATACATTAAGCAGACCGTTTTCCCAAGAGTACAAATGGGAACTGAACATCGAAATAACACAACACTTATTCCACATGTGGGGATCCCCACACATAGATCTGTTCCCGACATCAGTAAACAAGAAATGGCCAAAGTTTTGCTCATGAGCAGGACTAAGAGCATGATGCCTTGAGGACACTTTTCTCATCAGATGGAACTCTTCTCTCCTATACGCATTCCCACCAATACCTTTAATCTCCAAAGTAATACACAAAATATGAACTGACAGGACCAATATAATACTCATAGTCCCGATATGGCCCAGATAGACGTGGTTCCTTTACCTAACATGCATGGCGATCTGCACACTCTCCCTGACCAATAGAATCTTCTTTCTAGGGCTGTCAATTAATCACAGTTAACTCACATGATTAACTCAAAAATTAATCGTGATTAAAAAAATTAATCATGATTAATCGCAGTTTTAATTGCATTGTTAAACAATAGAATATCAATTGAGATGTATTAAATATTTTTGATGTTTTTTCTATGTTTTCAAATATATTGATTTCAATTACAACACAGAATACAAAATGTACAGTACTCAGTCTATATTATAATTTTTTATTACAAATATTTGCACTGTAAAAATGATAAACAAAAGAAACAGTATTTTTCAATTCACTTCATACAAGTACTGTAGTACAATCTCTTTATCATGAAAGTGCAACTTACAAATGTAGACTTTTTTGTTACATAACTGCACTCAAAAACAAAACAATGCAAAACTTTAGAGCCTACAAGTCCACTCAGTCCTACTTCTCGTTCAGCGAATCGCTCAGACAAACAAGCTTGTTTACATTTATGGGAGATGATGCTGCCCCACTTCTTATTTACCATGTCACCAGAAAGAACAGGTGTTCGCATGGGACTTTTGTAGCTGGCATTGCAAGGTATTTACGTGCCAGATATGCTAAACGTTCGTATGCCCCTTCATGCTTCGGCCACCATTCCAGAGGACATGCTTCCATGCTGATGACGCTCATTAAAAAAATAATGCATTAATTAAATTTGTGACTGAACTCCTTGTATGTCTCCAGCTCTATTTTACCTGCATACTGACATATATTTCATGTTATAGTAATCTCAGATGATGACTCAGTACGTTGTTCATTTTAAGAACACTTTTGCTGTATGTTTGACAAAACACAAAGAAAGTACCAACGTGAGATTTCTAAAGATAGCTACAGCACTTGACCCAAGGTTTAAGAATCTGAAGTGCCTTCCAAAATCTGAGAGGGATGAAGTGTGGAGCATGCTTTCAGAACTCTTAAAAAAGCAACACTCCGATGTGGAAACTACAGAACCCGAACCACCAAAGAAGAAAATCAATCTTCTGCTGGTGGCATCTGACTCAGATGATAAAAATGAACATGTGTCGGTCCGCATTGCTTTGGATGGTTATTGAGCAGAACCCGTCATCAGCATGGACGCATGTCCTCTGGAATGGTGGTTGAAGCATGAAGGGACATATGAATGTTCAGCACATCTGGCATGTAAATATCTTGCGACACCGGCTACAACAGTGTCATGAGAACACCTGTTCTCACTTTCAGGTGACGTGAACAAGAAGCGGGCAGCATTATTTTATAGAATCATAGAATAGCAGGGTTGGAAGGGACCTCACGAGGTCATCTAGTCCAACCCCCTGCTCAAAGCAGGACCAATCCCCAACTAAATCATCCCAGCCAGGGCTTTTTCAAGCCTGACCTTAAAAACCTCAAAGGAAGGAGATTCCACCACCTCCCTAGGTAACACATTCCAGTGCTTCACCACCCTCCAAGTGAGAAAGTTTTTCCTAATATCCAACCTAAACCTCCCCCACTGTAACTTGAGACTATTACTCCTTGTTCTGTCTTGTTCCTGCAAATGTAAACAAATTTGTTTGAGCAATTGGCTGAACAAGAAATAGGACTGATTAGACTTTTTAGTACATGGTTTCATTTTTGAATGCAGTTTTTTTTGTACATAATTCTACATTTGTAAGTTCAACTTTCATGATAAAGAGATTGCACTACAGTACTTGTATTATGTGAATTGAAAAATACTGTTTCTTTTTTTTACAGTGCAAATGTTTGTAATCAAAAATAAAGTGAGCACTATACACTTTCTATTCTGTGTTGTAATTGAAATCAATATATTTGAAAATATAGAAAACATCCAAAAATATTTAAATAAATGGATTCTGTTATTGTTTAACTGTGTGATTAATCAGATTAATATTTTTAATCGTGTGATTAATCATGATTAAATTTTTTAATCGCTTGACAGCCTTACTTCTTTCTCAGGATGATGGTCAAGTCCTACATTTGGACCCGGAGAAACTTCACCTGAAAGCGTGGTTCCTTCTTGGCTCCACCATGACAAACTAACCTGCTCAGAATAAGTAAAACAGGTGTTAATAAACAGCAGGAAACACAACACGCATAATACTTACCTCCAAAAATGGAAAAGATACTTTCTGTGGCACCTGAACAAACATGTATCTGCAAGCCAAGCACCACTATCACTAATCCTGGAATATTTATTATCCCTAAAGAACTCAGGGCTTGTTACGAGTTCACTTAGAGTTCACCTTGCTGCCATCACAGCCTTCCATCAACAGGTGGACAGGACTTCGATATTCGCTCACCGGATTACTAAGTGATTTCTCACAGGAATACAGAACATGTACCTGGACATCTGAGAACCCACACAAGCATGGGACTTCTGGTGCTTAGAAGTCTAACCAGAACTCCAGTCAGACCTTTAGCCACATGCTCTTTACTTCACTTATCTATGAAAGTGGCATTCCTGGTCGCCTTTACATCCACGTAGAGTCAGTGAGATAGGGGCTCTCATGGTTCACTCCCATACACAGTTTTCTTCAAGGATAAAGTGACACTTAGAACACATCCTAAATTTATGCCCAGAATATTGTCTTCATTCCACCTCAACCAACTGATTCACTTACCTACATTTCATCCAAAACCACACACTACCGCTCAAGAGGCAGTCCTACACACATTAGTCTCTAAGGTGCCACAAGTACTCCTTTTCTTTTTGCGAATACAGACTAACACGGCTGCTACTCTGAAACCACACATTGGATGTTCACCATCCTTTAGCCTTTTATGTGGACAGAATGAAGCCCTTCCTAAAATCACCTAGACTTTTTGTGTCAACAACAGAACAATCAAAGGGCTCTGCCATATCTACACAAAGAGTATCTAAATGGATATCCAGCTGTATCCATAAGTGCTATTCACTACATAACACTGAAACCCCTCTGGGCATCATAACCCACTGAGAGCTTTATCTACCTCCATAGCATTCCTACACAATGTGCCCATTCTAGACATCTGCAGGGCAGCCAACTGGGCCTCTGAACACACATTCACAAACCACTCTGCAATTACTCTCTGTTCAAGCTCAGACATAAGACTTGGGCTCACTGTACTAGCCTCAGCAACAAACTCAACTCCGAAGACCCTTCCATCCTCATGAGGGCACTGCTCTACATTCACTTGAAGTGGAACACCCACAGGGGCAGCAGTCAAAGAAGAAGAGAAGGTTACTTACCTTGAACAGTAACTGAGGTTCTTCGAGATGTCTCCCTGTGAGTGCTCCACTACCCACCCTTCTCTCCTCTACTTCAGAGTACAAGATAAACATTACACGGTAGAGAAGGAACTGAAGGGGTCAGGTCGTGCACGTGCCAGATGATTCACCAGTGGTGCTGCAAGACAGCTACTGTGCAGGCACACCTTGATCAATAGTGCTACCGAAAATATCCTATTCACCGACACCTGAAGTGGAGCACCCAGAGGGGGACACATCTTGAAGAACCTCAGTTACAGAACAAGGTGAGTAACCTTCTCATCCCACATATCATGGTCAAATGCCCTAAATATAAAGGGTCCGATTCTTGGGTCAAAAATTATTCCCTTTGCACCACCCTGTGGATACAAATGGGCAATAACTGTGACCCAACAAGCCAGGTGAGCATTCCTTGGAATGGAAAATCCCGAGTGGTGTCTAGTCAATATAGCTAGCTTTGCGTGACCCTCTCCTAGCCCCTGGATGAACGAGCATGGCCAGAGACAAGAGAGCATAGCTGGAGCGCTCGAGTAAACCCTAATTGCTGGAATGTGGGGTCATTGGCAGATGGATGCAATTTAAAGCTACCCTGGGGCTATTCTAAGTTGTTTCTGTTTGTTTTAAACCTACTGCCTATTAGTTTCATGGGGTGACCCCCTAGTTCTTGTGTTATGTGAATGAGAAATTAACATTTTCTTATTCACTTTCTCAACACCAGTCGACATTTTATATCATATCCTCTCTTAGGCATCTCTTTTCCAAGCTGAAAAGTCCCAGGCTTTTTAATCTCTCCTCTTACAGAAGCTGTTCCATATCCCTAATCATTTGTGTTGCCCTTCTCTGAACCTTTTCCAATATTAATATATCTTTTTTTCAGATGGGGCAACCAACTCTGCATGCAGTATTCAAGATGTGGGTGTACCATGAATTTGTATAGAGGCACTGTGATATTTTCAGTCTTATTAACTATGCCTTTCCTAATGGTTCATAACTTTCTGTTAGCCTTTTTGACTGCTGCTGTATGTTGAGCGGACGTTTTCAGAGAACTATCCACAATGGCTCCAAGATCCCTTTCTTGAGTGGCAACAGCTAATTTAGATCCCATCATTTTGAATGTATAGTTGGGATTATGTTTTCCAATGTGCATTACTTTGCATTTATCAACATTGAATTTCATCTGCCATTTTATTGCCCAGTCACCCAGTTTAATGAGATCCCTTTGTAATTCTTTGCAATCTGCTTTGGACTTAACTATCTTGAGTAATTTTGTATTGTCTGCAAATTTTGCTCCTCACTGTTTACCCCTTTTTCCAGATCATTTATGAATATGTTGAACAGCACTGAGACCAGTACATACCCTTAGGACACTACTATTTACCGCTCTCCATTCTGAAAGCTGACCATTATTCCTACCCTTTGTTTCCTATTTTTTAACCAGTTACTGATCCATGAGAGGACCTCCCTTTCTTTTCCCAGGACTGCTTACTTTGCTTAAGAGCCTTTGGTGAGGGACCTTGTCAAGGGCTTTATGAAAGTCTAAGTACACTATATCCACTGGATCACCCTTGTCCACATATTTGTTGACACCCCTCCCTAAAGAATTTGAATAGATTGGGGAGGCATGATTTTTCCCTTTACAAAAGTCAAGTTGACTCTTCCCCAACAAATTGTGTTCATCTGTGTGTCTGATCATTCTGTTCTTTACTATAGTGTCAACCAATTTGTCTTGGACTGAATGTAGGCTTACCGGTCTGTAATTGCCAGGATCATCTCAAGAGCCTTTCTAAAAAATTGGCCATCACATTAGCTCTCCTCCAGTCATCTGATGCAGAAGCTGATTTAAATGATAGGTTACATGCCACAGTTAGTAGCTCTGCAATTTCATATTTAAGTTCCTTCAGAACTCTTGGGTGAATACCGTCTGGTCCTCGTGACTTATTACTGTTTAATTTATCAATTTGATCAACAGCCTCCACTAATGACACCTCAATCTGGGATAGTTTCAGAGATTTGTCACCTAAAAAAAATGGCTCAGGTGAGGGAATCTCTCTCACATCCTCTGCAGTGAAGACCAACACAAAGAATTCATTTAGTTTCTCCACAATGGCCGTATCTTCCTTGAGTGTTCCTTTAGCACCATGATCGTCTAGTGGCCCTAATTATTGTTTAATAGGCTTCCTGCTTCTGATGTACTTTTAAAAAAAATTGCTGTTAGTTTTTTAGTCTTTGTCTAGTTGCTCTTCAAATTCTTTTTTAGCCTGCCTAATTATACTTTTACACTTAACTTGCCAGAGTTTATGCTCCTTTCTATTTTCCTCAGTAGTATTTAACTTCAAATTTTTAAAGGATGGCTTTTTGCCACTAACCTCTTCTTTTACTTTGTTGTTTAGCCATGGTGGCACTTTTTTGGTCCTCTTACTATGTTTTTTAATTTGGGGTATACATTTAATTTGAGCCTGTATTATGGTGGTTTTTAAAAATGTCCATACAGCTTGCATAAATTTCACCTTTGGGTCTATGCCTTTTAATTTCCATTTAACTAGCTTCTTCATTTTTGTGTAGTTCCCCTAACTGAATTTAAATGCTACTGTAGTGGGCTTCTTTGGTATCCCCTCCCCACAGGGATGTTAAATTAATTATTATGGTTGCTATTATCAAGCGGTTCAGTTATATTCACCTCTTGGACCAGATTTTGTGCTCCACTTAGAACTAAATCAAGAACTACCTCTCCTCTTGTGGGTTCCAGGACTAACTGCTCCAAGAAGCAGTTATTTATGGTGTCAAGAAACTTTATCTCCCCATCCCATCATGAGGTGACACATATCCAGTCAATATGGGGATAGTTGAAATCACCCATTATTATTGAATTTTTCTATTTTTATAGCCTATCTAATCTCCTTTAGCATTTCACAGTCACCATCACTGTTCTGGTCAAGTGGTCGGTAGTATATCCCTACTGCTATAGTCCCTTAAAATAGGGACATATTGTTATCCCCAATTTATAAATGTGGAAATGAAGTTACAGCGGAGAAAGTCATCACTGACGTAAGAAAGTACAATTCCTCCACGTCAGTGAATTCCACCCACCTTTTGCTTGTGGCAGATTTCACCTAGAAAGGTTAATGACCTGGATTTCAGAGTGCTGAGCACTCACAACTCCCATAGAATCAATGGGAGTTGTGGGGGTTTTGCACCTCTGAAAATCAAACCATAACTGACTTGTCCCTGGTCATACACAGAATCAGTAGCAAAACCAGGAGTGGAACACAGAAGTTCCTGACTCCCATCTACATGCTAGACCACTAGACAATGCTACCTCAAATGAACAGAAAGGATTGTAAAATATAACAACAGAAAAGCATGAAATGAACCAAAGGTCTATAGCAGTAGCATGGAGATACCAATGTAATTTCTTCTCTTTAACTGCTAGATGGTGGGGGTGGGGTTGTCAGTGTATTTCAAGCTCATAAAGCATTTAAATCCACATATAGTTATTTTAGTATTTTGTTGAAAAGATTTTGGTTGATTTTTGGATCCAACGTCTTTCTTCTCCTTTATGTGTATTGCTCTGAACTCAACCTTTGAAGTTGCCACCATTGTGTGACACCGGCAATCAAAATAGCTGACAGATTAAAACAATTATTATAGTTAAATGAATTTTAAAGGATGTTTTCTCAGTGTGTGAATTAAACAAGTTGTTTTAAAAAGAAAACTAGAAAATATATTCAGTAATGTGCAACCACAAAGCACTCCCTCCATGGATTATTAGCATAGGTGAATCCTGGAGTCTCAAATTTGTAGCACAGACATCTACCACTTGAGCTGCAAGAATAATTGCTATCCTCTATGGGGATGTCACTAAAAGGAGACTTGAGATACACGCTGCAAGGATGTTACACACTATTTGCTACATAACAGTAGAATACTGGAGAACAGGAATCCTGGGTTCTACTCCTGGCTTTGGGAGAGGAGTATTGTCAGGTGATCACAGCCACAGTTGGTGATAGGATAATCAACATATGTAAATTTGGTCCAATTGTTCTGAAAGGCAGTGTGACTGAACGGATGAGACTTGGATTTGTCATAATGCACAGAAATATAAATGTTGGTCAGTAGAGATAAGAGCAGAATATATGATCTCCTTACTTCCAGCTCAATACTCCTTCCCCTAGACTACAGAGTATTTTCATGAGGAGCAAACATGTGCTTGCAGAATGTTGCTTAATGTGTTGGTGCAGTAGAACAGGCAGCTGGAAAAGATGAGCTGGGAAAGTGAATTTAATTACCATAAAAAATGTTGAGATTGGGGGAGGGGGAAAATTGTCCCAAATCAGGATGAAAAGCCACAGCCTCAAATTTTTTGCAGAAGTTAAATTCTCAATATTTCATTTCAGAAACACCAAAACTTCCCTACAATGGGAATGTTTTAGTGTTTCCAAAATGAAATATGCTCCTTGACTACTTGGCTACTAAGAGCCAGGGAGCTTGAGCTGCTGAAGAACCTGGAGCCTGGGAGACCAGGAAGCCCCAGCTCCTCAGCAGCCCACCACCAGGAACTAGGGAGAGAGGTGGGTGAGTTGACAGGAAACTATTCAGGTTTCCACATGAAGCCTCCCTAGTGTCCTTCAAAATGTTTGTTGAAATTGACACATTCCTGTGGAACACTTCTCTTTTGATGAATTGGCAGTTTCTGATGAAAAAGCATTAGACTGGAAAATTTCCAAACTATTCTACAGCTGGATTTCATTCTAAAGTAGAGTGATCCACAAAACTATGTACACTTGAGAACTCTGCTAATAACTAAGAGGCTTAGAACAAAGGATAATAATAATAAAAAGACAACTGACATTGACAAAACAGTTTCATAATAATAAAGAGGAGTCCAGTAAATGGTCATCATCTTCTCTTTGGGCCTATGAAATTCCAAATGCATCATTATAGCTCCTAAACATCTTGATTTGTAAATAACTATGGATAATAGGCAGTTATCTAAGCCACATGATGCTATGTAACTGAAGTATTATTAGGCTTGACTTTCTCTTTAAATAATGATGATTGTAATAATGTATTTCAGTATACAGCACAATCTACTTCAGTAAAATGCTGGTCTACCATGATCCCTTCCTGTTGAATAAAGGTCAGATACAGACTCCAATTAAGCAGCACTGCTCTGACTAATTGCTAATGGTAAAACTTAATGGTAAAACTTACTTGTTGGAATAGGACATTTCAGTGACCTACAAAAGGTCAGAATTCTGAAATGGAGTCCCATCCCACTTAGCAGCAGTCTGGATAGGACATTGACATTATAGAGGTAACACTTTGGCCTCCAGGGCTGAGAGTCTTCTGCTTTGTTCTTATAGCATGCCTTGCTGGTCACTCTGAGCATATGTGCACTCTTCCTTTAAATCTGTAGCTGGAAACCTGACAGGAGAGGTCGGGGAAGGCTTAGGCAGAAGGTCTACAGTCAAGGGGGTGGAGGAGCTTTCGGGATATTATTCTTTTTCTTATTCTAATAAAGTTCTTTGATAGAAAAATACAACTCTTTCTGTGATTCTTTACCATTGCCATATTGACAGTCTTGTGGAGGCAGCCCACCATCCTTGCCCATTTGCTATCTTACCCCTAGGAGGAAAAGGGGCTCTAATGATGAATAATGAAATAGGAAAACAATGACAGAAAAAGTGTTAAACAGAATCTCTTCAGGTAGAAGAAGAAATCTTCAAGTCTCGGATTTCCCAGCCTTTTCCAGTTCCCCAGAATGCTACAGGGAGAGTTGCAACCAACCAGAACACTTCATTAGATAAATGCAAGTGAACAGAAAAAATACAAATGCAGCAAAAATCAAGATTTGCAAAACAGAATAATGTTTACTAATAGAAAAAATGCAAGAGTCTTATACTGAGGAAAGTGTTCTAATTTTTATAAGGAGACTGTGGGCATTAGGTGACATGATATGCTTATGGCACAGTAGGTCACACAATAGCCTCATAAAGACTGGTTTCAGAGTAACAGCCGTATTAGTCTGTATTCACAAAAAGAAAAGGAGTACTTGTGGCACCTTAGAGACTAACCAATTTATTTGAGCATAAGCTTTCGTGAGCTACAGCTCACTTCATCGGATGCATACTGTGGAAAGTGTAGAAGATCTTTTTATACACACAAAGCATAAAAAAATACCTCCCCCCACCCCACTCTCCTGCTGGTAATAGCTTATCTAAAGTGATCACTCTCCTTACAATGTGTATGATAATCAATGGCCCAACTTGATTTAGATAAGCTATTACCAGCAGGAGAGTGGGGTGCGGGGAGGTATTTTTTCATGCTTTGTGTGTATAAAAAGATCTTCTACACTTTCCACAGTATGCATCCGATGAAGTGAGCTGTAGCTCACGAAAGCTCATGCTCAGATAAATTGGTTAGTCTCTAAGGTGCCACAAGTACTCATAAAGACTGCCCCTTTTACATTCCCTTTGCTTTCTATTCCCTTCTACAGTCATTATTTTTATTGTTCACCATGTTGGCTTTTCCATGTGACACTGTGAAGTAATGAGAAAATGTTGAGCATGTTCCTCTTAAAGGCCTGGTACATGAAAAAATGACCCAGTGCTGAGGACCAATGTGTTTGTGGTGATAGTACAAAATCAGAGGCCCAAGGCAATAGCTACAGTAGATTGAATACATCTACTGCCAGTCTGTATTTATATTTATAGCCCTAGTCTCTGAATGTTCTTTCCCACTTAAGTTGTACTATTGATCTCAATCTTTAACCTTGTGGATTTCACAATGGCAGTAATATCACCTAAAACACATAATGCCTGATGTGGCAACCATGAAGTCAGTGGGAGCTTTATCATTGACTTCAGCAGGAGCTGATCAAGCCCACAAACAACTGCAGATTTACACATGGCAGTAATATTCTGAAGAATGCAAACTTGTTATAGTTTAAAGATATTACACTATGGTCAAAAGACCAGTGTCTGACTTTATCCTTTTTTTTAATAGGTGCCTCATCCAACAATCAGAGACATTCTACATTTATCATTAAGGTTTAAAAGCAAATCCTTATTGGTCATAAATTTACATAAAGCTTTATGAACTACACCCAATAACATTATAGCCTTCAAATACTCAGCAAATCTAAATCTAATCTTTTACAGGGCTTCCTTGAAAATTTCTTTACTCCTGCCTGCTCTCCTTCATGCCCCTTTTAATTTCTCCTTACTGCCCCACCAACTGCACTGCTTTCTTAAATATTATCTCCATTATCCTTTATATCAGAAAAGGCTGGCAGCTTTTAGAAAACTGTTGACACTATGAGCTGTGTTGTACTGAGCTGAGTTGAAACCCTGTTCTGTATGCTACAGGTTATTAGGGTTAGCAGAAAGAATGTGCATTTATTTACTGAAGGTACTTTATAAATCAATACCTTGTTTTTGAACTCAGGTCAATAGGAATAACACAGAAACACAACGAACAACTACAGCAACCCTAAAACGGCACTTTTAACGTATTGATTTTTAGAGGAGTGTCTTTTCCTGGCATTATTCACAAAACCTCAATAAGCAATTCGATGCAATCATAAGTTGTAAAGAATTATATAATGCAAAATACCCATAATACAAAGTGTAAGTTACACAGCTAAAATAAAGTCAGGAAATGCAATAGTTACGGTTCTCATAGGACTATTCATGTCTTCCTTTCTATACTATACAGCACTGAGCACAGTATTGCGGCTCAATAAATACTAATATCATATATTTGGCCTCATTGCACATATACATTTTATGGTATTTATTTAATAATTTTAAACAGTGATAGATTAAGGCATTCATTTGGTGG
The DNA here is from genome assembly GCF_965140285.1 of Lepidochelys kempii. Classification (NCBI taxonomy): domain Eukaryota; kingdom Metazoa; phylum Chordata; order Testudines; family Cheloniidae; genus Lepidochelys; species Lepidochelys kempii. The sequence goes on from NC_136391.1 coordinate 42,595,147, forward strand.
GGCGGGAGAAACAGAAACTGAAAATACTACAAATGTACAACAATGCCAAGGTCAGCCAACCTTAATATTTGTTTTTTCTGACTTTTAAAAATTCTTAGCTTAACTCTGCAACTTTACCATGACAAAAATATTTTTTACAATTAATTTCAAGGGGTTTTCTTCCAAAATGAAAAAAAACCCATGAATAAACCTCCTTGGTTCATATTTCTATAAATACATTTTTAAGTATCATACTGTTACCTCTTTTTAGTGCACTAATGCATTAATCTTTTAAGGGGTCTGTACTTAAAAGGTACTTGTGCAGAATTTGCGAGTACTATGCCAGTACTGCCATGAAATCCACTAAGGACCAGACTTCAGACTTGCATTTAACAAGTGCAAGAGAGCCAGACACTGGCCTCAGAACTTTGTCCTCTTCCAAGAAGGAAAAGGCTCACCACCCACAGATTTTAGTCAGGGCTTACATGATTTCTTTGGGATATTCCCCAATGGTAACTGTCAGATTGTACATAAAATAGCATATGTGTTTTGGGCTGATTAGGCTCCCTCATCCTAAATCCCTCCTGATGTAGACGTGTAAATCACCTCCATATGCTGTGGTCTGCCCATGTTTGCCAAAAATTTAAAAGTTTTGTAAGGCAGAATTGTCCAGATAAGCTGGAGACATGGAATCTGGTAAGTCCCCAGACACTGGTGGATACTGCATGCATTCTGATGAACTTTTGAACATATATAGCACTTTACATACATTAAGGGACAGATTCCCAGCTGGTGTAGCACCATTTGGTTTAGTGGAGCCACACACATTTACACCAACTGAGGATCCAGGCTTAAATGCTTAATCACCACTCCCTCTCATTAAGTACATGAGTATTCTCTCTATTTTACAGCTGCGAAAGCTTGACAAAGGCTGGGGAGGAGGAAGAAATCAGTGTCAGAGTAGGATTAGATTTAGTCCTATAGCTAATGTACTAGACCATGCTACTTTTCATGTTATTGAGCAGCCCTTCTACTGGTTCCTCAGCACAGGAGTCAGCTCAACTGCTGGCAGCTGGCTAAGAAAGAGCTTTCAACAATCCTAGCATCATCGGTGGAAGAGTGAATGGCACTGCCCCACTTTCTTCGTGGCCACAAATTAATCTGGATTTCTTTGAAAAATCTAGGGATTTATAGCTATGGTGTTTTTGGATCCCAAAGGTGAATCCTGGATTGTTATAGGGAGAAACATAAGTTACCTGTAAACTTTGATTTAAATCAGTTCATATTGTTTTATATTTTCAAAGATACCTTTGCAAGGAAAAAGTATAAAAACTTGCTTTCTTTTTTTAATCAAACCTGAGATTCTCCATTTCATTTCCAGGTCTCCCAGATGTGGGGAGAGGGAATGCTTCATGCACCTGGTTCTGCAGATACCAGGGCAGAGAATGCCATGAAATCCACTAAGGATCTTACCAATAGATCTAATGAACCTGGGAAACAATTAGACACAACTGTATTGGGTGCTTTATGAAATCCGAATATAGACTGATTCCTTGTAGAATGAAGACCTTATCATAACTTTTACTCTTGACAAAATATGACCATGTAGATCTTGCAGAATAATCCCAGTTTGTCTCTCCATCATCACTGACACCCAGGACTCACTTTTGGGATACTCATGGGCTATTTTACTTAACAGACTGACCCTGCAAATCTTTACTCACAAAGATAAGTCCATTTAAATCAATTGGTTTTTTGTTTGTTTGTTTTTGTCTGAGTAAGCCCTAGCCACACCAGTTAGAGTATGCAGGACCAGGTTGTTATTTTGTTCTAAATAATGGAACATCTGTAAGACATCTTTGCCTTGGTTTGTTCTCTTTTTCACGTATTTAATATTAATCATCCTAGAATATACACTCAGAAAAGACCTATTAGAAAATTTTGTCAGTGCAGGGTTATCCCTTGGTATCAAGGCCTCATTTACTCTGCAGCTCATTAGACCCAAATTCTAGGGCAAAGTCTGCTAACTACTGAGGCAGGACGCCCTGAATTCTGCAGTAATATTAATGTACTACACTGTCATGCTATACTCTTCACTTTTTATGAACCTGATATTAGGAATACCCAAAATGAAAAATTAAGTTATAAAGCAATACATGTTATTATTTGCACTGAAGCAGAAGATTAATGTTTGACACATGCAGTTTTTTGAAAGACCTCTGTGTTGATCAGAGAATACAAGGTTGTGTAGTGAAGCTGTTCTACATCAACAGAAGTTGAGAGTGACTTAATACAAATTTCTGCTGCTTCAGCCAGCTTTGGGACTCAGACACGGGCATTTTTCCAGAACATATTGAGATCTTTACTGGATGCTTTATTTTGAGAGGTTACATTGAATGGTATTGCTGCACTTTAAATATGTTTGTGGTTGTTGTTTTTTTAAGTTATGACAGTGGTAACTAGTGCATATGGATAGATGCCCATTTTTAGCAATGGTATCAATCCAAAAAAGTAAATAAATAAGATAAATAAATAGCTGGTACACAAATTGATCCTGGAATCTTTTATAGAGATCACATGCTTCCACTGGCATAGAATCCCAACCAGTAGTTCTACTGCTAAGTTGCTGAAAGATTATCTTTGTTGGATTAAACAATCAAACTTCTTTCAAAAATTGGTATGCTGGCTGATAATCTAGAGACATATATTTCTTCAGTTTATCTGCTGCTCCTTTGAACTTCATCAGAATTTATAGCAATGCTGAGGGTGGAAGGGTTTCCTTCTCTTCTACATTCAGGAAATGCGACAGTGTTCAGCAGTGAAGTTCATGTGTGTCTCAAGATGGATTTGGAGCTCCTTCAGGATAGCTACAGCTTCAGTTGCAGTAGAGAATCGTGGTGACTGAAATCTGTTCAGAAGGGTGCACAGCTTGGTATCAATCTGAAAATCCAGCAGTACCCATAGTCTGACATATTATCCATTATCAAAAAGAATTTCCGTAAAAAAATGTTAATATTGGTATTTTTCTAAAAATATTGCCTTTCTACCTTTATAATGCTATAATTTCTTTGATAAACATGTATTCCTTCCCTTTCTGTAATAAAATGTACATTATCGATACATTCATTCTAAGTCTTTAAAGTCCTTTAGAAAAATAATTTGTATACATTGTATTTGTGTTAGTGTATGTGTATGTCTCAGTTATACAATTTCTAAAATGAGCAATACTTGTGAAGGGGTAGCTTAATGTAAACTCCCTTAGCCACACCCAGCTTAAAAGTCTGAAAAAATGGACCTAGTGTCCTGATTATGCATAGTTCTAGTAGCAGGAGGGACTGCTGATATTTAAAGTGGTTTAGATGATACACAGCTGCCTTCAAATAGCCACCCCTTTCTACAGGGGTCAAGTAGCATTATTGTCCTCCTTATGGGGTCATTTTCTCTCATATGTTGCAAGTATTTTGTCTTCCTTCTACTTGGCAAGACACACAGCTTCCTGAACAGTTTCATGGAAGCCATTGTAAGTGAATAGCTTTTCAAGTGCATCCAGAATTAGGTCTATTCTGTGAGCTTGTACATGCAATTTTGAAAAAAAGGTCATTCAACAGCTCAGTAAAAGTTGTTTTCATGCATGCTGCATTCTTTGGTGCAAAGATATGAGGAACCTTGTTGCAATTACTATGAGACATGCTAAAAAGAATGTTGACTGTCCAGTGTCATTGTTCATTAAGGGAGCAAAGAATTTGCCCTGTACTCTATATCATTTGTCTCATCCACTTTTACAGGCACCTTTTTGCCAGCAATTGTGTGTTCAGGAGTAGTTTCACATTCTCATACATATCTGGCAGGCATATCCTCCATGTCTGAAGTATGGTGCCACTATACCTCACGTAATGTACTAGGGAAACCTCAGCAGAGGGATGGTCAGCCTTTTCAAATGGAATGTTGGGTTCCTGGCAAATTGCCACAAATTCCAGGGTCATTCTGATTTTGTCTACTTGGGATTCAGCTTGGTATTGAATAATTATTGTTGGAATGCTCTGCTTCTTTCTGGTCTTGAACAAACTCTGTATTCCACTTTATCAGTTCTAGATTTAGGATAGTCACTATCAGTATTCCACTTCATGTGACTCCTGGATTTAGGATGGTCATAGGCAAGTACCTCGGTGAGCGCAAATAGTATCATCTGGGATGCAAGAGGCGCAGAAGAGTGACCAGTTGAGAAAACTCAGTGGACAGAATTCACTGTGGGGCAGCAAGGGTTAATCAGCAAGACCATGAAACAGCTAGACCCTTTCAGTCATCCATAGGGTTGCCAGGCATCAGTTTTTGATGGGAACTCCTGGTCTAAAAGGGACCCTGGCAGCTCCAGTCAACACTGCTGACCAGGCCACTAAAAGTCCGGTCGGCAGCACAGCGAGGCTAAGGGAGACTCCCTGGCTCCATGCAGCTCCCAGAAGTGGCTGACAAGTCCGGCTCCTAGGCACAGGGGCGGCCATGGGGACTGCATGCGCTGCCCCCAAGTGCCAGCTCCACAGCTCCCATTGGCCAGGAACCATGGTCAATGGGAGCTGCGGGGGTGGCGCCTGCAGATACGGGCAGTGTGCAGAGCCCTCTGGCCCTTCCGTCTAGGACCTGGACATGCCGGCCACTTGCAGGAGCTGCCTGAACCTCCTCCCACACCCCAATCCTCTGCCACAGCCCTGAGCCCCCTCCCACACTCCAAAGCCCTCAGCCCCAGCATGGAGCCCCCTCCTGCACCCCAAACTCCTTATCCCTGGCCCCAGCCAGAGCCTGCACCCCAACCCCCTGCCCCAACCCGGAGCTTCCTGCTGCACTCCAAACCCCTAATTTCTGGCCCCACCCTGGAGCCCCGAGCCCTCACCCCCTCCTGCACCCTAACCACATACCCCAGCCCAGTGAAAGTGAGTGAGGGTGGGGAAGAGCGAGCAACAGAAGGAGGGGGATGGAGGGAGCGGGCGAGTCCTAAGGCAGGGACAGGGGTTGGGGCAAGGATGTTTGGTTTTGTGCGATAAGAAAGAACCCTAGTCGCCCAGCATATCAGCCTGATGTGCATAGAGGAAGTGCAAGCTAACAATAAGGTATTGGGAGGAGCTGAGCAGCCTAACAGCTGCAATGGAGAAGCTTTACTCCTCACAGAAGCAACATTTTAACTTCATCATAATCCTGTTTTGGTTTAAAGTCTATGTTTATTTTTAGCCTGTTCCGTTTGCAACCTACTTAAAGATTTGTGAGCAGGAAAGGGATCCAAAGATTGAATGTGTTTTCAGCTCAATTTAAGATTTTATTTTCTCTTTCTCCCTGAGAAAGAGACAGGGGCAGAAACTTTGTTTCATCAACTCACTGGAAATTGTAGCCAATTTGTTCATTTCATCATGTAATTGTGTTATCTATTGTCATGGTTAACTCATATGTTATTTCATATGTAATCAATGTGTGATAAATAGATTTAAGTTGTAGGTATAGATATAAGTAGAATAGGATCATAGGAGTATAAGACTGACAAGTATTTAGGAGTGATGAGTGTATATTAGATATCCAAGTAAAGCAAAGCTGTTATGCAAGGCCTATAGGTTTAGCCATACTAGCCCTCCGGCTTAAGGAGGCTTGACATAAATAGGTGACCCAGGAATAACACTCTGCCTGTAAAGTTACAAGGTTACTGTAAAGAATGTGCCAATAAGTGATGTTAGGGAAATATGTTGTAATGTACCTGTCTAGGCCACAAGATACCTGATTGTAACATCATGAAAAGTTCTGCTCTTACAACAGGTTACCATGCAAACACATGTCCGTAGATGCTAATGAGAATAAGAGGAAAGCAGGGCACCACAAAATTTATGTGGTGTGGAAGTGCAGATAAGGAAAAAGAGGTTGGAGCCCTCATGCATATGCATACGGTTCTGGGCATGGTTATAATAGGATAAAAACGGTTTCTGGTATGGATAGGGTGGCAAGACTGTGAGGGAAGACCCCAGCACCAGTTGAGAGATCCACCAGACTCTGTAATATCTTTGAGTTAAAGAGTATGAATATGACATTGGCTTGGGTTCTCTCAGGGTATGTATATGTGTATGTGAGAGTAATGTAATACAAACAAGGTTTTTTTTACTTGGAACTGTGTGTGGTCACTGTATTCATTCTTTGTGTGCTCCTAAGAGTCTCCCAATCTAAGAGAATCATGAAGGACGTCTTTCAACCTATTGATCTGAAAACTGTAGCACCACAGGAGCTGGATTCACTCCCTGGGGCCACTATAGTTTAACACTGAACTATCAATTCAATGTAAATAAAAGCAACAAAATATTTATCAGGAAGGAAGGAGAGTTTAGGCAGAAAATCCAGGCTGCTGCCCCAAATTCGGAGCCCAAGACTGGATCTCAAAAGTCAAGGATGGATTTGAGTTCTCCTCTTCCCTCAATATGGAAGGATAGAGCTGGTTGGGGATTTTCTGTTCAAATGATTTTATTTTGTGGAAAATGCAATTTTACCAACATTAAAATTTCTATGCGAAAATTTTACTTGGCAAAAATGTCTGAATTCTTCTTTGAGTAGATGTGGTTCTGTATTCCACTTAGATGTGTGCTCGCCTAGCACTCTGGAGCTGGAGAACTTTGCCTAGCAGTACCTAAGGGGGCAGCATTCGCATCTGGTGGCTATAGCACCTCCCCTTCTTACTGCCCATGACTGGGGTCAGAGCTCTGTGTGTTTTTTACCCACACAATTCTTCAAAAGTCCTTTGATTTTGTTGTACCCTTAGTATTAGTGTTAGTTTGCTTAGTTAAATATTTTCCCTAGTTCAAACATTGTCCATTATGTGGGGGGCTATGCCCAACAATGACCCTCACACAGGGTGCTTGCTGTTTAGGTGAGGCTCACATCAAAGAGTGGTGTTTGATTTGTAAATCATTCACAAAATGGATTCAGGTGGCTAGAGACCTTTGCCTGAAGCAGCAGCTGAGGCCTGCTTCAGAACCAATGCCTGCACCGAATCAGAGGTCGTCCTCAACCTCAGAGTTTGGTGCCATTTCATGCTGTGCAGCTGTTGCCTCTCCGAGGAGGTGCAGAAGCCACTCGTCTTTGAGTGTACCAAAGAAAAGCTCTCATAAGACCAGTCATGATCACTCCAGGCCTCATGAAGACTCTTCTTCCTCCTCCAGAAAGAGTACATGCTGCTGGCATCCAGGATGGAGCAGGTCCTTCCAACCTCTGCCCAGTATCACATGGAGATGCCAAAGGTTCCGTACCATCAATTTTTTATTTTGGCCATGGGGCGTCTGTTGAGTCAGGTACCGATGAGCGCAATGCTGTTGTTACCATGGTGTCACTCCCCACCCTCCTCCTCAACAATGTTGGTGGCTTCAGTACTACCGCTGACTTCAGTACCAACACTGCTTCTGGAACTGGAGACAATTGATGGGTTCTCAGTGCCAGCTGGCACCGGTTTCCTCCCTTGCTTTGGATGAGAGTGAGTTGGACCAGTTGCTCACACCCTCAGGCCTGGCTCCACATTTATCCCCAGGTTGAGATCGCCCTCCCATGCTCCATCACCTGGCCCACACCAGGGACTGTTCGCGGAGCATCATGGATACTGAAATTGTCACTCTTCCGGAGTCAGAACTGCTGGCCTGCTGCCTGCTGGCCACCAATGCCTTACCCTTATGCCCAGTGGCTCCCCTAGAGCTTATGGCACACTCCTCGATTGCAAAGGCTGTACTCCACATCTCACTCTAAGGTGAGATCACCAAAACACACTGGTGACTGGGACTGTCAACCTTCCACAACTTCAGGCACCAGTTGTCCTCCCCTTTGTGGAGCCTCTGGAACTGTCCCATTCGGTTCACCTCTCCAGGAGCAGGACCAATCACTGACATAGTTAACTGCTGCTTCATCATCCCTGGATGATTCATCTGTTCCCTGGCTTTTCCTTCCCTTCAGTGCTTGAGGACTTCAAGTGCTTGAGGACTAATAGGTCCTTTTGTGGCCATAGCTGCTTCCCTAGGCGTCCAAGCCGAGTTTCTGCATAAGAATACCCATACATTGTTAGATATCCTGCAGTGATCTGCCGCCAGGAGAGTGACCCTCCCCATCAGCAATGCACTCCTGGAGCCTACAAAGGTTCTTTGGAGCATGCCGGGTTTGTTGCTGCCTACAGCGAAGTATTTGGGAAAATGTTACTTTGTCCAAATGCAGGAATTTGAGTAGATTTACTCCCACTTGGTTCCTGATTCACTGATTCAGAACTGCAGTGAATGACAGAGCTCAAAGAGGCAGATTTAAATCCACGCCTAAGGACAAGGATGCTAAAAGGATGGACTTAATGGGTAGAATGATCTACACCTCGTCTTCCCTGCACATGCAGACTGCAAACCAGCAGGCACTGTTGTCCAAATATGATTTTGTAAATTGGACAAGTATGTCTAAATTTACAGCCCAGATGCCTGAAACCGTCAAGGAGGAATTTGGGGGATTTATTGCTGAAGGCGGCTTGGTGGCCAGAAGATAGCTTCAGTCCATGCTAGAAATGACAGACACTTCAACCAGAGTGATGACCTCTGCGGTGACCATGAGAAGGGCATCCTGGCTACAAAGTTAGGACATTGCTCCAGACATGCAGCAGGCTATAGAGGACTTGCCCTTTATGGTTGGGTTCTCTTTTTGAACAAATCTAACAAAACTCTGCACTTCTTCAAGGATTCTAGGGCCACCCTACATTCTTGGGAAGTGTACACACTGGCAGTGCAAAGACACTAGTATGGTGGTCAGCAATAACAGTAACAGTACTGCCTGCAATGCCCCTTTGGGCAATCTTTCACTCCCCTGAGACAACAGGACTACTCCAGAAATGGGGATAGGTTCCAGAGGTGGAGGCTTCAGGTTCTGGGTTTGGCCAGTCAACATGCCCTCTCCCAGGACATCCCAAGCACCCATTTTGACTTATTTGTCCAGAGCAGTGATCCAGTCATGACTTACATTAACCTGTTGGGGGGGTGGGGGATATCACAGTGTTTGGGGCTCGATTACACCAACAGCTGGGTCCTAAGCACCATCAGATTGGGCTATGCTATCCAGTTCCTCTCCACCCTTCCTCCCTGTCCCTCTTCAGAGACCCTTCTCATGAGATGCTGCTCCTCAAGCAGGTCCACTCTTTACTGGCTTTGGGAATGGTGGAGGAGGTTCCTCCAGACCACCAGGATCAAGATTTATATTCCTATTACTTTTTTGGTTCCCAAATCCAAAGGAATAAGATCTATTCTCGATCTCTGCAAACTGAACAAATATGTCAGATACATGAAGTTCCAAATAGTTATTCTATTGACTATCCTTCCTGTGTTGACTCAGAATGACTGGTTTGCTGCTCTAGACCTTCAAGGAGCTAATTTCCACTTGGCAAGTCTCTCTAGCCACAGAAAATTTCTCCAGTTAGTCATGGCAAACCATCATTTTCAGTACATGATCCTTCCTTTTGGTCTGTTTTCTGCCGCCCAGATTTTTACCAAATGTATGATTGTGGTGAAAGCATACCTCAGGAAGAAGGGAATCCCTGTCTTTTGGTATCTGGATGACTGGCTACCAAGGGGAAGGTCCCCAGAAATTCTTTCTCACATATTCATTATGCTGCACTTACTCAAAAATCAGGGTCTCATCCTAAACACTGGGAAGTCAACACTGGTCCTCACTCAGAAAATCAAGTTAATTGGGATGCTAATAGACTCTACAAGTTCAAGAGTGTTTTTGCTCACCAATCATTTTCAGACAATTTGCCATCTTTGTCTTGGTTTGCAATCTCAAACTTCCATGACAGTTCGAATCTGCCTGAGGCTCTGGGGCCAAATGTCTGCCTGCACACAGGTGGTTCAGTTTGCCAGGTTTGTGCCTCTGCCTTCTTTAAATGTGGTTCAGAACAGTTTATCATTGTGATGGGGTCCCCAGGGTGCAACCTAGAACTGGGGTACTACTGAGCCCTCTGTCCCTCTAACTTGGGCTCCCACTCACACTGTGATGCTGTGACAAGCTGCAAACCTCTGGTAGGTACTGCACTTACACAGACATCCACAGGCAGGAGTACACCCAGGTGAGTTACATGAATGCTTCTCCCAGCCACTCATTAATTAATGATAGGGAGGCTCCAGACAATTCCCCCCAGCTCCTCAGCCTAGCACCCCTGAGCTTGACCATCCTGCCCTGATCAGAAGATCATGACCTTTCATATGATACCTTACATGGCATGCTCTGTATGAAATATCAATGAAGGTTCAGAGTTTGTGATCAGAGCAGGAAGCTTTACTGCATATCAACATGCTGGAGCTTTGGACCATCTCAAATGTCTGTCATTCTTTTCTAGACCGCATCGAGGGTTCAGTTATTCACATACTTACCAATAATACTACAATGATGTATTATGTGAACAGGCAAGGGGGGCCACACTCCAGGGTGCTCTGCCACAAGTCAATCAGGCTGTGGCAGTTCTGCCACAAAGAGTATCACTCCTATAGCTGATCACTTGCTTGAAGTCCAGAATCATCTCACAGACCATCTCAGCAGGAATTTTTCCCTGAGTCACAAGTGGTCCCTGAAGCCCAGTGTTCTGTGAGTCATCTTTGTGGCATCCCAACAATTGAGCTGTTCACTACAAGGGACAACAGGAAATGTCTGTTCTGTTTTTGGGGGGGCCTCAGTCCTGGCTTCCTGACCGACACCTTTCACCTCAGCTGTCAGTTGACTCTTCTATATGCTTTTCCTCCAATCAAGATCATTTCACAGGTCATCCTCAAGCTGAAAGTGGATCAGGCCAAGTTCATCCTCACTGCCTGAGCATGGCCAAGGCAGTGTTGGGTTTCTGACCTTCTCACATTGTCCATTTAGCTTCCCATATCCCTTCCTCTCCATCTTGACCTGCTCCCACAGAATCCTGGTTACACTTTTCATCCTGCGCTCAGCTCCTGCATCTCACAGTATGGTTACTCCATGGTTGAATGAGGAGGACGAGCAATGATCAGCTGCTGTTCAAGAGATCATATTCAGTAGTAGAAAATCCTTTACCAGAATGGCCTATTCGGCAAAATGGAAACAGTTTTTGATGTGGTCATTGGCCTACACTGGCTTGTATCCAGGACATCTTGGAGTATTTGAGGCATCTTCCATTGTTGGACCTTAGGCTTAGGTCGTTGTGGGTGCATCTAGCAATGATCTCAGACTTTCATCCACCCATTCATGGAAGATCAGTATTTTCCAATGCCACGATAGCAAGATTCTTTAAAGGAATTCTTCGTTTCCAACAGCTGGTGTGGAAACCAGTTCCCTCATGGGACCTACTGTCTTGGCAGCTCTGATGGGATCTCCATTTGAGCCTCTGGCATTCTGTCCCTTTCCTCTCTTGTGTCAAAAAACTGCATTCCTCATAATTATAACATCTGCAAGGAGAGTGTGTGTGAATTGCAGGCCTTGATGGCAGAGCCTCCTTATACATAATTCTCCAAAGACAAAGTGATGTTGTGGCCACAACCAAAACTTATGTCTAAAGTGGTCTATCAATTTCATTTTAACTAGGCAGTGTATTTGTCTGTTTTTCCTAAGCTCCATTCATCCCTGAAGGAACATGAGCATCTTCACATATTAGACCTCAGACGATCTCTGGCAGACCTCTGATCTACATGGACAGGACTAAACACTTTCAGGCTTCACTTCATCTCTTTGTGTCTTATGCAGACCATATGAACGGACAGGCAGGTCTCTTCACAAATGATCTCCAGGTGGATAACTTCCTGCATCAAGACTGCATATGAAACAGCTTCAGTTATTCCCCCTGAATGGTTGTGAGCCCATTCTACGAGAGCGCAGGCTACATCAGTGCCATTTTTAGGTGATGTTTCAATATTGGACATTTGCAGGATTGTCACATGGTCATCGATACATACGTTTACAAACCATTATGCCATTACCACTGTGTCCAGAGCAGTTGCAAATTCTGGGAAGGCAGTCCTGCCGTCCTTGTTTAAATAGACACCGAGCCCCATCTCTGGGTACTGCTTGTGAGTCATTTAAGTGGAATACATGGCTGCTTCTACTTGAAGAAACTGTTACTTATTGTAACTCTAGTTCTTCAAGATGTGATGCAGACACTTGAGCAACAAAAATGATTAAATGTCTAGATATCATGACTTATGAGGGTATATTATAAAAATTGGGTTTGTTTAGTCTGGAAAAGAGGAGACTGAGAGGGAACATGATAACAGTTTTCAAGTACATAAAAGGTTGTTAAAAGGAGGAGGGAGGAAAATTGTTCTTCTTAACCTCTGAGAAGGCTAAGGTTTGAGGCTAACCTCTGAGGCTAGGACAAGAAGCACTGGGTTTGAATTGCAGCAAGGGAGGTTTAGGTTGGACATTAGGAAAAACTTCCTAACTATCAGGGTGGTTAAGCACTGGAATAAATTGCCTAGGGAGGTTGTGAAATCTCCATCATTGGAGATTTTTAAGAGCAGGTTAGTCAAACACCTGTCAGGGATGGTCTAGATAATACTTAGTCCTGCCGTGAGTGCAGGGGACTGGACTAGATAACCTCTTGAGGTCCCTTCCAGACCTATGATTCCACGACCCACCCTCCGTCCCCTCTGCATTGGAGTCTAATCTCTGGGTATTTGGTGCAAAGGAACTGAGGGTGGTTGGGGCGGCATCACCTCATATAGCCAAGGGAGGAGCTATGGTCACAAGCTGTGAGCTGGAGGATTCCCATTATCAGTACAAAATTCAACCTTACAATCTAGAAGCAGCACCAACAGTCTTTACCAAATATCTCGGGGGGGGAGGGGAGACTCACATAAGAAAGCAAGAAATCCATATATATCTGTATGTCAATGTCTAGCTCATTTGTACAACATGACCAGAATATGTGCCAGATTCCATTTATCAGATATTCCAGGTCTTCACTTCCGTAGGTCTCAGAGTCAACAAAGAGAAGCTGGTGTTAGTACATACAGAGAGGATAGAATTGATAGGGGCAAATCAAATTCCGCATCAGCAAAAGTTTATCTGCCTCAGAACAGATTCAACACTATATAGCAGATCTCATCAACCAACTGTAAGGGCAGTCATAAACACAAACTTCTAGGGCACATGGCCTCCTGTGCATACATAACACAGCATGCCAGATTTCACCTTCATTGCTTGCAACGGTGCTTAAAGTCTGTGTATCTGTTCAATAGGCATCATATAGATATGAAGGTGCCATAGTCCTACAGTCATTAAACTGGGGAAAGGATCCTCTAAAGGTATGCAAAGAGGTATCCTTTTCTCCACCATTGCCATCCATGTTGCTAGTGCTTCTGCACTCAGGTAGAGAGCTCTTAGACCATCTCCAGATCCAAGACCTCTGAACTTCTCAGGAAACTCATCTGCCCATAAATGTGCTAAAATTGAGAGCTGTTTGTCACACATGAACAGCATTCCTTTCCATACTGATAGGATTGACTGTTCAAATCATCACCAACACCACCACAGTGATGGTTTATATGAATAGGCAGAGAGGAGCAAATTCTCTCTCACACATGCACTCTCTCTCTTGTCTCTCACACAGTGACAAGAAGCTGCACATCTTTGGAGCAAGTGCATTTGTCACAAAATTATCCCAGTAAGTCTTCACTTACCAGGCTTGCAGACCACCTCAACAGGCAATTCGCAAGTGATCACAATTGATCAGCCAAAGACATCATACAGAACATATTCAACAAGTGTGGTCACCCAGTGATGGAGCTGTCACAACAAATAAGAATAAGAAGTATCACCCATTAATCCCCTGGACCCAGGATTAATGTATGTCTACCCATTGATACCAAGGGTCCTAAGGTCATTCAGATAGGACAAAACCATGATGTTCATGCTGGCACTGGCTTAGTCAAGACCATTCTAGTTCTTGGACCTGATGAATCTTTCCATTCTTCCTCTAATACACTCACCCCTTCTTTCAGGCATATTCTTCCCAAAAGAGAGGCAGATCCTTCATCTAGAGCCAGCTATGTTACACCTAGTAGCATGGATGCTGAACTGCCTAACCACTTTGGAGAGGAGGTTTAGAACATACTAGTTCATAGTAGAAAGGACTCTACCAGACTTGCATCTTCCCCCAAATAGAAGAGATTTGCTATTTGGGCCCAACACCCACTATCTTCATTGCAGTTCAGTTGCCCTGCTATTTTTGACTATTTGTTATCACTGAAGAACAATCAGTTCATTAAGAGTCTACCTGGCAGCAATATCCACTGAACATCTCCCCCATTCAGGGTTAAGCAGTATTCTTTCACCCTATGGTAACTAGATTTCTTAAGGGTCTTCTTTGTGTGTTTTCCCCCAACTAGGGAGACACCCACCCCTTGTTGGGATCATAAGGTAGTGCTAGTGAGATTCATGGAACCAACCTTTTGATCCTCTACTCACTTTACCATTTATCCATCAAGACAGTCTTCCTAGTGACAATAACATCTGTATGTAAGGTAGGTGGGGTACAGGCAATTATAGGTGGACCACTGTACAATATATCCCATAGGGAAAAGTGGCTCTTGGGCCTCACCCTAAACTTTTACTGAAAGTAGTCTCAGACTTCCATATAAATCAAGTAATCCACCTGCCTGTTTTTTCCCCTAGATCGCACTCCAACCAAGGAGAGGCTGAACTGCACACTCTGGTTGTGCTTAGAGCACTGTCATTTTATCTAGATAGGAGTAGGCCTTTCAGAAATTCGCCTTGGTTTTTTGTGGCTTCTGCAGATAGGATGAAGGGTCAGGCAGTATCTATCCAGAGATTATCTAACGGAATTTCCAGTTGCATCAGAGTGGGCTATGAATTAGTGGTATTCGACACTCCAGTAACAATAAGGCCCATTCTACCAGAGCACAGATATCTACCGCAGTTTCTTTAAGAAGCGTACCAATTTCAGAAATCTGTAGAGCAGCAACATGGGACTTGAGACATACATTTACACAATCTGATGTCCATTTTAGCAGAGCTTCCCTTCAGTGACAGTTCAAATAGACTCTGAGCACCCACCTCCTTGCTTGTGAGTCACCAAGAGTGGAATAAATATGGAGAGGAAGTCAAAGAATAAATGGTTACTCCCCTTACAGTAACTGTGGTTCTTTGAGATGTGCTGTCAATGTGTATTCCATGAACTGTCCTCTTTCTCACTTTACTATATGGATTCTGTGTTGCTGAAAAAACTAAGTGATGCTTGTAGTGTGCTGCCCTTTATGCCCTTGTGTGTGTCATGATGTCACCTAGGCACAGATTTGGACACTGCTGGCCATAGAGTGTATGCACACTAAGAGTGGAAAAGTTATGGAGAATACATCTCAAAGAACCACAATTAGTGTACAGCAAGTAATTGTTCCTCTTCATGGTGAATCTGTATTTTTCTTAAGATTATTCCTCTTGTTGTACATCTTCTGCAGCAAGAGCCTCACATGAGCATTTGCCCATTGCCATTAACATATACACCAGTTGGAGGAAAATGCTTCACTGAGTCCCAAACTGATGGATTCTTTGTTGAATGGAGAATAGTGCATAGTATCCATACACTAGTGCTCATCCCAGTTGACTTCAAAGGTACCAGGATAAAAATAGTGTGGGGACAACTGCTATAAAAGGAACATATGTAATGAATTCTTTGGCTGCTTGCCATATTCCTTTGCTGTTACTTTCATGCCACAGTAATACTGGGGTGCAAAGCTGCTCTAATGTAACATGGCCAAGTACAGTAAGCATCTTGATAATTCACTGCATGACACATCTCCAGCTACTAACATTTCCTCTTTGACTATCAAGTTTGCCAGTTTGTCATCTTTTTTGAAGAGCTAGTTGCCTACATTTACTATCCCAAGTGAGCTCTATGATCTCACCTTGAGGTGTTAAGAATTGCTAATGACTATCAGAACTTGTGTAAATTACAGTGGTGCAGATATGTTGAAAAATCAGTAAGTAATGAAATAGTACTGTAGTGAAGTAGCGAAGAAAGCAATGGATAGAAAAGTCCCAAGGATTCAGTTTAATTTTGTCAAAGTATAAAAAAAGATGTTATAAAATTCTGCCCACCAGAGGGGTAGCAAGGGTTTAGCATGTGCCTCTGTCTAACTCTCATCTTCCATAAGAATGCAGTGGGCTCCATGTAATCCTACTGAGGCAGATTATCCAGTCATTTTGCTTTTCTTTAATGAAGCAATGGAAATGGTTGTCAGTCTTCATGTGCTCTGGACTCAGACATCTCCTGGCTTCTTGTATCGTTTCATGTCTGCTGTGAATGGCCAAGACTCACCAAATCCATTCTTCCTAACATACTTAGACATATCAGCTTTGGAGGAGTAGAAGCAGCAACAGGAGGACATTTCTTCTTCTGCCATGGAGCTCAGTACCTCAGAACAATTCCTCCGTTAGAAAAATCATCAAAAGCTTTGAGGAGTGTGACTTTTGTTTCAGATTTTGATATGAAAGGGCTCTCATTAAGCAGAGAATATGCAGTCCTCAAATATTGTATTGTATATAAAAAAGAAAGTTTTGTTCCAAAAGAAAACATGTGAAGATGAAAACGGTTGAGCTGAAATAAGCTCCCAAAAGCTGAGTAGTACTTTTGGATATTCTTTCATTTAAATCTATAAATTGTGAAGTTTCTCCAGAATTAGTTCTTCACACTGAGGAGGAGTTTCTTCTTGAACTTGCAGGGTTGATTAAAGTATGTTTTATTTGAACAGAATGAATGATTAAAACCCTAACAAGCCAAGTCATCCTTGTCAAAGAAAACCTGACTACTTTCTGGTACTAGGGGAGGATCCCCTGCTCTGCCCTGCCCTTTGTTATCATGCTCAATCTGTTTCCCTCTTTGGATATCTGCCTATAAAAGGAAGTGAGTGTGAAGTGGTAAGCTGCTATCTATTTCTGTAGGACCAGGTCATAGAGAAAGAAACTATTAAGACATCAGGGAAAAAGTGACAAAACAACAGTCTTTTGTTCTGTTTTTGTTGTTTTGTTTTTTAATGATTCCGCATTCACTTCTCTGGATTGAAAATAGAATGCTTCTCTACTGTCTTCAGGGTTAGGTCTTGTGTCCTTCAGTCCTTTGCCAGCCATAGACACTGAAACTCGAGGAAATGCGAAAACATTGTCTGTAATGTCGGTGGATTATTTTATATGGTTTAATGTTTTCTGTTTAAACAGGTATAGGTCAGTAAAATCCTGCCAAAGAATCCCATATACTGATAAATTTTGGCTTAAATCAGTGGCTCTCAAGTTGTAGTCTTTGGAGACCTGGCTTCTCATCCCTGGTTCTACCTGCTGCTATAGGTCATCAGGCTCTTCCTTGTAATTAAGAGGCAACCACAGGGAACTAATTGGTGTGCAGAAAATGAACAACTGCTACCACCACAGTTGGGAAATGTCCTGAATGAGTTGGCAGTTGAACAGACTAGAAGTGAGCCAATAATGTTATTTTGCCCTTGTTAAGAAATTCTAGTGACCTTTTCTTTAAGCGCTAACACACCAATGCTTCAGAACAGAGACTTGAAATTCGGCAGGAGGCACCCTTTGTATCACAGATGTGTCTGTTGCTGTCCCTGTAAAACTCTGCCCAAATTTCACCAAGTTATAAGCCTTAGAAAACTCACAGATCCCACATGCTCTGTAGTGACTTCTTAGATTTTAACATCTAAATTTCCTGAAGAGTCCATCCACACTGGGTGTGCTTCTGTCTGGGGATGAGCAGGGCTTTTCCTGCAATTGCAGCTTTGTGCTGATGTTGATAGTATTAGGTCTGGGGCCAGGCACCTCAACAGAGAGTAAGGAGCCTGTCTTTCCTGTGCTCTTAATGATCCTTTCCCACCCCACCCCACCCCCACTAGGCCTGGCAGCTTAGATGTGGAAGTTACCTGATTCAAACGTGGAGGGGACAAGAGCCGGACTTGCAGGAGAAGTGAGGGTAGTAGATTGGAACAAGGAACCTGGGGCAGGGGTGGAAGAAACTGGGACTGGAGGATGGTGGGGGTAGGAGAGGGAAACTGGTTTGGGAGTTTGTGTGGGTGAGAACACTGGCCATTGGAGCAGAGAGGGAAACTGGTGTTGGTGGGGTGACTGGAAAAAAATATTATGTGATCATGTAATTAAAACTATCTCATAATATGTATGCACTTGCAACCTTAGGTCTCGCATTTTGTAACTTTTGAGTGCTTGACTTTTCAGTTTTAATAGTATTCTTTTAAAGTAGGGGGTTTTGAGTGTAATATGTAAACAGAGCAATCAAGATGCTGTGTGGCCACGTCTTGGGTTAAACGGTCAGCTGGAGTAATATAATAGAAGTAATATAATAGATAATTTTCAGGAGAGATTTAAATATGTACTGGGTTCTAGGCCTTGCAAATCAGCTCAAAAAGGATGCTCCATACATGGGGGGTCAGTGTGGAAGAAGACATAGAGACATTAAGCTCCATACATGGATTTTTATTTTATTTTCGGTTTGTGTGTGTACTCATTGTTATTATGTAGACGGCAGAGTAAGAATGGTGGGAGTGGGTGAGTTGATAGACATAAGGGAGAAGAAAGGCGAAAAAGGACACTGAAGGTATGTCTACCCAACCTGCAGGATCAAGCCTCCCAGCCAGCTCTTCTCTAGTCTTCTTAACACCCTCCTTACCCACTGGTTTGTCCAAATTGCCTCTGCCAAACTTCTCTTTCCTACTATTATATTATTTCCCTATTTCAAGCTCTCCATATACCCACCCTTGTTCTTTGCAAAAAAATTCAAACTTCATGTCCTTGCCTTAAAAACCCTACATCACTCAACCCCCTCCTGATCTCCTTTCACATTTCCCTTTATGCTCTGCCATCAATGTCAGTCTTGATGGCTCTTTTGTCTCCTTCTCACACAAACATCTCCCAGCCTTATTCCAGCCACCCGTATGCCTGGATCACTCATCCAAAATCTGTTTACCAAGCTACCGCACTTACCTTATTTAAATATCTCTTAAAACTTTAATTCTTCCATAAAATATCATGGACATTATGAAAAAAAAATTGTAAAAAATGCTTAATTGTGGGGCTGATTCATTAAGAGTATGCACAAAACTACTAGTGACTATATAATCTTAATTAATAGCATTGTCTTACCCATCCTCACCCCAGTGACCATCTTCACTCTTCCTTATGTCACATGTTAATTCTAGATGCAAATATTTTCCATCACAAATACTTATACGTACATTGAAAATTAAATTTTTGTGAATTTTTATGCTGGCAGTTTGAAAATTTGTTTCTCATTAACATGTGTTCCTGTAAAATCCAACTGCATAAATGTTTGCAGAAAGCAAACACAGAAAGGGTGATAACATGGCAAAGTACATTCACTGATACGTTCAAGCAAGTATTCCCAGATTTTTTTTTTTTTGCAGTATTCACCCAGCTCTGTTACCAGACTAAGAGAGAATAAATATGATCTCCCTTCATAATAAAGATTAGGACAACCTAAGCAGACCTTTTTAATGGACTCTGAAGAGAGTTCCTGCTGCTGACATCCAGTTTACCTGTGTTATTGCCAGCAACGGCTCTAAAGACTGAGGTCATAATGTTGGGTGTTTGATGTCAGAATTCCTCTGTGTGTTTCCTTGCTTCTGTTTCCAACTCTTCCAGATAGTCTTTCTACTTAGAGATTGAGGCCTGTAGATGAATGCAAAGGGGAACATTGCAGAGGTACTGAACCCAGCCTCTGGAGGGGACTGTTTTTCATCTTTGGTCGCAATGGTTTATAGCATAATTATCAAAGTGTCCTTTGGCATGAACTCCTGGGCACCTGTAGAGAAAAGTGTAGTGTCTTGTTCACCAGTGGTAAGATGTTGCTTTACAGCCACCAGGAAATAAAATAAATAAGAGAAAGTGGAGGAAAATCAGGTTAAAAAGCTTCTGCACCATTTTCTGGTTGGAGCTCTAAAATCTTGAAGTGTTACCGTCTAAAGCTTTTCTGAATGACTTGATGAGGGTTTTTTGTTGTTTTGGTTGCTGCACTCTTGGGACTCATTGGAGTGGCAGGATAAAAATTAATTAGAGGCTCTTTGGAGAGGGCTTTGGAAATAGCCTCAGGCTACACTTCATTCTGGTTGTTAGAAGTAATATCATCACTGCCTTGTCTCCCAGTGAACAGACCTGCACTGGTGCGGCTGGGGGGAGCCACAGAACATTGAACACAGACATCACAGCAAAGACTTCCTCCCAGAGAGATTACTTACCACAAAACCAGTGGATCTACCTGCTGACAACCCTAAAAATATGTCTTGTTTCATTTTTTGGTTTCTGAGGGGCTGCTTATGAAGCTCACAAAATCCTGATGAAATATCCATAGAAGGAGGCACTTTTTCCTCCCTCTTCACCATGAATTATGCTAATAGGGGGTTCTTAGGGGAGATGACAGAGCAAGCTCCATTTCAGTGGCAGGTTTTCTTTTGTAGAGGGTGGATTAACATGTCAGTGCATGAAGAAAGCTGACAAATAACCATTTCAAGCCAAAAGATCATATATGAAAAAAAGCTCAGTCATTTCTCTCTCCCCTCCCCTCCCCAAAAAATATTTTAATCCCAACTGCACAGTCTCTGTAGCTATTAGAACAAGTCAAACTGGGAATGTACCTGTGGAAATTGGTTGCTGGTCATGCTGACTTGGAAGCCTCATTCTTGTGTAGGGGCGGGCAGCCTATGAAACTTTGCAGAACTGGACAGATGAATTCAAGCTTGTGATTTGTATCCTGAATTTTCATCAGACTACTGCATATGCCTTCATATTTAGATAACCCCTGTAACTGATATCTAGTGCAAGATTCCCAACTCATTAACACATGTATTTAGATATCTTTAACACAATTAAAACTAATTTTAACTTTCATTTACTTCAATGGGGCTGGCATTTCATGCTTATTTTGTGATGCAGCGAGTGCCTGCATCAAAGTACTGTAATGCGAGGCAAAGTTCAAATGGTCTGTGATAGCAATTGTCAGAAAAAAGTAAATCTTCCCAAAGCAGCAAATACTTTAAAAACATGATAAACCATTTTTATAAACTATAACCCTAGATGTACAACCAGAAATCAGTAAATATCTCCAATTCTCTGCTCTCCTCTGGTTTCCCTTTTGGCCTCTGTACTGTTACTTATCAAAATTACTTTCAAATCCAAGGAGGAATGATGGTTATTACATAGTCTAGCAGCCTCAGAAGAAAGGCGAATACTGTCATACCTAACTGCACAAAAGCATATCATCTGATGCAGCTGTTCATAGTCCATTCTGTGGATGAGCACTGAAATCATCCTCGAGTTGTTTTACTTCCACAGGATGTATGCATTCTTAGTTCTAGTTCTCTCTATGGCTAATATCTCCAGAGCATAGAAGGAACACCCACTACATAGTGTGAATTTTAACACTGACCTAAACCACTGTTCTCTCTTAAGGTGTATGATATTGGTAACAATAATTTTATTATTTGCGTTCAGTTACTTAGTGGTTGGCTCTCTATAATACAGATTAGCTGTGAATTTATAAACTGCCTCATTTCTCCCCTCCCAAGGTTTCAGGGTGCTACACCATCAATTAATATCTGTTTTAAAAATAAAGCAATATGTAAAATACCAAATATACAATATAAAAGTGGATAGGCACATATCATTTGAAACACAGATATTGAAAGCATTTTATCAGGGCAAATAATTACTGCACAGAGTTGGATTTTTAACATTTTTAATGGAAAGATAGGTTAAGATGGATCTTTCAGGAGCCTTGATAACAAAAACTCATTCATTTTCCAATTTAAAATATGATGATATTTAAAATATGATCACCCTAAAAAGTGGGTGATTTCAGGGCAGAGGTGTCTGTAATGATCAGGCACTGTGAGAAGTTTGAAATGTGTTGAATTCTGTCTCCTAATGTTTCAAAAACAAACAGGACTATTTAAAATTCAATCCATTGCTTTATAGGCACAGGGGAACAAAGAATGTAGGTGAGATTTAGAAATGTACTATATCTTCTAAAGCAGAGACACTGAAAGTGCTATGGGGTCATGGTGAATAACCAGCTGAAGAGGAGTGATATTGTGAGTAAGTAGGCTAACACCTACTGGAGTAAGAGTGTATACACTGTTGGTGGAATCATTAATGGATTATTTTGTCCAGTTCTGGTGCCCACAATTAAAATGTGACAAATTAGAAAGGGTTTGAAAAAAGATCTATGGCTTGTGTTGTGCAGCAGGTCAGACAAAATTATCACAATTGTCCCTTCAGTAGCAGTCAATGTATTATAAAATCATAGTAATTAGTCCCTAAAATCTAGATAATCTAATCCATCATCTAGGACAGTGTGGAATTGTTCCAAACAGATATTTGCTTGCACTTCATCTAGTTTAGTTTTAAAGACAGGGAATGGATCACTTGATTATGACCTGTTCTGTTCATTCCCTCCGGGGCACTTGGCATTGGCCACTGTTGGAAGACAGAATACTGGGCTAGATGAACCTTTGGTCTGACCCAGTGTGGTCATTCTTATGTTCTTATGCAAAGACCCCAAAAGAGAAGTGTCAAGCAGGACAGATATAATATAACCAATGCTGTCCAATCCAAAGCCTTTCTATGAGGGCATTATTGTAATAATTGATCCTCGTGGTCATAACAGCATAGATTGTTTATTTTTACAGTGACCAAGAGTGTGCTGGGCACTTCACAGAATAAGTGAAAGAGAGTTCCCTGCCCTGAGGACTTCACAATTTAGATTTTAGAGACGGCACATAAATGTAGAGCAGGCATAAGGTAGGACAAGGTTTATAATAACAAGGATTGCTCAGTTTAGCCATATCTTGGTTTAGCCATATCTTGGTGGTTTGGGTGGAGTTGTTTTTGTTTTTTAATTTAATACTTTTTGAAGGAGATATGGCAGAATTGAGTTTTAGAAGGCATTTAAATGAGAAGAAGGTTATGGCAATAGTATGTTGCTCTTGAAAGTTCATTCTGAGAACTACAGGATACAATTAGCACAAGTAACTTAGCAAAAGTACCATGTCTATGGAAATGACAAGGTCAGTTCAGTATTTATAATTGTGTCCCTTCGATCAGTAGGAAACATGAAGGAAGGAGCATCCCCAACATAGCTGTTAAGAGCAAGTATTCACCAATAACATCCTGTGGCAGTGAGTTCCATGGTTTACGCGTTGATTGAAAAACAATCGTCTTTAATCCATTTTTAATTTGCTATCTTTCAGTTTTATTGAATGTCACTTTGTTCTTCTGTTGTGAGACTGTTGTGCCATTGAATGCTATGACTGTTTTATTCTTCATTTTTAGTGCTAAACTGAAGCTACTGCATCAACAAAAATCAGTTCTTCTAGCATTTGTCAAATATAAGAGGTCCATTTCATGAAAACATTTTTATTGAGGAAAGATGAAAGTAAAAGGCAAAGGAAGGATGACAAAAAGAAAATGAAACAAAGTACAGAAATATACCAGTGACTAGTGAATTTTTCAGACTAGAAGTGGCATCTGTAAATGCCATGTGTTTTTCATTAGATATTCAGGATGAAATGCTGCTAAGCTAAGGTGCCCAAAAATTTAGAGATACTTTTTTTTATGTTGCATTGCTAGTTCCACCAAGATGCATTTCAGAAGAGCCCATGACTAATTTTCCTGAATTATTTTTTTGCTAAACAAGTTCACATATTAGAAGTTTTAAGTTATATTGCCCCTTAACAGCACTTTTACTTCTGAAGGCCCTCCCCCACTATTCCCCACTGGAGACCTCTTCCCTTTTCTCACTAAAAGCAAACAGAATTCATTATCTCATCTTGGCATTGCAGCTTTTTAAGTTCAATGTCAATAGCTAGTTAGGAGAGGGCAAGCAGGTCAGGGATTAGGACTCCAAACTGTCCTTGACGTTTCTCTGTAAGAAGATCTGCTGTTTGCATCAAGCTAATAAAAAAAATTCCTTCTTCACTATCTCAGGAATGATCAGAACAGGAAAATGTCAGTTCGGGGGCTGACAGAATTCTGATAAGAATAAACTGGAAATGAGAGACAGAGAGTAAGAAATAAATACTGTCATTTTAAGTTTTTAATTTAATTTTTTAAAAATATGTTTACTAGTGCATGTGTGCTTTTTACACACAATTTTTCAGTCTCTGGGCTTTTTTTTTAAGCAGCTTTATTGTAAGAAAGCATGTGTCTATTTTTATTTGATTTGATTTTTACAGTTTTTCCACAGCCTTTTAAAGATCTGGAAGGGTCAATTTTCCTGGCCTGGAAACTGTGAACAAATTCACTCCCACAGAATTACTTATAAGCACAGAAATAGTTTCCACTTTCAGTAGTATCTATACATATATCTGGGGTTACAAAGATTATCTGAATTCTCAGGCTTAATCTAACAAACCCAGGACGGAAACATACCATTCAAATGGAAATACTTTCAAAGTGTGATTAACTTTCAGTATAAATTTAATACTTCTTTTATAAAAAGCTTTAAAGATAATAATGAGATTTGTTTTTGTTTCCTTATTTTTATTTATATTGCAACTTTGATAGTAGAGGAAATATATAATGTTTATCATTCACACAGAATACAGTATTTCACCAATGTAAAATATCACAAAGATATCCCTTCTATGTAGATATGTCTCTTATGAATATATTCTATATCTGAAGATAGTCCGTGAAGATTTCTGACCCACATAAGATGTCTTATCCACAAAGGATATCCTTTCTTTCAAAGACAGGGTGACACTTATGTTTCAGGATGGAAACACAAAATTAATTGTGAACATTGTCAGATGCTCTGAAACACAATCTTGTGGTACAGGTGTTTACAAGCGAGACAGTTTTCCAGGATTACTGCTGAAGTTACTGTTGAATTTCAGAGCCTGATGAGAGTACACTGAGATTCAGATTAAGTACATATAACAAATAAAACTCTGAGTCCTCTGTAAAACCTGGAATGAATTCTGTGAGGGCAATCTTCACTCGGTTGTCCCAAAGTCCTGATTGCAAACATAGTTTGGGGCAGCTCTTTCCAGAATATTGTTATTACTTGTGTGGCATTCTTCAAAAACTCATGTTTTCTCATAAGTGAATTCAGTTCATTGCTAAATTCTCTTAATTTAATTTATTTTTTTCAAATAACATCTTATAAATATGAATCAGATATTCTAAAATTGTGGTCTGTGGCCCACTGGTGGCCTACAGTACACTTACTGGTAGTTTGGAGAGTTTGTTTGTCACATGGTGTTGGCTTGACTCCTTGTCTGCAACTGCTAAATTTATATTAAAAGAAGCTAACAACACATTAAATAGTTCCTAATATTACTTTTCCACATAAGCAATTGCTGTTGCTGACCCGAGGATGTTATAGAATCACAAATGTAAGGACAAGTGGTTAATATGATTGCAGATGACAGAGGAGGTGGTCCACACTATGAAAATTGTGAGAATAACTGATTCACAATAGTTCTATGCAGTGTTGGATCCACAACACTGTACTTTTACATTTGTGTGTTTCCTGTTTTCCTTTTTGCCTCTGCTGTGCATGAAATGTAGTTATTTTTCAAATTGGTACCTGGTTACTAAGATTGAATTCAACCAGCCATCCATTTGCTGCTTCTGCCCACTGCCCAACCAACTGCCTAGATGTCAGCAGAGATTTATACGCATCATAAACCAGATCTTCCTTCTTCAAGTAGTGTCCTTATGCGTGGTCCACTTCAGGCATACATGTGCCCCATGCACCTTTGATCAGAGATGTTTTGGGAGCGGTGCCTATTTGTCCCACGCATGTGCTCCAGGCATCCCCATGCTTTATAGTGATTCTCAACCAAAGGCACATATACCCCTGGGGGTACAGAGAGGTCTTCCAGGGAGTACATCAACTCATCTAGATATTTACCTAGTTTTACAACAGGCTACATTAAAAGTACTAGCAAAGTCCGTACAAACTAAAATTTCATACAGACAATGACATGTTTATACTGCTCTATATACTAGGCGCTGAAATATAAGTGTAATATTTATAGTCCAGTTGATTTATTTTATAATTATATGGTAAAAATGAGAAAATAAGCAATTTTTATTAATATGTGATGTGATGCTTTGTATTTTTATGTCTGATTTTGTAAGCAAGTAGTTTTTAAGTGAGGTGTAACATGGGGGTACGTAAGACAAATCAGATTCCTGAAAGGAGTACAGTATTCTGGAACGGTTGAGAGCCACTGCTTTATACCAAGGATACATAGAGTTGCATGGGCTAATCAGACTCAATTCCTTTTCAGTCAGCTGCCAGCCTGTAATGGAGCATATAGTGTGCCTGCTTCAGCTTTGCTTACCTTAGCCTCAAGTTTTAGATATAATTATAGTTTTAGTTTAGCTTACCTCATTTAGTTCTTTGATAATTTGAAAAGGGTTCTGTTTAGTTTTTTTCCTTCCCTCCCCCTCCTTATACCTCAGTTCTGAGGCATTTGCTTCACAGGTCCGTTTGGCCTATACATGCACTCTTATAACCTCATGGTGCATGCTGAGGGTATATAGGCTACACAGGCGAACTGCCCTTAGTTTATTTTCAAATGCCTTGGCCTGAGATTGAGCCCTAGTGTGTCTGCCTTGTACTATTATCGTATTATTGTAAAGTTTACTTAGGATTATTTTAGTGTTAGTAGTTAGTGCTACTTCGTTGTTAGTATACAGTTAGACAGATAAGTACTGAGAGGACTGACTTTGTTTTCCTCTCCCTCGCCTTTTCTGGGAAGCCTTAGGGCTTGTCTCCACTTACCAGGGGATCAATGCATGGCGATTGATCCACCAGGGGTCGATTTAGCGGGTCTAGTGAAGACCCGCTAAATCGACTGCTGGTCGCTTTATTGTCAACTCCGGTACTCCACGAGAATGAGAAGCATAAGGTAAGTCGACAGGAGAGTTTCTCCCATCGACCCAGCGAGGTGTAGACACTGCAAAAGGTTTACCTAAGCTATGTCAACTCCAGATACTTTATTCACATAGCTGGAGTTGCGTAACTTAGGTCGACTGAGCTCCGTAGTGTAGACCTGCCCATACTTTCCTGGCTGGATATGCCTGGCTCTCCAGGCTTCCTATGCTGCCTTTCTTGTCAGGAAGCTACCCCTTAACCATTTTAAGTGTGTCCACTTCTTGAGAGAGTTCCACATCTCAAATCCAGAGCACAAAAGCACCAGGAGATTAAATTGAGGCTTATGATGATGGAGCACTCCCTTCAACACGCTTCCGAGTCAGGTCAGTTACTCCTCCAGACATCTTTATCTGGACAGATCCAGTGCCTCTTTGACCTCAGCGCAGATCTCCCCTGAGAAGGGGAAGGCTTTGGAGGACTCAGGGAAAGCTCAACAGAAGAGGAGGTTGGTATCTCACCACAAGAAGCCAGTTCCCAAAAGACCCTTGTCTCCCACTAAGTCCACAGTATTGGAACCCTCGATCACTCAGCTCAATACCACAGAAGCAAAAGACTCCCTCCTCTGGCAGGGCTGGGAAGTCTATGGCTCTACAGAGAAGCATGGTTCCAACAGCCCCCCGGGAACATCTGCAAGACACAGGGAAGCCAAGGACAAGCACTCCTCCATACCAGTACTATCTAGTTCAGACTTACTATTGGTGCCTTCACACTTGGTATCAGGCAAATCAAAGTGCTAGACACATTTGGCCCCTGCATCGACACACTCTAAATTGACAGTTCCATCTACTTCAGCTACCACATTGGTACCTACCCACCCGGTACCACAGCAAATTTGGTATTCCAAGGACTCATCAGTGTTAGATGAGTCCCCTTTACTTATGGGTACCAAAGGACGCCCAATACCAAGACCCCAGTCTCTGGATTACCATTGCTTTCTAGTACCACAGGACTCTCCATCCTTTTCCACTGGTGTCCCTCCACTGGAGGATATTAAGGAGGATGAAGGAGACTTTCAATCAGTCTCTTCCATATCAGTTCAGGGTTCCCCTTCCCATCCAGCCAGCCATACAGGAATCTGACAAAGATCATAGAATATCATAGAATATCAGGGTTGGAAGGGACCCCTGAAGGTCATCTAGTCCAACCCCCTTACCCATGAAATGGAGGTCGGATCTACCGTGACTATCACCCCTCTCCCATATAGTTTCCCCACTATGGGCATACTGGGATCCCTGGGCTGCATATCTCGGGGTTCATCACATTGAGAGGCTAGGTTGCACAGTCCCTACAATCAAACCTCCAGCATGTGTAGACCTGTGAAGAACAGAAAACCAGGGTGAATAAGAAGGCCACCCCTCAAACTCTTATTTCATCCTCATCTCCAGAAGAAGCAGCCATTCCTCCACCACCATCTATGGCTGATGATTTTTGGCAGTTCCAAAGCCTTGTGAAAAGGGTGGCTGATGCCCTTCAGATACCTCATGAGGAGGTCAAGAACTTGCAACACAAGCTGCTGGACATTTTACAATCAGCAATTCCCACTCATGTTGCACTACCCATTAATGAGGTTCTCTTGGATCCAGCTTAGTCTGTGTCAGAAACTCCAGCCACCATCCCACCAATTTGTAAATGAGCAGATAAGAAATATTATGCTCTGCCCAAGAACTCAGCATTTTTGTTTTCCCACCCCGTACCTAATTCCCTGACAGTGGATACTCTAAATGAGCAGGGTATACAACTTTACTCTAGGTCTACCTCTTAGGATAAAGACCAAAAGAAGCTAGTCCTTTTTTGGTCACAAGTCTTAGTCATCCGTGACCCTCCAGGTTCAGATTGCAAACTATCAGGCAATTATGGCCAAGCATAACTTCACAAACTAGAATAAATGTTTATCCTTTATTAAGCATGTTCCACAGGAGCATAGGGAATAATTTCAGGCCATCATTGTGGAGGGTCAATTATTAGCCAGAAACTCTCTTCAAGCATCCTTGGATGTCTTGGACACTGCTACCAGATCCATCTCCACAACGGTTGTTATGTGCAGGGCATCATGGTTCCAGCTCTCAGGGTTCCTGAGAGAGGTTCAGAACACTGTTGAGGACCTCCCATTTGATGGTTGAACGCTCTTATCCAAGACCGCAGATGAGTCTCTGCACACACTAAAGGTCTTCAGGGCCAAGACCTCTGCTATGAACAAAAGGAGATATAGTAGGTCTCAAAATGTTCAGAGATTGCATCCTGCCAGTTCTCTGGGTTTCATAGACCCACTGAACCTTCTAGGAAGAGACAAAATTTCCAGACAAAGAGAACTAGCTAGTTACTCTTCTTCAGCAAGTACTCAGTCATCATCCAAACAACAATTTTGATAGGTAGATCAAGAGTTCGAATCTTTCCTCAACTCTCATTCACAAGCTTCAACCATTGGCCCACCGTCCCACTTCTGGTGACCACCTTTCCCATTTTCAACATGCTTGATGGCATATTACAACAGACAAATAAGTCATAGAGGTAATAACATCAGACTACAGCATACACTTTACATCTCTCACTCTCACCGCCCATCCCCCTGCCTCTTCAGGGACCCCTCTCATGAGACAATACTGAGAGAAGAAGGGCATTCGCCTTTATTTTGGCATTATAGAGCCAGTCCCCTCTCCTCACAAGGACAACTGGTGGAGACTGATCTTAGATCTAAGACTACTGAACAAATCTGTGAAGTCTCAAAAGTTGAGGATGGTGGTTCTGGCAGCTATAATTCCTTCTGCAGAGGCAGGGATTAGTTTTCAGCCCTCAAGCTACAGGACGCTTATATCTATATAGTGATATGCACAGTGCATAGGAAATACCTACCTTTTACTATAGGCCAGGATCATTTTCAATACTGAGTACTTCCTTTTGGCCTCCCTTCAGTCCCAAGGGTGTTCTCAAAGATCCTAGCAGTAGTCGCTGCTTACCTTCATTGAGAAGCAATTTTAGTCTTCCCATATTTTGATGACGGGTTACTCAAGGGCCGATCTTACAAAACAGCACTGACTTCCACCCAGATGGCCCTTTCTCTCTTCCAGGAACTGAATCTCCAGCTAACCATAAAAAAATCCACATTAGCCCTTGTACAGATAATACAATTCATAGGGGCATACTTGGATTCATAGATCGCCCACAGCAAGGTTCATAACTTTGTCAACTCTGGTTGGGGGCAGTTCAAGGAAGTCCCCAAACTACAATAAGGAACTGTTTACATCTCCTGAGTCATATGGCAGCTTGCATCTTTGTGACTGAGCATGCAAGACTACACCTCCGCTGCTTCCAGAGCTGGCTCAGGAGGACTATTCACTGGCCAGAGACAACTTAGACAAACTGGTCATGGTTCCCTACAGCTGACAAGCTCCCTAGACTGTTGGAAAAATCAACACAGTGTCAGCCCAGGCATCCCTTTCATTTGCCCAGCTCCAACAATAACTGTAATAATGGATGCATCACTGTTGGGTTGGAGAGCACACCTCAGTGCCCCCACAACTCGAGGCAGATAGTCACCTCAGAATATCAGTCTCCATATCAACCTGTTGGAACTCAGGGTAGTCAGAAAAGCCTGCTTTCAGTTCCAGCTCTCATTGGGGAACATCATTCAGGATCATGATGGACAATGTGACTTGCATGTTCTATATCAATGAACAGGGAGGAGCAAGATCCTCCTTCCTGTGCACCAAAGATATAAAATTGTGGAACTGGTATATAGCCTATCAGATGCAAATCTCAGCTTCTTACCTTTCTGGAGTCCAGAATTTCACAGCCGACATGCTCAGCAGGCACTTCTTCCAGGACTCCGAATGGGAGATGGACTCTCAAATTCTTTGCAGGATATTCCAAAGATGGGAACTTCCAGAGGTGGACCTATTCGCCACATTCAGCAACAAAAAGCATCCCTTATTCTACTCAAGAAGAGGTCTAGGTCACCACTGTTTCAGAGTTTCCCTAGATTATAGTTTATAGAAACAAGTCTGAAGGAGAGGAAATCTCACCTCATAGATTTGTCTAATTGGATTAGACTATTCATTCAAACCTGTTACAATCTTGCAAGTGCCTCAGTGCCTGCAGTCCTCATGGTACAGCCTCCCAGATTAAAAGCAACTTCTACAGCTTGCCAGAGGAGTGTCTATAATATAGAGATGTCCTGCAGCTCATTTTAACTATTTACAAAGCATCAGTCCCTTGACACAGCCTAATCAGGAGAACAGACCTGCAATCTTTATTTAGTTAGCAGGGTTTCAGATCCACATCCATGGAGGGTAATTTTTCCAAGGCAAACTAATTTTTCAGTAAGACTGTATAGAGCCAGATGCCCCACTTGCCTCTCGGGCAGAAACATCAAGCACAAAGTAACCCCTATATATGCAGACAACCTAGTCACTCTCACATTGAATTTAATTTCACCTTTACGAGAAGTTATCAACATTTCAGTAATCTTTCAGGAAACAAGTTGAATGGTAATAAATTAGAAGTATTTTGGCCTAGTTCAGACCATTAAAGTGGATCTCAACAAATGACAAAAACTTTCAGAAGGATTTCTTTCCCAAAAATGAGCATATTACCATTAAGAAAACAAAAACACCAAACATAATGACAGGTTTCAGAGTAACAGCCGTGTTAGTCTGTATTCGCAAAAAGAAAAGGAGTACTTGTGGCACCTTAGAGACTAACCAATTTATTTGAGCATGAGCTTTCGTGAGCTACAGCTCACTTCATCGGATGCATGCCGTGGAAACTGCAGCAGGCTTTATTTATACACAGAGAATATGAAAAAATACCTCCTCCCACCCCACTGTCCTGCTGGTAATAGCTTATCTAAAGTGATCATCAGGTGGGCCATTTCCAGCACAAATCCAGGTTTTCTCACCCTCCACCCCCCCACACAAATTCACTCTCCTGCTGGTGATGGCCCATCCAAAGTGACAACTCTTTACACAATGTGCATGATAATAAAGTTGGGCCATTTCCTGCACAAATCCAGGTTCTCTCACCCCTTCACCCCCCTCCCAAAAACCACACACACAAACTCACTCTCCTGCTGGTAATACCTCATCCAAACTGACCACTCTCCAAGTTTAAATCCAAGTTAAACCAGAACATCTGGGGGGGGGGGGGGGTAGGAAAAAACAAGAGGAAATAGGCTACCTTGCATAATGACTTAGCCACTCCCAGTCTCTATTTAAGCCTAAATTAATAGTATCCAATTTGCAAATGAATTCCAATTCAGCAGTTTCTCGCTGGAGTCTGGATTTGAAGTTTTTTTGTTTTAAGATAGCGACCTTCATGTCTGTGATTGCGTGACCAGAGAGATTGAAGTGTTCTCCGACTGGTTTATGAATGTTATAATTCTTGACATCTGATTTGTGTCCATTTATTCTTTTACGTAGAGACTGTCCAGTTTGACCAATGTACATGGCAGAGGGGCATTGCTGGCACATGATGGCATATATCACATTGGTGGATGTGCAGGTATACGAGCCTCTGATAGTGTGGCTGATGTTATTAGGCCCTGTGATGGTGTCCCCTGAATAGATATGTGGGCACAATTGGCAACGGGCTTTGTTGCAAGGATAAGTTCCTGGGTTAGTGGTTCTGTTGTGTGGTATGTGGTTGTTGGTGAGTATTTGCTTCAGGTTGCGGGGCTGTCTGTAGGCAAGGACTGGCCTGTCTTCCAAGATTTGTGAGAGTGTTGGGTCATCCTTTAGGATAGGTTGTAGATCCTTAATAATGCGTTGGAGGGGTTTTAGTTGGGGGCTGAAGGTGACGGCTAGTGGCGTTCTGTTATTTTCTTTGTTAGGCCTGTCCTGTAGTAGGTAACTTCTGGGAACTCTTCTGGCTCTATCAATCTGTTTCTTTACTTCAGCAGGTGGGTATTGTAGTTGTAAGAAAGCTTGACAGAGATCTTGTAGGTGTTTGTCTCTGTCTGATGGGTTGGAGCAAATGCGGTTGTATCGCAGAGCTTGGCTGTAGACGATGGATCGTGTGGTGTGGTCAAGGTGAAAGCTGGAGGCATGCAGGTAGGAATAGCGGTCAGTAGGTTTCCGGTATAGGGTGGTGTTTATGTGACCATTGTTTATTAGCACTGTAGTGTCCAGGAAGTGGATCTCTTGTGTGGACTGGACCAGGCTGAGGTTGGTGGTGGGATGGAAATTGTTGAAATCATGGTGGAATTCCTCAAGGGCTTCTTTTCCACGGGTCCAGATGATGAAGCTGTCATCAATATAGCGCAAGTAGAGTAGGGGCTTTAGGGGACGAGAGCTGAGGAAGCGTTGTTCTAAATCAGCCATAAAAATGTTGGCAGTCTCTACGTAAAAGAATAAATGGACACAAATCAGATGTCAAGAATTATAACATTCATAAACCAGTCGGAGAACACTTCAATCTCTCTGGTCACGCAATCACAGACATGAAGGTCGCTATCTTAAAACAAAAAAACTTCAAATCCAGACTCCAGCGAGAAACTGCTGAATTGGAATTCATTTGCAAATTGGATACTATTAATTTAGGCTTAAATAGAGACTGGGAGTGGCTAAGTCATTATGCAAGGTAGCCTATTTCCTCTTGTTTTTTCCTACCCCCCCCCCCCAGATGTTCTGGTTTAACTTGGATTTAAACTTGGAGAGTGGTCAGTTTGGATGAGGTATTACCAGCAGGAGAGTGAGTTTGTGTGTGTGGTTTTTGGGAGGGGGGTGAAGGGGTGAGAGAACCTGGATTTGTGCAGGAAATGGCCCAACTTTATTATCATGCACATTGTGTAAAGAGTTGTCACTTTGGATGGGCCATCACCAGCAGGAGAGTGAATTTGTGTGGGGGGGTGGAGGGTGAGAAAACCTGGATTTGTGCTGGAAATGGCCCACCTGATGATCACTTTAGATAAGCTATTACCAGCAGGACAGTGGGGTGGGAGGAGGTATTTTTTCATATTCTCTGTGTATAAATAAAGCCTGCTGCAGTTTCCACGGCATGCATCCGATGAAGTGAGCTGTAGCTCACGAAAGCTCATGCTCAAATAAATTGGTTAGTCTCTAAGGTGCCACAAGTACTCCTTTTCTTTTTTGAAAAACACCAAACACTTTTTAAAATATATGGAAGGTTTAAAAATCACTCAAAATTCCACCAGACCCTCTTGCAACCCAAAATACAAGGGGAGTTTACAATTCCTAATCTACAATGTTATTTCTGAGCCTCTCAGCTGCAATACCCAGGATTATGGGTAATGGAAAAACCAACAACCCCATCAGTCACAAATAAAATACAGTCAATTTGAATGTATCAGACTAATTAACATTATTCTCTGGACTTGAACAAACCAACACTACTACTTCAAGTGATCGCACATGTGAATTCCGCGCACACCCCATGCATAGTCGCCAGAAATTTTTCCCTCACTGGTACCCATTGGCGCAACTTGAGTGCCCTCTGCTACTGCACGCTGCTAGCACCAGTATAAAGTGCTCAGCTGACCCCCTGTCCCCTCAGTTTCTTCTTACTGCCTGTGACAGATGCTGAAACTGCTCCTCTACTCTCACAAGTTCTCTCAGTGGACATTTCCTATATATAATAAATAGTTAGTTTTAGTGAAGTTGTTAATTAGTTCGTTATCAGTGTTTATTGCTTTTTCATCCAATCCCTGGTGCTGAGGGATGCCTTGGTCACTGGGCTTCAAGCCCTGTGTCTTCTGCAAAAAGGCTATGCCCCTGAGTGACCCACACTCAAGCCGCTTGACATGCCTGGGAGAAGCTGATATTGGGGACTGTTGCCAGATCTATAAGGACTTTCAGCCTTGCATGAAGAAGCCAAGCTTGCGTGAGGCCAAGCTAAAGTTCCTGTTCATGGAGGATGCATTGAGAACTCCCTCTGGGCCAGACCAGTCGGACTCGGCACCAAGTGCCTTGGAGCAGATAAAGAGTGTTCCTCCTAACATACCAGAGTCCCGGTACTGATCACCATCCCATGCCTAGAAAAAGGCATAGGAAACAGGCTGCCGAAAGGGGGCAATCCCTGGCACCAAAGGCTGCCAGACATGGGGATCAGAGTAGAGTGCAGTCTAAACCAAAGCACTCCTCTACCATGGTACCGCAGAACCCAGCAACGTTGACTCTGGCACCTACACAGGTGCCATTGAGTCCAGAGCCAGAAGAGGCTTCTATATCGGTAGCACCATGCTGTACTGATACTGTCTTGGTACTGACCATGCCTGAGGTATTTGTAGTTGCCAGGAATCATCTCTTGCTGTTGGTACTGGTATCACCGTCAGTACAAGAGTCAACAATATTAGTGCCAGCAGACAGGGGTGTATTGGCTGGATCATTACAACACTTGTTACCATGCCAACCCCAAGTACCCAGATTGGCTCCCCCTTCAGTATCATCAAAGGGGAAACCCACAATGCTTGCCTTGGTGCAGACCTATCCACCCCGTCACTGTTTGCCAGTGCCATTGGAAATGGCACCCCTGTGATCACCAGAGGGAGAATCAATCTCTTCTGAATCAGAGATCAGGACTTACTTGTCCCATCCTCAAAGCCATTCTTGCCACACTTCCAGATGTTTTCACTCTTCTATGGATCTGGGCACAAGGGTACCAACAAGTGGTTGGCCAGGAGGTCTCTGGGGACCTGAACTGCTCCAGTGGCCCTTTTGGAACCCATGAGGATTTCCCCCAGTTTCCAGGGAATATTCCAGGTTCTTCTATTTGGTGGCCTCAGAAGGACACATGGCATCGCTCCCCCAGATGGCATCCGGTCCCAACTCCAGTACCAAGCCTGGTGCTGGCCTCCAAGAGCCAGCTCAACGGGATCCTGCTGATGCAGAAAGGGAGGAAGAGTATCCGCAGTCTATGTTGGCCTCCTCTTCCTCCTCCCCTGACAAGGCAGCCTCAGGAGGGAGCATGTCGTCTCCCCCAGATGACTATAAAGCTCACCAAGAGTTGTTAAAGAGGGTGGCCTTGAACCTGGGTATACAGATAGAGGTATTAAGAGTTTTCCCACAGCCTGGTTGACATATTGACTGTTGCAAGCCCTTCCAGAGTAGCCCTGTCTCTCAATGAAACCGTTATCGACCCAGTTAAGATTTTGTGGCAGACCACCTGCATTCCTTTCCCACACTTCAAAAGGGGCTGAACGAAAGTATTATATGCCTGCCCAAGGTTGAGAGTTCCTCCATACATACCACACCCTCCCCCCAAGTCCCTTGTAGTGTCCATTGCCAATGAGAGAGAATCACAGAATCATAGACTTTAAGGTCAGAAGGGACCATTATCATCGTCTAGTCTGACCTCAAGCACAACACAGGCCAAGGAATCTCATCCACCAACTCCTGTAACAAACCCCTAACTTATGTCTGAGCTATTGAAGTCCTCAAATCATGGTTTAAAGGTGCAGAAAATCCTCCAGCAAGTGACCTGTGCCCCACACAGCAGAGGAAGGCGAAAAACCCCCAGGGCCTCTGCCAATCTGCCCTGGAGGAAAATTCCTTCCCGACCCCAAGTATGTCAGTCAGCTAAACCCTGAGCATGTGGGCAAGACTCACCAGCCAGACACCCAGGAAAGAATTCTCTGTAGTAACTCAGATCCATTTGTTCTTGTGTCCACATTGGTACTGAGCTTCAAGACATCGGTACTGAGCTTAAAAAAGTCAGGGGCATCAGAGTGCAACCCTGAAATCAAAGGACTTTAAAAAGTTAGACCTGTTTGATAGGAAAGTTTATTCTACTGGGAGGCTGCAACACAGAATTGCAAAGAAGCAGGCACTATTGGGCAAGTACAATTTCAACTTGTGGAAATCCCTGCAAAAGTTCAAAGACTTGCTATCACAAGATACTAGACAGGAGTTCTCCTCGCTTCTGGACAAGGGAAAAATCGGTGGCGAGGGCCATTTTGGGTGTGGCTGACTCAGCTGCAAGGTCCATGTCTTCTGCATTGGCCTTGCGTATGAGTTCATGGTTGCAGTCCTCTAGGCTCCTGCAGAAGGTCCAACAGACTGTTCAGGACCTGCCTTTTAAAGGTGCTTTTCTCTTTTCAGAGCAGATGGATGTGAAGCTTCATGGACTAAAGGATTCGAGAGCGGCCCTTAAGTCCCTTGGGTAGTACACCCCAGCTGCTTCAATGAAGCACTACAGGCTTCAACAGCCCCTTTGGTACTCTGCCCTTACTGCCTGTCAGGACCTGCAGAGCAAGAGAAATAGGGGTTATAGGTAGAGCCCTACCGATATCATGGCCATGAAAAACATGTCATGGACCGTGAAATAAGCCATTCCCCATGAAATCCTCATGCTGCTGGGAGGCCCCAGCCAGGGGCTCCTAGCTGCTAGTCCAGGCTGGTTTGGGGAGGGACAGGACTTGTTCTTCCCCTGCACAGCACTCTCAGGGGGAGATCAGACCCAACTCTGGGTACCTCCCCCTGTTGCAGGAAGCTCTAGAGCTTCTGCCAGGGATCGAGGCGCCAGGATTGGGGCCTCTGTCACAGCTCAGGGCTTCTGCTCCCACAGCTCATGCCAGGACTTGGTGTGCTTAGGCTTGAGGCTTGAGCCCCGCTGCTTTTGCCAGAGCTCAGAGCTTCTCCCCTCTCCTCCTCCCCCCTGCACCCCCTGTGGCTCCTGCTGGCATTTGGGGCACCCGGGCTCATGGCTTCTGCCCCTGTGGCTCCTGCCAGGGCTTAGGGCTTCTGCCCTTGCAGCTTCTGCCGGGGCTTGTGGCACCCAGGCTAGGGGCTTCCGCCCCTGTAGCTTCTGCTGGGGCTCAGGGTGCCTGGGCTTGGGGCTTCTGCCCCCATGGCTCCTGCTGGGGCTCAGGGCAGCTATAGTGGCAGCATTCCTGAGAAGATTGGGGTGCAGGTCTACCCTTATGTGGGTGACTGGCTAGTCAAGGGTCGGTCCAGGGCTCAAGTGGTGTCCAGCACTCAAGTCATCCAACTGACATTCAGGACCCTAGGCCTTGTAATCAATGTAGACAGGTCTACCTTTTGTCCAGTACAGAGGATAGAGTTTATTGGAGCAGTGTTGGATTCTATCCAGGCCAGAGCATTATAGAATCATAGAATCATAGAATATCAGGGTTGGAAGGGACCCCAGAAGGTCATCTAGTCCAACCCCCTGCTCAAAGCAGGACCAATTCCCAGTTAAATCATCCCAGCCAGGGCTTTGTCAAGCCTGACCTTAAAAACCTCTAAGGAAGGAGATTCTACCGCCTCCCTAGGTAACGCATTCCAGTGTTTCACCACCCTCTTAGTGAAAAAGTTTTTCCTAATATCCAATCTAAACCTCCCCCACTGCAACTTGAGACCATTACTCCTCGTTCTGTCATCTGCTACCATTGAGAACAGTCTAGAGTCATCCTCTTTGGAACCCCCTTTCAGGTAGTTGAAAGCAGCTATCAAATCCCCCCTCATTCTTCTCTTCTGCAGGCTAAACAATCCCAGCTCCCTCAGCCTCTCCTCATAACTCATGTGTTCCAGTCCCCTAATCATTTTTGTTGCACTTCGCTGGACTCTCTCCAATTTATCCACATCCTTCTTGAAGTGTGGGGCCCAAAACTGGACACAGTACTCCAGATGAGGCCTCACCAATGTCGAATAGAGGGGAACGATCACGTCCCTCGATCTGCTCGCTATGCCCCTACTTATACATCCCAAAATGCCATTGGCCTTCTTGGCAACAAGGGCACACTGCTGACTCATATCCAGCTTCTCATATCCACTGTCACCCCTAGGTCCTTTTCCGCAGAACTGCTGCCTAGCCATTCGGTCCCTAGTCTGTAGCTGTGCATTGGGTTCTTCCGTCCTAAGTGCAGGACCCTGCACTTACCCTTATTGAACCTCATCAGATTCCTTTTGGCCCAATCTTCCAATTGGTCTAGGTCCTTCTGTATCCTATCCCTCCCCTCCAGCGTATCTACCACTCCTCCCAGTTTAGTATCATCCGCAAATTTGCTGAGAGTGCAATCCACACCATCCTCCAGATCATTTATGAAGATATTGAATAAAACCGGCCCCAGGACCGACCCTCGGGGCACTCCACTTGATACCAGCTGCCAACTAGACATGGAGCCATTGATCACTACCCGTTGAGCCCGACAATTTAGCCAGCTTTCTACCCACCTTATAGTGCATTCATCCAGCCCATACTTCCTTAACTTGCTGACAAGAATACTATGGGAGACCGTGTCAAAAGCTTTGCTAAAGTCAAGAAACAATACATCCACTGCTTTCCCTTCATCCACAGAACCAGTAATCTCATCATAAAAGGCGATTAGATTAGTCAGGCATGACCTTCCCTTGGTGAATCCATGGTGGCTGTTCCTGATCACTTTCCTCTCATGCAAGTGCTTCAGGATTGATTCTTTGAGGACCTGCTCCATGATTTTTCCAGGGACTGAGGTGAGGCTGACTGGCCTGTAGTTCCCAGGATCTTCCTTCTTCCCTTTTTTAAAGATTGGCACTACATTAGCCTTTTTCCAGTCATCCGGGACTTCCCCGGTTCGCCACGAGTTTTCAAAGATAATGGCCAGTGGCTCTGCAATCACAGCCGCCAATTCCTTCAGCACTCTCGGATGCAACTCGTCCGGCCCCATGGACTTGTGCACGTCCAGCTTTTCTAAATAGTCCCTAACCGCCTCTATCTCCACAGAGGGCTGGCCATCTCTTCCGCATTTTGTGATCCCCAGCGCAGCAGTCTGGGAGCTGACCTTGTTAGTGAAAACAGAGGCAAAAAAAGCATTGAGTACATTAGCTTTTTCCACATCCTCTGTCACTAGGTTGCCTCCCTCATTCAGTAAGGGGCCCACACATTCCTTGGCTTTCTTCTTGTTGCCAACATACCTGAAGAAACCCTTCTTGTTACTCTTGACATCTCTGGCTAGCTGCAGCTCCAGGTGCGATTTGGCCCTCCTGATAACATTCCTACATGCCCGAGCAATATTTTTATACTCTTCCCTGGTCATATGTCCAACCTTCCACTTCTTGTAAGCTTCTTTTTTATGTTTAAGATCCGCTAGGATTTCACCATTAAGCCAAGCTGGTCGCCTGCCATATTTACTATTCTTTCGACTCATCGGGATGGTTTGTCCCTGTAACCTCAACAGGGATTCCTTGAAATACAGCCAGCTCTCCTGGACTCCTTCCCCTTCAAGTTAGTCCCCCAGGGGATCCTGGCCATCCGTTCCCTGAGGGAGTCGAAGTCTGCTTTCCTGAAGTCCAGGGTCTGTATCCTGCTGCTTACCTTTCTTCCCTGCGTCAGGATCCTGAACTCAACCAACTCATGGTCACTGCCTCCCAGATTCCCATCCACTTTTGCTTCCCCCACTAATTCTACCCGGTTTGTGAGCAGCAGGTCAAGAAAAGCGCCCCCCCTAGTTGGCTCCTCTAGCACTTGCGCCAGGAAATTGTCCCCTACGCTTTCCAAAAACTTCCTGGATTGTCTATGCACCGCTGTATTGCTCTCCCAGCAGATATCAGGAAAATTAAAGTCACCCATGAGAATCAGGGCATGCGATCTAGTAGCTTCCGTGAGCTGCCGGAAGAAAGCCTCATCCACCTCATCCCCCTGGTCCGGTGGTCTATAGCAGACTCCCACCACTACATCACTCTTGTTGCACACACTTCTAAACTTAATCCAGAGACACTCAGGTTTTTCTGCAGTTTCGTACCGGAGCTCTGAGCAGTCATACTGCTCCCTTACATACAGTGCTACTCCCCCACCTTTTCTGCCCTGCCTGTCCTTCCTGAACAGTTTATAACCATCCATGACAGTACTCCAGTCATGTGAGTTATCCCACCAAGTCTCTGTTATTCCGATCACGTCATAGTTCCTTGACATCACCAGGACCTCCAGTTCTCCCTGCTTGTTTCCAAGGCTTTGTGCATTTGTATATAAGCACTTGAGATAACCTGTTGATCGCCCCTCATTGCCAGTATGAGGCAGGAGCCCTCCCCTCACAGACATTCCTGCCTGTGCTTCCTCCCGGTATCCCGCTTTCCCACTTACCTCAGGGCTTTGGTCTCCTTCCCCCGGTGAACCTAGTTTAAAGCCCTCCTCACTAGGTTAGCCAGCCTGCTGGCAAAGATGCTCTTCCCTCTCTTTGTAAGATGGAGCCCGTCTCTGCCCAGCACTCCTCCTTCATGGAACACCATCCCATGGTCAAAGAAACCAAAGCCTTCTCTCCGACACCACCTGCGTAGCCATTCGTTGACTTCCACGATTCGACGCTCCCTACCTAGGCCTTTTCCTTCCACGGGGAGGATGGACGAGAACACCACTTGCGCCTCCAACTCCTTTATTCTTCTTCCTAGAGCCACATAGTCCGCAGTGATCCGCTCAAGGTCATTCTTGGCAGTATCATTGGTGCCCACGTGGAGAAGCAGGAAGGGGTAGCGATCCGAGGGCTTGATGAGTCTCGGCAGTCTCTCCGTCACATCGCGAATCTTAGCCCCTGGCAAGCAGCAGACTTCTCGGTTTTCCCGGTCAGAGCGGCAGATAGATGACTCAGTCCCCCGGAGGAGAGAGTCCCCGACCACCACCACCCGCCTTCTCCTCTTGGGGGTGGTGGTCGTGGAACCCCCAACCTCAGGACAGCGCATCTCATGCCTTCCAACCAGCGGAGTCTCCTTCTGCTTTCTCGCCCCAGACATATCATCTGGTCCACTCTCCGCAACGATACCTGTGGAGAGAACATGAAAGCGGTTAGTTACCTGTGTCTGTGTTACTGGAACCCGGACATTCCGCTTACCTCTTCTGGAGGTCACATGTTGCCAAGCTTCTTCACTGGCCTCTTGGCTCCTCTGTGCAACCTGCTCTATATCTGTAGAGCTTTGTGCCCCTAGAAGCCTATCCTGAGTTTCGTCCAGGAAATCCTCAGTTTCCCGTATGCAACGCAGGGTTGTTATCTGTTATCATTCCTCCCAGAGGTGTGATTCCAATCAATCTATTCCTTGGTGACACACGTCAAAGGTCATCCAATCACAACAGCCTGGAACTGTATGAGGCTCCTAGGCCAAATGGCCTAATGCACTTATGTGGTAAAACACATGAGACTGCTCCTCAGACCACTCCAGACCTGGCTGGCCACAGTGTACTTACCAAGCCATCTTCATTTAGAAACTGTATTCATGCTACTGTCACAAGTCCTCACCTTGCTGGATTGGTGGTTGGATCCTCTCAATGTTTGTGCAGGCATTCCCTGCATTTATCCTCAACTTTCAATGATTCTGGTCTCAGATGTGTCAGCACTAGGATGGGGAGCCCACCTGGGGCCCCTCAGAACTCAGGGCCTTTGGTCTCAGGTGGAACTTTCCCTTCAAATCAATGTCAGAGGACTCAGAGTGGTTCGTCTTGCCTGTCAGACATTCCTGCCTCACATCAAGGGCAAAAGTTTGTTTGTTCTTATAAACAACACTGCAGCCATGTTTTACCTAAACAGGCAAGGAGGAGTGCCCTCTTCCCTCCTTTGTCAGGAAGCAGCCAATGGGAATTTTGTATAGCCCACTCAAGCAACCTCAAGGTTCTTACCTTCTGGGGATGCAGAACAAGCTGGCAGATCACCAAAGCAGGTCTTTCTCCAGTCACCATGAGTGGTCTCTTTGCCCAGATGTAGCCAGAGATATTTTCCAGCACTGGGGGACTCCCCAAATAGACCAGTTTGCGAACAAGTACAACAGAAAGTGTCACCAATTCTGCTTCCTTAAGGGCCGCTGTTTGGGTTCCATCACAGATGCCTTCCTGCTAACCTGGACAGTAGAGCTTTATTATGCTTTTCCCCAATCCCATTCTTCACAGAGTGTTACTAAAAATCAAGTGGGACTGCACCTGCATTATATTAATAGCCCCACCAATATTGGTTGTCCATTCTGCTAGACCACTCAGTGGTGACTCTAATCTCTTCCCGTTACGTTTGGATCTGATCTCCCAGGACCATGGTCAGCTGCTCCATCTGATCTTAAGCTTCCTTCACTTAATGGCCTAGAAGCTCCATGGCTAAATCACAGAGAACAGACTTGCTCAGAACAAGTTCATCAGGTCTTACTAAGCACTAGAAAGCCTTCCACCATGGCCACCTAACTGTCAAAATGGAAGCGATTCTCCATCTAAGCTTCGCAAATCGGAGTCTCACCAATGCATTCATCGATTCAAA
Source organism: Lepidochelys kempii (assembly GCF_965140285.1). Taxonomy (NCBI): domain Eukaryota; kingdom Metazoa; phylum Chordata; order Testudines; family Cheloniidae; genus Lepidochelys; species Lepidochelys kempii. Next base: position 42,638,256 of record NC_136391.1, read on the forward strand.
ATTTACTTGACTCTTTGTTACACCTGAAATGTCAAGGCTTATCAATTTCCTCTATCAAGGTCCACCTGGCAGCAATATTAGCTTTCCACCCTCGGGTGGGTAATCAATCTGTTTTTTCAAATGACATAACAGTCAGATTCCTCTAAGGTATAGAAAGGTGGAACCCTCAAGTGAGGGAGCCTGTTCCCCCAGGGACCTGAACCTGGTCCTGTCAAAACTTATGGGACCACTATTTGAGCCCTAGCAATGTGCTGCTTACTATACCTCTCCCTGATGGTGGCTTTTCTAATTGCCATCATTTCTGCCAGAAGAGTCTCTGTACTATGAGCCCTCACATTGGAGCTACTGTACACAGTCTTCTTTTAAGATAAGGTGTATTTAAGTCCTTACCCTGGTTTCCTTCCCAAAGTAGTTTCATGATTTACTTACCTGTCTTTTACCCAAAACCTCATGCAAATAAGGAGGAGCAATGACTTCACTCATTGGATGTAAGATGGGCTCTAGCATTCTATATAGAAAGAACTAAACTGTTTTGGCAGTCCAGCCAATTGTTTGTGGCTGTAGCAGACAGAATGAAAGGTCTTCCAATCTCCTCACAAAAAATTTTGTCCTGGAAAACTTTGTGTATTCACACTTGTTATGATCAGGCAGGTGTTTCGCCACCAAGTAACCTGACTGCTCATTCCACAAGATCACAAGCATCCTCAGTGGTGGTCTTGGTGCAGATCACTATTGAGGACATTTGCAAAGCAGCAACCTGGTCATCAGTGCACACATTCTCCACCCATTACGCCATCACCAACTAATCTAGGAACGATGTCAAATTTGGTCGGGCTATGTTACAATCTGGGTGTACATGAACTCCCACCCCTCCATCTATATTACTGCTTGGGAGTCACCAAGAGTGGAATGCACATGTGCAATCACTCAAAGAAGAAAAAACAGTTACTGACCTTTTGTAACTGTTCTTTGAGATGTATTGCACATGTCCATTCCACAGCCCATCCTGCTTCCCCTCTACATCAGAGTTTCCAGAAAGAAGGAACTGAGGGGTGGTCGGCTGGGTGCTTTATACCGGCGCTAGTGGCACAGGGCAGTAGAGGGTGCTCAAGCTGCCCCAACGGGTACCACTGAGGGAAAAATTTCTGGTGACTGTGCATGGGGCACATGCACACCAAGAGTGGAATGAACATGTGCAACACATCTTGAAGAACAGTTACAAAAGGTTAGTAAGCATTTTTTCTTCGAGTGCTTCACTCTAGGTATGCTTGTGCCCTCTACAACTTAGATGGAAGTTTTCTCATAGCAGTGTCCACACAGTCAGCCTCATGCCCTGTACCATTGTTATATAGCATTGTGCAAGCAAACCACCTTGGCCTGAGACAGAGGTCTGACAGTTGTCCCCACTGAGATTACCTCAAGTGTGTTCAAGTTTTTATTCTAGTATTTAGTTTATAGTAGTTCTTAGTATTGGTCTAAGTAGTAGTAGCTTTAGCTTCCTGTGGTTTTTTTTTTAATCATATATCTTATATAGATAAGGTAGTTCTTGTTCACTGGGAGGGTATGTCCAGTCCTCCTGGTTTCAAATGTTGTCTGTTTTGCTGGGAGGCAGTCCTTGTAAGCAATGGGCACTTCCAGTGCATCCATTGCCCTGGGGAATCACACATTGCCCAGAAGTGTAACTTCTGTCTGGTGTTGAAATCTTGATACCAGAAAAACAGGGAAATCAAACTTGGTCTCCTCACGATGGAGAGCCTGCTGCATTCTGCTTCTGACCCAAGCCAAGGCTCCCCACCCACACCATACGCTGGTCTCCGAACAAGTCTGCTGCCTCCTCTATCTTTGAGCCACACTCCTCAAAGGCATCTAAGAGGAAGACCCAAAACTCCTCTCATAAATCTTCCAAAGACCCCAAGTTCACGAGGTAGGGAATCTACCTCAAAAAAGCCAAGGTCATCAGTGACTTCAACTACTTCAGTACCATCTGCTCTCCAAACCAATACCCAGGAGGCTGCTGGTTCCTCAGGTACCAAGGCCTCTGCAAGACCGAAAGACAGCAAAGCTTTGGCCCAGAGAGATCATCAGTACTGTCAGCAGACTGAGGTGGAAAGAAGAGCTCTTCCTCTGCTTCTTCGGTACCAAAGAAGCCTGCTCAGGCTATGACTACACTTCCCTCAGAACAGGCAAGACACTCTTGGCCATTATTGCCTCAGTGCGGATCACAAACTCATACTGATAGCACACTTGGTACCGCAGGAGTTTCGTTTTCCCCAGGACCTGGTTGTGTCTGAGACGCCCAATTCTCTGCTGCTTGGCTCCAACATATTTTTACGACTGAGGTTATAGAGATCACCAGAAATTCACCCAGTACTGACAGTTTCACCTCAAATTTCTCCAGGTGCTCCACCATTATATAGTGAGTTGGAGGAAGAGCGTTTTCTGATGAAGACCTTCTCTCAGTTTCCCAAATATCAGTTCAGGGCTCTCCTCCTCATTTCTATAGAGGCTGCTTTCCAGAAGTCTCTGATAAGCCTATGACCACTCATGGCACAAGTTCACAGCCACCATCTTGCTGGTGTGACACCCACGGGTGCCCCCTACTATGCCTTATGTACCACCTCTTTGGCCGTACTGAGACTTAGGGTGACCCATTGCCAGGAATTTTCCAGGGCTTCACACAAAACCCATTGCAGAAATAGGCAGCCTTCATTGTCTGCCCTCTCTAGGAGACCTGATCCTCAGGATGAAACCTTTGAGGAGCAGGAAGCTAGAGCCAATGACGAGGTCTCTCCTCCAGCCAACATCTTGTGTTTGTCTCTGGATGAAACAGTTATGCTTCCTCCTCCATACTTGGCAGATGATTTTAAGTGGTTTCAGGATCTGGTCAAGAGAATTGCTTACTTCTTGCAGATCCCTCCCAAGAAGGTTAAAGAACTTCATTATAAACTGCTTGACATCCTTCATACAGCCTCATTTGCCCACATAGCCTTGCCTGTCAACCAGGCCCTTCTGGACCCTGCAAAGATTGTCTGGCACATGCCAGCTACTATTCCACCTACATGCAAGAGAGCAGATAAGAAATATTTTGTTCCAGAAAACAACTCAGAGTTTTTATTTTCTCATTCCTCTCCTGATTCTTTGGTGGTTGACGCATTTAACAAATGTGGAAGACAGCATCATGTTAAATCCATAACCCAGGAAAAAGTTCATAAGTGTCTAGACCAATTTGGTAGAAAATCTTATTCATAGGCCTCCTTACAATTTAGAATTGCCAATTACCAAGCATTAACGGCAAAATACAATCATATAAATTACACCAAACTGAACTCTTTTGTTGACCACTTATTAGAGGAGCATAGAGATCAATTTCAGGAAATTATTGAGGAAGGCCAGCTGCTTGCCAGAACTTCACTACAAGCCTTCCTCAATGCTGCTGGTACCGCCACCCGTTCAATCTCTATAATGGTAGTTATGAGAAGGGCTTCCTGCTCCAGCTCTTCGGATTTCCTAAAAAGGTCCAGAATATGGTGGAAGACCTCCCTTTTGATGGGCCTAAATTGTCTGTGGATAGCATGGACGAATCTCTGCACACAGTAAAGTGCTCCAGAGCTACTTTGCATTCTCTTGGAATCTATACACCAGCCTACAAGAGAAGGTTCAGCAAGTCCCAGATGGCTTAGAGATCCCATCTTGCCCCATTCCCGACCTCCTAGAAGTCCTATGAATTGCATCAAAAGAGGCAACCATCCATATCTGAGCTTTGAACTTCACACCTCCAAGCAGCAATTTTAACAGGCTGGTTGAGGGACTGAATTACTATCGTCATCCTACCATCAGCACCAATTCACCTGCCTTCCTCCCTTTGGTTACCACCTTTATCACTTCAAGCAGCTTGGGAGTCTATCACTGCAGACAAGTGGGTTTTAGAGATCATCTCCACAGGGTACGCCATCCACTTTACTACTCTTCCACCGACCAACTCCTCTTTCCCACCCCTCTTCAGGGACCCTTCTCACAAGAGCTTGCTTCGTCAAGAAATAGACTCTCTCCTTTGTTAGGGTGCTATGGAACCAGTTCCCGTGCAGCACAAAGGAAAGGGATTTTATTCAAGGTACTTCCTGGTACCAAAAAAGAATGGCAATTGGAGACCCATCCTAGATTTGAGGCTACTCAACACTTGTGTGAAGGCACAAACATTCAAAATGGTGACACTTGCAGCAATAATTCCATCACTAAATCAAGGGAATTGGTTCTCAGCCCTCAGCCTTCAGGATGCATATTCCATACTGCAATCCACAATCTCACAAACAATTCCTATGTTTTACTGTCAGCCAAGACCAGATTCAGTACGAGGTCCACCCTTTCAGCCTGTCATCCACCACAGGGATCTTTTCGAAGGTCATGACAGTAGTAGCAGCGCAACTCCTCAGGAAAGGTACGTTAGTGTTCTCTTACCTGAATGGTTGGCTGCCGAAGAATCGCTCCCTGGAGCTAACTTCCTGGGCAATTTCTGAAGCTATTGATATCTTCCTCAAATTGGGCCTACAACTGAACATTTAGAAAGTCACTTTGACTCCTGTGCAAAACTGAGAATTCATAGGAGCTCATCATAAATAACGGCAAGAGCCTACCTTCTACTGCACAGGTTTGTGGCCCTTTCCAACATAGCCAATACAATCGAGCACAGCCCCCAAACTCCCGTCAAGAACTGTCTTCAATTGTTGGGGCTCATGGCAGCTGGTGCCTTCATCAAAGACCAAGCAAGACTCCAAATGCACTGCCTTCAAGGGTGGCTCAGGACTGTTTATTCACCAAACAAACACATTTTAAATATGCTACTATTCATACCCACGTGCATCAGTTTGTGGAAAGACCATCACAATGTTTGCACAGGAGTCCCATTTGCACATTCTTCCCCAACAGTCATAATGAAGGATGCCTCACAATCTGATCGTGAGCAGCCTATCTTCCAGGGGTTCAGAATATGACTGCAGATACACTCAGCAGGCACTTCCTCCAAGATCACAAGTGGGAAAAGGATTCCAGCATATTACACCGCATATTCTGCATATTGCCACAGCAATAAACAAGAGATATGCCCAATTTTGCTCCAGAGGCAGGATGGGTCACCAATCCCTGTGGGATGCCTTTCATTTTCATTGTTCATCAGATCTACTGTACACTTTCCCACCAACTCCTCTAATAGCCAAAGTTCTACTCAAAATAAATGAGGGCAAAACCTCATCCTAATACTTACAACCTGGCCCAGACAAACATGGTTTCCTTACCTGGTACAGCTCATCATTTGCTCTCTGATCACTCTCCAGGCCACTCCTCATCTCCTCTCCCAGGAACACAGGAAGATCCTTCACCCTAGCCTCAGAGTGATTTGTCTCAAAGAGTGGTTGGTCGATAGTTCATGGGATTAGAGACACCCTCCTCAGAGGAGATAAAAAGAGTACTATTACACAGCAGAAAACAATCTACTCACTACATGTACTCTCAAAAATGGACAAGATTTAACCTCATCGCTGCCAGATATACCAGACTGTATCCTAACACCAAAAACTTTAGGGGCTGTCGCTAAGCTCCATTAAAGATAGCTGCCTTTTTAAAAGTCTCAGTGTTTTTCAGAATTAAAGACAGTTGTTGTATCAACCAGGCAAGGTACTAACAAACTTCAACAGGACTTTATTTTCAAAGTGGAAACCTGTTTACCAAGCTGCTGCTGCACCCTCTGTAGCTTTCTCACAGCCTCTCAACTCCTCCCCCCTCCTTCCTGTTTCCTGTCCTTTCAGACTCCCAATAGCCAGTGCTCCCAATTCTAATAACTACAAGCAACATCTAAACACAGCAACAGTTCATGACATTTGACCTGTACAGCCTCCAGAGGAAGATGAAAAGAGATGAGCTCACAAGCACAGTATAACCAGTAATTCACTGCAAGGAATTCAATGGAAGGAGACAAAAGGCAAAGAAATGCTCACATCAATCTGTATTTACCAGAGAGAGAACATGGAAGGAACATGGAAGGAAAAATTACATGGGGAATTAATTGCCTTCATATTCAAGTTAAATGCAAAATTTTAATATGTGTATTTTGGGTTTTCTTTAGCTTCTTCTGCTTCAAAGCTCTAGAAGATGGTCACAGAGCCTAACCTTGAAACTTATATTTAGTTTACACAGTTTTGAAAATCACTATAACTCTAACATTTTATAATTCTTGTTTTGTACTAGTTTATTTCCTGAAAAATACACCTAATGAGTACAGTAATGACACTTCTTTATTTGATTTGTTCTGTTAGTAGATACTGGCATATGCCGTGCGAATGCCAATTTTATGGCGATGGAACCCAATGTCTGTGCTCTGTAATGGAAGAACCCTTCACCTTATCACACAGGCATTTTACAATGATTATTTAATATCTGTTTGAAAAACGTACCTTATATATTAGAGCATACTAGGTCTGTTGGAGGGAAATGCAAACTAACATCCTTCTGTATGTAAATTGTTCAGAGTAGAGTAATAGTAAGAATCTTTATCTACCCTGGAAAACACCAAGTAAAATACCAATATTATCACTGTGACGGGTTCCCCTGGGGTGCCACCTGGAACTGGGATACCACTGAGCCCCCTGACCCACAGGCCTGGGCTCCTTCTCACACAATACTGTTGTGACAAGCTCCAAAGTCCTCCAGCCTGCACTTTTACCAGCCTACATGTAAGGAGGGACACACCCAGCTGCACTTACATGCAGGCTCTCTGACCAGCCTCTGCATAGGAAAGCTACAGTTAAGGCAATACCCAACTCCCCAGACATGCACCCTCTCTGGAGAATAAACCCAAAATTATACCACCTTGCGCTGCACAGGGAACTGTACAGCATACGCTGAGAAAATTCAATCCCTCCTCAGCGGAAGAAAGATAGCTTTCTTCTAGTTCTTGTAATGAATTCCAATAAATTGGTTGATCCTTGTGCAGTCCATCTAAGTTGGTTAAAGTTACTTGCATATTTTGCAGCCCTCTGAATCAGAGTTGACTGAATGTAGAAGTGGCTAGCTAAGGCTGGAAAAAATAGTGTACAACTCCACTTAGCCCTCTGAGGCCTTGTTCCTAGTGCAGTTTATAAAGCTTTTCCTGCAGGTGTTTGTAATTTTAATCAGTAAATATCTATCTTGATTTATTGTCTTCTATTAACACAGTGGTAATTCAAGCAGTAGAACTGAAAGCTGGACAGTGTTTTGTGTGGTGGCATGGATTTTTTTTCTTGTTTGGCTTCTGTTTGATTTTTCTCAACCCACTTCAGTAATTGGGCTCTTCTGACACTGTCTGTATAACACAGCTGTGGTCACAAGACTCCACTTTTAAAAGGACAGAATGTTTAAACTAATAGAAACCAACCGCATCATCTAGATTTTACTAAAATCAAAGTAGATAAACTACAGACTGTTGGAACCTGGTGGATGTAACCGGGGCAGGGGGGGAGAGCAAAGACTAGGGTTCTTGTAACTGAGGTTGTTCTATCTGAATTTGAGAACATTTTGAATTGAAGCCAGTTATTTAAACTGTCTGTGCTGGAAATCTAGAACCCCTAGCTATTTGCCCAGTTTTATCTGCATCATCTTATCTTACCATGCCCTTCACCTTTAGTAAATATGAGATGAATGTATTAAATTTGACATTGAAGTTCTGGGCACAAAATGAAGCTTCTTGAAAACTCTCAATGCCAGAAGCAAAGTGCATTCCTGAATGTGAAAGAATATTGTAGCTGAAATATGCTTCCTGTTGGATCATTGTCCAGAACCCAACAGTATATTTGAACTAAAATGGATCAACAATTTAAAAATCCATATGGAGAACAGATTGGAAGCTACAGATCCTTACCACCTTTCCCAAGGATTCCTGAGAAAAACAGAGGTAAGGACTGTGACGGATTGGTCCCCCCCTTCCAGAGTATGTGTTTGTTGTGTTTTTTGAGGCCAGAAAAAAATCTCTGGCCCTTTCCTTATGTGTTTCAATCCTAAATGACCTTCCATGATCCCTTTTAACATATTTTTCTGTAACAGTTAAGAATCACCATCCTGGTGTTTATGACGGGGTGTACCAACCCTACACTGGTGAGGCGAGAGTTAAGAAGTTGCTCTGGACACAGGAAGCCACAACCCCTTGCCCCTGCTGGCCATGCTGTCAGTGGAGATTGGGTTCAAAGGGAGAAACTCTGCTCAGTCTGGGCTGACCGAGCTGGAGAGCAGTTGGGTCCTAGTTCCGCCCAGGCTCCGAAAGGCCAAGACAAGGCTTTACGGTCAAGCCGCAGCAGACTCTTCAGCCGCAGGGACCAAGGATGCTGAACTGCCACAGACAGGAGGAGACCCTCCAGAGAGTGGCCCGAAAAAACTCCAAGGAGGACCTCAAGAAAGACCAGTGGCACCCAGCAGAGGATCTAAAAATGGGATAGGAAATGGCCCAGAGAGTAGGTGTAGGAGCATCTCCTAGGCTGTTCAATTTTAATTACTGTTTCTTTGGATCCTGGGTTGGAACCCAGTGGAGCAGGGAGAACCCATGCTCCCCAGCCACCAACTCTCAGCACTGGACAACACAGCCACTGAATCCCACAGTTAGGCAAGGCAGCCATTGATTTTCACCATTGGGCACCACAGCTGCTGAATCTCGTTGCTAGGCAGAGCGGCCACTGACTTTCACTATTGGGTGACATGGCCGCTGATGCTCACCTCTGGGTGGTACAGTCTGGAATATTGCCACTAGGCGGTAGTGCTGGCCTCAGACTCAAAACACTCTTCTAACAGTGTCTTTAAACAAAATCCCACTTAGTCGTGAGAACTCCTCCTTAAATTTATAATAGGGGCTGGGAATTTGCTGTCCTGGCCATCTTGTGCTAACAGCCTTAATTACCCCCTGCAGGGTCTCATCCTGAGCAGTAGCTGTAGCAATAACAGTCCATGTGTTGTCTGAGACCAGACAGGTTTTTTGTTATCAGATTGACATTGACATTTAGCTCTGAATTTTGCTCCACTACTCTTTTGGCAAATGGTCTAGAAAGTGTGTCTACACCACCAAATCTGTTCTAGATTTGTATGCATTTTTTCTAATCATATATTTGTAGCTGAAAAAGAATCTCTTTATTCTTAGGAGGGTGTTTTCCAAGCCCTTTTAGCAATCCCAGTAAGTGGTTTGTGTTCAGTTTCACATAACACAGGCCACCGATAAATAGACATAACTTTTTACATCCATGGACTAAGGCTAAAGGCTCCTTCTCTATTTTAGCATATTGACACTCAGTTTTTGTTAGCATCCATGACACATAAGCCACTGGTCTCCAGTTTTGACTATAAGTCTTTATCAGAGGACCATACCAATACCCTCCTGGGGAAGCACCTGTGGACATCATAGTTTTGTGCTTACTATCATAGTACCTCAGGACTGGGGGCTCTTTAATTAAATCCTTTAGTATCTTAAACTCTTTATTAAGATTCACTTCCCATGTCCATTGGACATCTTTGCACAGTGGCACTCTCAGATTGCTGGTTTGGACAGCTAAATTAGGCATGAATTTCCCTATATAGTTCCCCATTCCAAGAAATCTTTGGACCCCTTCCTTGTCTGTTGGAGCAGGCATGTTGGTGATTGCCTCATCCTTATTGTGATCTACCTGTACACTTTGCAATATTAACTTCTCCCCCAGGTATGTTATTTCCATTACATGGAATTTATATTTCTGTTTGTCTAGCTTTAGCCCAGCAGCTGTGATTCTTTTCCAATCTGCTCAGAGCCTCTGGTCATGTTCTTCTACATTTTTTCCCAAGATCAAACTGTCATCTATATAAACCTTAGTACCCTATATACCATCAAAATGTTTTATTTTCTGGTGAAACACCTTGGATACTGAACACAACCCAAATGGCAAGCTGTAGAAACAGTGTCTCTCCCAAAGGAGTGTTGAATGTACACAAACATGTACTCTGTTTTTCTAAAGGCACCTGACAGAACCAAACTGATGTAACAAGTGTAGAAAGATATTTGACATCAGCCATTTCCCCAGAAATTTCTCTCTTATGTATAGTAGAAATTTTTTCTACAATGACCAACAAGGGTACCCACGCAATTGATTCTTCTACTTGATCTATGCCTCCCAGACCAATGAGTCTAGCTCCTCTTTTAGCCTCTGCCTTAGGGCAAAGGGAACTTGCCTAGGCTCTAGAGTTGCCAGGCGTCTGGTTTTCAACCAGAACACCCGGTCAAAAAGGGACCCTGGTGGCTCCGGTCAGCACTGCTGACCGGGCCATTAAAAGTCCAGGTGGCGGTGCAGTGGGGCTAAGGCAGGCACCCTGAAGTGGCTGGGATGTCCGACCCTAGGCACAGCAGGGGCAATCAGGGAAGCTCATGTGCTACCCCAGCACCAGCTCCGCAGCTTCCATTGCCTGGAAGCTGCCAACCAGGAGCCGCCTTAGGTAAGCACCACCTGGCTGGAGCCCACACCCCGAACCCTCTGCCCCAGGTTGGAACCCCCTCCCGCACCCTATTTCCCTCCCAGAACCTGCACCCCTCACCCCCTCCCATACCCCTATCCCCTGCCCCAGCCCAGTGAAAGTGAGTGAGGGTGGGGGAGAGCAAGCAATGGCGAGAGGCGGGGGCTGGAGTGAGTGGGGGCAGGGTCTCAGAGAAGGGGTGGGGTAGGGGTGGGGCCTTAGGAAGGGGTGGGGCAAGGGTTTTCAGTTTCCTGCAATTAGAAAGTTGGCAACCCTACTAGGCTATCAGGGGCTTTCTGGGTGTCTCAGGCTGCCAGTATTGCCTAATAGCCATGCTCTGGGGTGTAATGCCTGCTGGCAAGAGTTCAAAGGACCAATTTACCTAGCAGCAAGAGGGCGGAAGATAGGGGAACCTGTGCCTGCCCTACTGTATCAGGTTCCAACCCAGACCCTTCTAAACAAGGTACCCTGACTCAGGCTTCAGGTCCCAATACCCCCAAATGGGTTCCATGAGGTGCTTCCTACCCTTGTCCCAGTCACTCTGGTGTCGTCTCCGAGGTTAGACATTGGGGTGTCTCATGTCCTTTCTGTGTCATCTCCAGAAAGTCCTCTACTGGCCAACAGTAAGCTGTCCCTCTTGGCTCCCTTGGTTGGCTGGCTTCTCATGGTGCAGCTGGAAGGCTGGATCCTGGTGGCTTGGGGACCTGGCAGCTTCCTGGCAGGAGGCTGCTGCACACAACCACCCTCCTCTTCAGTCAGCCCAGACTGAGTTGAACTGCTCCATTTTGAATGCTGCTTCCACTGGGATCATGCCCAGCAGGAGTGAGAGGTTGTGACCTCTTGAGCCAAGAACTGTTCTTTAACCCTTGCTTTGCCAATGTGGGGTTGTTATACACTGTCACACAGGCACATGGACTGTAGGATGGTTGGCCTCCTTCAGATCTGTTTTGTACTCCAAGAACTTCCCTATCCCCTGTTAAGACATCTTCAATTCTTCTTCAATTGTTTTGGTCCCCTGCCCCTTGAAAAAGTGCACCCTCTTGATGAGACCAAGGACTTGAAATGCTTTTAACCCAATAATAGGTGTTCTTCTCCCTGGTACTATTATAAATTTTATCCTTTCCAATTTCTTATTTACTGATAGATTTAGTTCCCATCAGTGTCCAACTTAAAATTAATAAACGTCCCATTTGCCTTCAGGTTGATAGTCCAATCATCATTTGCAACCTTGTCCATTGTTCCTATGAAGACTTTGTCTAAACTAGTAGTGCTGTTGCCATCCTGTTTGACCAAGTTGACACACACTGCTGGTATGTGCAAATGCTTGAAAAGCGAAATAATCCATTGCATTTCTTCTATCTTCTCCCATATGCCAGGCATCACCTTGGCTTGTGCTGTTCGCTGTGTGCAGCCCCATGTGCTGTTTTGGAGGGACTTCGAGTTTGAGCTCTGCATACCTTTCTGCCACAGATCTCTTTTCTCATCGTAGTTTGGATTTTCTATCATGTCCACAGTGTCAAATCACTCCATAAGATTTATTCTGGACTGTATGAGTTCCATTTTTTGGAAAATTCTAATTGCTTTGTCAAGAGTTAATCCTGGGTCATCCAATAATCTCTCTCTGAATGTTTTCTTCCAGGTCCCAATCATATTCTGGCCTCTTATCAGGGACTCAGTTATCCCCCCACCTCCACCCAAAATTGCAAGATTGGCTCTTCAGCCTTACATCAATCACAAATTCTTGTATGGTTTCACCGTCTTTTTGTACACTAGTTAAAAACATGTCTCTTGTGTCATTTTTACGTGTAGTGCAGTACTTCTGAAATTTCTGCAATACAGTTTCATAGTTAGCATCTTCTGTCTGAGTAATCAAAAACTATTAAACACATCAAGTACTTCAGAACCAGTTATTGTCAGAAATAAGGCCACCTTCTAGCTATCTTCCTTTTTGCTGGCACCCATTGTTTGCGGATACAGAATGAAGTGCTTTTTAAACCTTCTCCAGTTGTTTACCATATTTCCAAAAGCTTCGGCTCTGGTGGGGCTTTTAACTGCTCCCTACAGGGTATCTCTTAGTTCCCTTTTACTCCTGCTGCCATGTGGTGTTCAGTGATCATTCAGCACTTACAGTGCTTGCAAGAGAGCTGCTTTAGTCTCTGTTCAGTTCCAACTGGCTAGGCAAAACAAGTGCTTCAGAGTGCCCGCCTAAAATCTGTGCCTGGAAAGTTCAGCCCTCAAATTCCAGAACCACACAAGGACAAACAACTTCTCAACTAGATTAACAGTGTCCCCAGATAATGTTTTATCACCAATTTGAGGGTTCTACATTGTGGCTGGGCCCTCATACCAGCCGCATTTTCTTCTGTGTGTCCTGGTTCAAAAGGGAAGAAATGAGGAACATTGCATTGAACTATAATTAAATCAACACAAGAAGGCATGAGTAGTGTTGGGATACTGCTCTATCTCAGATGGCATGAGGTCAAGCATTGCAGTTACGAGGGGAGTGATGATATTCCAGTAGAACATGCACTCTGATGTGTCTTACTGGGATTATTAAACAATTTTTAACAATATTATAAGTTGAATAGAAAATAGAACTATGTATTGAATACTTTGAATGTAATACAACACTTTTACAGGAAGAAAAATAATCCCATTGAAAAGTGATGTAAACTCAATTTTAAAAAAATAGTAAAATTTAAATCTAACTAGAATCATTTTAATCAACTGGTTCTCACGCTCTTCTAATGTTCTCCATCCCTTTGCAGCTTCCTGTCTATCTACAGTATTTATGTACAACAACACTGTAATGTCTGAGTGTGTTATACACATTAATGAATTTATCTTCATAGCTTCTCTTTGTGGCAGTACAGTATTATTATCTTCATTTTAGTCACAGAACTGAGGGACAAGGAGATAAAGTGACTTGTCCAAAATCAGACTAAGTCTATTGCAGAGCTGGGAATTGACCTCAGGTGTCCTGAGGCCTAGTCTAATGCCTTAACCATAAAACTATCCTTCCTATTCTACTCTTCCTTCTCTTGTCGTCTCTATTTTCAAAGCCAGTCTTGGACTCTTCATTTCATAAATGACCTTGGCTTCTGTCACTCCATATCTAGCCTTTGCCTCCAGTCTCCCATTCCTTTCAAACCTGGCCTTGAATTCCTGTGACAGATATTGCAATCCCATGCAGTATCTTTGGGGGTCCATTGTTTTAAATGAATGGTTTATGTATGATTGTGGTCTACTCCAAGCAGGAGGGCTACCACAGCTCCTCCAGGAACTAAAAACAGTGGGTAGTGATTAAGGCAAATCAGCCAGGTTGTACCCCCTCTACCTCCCCCAAAGATGCACCACTTCCTGGGGAGGCTCACATATACCAGTTCTAACTGGACTCTCCAGAGACCAACAGACAAAGAAAGGACTTCTGGATAAATAGCCTGAATTTTAACTGACACGGGGTCTCCGTTCTGATCCAGCAAGCAAATGGAACCTGCTGTCCGGGGGGGGGGCCACAACCCATGTAGAAGGGTTGAAAAGACTTTGGCCTAGCAGGGCCCCACATGACTGATGTATGACCTCTGTTAAACTGTTAGTATGCATATGGGAATGTTTGTTGTTTTTACTGTGTTTTCTCTGTATGCTTTTACCTGAAGAATAAATGGGCTTGCTTAGAAAGAGCTGTTTGGTGTGTAACTGCTGCCAGTTACACTGTTCATAGCCCTCAGAGAGAAAGCAAAGCACAGGTGCTGGCCCTTTTAGGAAGACTGGCCTGCTGGGGATATCACAATGTAGATCAGGGAACAGTGCAGCTTTAAAACCCCGGGTCAGGAGGCAGTGAGACATGGTCTCTGCCCAGGAGAGCTGATGGGTGGGAACCAGAAACCTTCAGAGGGTGCCGGGAGACTAGGGATGGAATGGGGAGAGTCAAAGGTGCAGTTAACCCTTAAACTGTGACATATACGGTGGCAACATATGTGGGTCCTCTGACCGTGGTTAATTGCCACTGGCTTGCTGGGGATATCACAATGTAGATCAGGGAACAGTGCAGCTTTAAAACCCCGGGTCAGGAGGCAGTGAGACAAGTTACAAGCTACCACACAACTCATTCTAAGCAAGTACATTTATTCTTCTTCAAGTGATTGCTCATGTGCATTTCAATCGGTGTGTGCACGTGCCGTGTGCATGATCGGTGGAAGGTTTTTCCCATAGCAGTATCCATCAGGTTGGCTGTGGAGCCCCCTGGAGTGGCGCCTTCATGGCAGTGTATATAGATCCCTGCCGACCCACCGCCTGCTCAGTTTCTTCTTACAGCCAGTGACAGTCCTTGGAGCAGCTCAGTCTCTTGCATTCTCCTACCTAGTGGTTCCCCTTTTCTTAGTTGTAAATAGTTTCATAGAGTTGTAGTTACAGTAGGCTGTAGTTTTATAGTTAAGCTTACTTTGGGGGGTCCCCCCCAGTTTTGCCCAGAGGGGGGCATACCTCGGTCGCAGGGGTTTAAGGTGTACAAGAGGTGTGCGAAACCTATGCCCAGAGGCGAGCCACACGCTGCTTGTCTTAAGTGCCGAGGAGAAGGTCATCAGACAGACAAGTGCTCAATTTGCAGGAGCTTTAGACCCAGGACTAAGAGGGAGCAGGACTATCATTTGAAGCTCCTCCTGATGAAGTCGGCATCATTGGTGCGCAGTGCCCCAGCCTCGGTGTGGGATGCTCCGGCACCGAGAAGAGACTCCTCCAAGGAGCATAGGCACAGCTCCCCGGCTTTTAAAGCCAGTTCTAGCAGGCAGCATCGCTCACAGTCCCCAGTGCCGCATAAGAAGAAGGCGGCAGACAGGTTGTTCCCCAGTCAAGAAGCCACGAGGGGATTCTAGCAGAGTGTGTCCCATGTCAGGACACCCATGGCCTGGCCCTCAAGACCTGGCACCATTAACTCTGGCCCCAACTGGAGTTCCGTCGAGTCCGGTGCCGGTGGACTCCCCGACTCGGGAGGAATTGGAGGAAGAACTCGATCTCCCTTCCACACCAGATACCTTTGAGGCAGCACGGGACCTTATTGCCATGACGGCACAGTCCCCAGCCCTGCAGACACAAACACCGGCACTGTTCCAGACATCGGCGCAAGTTCAGGCACCGTCAGCAGTACTGAAAACGGCACCCAAGTGTGGCATCTATGGAGGTGCTGCATGTGGCATAGTCTCCAGTACCCTTCACTGCCCCCTGTTGGCAATCAGGGCAAGCTCACAATGTTACGGTGCCGCTCCCCATCACCCTGGTACCGCTCCCCAGCACTGTCGGGCTCCGCCCCCCCATGGTCAGGCTCAGAGTATTCTTCCAAGTCGGAAGCTGAGTCTTCTGTCCCCAGGCAACACAGTCATTCCTTCCACTCACAAGGAATTTAATGCACTTCTAGAGGAGGGCAGGGTGGTCTCAAGAACCTCCCTCCAGGCTGCATTAGACTCAGCAGACTCGGGGGCTCGGACTATGGCCACCGCCATTACAATGAGACACAGCATGTGGCTTCAGGTGTCGGGTATACCACCGGAGGTCCAGAACATTATCCTTTGACTGTGCGGGCTTGTTTGCTGAAAATACAGACTCTCACTTGCACAGTCTTAAGGACTCGTGGGCGACCCTAAAGTCTTTGGGGATCCACACTCGTGGACCCCAGAGAAAGCCATTCAAGCCTCAGCCCCCTTCCCACTTCTACTCCACGCCCCCAAGGCGGGACTCATCCAGAAGACGGGGCAGGAATAATAGGAGGTGTCCATCGCAGTCCTCCTCAGGCTAACGCCAGGGTTCTTCCAAAAAGCCCCCTGGCCTGAAGCCAAACATTTGAAGGTGTGCCCAAGGATGGAGTACCAGTACCAAGTTCGGATCCTTATCCCGCTTTGTGAATTGACTATCCCACTTTTACCATGCTTGGTCCCAGATTACATCAGATTGCTTGGTTCTGAGCACGGTGGACATGGGATATTCTATCCAATTCCTTCCCTGGATTTGGGGGACTGGTATGCTGCCCTCGACTTGCAAGATGCGTATTTTCATATCTCCATTATCCTGGCACACAGACGGTTTCTTGACTTTGTGATCAGTGGCCAGCACTACCAGTTCAGGGTGCTCCCATTTGGGCTTTTGGTGGCCCTCCGGGTATTCACAAAGTGTATGGTTGTCATGGCAGCCTTCTTCCGCAAACATCAGATGCAAGTTTTCCTGTATCTGGACGACTGCCTCATAAAGGCCAAGTGGCAAGAACAGGTTGCGAAACATGTGTCTCTGGCTCGTGCCACCTTCCTCAGGCTAGGCCTCATACTGAATGTGCCCAAATCCACACTAACCCTGACACAGCGAATAGAATTCATGGGGGCTCTCTTGGGCTCCATGCAAACCAGGGCATTCCTGCCCGAGCCGTGCTTCTAAGCCCTCAGGGACATCATCAAGAATCTCCACCAGTTCCCCACCACGATGGCCAGAGATTGCATGAAACTGCTGGGGCATAGGGCAGCCTACAGATACGTGGTCCAGCACACCAGATTGCATCTTCGGCCCATCCAGGCATGGTTGACACAGGTGTACAGGCCCCACAGGGACCTACTGGACAAAATAGTTACCCTCCCCCCTCACAACAAGCCTGCTGCAGTTTCCACGATATGCATCTGAGGAAGTGAGCTGTAGCTCACGAAAGCTTATGCTCTAATAAATTGGTTAGTCTCTAAGGTGCCACAAGTCCTCCTTTTCTCCTCACATTCTCGAGTCTCTCAGCTGGTGGCTACAGCCACAAGTGGTCTGTGCAGGAGTACCCTTTGCCAAACCGCAACCCGCGCTATCGCTGGTC
Source organism: Lepidochelys kempii (assembly GCF_965140285.1). NCBI lineage: Eukaryota > Metazoa > Chordata > Testudines > Cheloniidae > Lepidochelys > Lepidochelys kempii. The sequence continues at coordinate 42,655,573 of NC_136391.1, forward strand.
ACAGACACCTTGGCACTGGGTTGGGGAGTGCACCTAGGCAATATCAGAACCCAAGGCCTATGGTCCCAGGCAGAACTATCTCTGCACATCAATGTAAGGCAGGAGAGGGTGGTTCGTCTGGCATACCAAACGTTCCAGGCCCACCTTCAGGGCACATGTGTGTCGGTGCTGATGGACAACACCACAGCGATGTTCTATATAAACACACGGGTGGTGCTCACTCCTCTCCCCTGTGCCAAGGTGTGGGACTTTTGCATCGCCCACTTGATACACCTAGAGGCGTCGCACCTTCCAGGAGCGCAAAACGAGCTAGCCGATCACCTCAGCTGCTCGTTTCATGGTCACGAATGGTCCCTCGGGGTGGACATCACACACTTGATTTTCCAGATGTGGGGCTCTCCCCACATAACCTGTTCACGACGTGGAGCAACAGGAAGTGCCAGTGGTTCTGCTCCTTTCTGAACCACACCCCAAGCTCCATCACGGACACCTTTCACCTTTCATGGATGAGTCACCTGCTATACGTGTTCCCGCCATTCCCCCTCATACAGAGAGTGCTCCTCAAGACTCGCCAGGACGGGGCTTTCTTGATCCTCATAGCGCCAGCGTGGCCCCACCAGCACTGGTTCACCACACTGTTGAACCTCTCAGTGGACAGACCACTAGCCTTCCCATGTGTCCGGCCATCATCACACAGGACCACAGCCATCTACAACACCCCAACCTGGAGTCCTTTCACCTCACGGCTTGGAAACTCCATGGTTGAACTTGCTAGAGCTCCAGTGTTCGAAGTCAGTTAGAGAAGTTCTGCTGGGAAGTAGGAAGCCTTCCACTCATGCCACGTACCTGGCGAAGTGGAAGCAGTTTTCCATCTGGTCTCTGCAGAAGTGGGGGCTTCCGAAGCAAGCATCAATTCCCCTTGTTTTGGACTACCTACTGTACCTGACACAGCAGAGGTCGGCAATATCATCTATCAAAGTGCACCTGGCTGCCATTTTGGCCTTCCACCCAGGGGCAGCGGATAGGTCAGTCTTCGGCAATCCCACGGTGGGCCGGTTTCTCAAGGGCTTGGACAGGCTTTATCCTCAGGTGTGGGAGCCCGTCGCCCAGTGGGACCTCAACCTGGTCCTGTCCATGCTCATGAGCCCTGCTTTCGAGCCCATGGCTACCTGCCCTCTGTCCTACCTTTCCTGGAAGGTGGCTTTTCTGGTGGCCATAACCTCGGCCAGACGGATCTCCGAGTTCAGAGCACTGACCTCTGGGCCTCCCTATACAGTCTTTTATAAAGACAAGGTGCAGCAACGCCCTCACCTCACGTTTCTACCAAAGGTAGTCTTCCTGTTTCATGTGAACCCAGACATATGTTACCTGTGTACTTCCCTAAGCCATATGCCGGTAACAGAGAGCAAATGCTCCATTCCCTGGACATCAGGCATGCCCTAGCATTCTACATTGAGCACACAAAGCCTTTTCATAAGTTACCACAGATCTTTATTGCAATTGCAGAGAATGAAGGGGCTTCCCATCTTGTCCCAGCACATTTCGTTGTGGATCACATCCTGCATCAGAACATGCTATGACCTAGGTAAAATTCCAGACCCTCCAGCACTCCACAAGAACACAGGCTTTGTCCACAGCACTCCTTGCACAGGTCCCTATCCAGGATATATGCAAGGCAGCAATGTGGTCTTCCATCCACACCTTCACATCACACTATGCCATCACCCAACAGGCGAGGGACGATGCAGTTTTCGGCAGGGCAGTCCTGCACTCAGCAACCAGGTGAACTCTGACCCCTCCTCTGGGGAAACTGCTTGGGAGTCACCTATTGTAATGCACGTGAGCAATCACTCAAAGAAGAAAAAATGGTTACCTACCTCTAGTAACTGTTGTTCTTTGAGATGTGTTGCTCATGTCAATTCCAAATCCCACCTGCCTTCCTTCTGTTGGAGTATTCTGGCAAGAAGGAACTGAGCAGGTAGCAGGTCGGCAGGGACCTATATACACCACCATGAAGGCCCCACTCCAGTGGGCTCCACAGCTGACCTGACGGGTACCACTAGGGGAAAAACCTTCCGACAATCGTGCACGTGGCGTACACACACCTATTGGAATGGACATGAGCAACACAGCTCGAAGAACAATAGTTACAAGAGGTAGGTAACCATTTTGTCTTCCGCTTCTGACAGAGAGATCACAATGAACCCAATTCTTGCAACATTTGAGGTCCTAAACAAGACCTTACTCTTTTCACAAGCCTTTCCTCGATAATGGTGGAAGCAGAATGGCACAGCAATGTTCCTCACAAAAGGCAATCAAGAACAGCTTCTCTTAGATCTGAGTGGCGTAGGATATTTCTGTGGCTGTTGACCAGTCAAGATGTTGGTCACTAAAGATGTTATTTTACAATAATAATAATTTATTATTATAATAATAAATATTATTATTAGCACACTTTTGGTATAGCTAAATGCCTTGGATTTAATATACAATTTTCTCCTACCTTTACTGATTCTGCCTTTCTGACTTGTCTCATCCACATGGAGATATTTATTTTTCCTTTTTTTAAAATATTTCTTTAATGCCCATGGCAAAGGGAAATTGTACAAAGTCTCTTCAGTCACCTTTTGAAACACCTGTTTAAAGAAAAATGGAAAACTGGCTCAAAACTCAAGTGGGAAAATACCATCATTCAAGCCAGATGTTGCTTTCTGAGATACATTCATTAGGTCCAGAAATATTGGTGAGCAATTAGATTAGCTTCTTATTCTTCTGCATGGGAGTTGTAATGGGAAATGGTTGCCTAACTCACTTTCATGGGGAAGATGGAACTGGACAGACATATACTGTACTTGATCTTCACCATAACTTAGACTGAAACACCAGCTTGATTGCTATTTCCTCATTAAATCGGACGTCTCATTATTTTGAGGGCAGTCATAATACATCATGCCACATATGACCTACGTTGTGGTTTGTAAGCCATAGCCTGTGTTGATAGAGTATTTGGAAACATTCCATGGCAGCAAGAGTTCTAAGAAACACTCTGGCTTATTCAGGGCTATATCAATCAGGTTGGGATAAGGTACCGTGAAGAGAGATTTATGCCTGATGTATAGATAAAAATTAGGTCAGCATAGCCCTTGAGCGCCACAGTTAAGCCAACTTACTCCCAGTATAGACACAGCTGTGTTGAGTTCTTCTGTCCACCTAGCTACCTTCGCTCACAGACATAGATTACCTATATCAACAGAAAAACCCCTTCCATCAGTCTAAGAAGCATCTACTCTGCAGTGGTACAATAACATAGCTGTAACTGACGCTGTAGCACCTGTAATGTAAAGGTGCCCACGGGGTTTTTTTTTAAGTAAATGTATTGCTCATTAAATTCTTTGGTCATCTGAGCTACATCTCAGCTACATCACCTGTCTATCTAACAAAAAATCCTTTAGATGGCAAATGTTGTCAATGCCCAAGTGAGATGGGGAAAACTGTTTTGCTTATCTTAATTTCTGTATGTTCTCAAAAACGCATAGGATAACAGATGAAAAGTTATATTTTGGTCCCAAAGGCCGTGGTTAAGGTGTCATTTCAGCTGTAACCTCATTAAACATTCTGAAAATCCCATATAAATGAAGTAAATGGTTTTTCCCCTCAGCCTCAGGAACAGGCAAAAAAATCAAGGAATAAAATTGGGGGGGGAAGTACACTTAGCAGGTCATCCCATAATTATCCATTATGGGGATTTTAACACCTTTCTTTGAAGCATTTAGTATTAGCCACTGTCAGAGAGTTCGATACCGGAGTAGACATGCCACTGGAAGGGGTGCTGGAACTACGGGTGCTGGGGATGTGTCAGCACCTCCTAGCTTGAAGTGGTTTCCATCATATACAGGCTTTACAGTTTTGTTCAATAGCTTTCAGCACCCCTGTTATAAAAATTGTTCCAATGCCATTGGCCACTGGATTGATCTAGTATGGAAATTACTGTGTTCCTCTGTATCTAATAATTATAGGCCAGATTCTACTGTTAGTCCTGGTCTACATTACAAAATTGGGTCGACATAAGCTGACTTTTGTCCACCTAGTAGTGCATGTGTCTATATTTGTCTTCCATTGATGTAAGTGCCCATTACAGACACTCAGTAACACCACCTCCAATAGTCAACGCATTGAGGTTGACGCAGCACAAGTGTAGACACTGTGTTACTTATGTCGACCCAAACAGTCCTCCCACAGTTGTCTCACAATGCCTTACACTGTCACTTCTGGTCACAACTGTGAACTCCATTGCTTGGGGGTCACAGAGACTGAAAGGCCTCCCTCCGCTTTAAAGCCCCATGAATTTTTGAATGCCTTTTCCTTATTGTCCACTTGGTGAACACCTAGCAGTTCTTGATTTTTGTGTGCAATTGCCCAGCTGACTATGCCAACTACACCCTCCAGACATGCTCCAGCTTGGATAGACAGGAGATATTGGATCTCCTGGGCCTGTGGAGGGAAGAGGCTGTGTGAGCCTTAGAATTGTGGACATCCACGAGCAGATTGCATGGGGGATGCAGGAGAAGGGATACAACAGGGACCAGCAGCAATGCCGCAGGAAAGTGAAGGAACTGCATCAGGCATACCAGAAGGCCAGGGGGGCCACATCATGCCAGTGCCAAGCCACAGACTTGCCACTTTTACAAAGAACTGCATCCCACATTTGGCAGAAAATCCACCATCACCCTACACACCCCTGTGGATTCCTCCGAAGAGCCTGAGCCACAGGCCCCAGGTGTGAAGAGTGAGGAAAAGCAGGAAGTAGAGGTGGAAGAAAAGGATGGGGGACATGTGACCGGGGGTTCCAGCTATGCTGGAAGCCAGGACCTTTCTGAGACTCCACCGCAGTCCAGTCAGTCTTGGCAGTCAAGCACAAGTGAGCCCAATGCTGGGGAAGGAACTTCGGGTAAGTGTGTAATTGTATTTTGCATTACAGTGATGTACCAATGGTGCCCCCAACTTAGCAGGACACAGCTATCAACTTTTCATTAGTTTTCTCATATTAGAAGAGATAGTAGTACAATAAAAAGAGCTAGAGTTGTTATCTGGTTTTCATTCCCCTGTAGAGTTAGGCAAAGGTGGGCGGGGGCATGAAGAGCAGTTTGTTTATGCACACAGGGATGTCCCTTGAATTCTCCTGAGAGATCTTGATGAAGCATTCATGGAGGTACTTTGAAATCCTCTTCCAAAGGTTTCTAGGGATGGCAGCCTTATTTCTTCCTCTGTGGTAGGACACTTTCCCACACCAGTCAGCGATAACTTTGGCAGGCACCATAGCAATACACAGGCTAGCAGCATATGGGCCTGGGTGGCTTCAGGATGCCAGCATCACCTGTGTTGTCTGTGCCTTTATTAACCTGAAGAGTGAAATATCAGCTAAAATCACCACTGTCTGTGAAAATGGTGCTGATATTCAATGCCATAGCCCTATACTCATAGTTTCATGCAACCAAGGAATTCCCTCCTCATTTCACTCACCCTGGTGGGCCATATTCACCATGGGTGGTGCTGTGAGTGGCACTGTGCACAAACACTCTGAAGCAGAAGTGTCAATAAAACTTTAGGGTTGCAAGGGAAGGGATTTCTGAATCTTATCTTTTACTTTCTGTTGTGACTATATTGACAATGATACCTCTGTGTGTTTTATCTGCAGTTGCTGCCATTGTGGCCTTGAGAGGTACCCCCTCCACACTTGTAGAATGCTTGAGCCACATAAGGGGGAGAAAGAGGAGGACTTGGGATTACATGTTCAATGAGATTTGGCAAGGAAGTGCTGCAACAGACCATGAACATTGAAGACAGCCTGGAGAAGGAAAGAGCAGACAAGAGAAAGGCCCAGGATTCCCAGCAGAAAAAGGAGAGGGATATGCACCAGGACATAACAGGGCTTCTCTATCTGCACACACAGATGCTGCAGACTCTTGTGGACCTACAGATTCAACAATCATGTAACTCCATTACAGCACCTCCCTATACTGCCCCTCAACATTCTACATGGCATCAGGGGCTGCATCCTTACCGCACACTACTCCACCCTGTGGCACATTAAGGACAACCTCAACGTCACATCCACTGACCAGTGAAAGTAATGGTAGCTATATGTGTAGCTAAAATGGATGTGAATATTCTGTCCCCTTGTTAAGTTCTGTTCCATTAATTTAAGTGTTTAATATATTTGCTTTTAAATTCCACAGATTTTTCTTTGCACTGCTTTTGTTACTGAATAAAATTCCATTATTTGGAACATAATTCATCTTTATTAGTTCACAACATATGTTGCAGAGTGCCTAGCAGTTCTGAAAGCACCCACTTACTTGTTACTGTAGAGTGTAACACAACTCATAGGATCAGTGACAAACAAAATGTAATAATCATAAATGTATAGCAAGCACCACGGAATTCATACGTGCATGGACAGTGTTATAGTCATAGATGTACACCAAGTATCACACAATTCCTAACAGGCCCCAAAACAGCAGGGCCAGATAGAGCACAGTACAACACAGTGCAGTACTGTGGATCCCTGTTATAGTGCTCTTTCAAAGTCATACAGCTCTGCATTGAGCTCTTCTAATAGCCCGGGTGTCCAGCTGTTCAAACTCAGCAGACAGCCACTTCACCTCCACCCTCCATCCCAGCAGCAACTTTCCCTACTTTGCTTCATAGAGATTGTGCAGGACACACCAGGCAGCCATAACCATTGGGATATCTTTTTCACCGAGATCCAATCTTGTGAGTGAAAAATGTCCGCATCCCTTCAAGCTATTAAAAGTACATTCAATTGTCATTCTGCACCTGCTGAATCAGTAGTTGAATCTTTCCTTAGTGCTGTCAAGGTGGCCAATGTGTGGCTTCATGAGCCAGGGGAGCAAGTAGTAGACTGGATCACCCAGGATAATTATTGGCATTTCAACATCACCAATGGTAATTTGCTAGTGAAAAAAGGAAGTCCCTGCTTGTAGCTTTCTGAACAGTCCTGTGTTCTTAAAGATGCATGTGTCATGCACCTTCCCTGACCAGCCCACATTAATGTTGGTGAAGCATCTCTGAGGATCCAGCAACTCTTCCAAAACCATAGAAAAGCATCCCTTTCTGTTGATATACAGTACACTGTGGCAACATGGTCTGGTGCCAAAATAGGGATATTGTTCCGTTGCAGTTCAGGAACTCCATTGCTGCAAATCCATCCACTATGTCCTGCGCATTGCCAACAGTTACAGTCTTGTGTAACAGGAAACAATGGCCCTGCTTGACATGACATGCATGACAACAGCATGCTGCATGACAACAGCCCCCCGCAGTGGATCTTCCAACTCCAAAATGATTTCCCACTGACCAGTAGCAATCAGGCATTATAAATTTCCACAGTGCGACTGCCATTCACTTCTCCACTGTCAGTGCAACTCTCCTTTTGGTGTCCCTGTGCTGGATGGCTGGAGGAAATTCAGCACACAGATCCAGGAATATGGCCTTGTGCATCTGAAAGTTCTGCAGCCACTGCTTGTCATGTCAAGCTCGTATAACAGTGCAATTCCACCAGTCAGTACTCATTTCTCGGGCCCAGAAGCAGCGCACCACCATCTGTAGCAGCTCCATGAATGCCACCAACAACCCTGAATTTGTTCTTGCTATGTCCCACACAATCTGTCCTCCAAGAAATCATCATGTTCCCTGCTAATTTGGTTCTTCTTACAGCTCTGCAAATGCAGGACTGTCATGTGTTCTTTGCTTGCAATGCTTAGGGCAATAGTGCAGAGCTGTGCAGCCTTTGTATTTCAGTCCGAGATGGAGGACAGCAAGAAGGGCCACTCTGGTTTGTGGGCTTTCTAAAAAAGGCATGAAAATTATATGATATAGATGATATGATGGGATGGAGACTGTTGCACTCTGGAAGGATGACTCCTTACTCCTAGTCACGCCTGTGACCATGAATTTTTTGTAGATTTGTTTCTAATGATAAGGTTATTAATGCTTCAGTGTTAGGTAATCTTCCATCTATCTATTTTAGAGTTTTCTATAACATTTATCATTGTAGTATTTAAGTACCTATGAAAGAAGTGTGTTTTAAGGAGGGACTTGAAGTAGGAGAAATTGGAGATAAGATAGTCTTGCTCAAAGAAATAATTCCACAGATGTGTGCAAGGAAAGATTGTTATTTAGTGGCTAGAGTAAGCAACTAGGAGTCAGGACTCCTGGTTTTATTGTGTATTTATTGTGTGACCTCAGGCACTTCTCTTTACCCATTTATGCATTGCAGAATAAAGATAATACCTGTATCACAGAAGTGTGGTGAGGCTTAATTAGCTGATTTTTTAAAACCTGGAAATCTTGAGCTGAAAAGTACAAAATATTATTGTCAATGTTATCATCAGGCTTAATATGAGATTCTAATCTCTTTGGGTCATTTGAGAGTCCATGGTACTTCTTCACCAGAGTAGTGGTCCAGTGTCCTGACCTACGTCCATTTTGAAAGGTAATTGCAGAAGAAATTAAAGGACTGGAAGCGGATCTGATTGGATCCACTATAGTCCCCTCCCCTCTACTTCCACAAAAGGGAATGAAAACAGGCAGACAGATTGCAAGGAAGAATGAGAGATGAAAAACTGACATTGACTGTGGTTGGAAGAGTTCCAGGAGCTCACCAGTAAGGCCCGTTGTCTTAGCCAGTAACCTAGCCCTAGAAGGTTTAAGTAGCTGTTAGTTACATAAGAATGGCCATACTGGGTCAGACCAATGGTCCATCTAGCCCAGTGGTTCTCAAACTTTTGTACTGGTGACCCCTTTCACATACCAAGCCTCTGAGTGCAACCCCCCTTATAAATGGAAAAACACTTTTTAATATATTTAACACCATTATAAATGCTGGCAAAGTGGGGTTTGGGGTGGAGGCGGACAGCTCGTGACCCCCCTCGTAATAACCTTGTGACCCCCCAGTTTGAGAAATCCCTGATCTAGCCCAATATCCTGTCTTCCAATAGTGGCCAATGCTAGGTACTTCATAGGGAATTAACAGAACAGGTAATCATCAAGTGATCCATCCCCTGTCATCCACTCCCAGCTTCTGGCAAACAGAGGCTAGGGACACTCAGAGCATGGCATTCCATCCCTGCCCATCCTTGCTAATAGCCATTGATGGACCTATTCTCCAGGAACTTATCTATTTCTTTTTTGAACCCTGTTATAGTTTTGGCCTTCACAATATCCTCTGCCAAGGAGTTCCACAGGTTGACCGTGCATTGTGTGAAGTACTTCCTTTTGTTTGTTTTGAACCTACTGCCTATTAATTTCATTGGGTGATCCCTACTTCTTGTGTTATATGAAGGAGTAAATAACATTTCCTTATTTTACTTTCTTCACACCAGTCAAGATTTTATAGACCTCTATTGTATCCCTCCTTGGTCATCTCTTTTTCAAGCTAAAAAGTCCCATTCTTTTTAATCTCTCCTCATATGGAAGCAGTTCCATACCCCTAAACATTTTTGTTGCCCTTTTCTGGACCGTTTCCAATGCCAATATATCTTTTTTGAGATGGGATGACCACATCTGCACATAATATTCAAGATGTAGGCATACCATGGATTTATATAGAAGCATTATGATATTTTCTGTCTTATTATCTATCCCTTTCTTAATGATTCCCAACATTCTGTTTGCTTTTTTGATTGCCGCTGCATGTTGAGCAGATGTTTTCAGAGATCTATCCACAATGACTCCAAGATCTCTGTCTTGAGTGGTAACAGCTAATTTAGACCCCCATCATTTTGTATGTATAGTTGGGATTATGTTTTCCACTGTGCATTACTTCACATTTATCGACACTGAATCACCAGTTTTGTGAGATCCCTTTATAACTCTTCGCAATCTGCTTTGGACTTAACTATCTTGAGTAGTTTAGTATCATCTGCAAATTTTGCCACCTCACTGTTTACCCTTTTTTCCAGATCACTTATGAATATGTTGAACAGTACTGGTCCTAGTACAGACCCCTGGGGGACACCACTATTTACCTCTCTCCATGTTCCATGCCATGTGGGTCAGTTCAAGACATGTTCAACTGTCCAAAGTTTTCAGACATTCAGCATTGTCTCTTTCTGTTCTTATAACCCTTGTGTCTTTTGTGATGTTGTTTGTGATACAGCATGGCCAGAGGGCAGGAGGGTGACAGAGGGGAGATATGTAAGCCCCAGGATGATGAGAGCCTTATTCCCTGTAGAGGGAAGAGAGGTTGCTATAGATTAATTAGAACACCTGAAGCCAATTAGAGCACCTGAAACCAGCATCTCATGAGTTTGAGGGTCCTGTCAACTAAGGCTACAGTGTGATTCTGAACAGTAGCCAAACAATAGCCTCCTGGAATATCATCTGTGCTTCTGACTGTGCTGTTCTACATGTGGGAATTAGAGAGAACAGCAGATCTCAGCCCTGAGGAGGGAAAGAGCAAAATTATTTAGGAACTATCCAGTGAAGCCTCCATCAAAGGGGAAGAGAGAGGAGGGAATGAGGGTGTTGGGAAAGGGAGCAGGAACTTCAAACACTTTATTAAGTGTCAGTGACTAACAGATCAGCTTTTGGAGAAAAATGAAATAATTTGCAAACAGCTTGGATAAAGTGTGCATAAAGGATAAAAATGTTAAAAATAAACTGTTAATATGATAAAATAGGAGTGGATGCTACAAGCTGTGGCATGTCATGACTCTCAGGAAATACAGTTCTGAAAAAGTACAAAAGACCTTCAGTACGAGGTAATGAGGCGCATCTAATTATATTTAAGAAAGAACAGCAAGAACTACTTAGGAACACACACAACCCACCCCTTTCTGCTCTCATAGGCCAGTCAGAATTCCAGTCCCAGAGACACCGTTATTTCATAGAAGGGTGAGGAATTTAGAGAGCATCACAAAAAACAAGGTTGTTATTTTCCCATAACTGTGAAAAAAAATAGAAAGGGCTTCCTTGTCTGTTCTCTTCCTCCTCCCAATAACTCACATCGGGGGGGGAAAACAACCCCCCCTTCCAAAAAAAACCAAGCCAAAATAAGCCTGACCACCATGAGAAATTAAGCCCATCAGAATGACATTTGACACCATCAGGCCACAGCTGAAGAACAAGGGGAAAGTTTTCGGACGACTGTCACTGACCCATAGTCCCTCACTCCTAACCTTGCTCTCCAACATATGTTTCTCATTTCCTTGCTTATAGCTGGTCCAAGCTAATGATATGTGTTTTGGCAGCCATCCCGTGCTTGGCATACTGCCTGCCTTGTTCTCATTGTCCCAGCTACTTACAGAAATCCCTTTCTCTGTCTTTTTCTCTCTTTTAGAAAACCAGCTTTAAAGAACAGTAAATATGCAAAACAGCTTTCATGCTATACAGCTACCATCTTGAGTACTCCATTTCCCCCTCTCTTCCCCCCTCCCCCAAACACATCCTATCAATAGAGGCATGAAGAGACTGCCCATGTAGGAGAGGTAAGTTAACACAAAAACATTGGAAATTCAACAAACTGGCCCACTGGAATCGTGCATTGCTATAAATATGAAGAACACAGCTATTTTGAGGGACGATGGCATGGGAAAGTTCTGCCTGGAATCTTGGATATGTCAGAGAAGACAGATCTTTCCAGCAAACATGGGAAGAGGGACTCAACATTCAGAAAAGGACAGAAGAGGGGAACAACTTGGCAGCTGCCAAGACTGATTAAAATAGGAATGAGAGATGCCAACATATTTGGTTTTTTGCCTGAGTAATCAATAATGGGCTGTCAAATGATCAAATGGCACATGAGGGTAGGAAGGATGGTCTAATGGATAAGATATTGATCTGGCCCGAAGACCTCCGCTCAATCCCCAGCTCAACCACAGACTTACCGTATGACCTTGATCAAGTCATTTAATCTATCCTCTGCCTCAGTTGGATAATACTTACCTACCTCACAGGTGTGTTGTGAGGCTTAAATCTATTAAGCATTGTGAGGTACTCAAATACTATGGTGATGAGGATCATAGAAATACCTAGATACATAAATGTTTGGCTTTCAGCTTCTTGTTGGTGAGGGAGCAGAATGATCCGTTATACTGCCCTCTTGTTGGAGAGACCTGGGCTCTCCATTAAATCATGGCATTTTTTCATAAGATTTCTGTTATTTGTCATACATTAGGGCTGCCAGACCTGCCTGAATAGACCAACACACATACCTGTGTTAGGGGAAACTTTAGCTGCAGCCTCACAAAATCTTATGCAAATAATCATACACTAAAATTTAAAAATGTGTGATAACAAACCCTGCAGCAGACAGACAGATTGTGCCCAAATGGCACAGCCCTTTGGATAGAGGAGGCTGTAACAGAAGCCCTAGGAAGAAAGCTGGCAGACCTTTGGAGCGTGCAGGATGTTTTCCCCTCCATATCCAGCTACCTCTGCTGACTAGGCAGAGCAAGATTGGTGCGATGGCTCTACTGGCTATTCGGAGGGTAGCATCACAGGGCACATATGCCTGACACAGTGCCTGTACTCCCCATCTATACCAGCTGGACCATATGCAGATGTGAAAGGGAGAAGGGAGACTCTTACGCCCTCCTGGCCTGCTGTGCATTACAGAGGGCCAGACAATCTGGCCTCAAGTCTCTTTCTTTTCCAGTATGTGGAAAGTATTACACTCTCTTCGTATTTTTTATTTAGATTGTTTAATATGCTGAACACTAGTCTCATAGCACATATACAAATTTAAAACAATCAAAAGCATTTACAAATTGGTTCAGTACTAACCAAACAATTTTTCAGCAATATTTAGAGCCTTCCATACTCTAAACCTTTCTCCGCACACACATCTCCCAGGGAAAGCTTCAGAAGAGAGGATGGCGCTGCAACTTGCCCTAAAAATCATCAAATGTGGGATCTGGAGGAGCCCTCACTGATAATGCTATGCTAGCAGCAGTTCTCTTGTAAATCAAGGTCCTCCTAGATCTCAAATGCCTCAGCTGATTGCCATTGCCTCCGAAATACACAGGGAGAGAGTCAGTCTCAAAAGTAGGCAAGGGCCAAACCATTTAGAGCTTTATAGTTTAAAATCAACACCTTAATCATCACCCACAAATCAACTAGTAGCCAGTTCAGATCATGCAGCTGTAGCTCACGAAAGCTTATGCTCAAATAAATTGGTTAGTCTCTAAGGTGCCACAAGTCCTCCTGTTCTTTATGCAGCACTAGTGTAATCCCTGTTTACTAGGTGACCGGTTGAATTCAGGACTACCTGTAATTTTTGGCCAACACTAAAGTAATCTAAGATTGAGGTGACCAAGCCACGGTTGCCTGTAGTGAGTAACAGACATGAAAGAAAAGACAACAGCTTTGTTGCCAAACACAAAATATGGAAAACACTCTTGGTACCACTCCTACCAGAACAAGCAGCAGGTGCCAAGAATTTTAACAAGAAATCCAGGCTGCAAGACTGCATAAAAAATGGCATGCATACCTCCTCAAAAAGGGTGCTGATAAATCTTCGTAATTTCTTCTCGTTACTTTCCCCACTGTATCAGCATCAATTCTATTTTATCTGAGTTGTTCTTTAGCCAGTTATCCCTCATCCACACTCTAGTTTTGTTGAGAAACTGGGCAAAGTACTCAATTGCACTGGCTGGGTCAGAAGAGATGGAGATACTTAACTTGGGCTCATCCATATACTGGAGATTCTACAACCACTGTATCCCCACTAATCCTGCTAACGGCCTCTTGTATATGTTAAAGAGGGGATGACAGAGTAGACCCTGTGGAGCCACGCATGAGAGAACCCTGAGGGGCAAATAAGGAATTGCCCAGTACTATTCTGCTTTCTCTCAGAAGAAAGGGACAGAGTCATACAATAGCTACTCCATCTGCCTTTTCTTTGGTCTGTAAAGGGAGTCAACAATACTTCATGAACAAAGGTACCAAAGACAGAGGACAAATACAGAAGAATCAGCATGGACACCATTCATCCCCAGGAGGAAATAAACCAATATAACAGTGTCTGTACTATTCCAAGATCTAAAACTAAAATTGCTACAGTCAAGAAGTCCCCAGAACTCCAAATATTGACAGAGCTGTTCTTCCACAACCTTCTCAATAATCTTCTCCAAAAAGGAAGATTCAGCTCTGCTCAATAACTAGTGAGATCATAAATGTCAAGAGAAGGACAAACTCTAGGTTACTATGCAGACTAACCCTTCTTTCTGATTTTTTGCTTTACTAATGGGATAACCCTAACAAAGATCATGTAAACGCTAGCACAAGCTCCCCAGGTTTAGTTATATACTAGAGAGTTTTGCATAGAATTTTTCAGCTCCATCCCATAGTTCTGAGACTATTTTCAGCCTCCCCAAAATCACCAGGAATTAATCTATGGCAACAGCAGAGTCCTGCCACATTTTTACCGATGTTGTGTATGAGTGTATTTGTAGCTGTGTCAGTTCCCAGATGTTAGAGACACAAGGTGGGTGAAAAGATATTACCTCACCCACCTTATCTCTCACCTGTTTACAGAGGCAGAGATGGTCATAGTCCCAGTTCTTAACCACCCAAGAGCAACATGGATCTAAGGACTAGTCTACTCAAGGAAGGTTTTGTCATTTTAACTACCAGTAGAGTTAAACCAGCAAAACCCTCTTAGCGAAGCCAAAATTATAGCAGCATAAAAAATCCTTGACTAGCATAGGTTATCCTAATATAAGAATGTTTATATCAATGTAATTGTGCCTGTGCTAGGGCTTTTGCTGCCATAGTTATGTTGGCAAAATATCAAGCCTCTAACCAATATGGCTATACCAGCAAAACTTTCTAACATAGACCTGCCCTAACTTGTAGATCATAATCTGCAACCCCATCCCTCTAGTATCAGTTGCAAACTATGTATTTTGCCTTCTGAAATACTGGACATTAGTATTTCATCACCAGCTCATACTCAGCAAGGTGAAAATGAAATGTTTTAACTTTTCCTTCTTTCCTTCTTAATCAATCACTGTTATCCATGCCACTGGCTGCTCTAGGGCTTGATCCTGCATCATTGAAGCCAATAGGAGTTTTGTCATTAAATTGTATGAGAACAGAATCAAGTCCTTCCTAGGCTCAGAAACTTTGTGTTGTACTCAGCTACATTCTCTTTCCTCTTACCCCTCTCCCTGTATTCAGGTCATTGCTAAATGCTGCCAGTTTTTCCCCTATAATAGTCCCAGAAGCCATCCTTTCTTCTCCATCCCTTTTGCTGAAATTTTGCTCCATGCTCTGACTATCTCGCATATTGATTGCTACAACCTCTACATCTCTAGCTGCCCCTGTTCTCAGACTGCATTCCTCAGGTCTACCCAACATGCTACCACCAAAATCACCTTCCTCACCTGGTATTCCAACCATGTCTTCCTCACCTCCAAATCTCTGCGTTGGATGCTCTTCCCCATCAGAACCCTGCTCTGAACTCAATTCTTTCTGTTCAACAATCACTGAAGATCCCAGCCTTCATTCCAGATGTTGCCCTCAAATGTAATATTCCTGACAATAAACACATCTCATGATCTTCCACTTTCACCCTCATGCTTCCATCCCCCTTCCCAAATCTTCTTTGCCATTATCCATTGCTATCCTTATGTCTGCTTTAGACTGTGAGCTCCTCTGGGCAAGAGCCTGCCATTTTTATCTGCCTATAAAGCAACACGCATGCCCAGAGAGCAGTATAAATTGGTACATTATTTTGATTTAATTCCCAGTCCCCATTTCATTTTTTGATATGCCTATTCAGATTGTGGGTACTACAGAGTTGCAAACTTTCCATGGAGATTTGTGTTCAAGGTGTTGGGATGGGAGGATACTGAATATGGTTTCTACAGACAGGGAAGTGTTAGTGGAAGACAGAGGCATCCTGAGGCCTTGATGATAGGCAAGAACCAAAAAAGACTCAGAGAGAGGAATCATGTGTCAGAGACATTAGACTTCTCATGTGGAATAAGGCCTTCCCTGAGGTTGCCAACAAAAACAGATCTGCAACAAAGGTCCTTGAGTTCAAAAGCGCTAACTTTAAAAAATTAAGGGAATTAAGGAAGTGGACTGGACTGAAGAACTCAAGGATATGAATGTGGAGGAGGCTTGGAATTACTTTACATCAAAGCTGTAGGAGCTATTTGAAGCCTGCATCCCAAGCAAGGGGAAAAAATCATTGGGAAAGGTTGCAGACCAAGCTGGATGAGCAAGCCTCTCAAACAGGTAATTAAAAGAAAGCAGAAAGCCTACAAGGAAGAGAAGATGGAAGGGATCAGCAAGGAAAGCTACCTCTTGTAGGTCAGAAAGCGTAGGGATAAAGTAAGAACTGCCAAAAGCCAAACACAGCTGGACCTTGCAAAAGGAATTAAAACCAGTAGTAAAAAGTTCTATAGCCATATAAATAAGAAGAAAAAAAGAAAAGAAGAGGTACCTCTAAACCCTGAGGATGGGGTGGAGGTTTAAGATTATCTAGCCATGGCCCAACACATATACAAATGCTTTTCCTCAGTTTTTAATGAGGCTAATGAAGATATTAGGGATAGTGGCAGGATAGCTAAAGGCAACGAGGATATGGAGGTAGAAATTACCACATCTGAGGTGGAAGTCAAACTTAAACAGCATAATGGGACTAAATTGGGGAGCCCAGATAATCTCCATTCAAGAATATTAAAGGAACTGGCACATGAAATTGCAAGCCCAATAACAAGGATTTTTAATGAATCTGTAAACTCGCAGGTCATTCTCTGTGACTGAAGAACTGCTAATATAGTTCCTATTTTTTTAAGAAAGGGAAAAAGGTGATCTAGGAAACTACAGGCCTGTTAGTTTGACCACAATTGTATGCAAGGTCTTGGAACAAATTTTGAAAGAGAAAGTAGTTAAGAGCATAGAGGTGAATGGTAAGCGGGATAAAACACAACATGGTTTAGGAAAGGTAGATCATGCCAGACCAGTCTGATATCCTTTTTGGAGAAGATAACTGATTTTTTAGACAAAGGAAATGAAGTAGATCTAATCTACCTGGATCTCAGTAAGGCACTTGATACAGTTTCACTTGGAAAATTATTAGTTACATTAGAGAAGGTGGGGATTAACATGAGAACTGAAAGGTGGATAAGGAAGTGGTTAAAGGGTAGACTACAATGAGTCACAGTGAAAGGTGAACTGTAAGGTTGGAGGGAGGTTACTAGTGGAGTTCCTCAGGGTTCCGTTTTGGGACCAATCTTATTTAATATTTTTATTACTGATCTTGGCACGAAAAAAAAGTGAGTGTGTGCCAATAAAATTCGCAGATGACAAAAGGTTGGGAGGTATAGCCAATACGGAGGAGGACTGGAATATCATACAATATCTGGATGAATTTATAAACTGGAGTAATAGAAATGTGACCTGCAAGGTCATGCATTAAGGGACTAACAACAAGAATTTTTATATAAGCTGAGGAGTTATCAGTTGGAAGTGACAGGAGGAGAAAGAACTGGGTGTATTGTTGGATTATAGGATGCCTATGAGCCATCAGTGTAATGCGGCCATGAAAAGGCTAATGCAGTCCTAGGATGCATCAAGCAAGGTATTTCCAGTAAAGACAGGGAAGTATTAGTACCTTTATACAAGGCACAGACGATGGTCCCTTCTGACCTTTGAGTCTATGAGTCTATCTCTCGGAGCAGCCTTTGTGAATAGATTTTAGAGAACAATCAGGTAAGCGCTGCAATAAACTTGTATTCTGACAGTTAATGCAGGTAAAAGCCATTGAATCCTACCTCAGATAGTGTAGTGTTCCCTTCTCAGTCCCAAGGATATCAAACTTTAATGACCAGAGTTAATACTCTAGCAGTTCCAGGCTGATTTTCATAACAAGATCCACTGACTGGAAGTTGATGTCTGCAAAATTTGAACTGAAAATAGGATGCAGATTTTTAAGAATGAGGATAATTAACTATTGGAACAGAGAATCAAAGGAATGTGATAAATTCTTCATCACTTGGAGTCCCTAACCTCTGTTTGTCAGAGGGTGGAGATCGATGGCAGGAGAGAGATCACTAGATCATTACCTGTTAGGTTCACTCCCTCTGGGGCACCTGGCATTGGCCACTGTCAGTAGTCAGGATACTGGGCTGGATGGACCTTTTGTCTGACCCAGTATGGCCGTTCTTATGTTCTTACGTTCTAGTCTTTAATTTAAGATTGGCCTCTTTCTAAAAGATGAGCTCTAACTCAACCTCAGGTTGTTGGGCTTGATACAGGAGTTAGCGGGTAAAGTTCTCTGGCCTGTGTAATGAAGGAGGTGAGACTAGATGATCATAATGTTCACTTCTGGCCTGAAAAATCTAAAGTTGAGATTCTGTGCTGTGCCTCCTGGAGGAGCAACACTTAAGGCAAGGCTCAGAAAGGGAACGGGAACGGGGGAAGAAGGAGGTTGAATATGACTATAAGCCACCCTCAGGATTTTGGGGTGCTCTGGGTGATGAAGGTTCCATTGGTATAAATGAGGTTTATGTGTAGTGCCAGACCATGGCAGCCCAGAATCTCTATAGCAGGGTGCACAACATACATTTCCCCTGCCACTTCCATTACAGCCCCCATGCTGGAGCCTGCAAAGAAGCTAAAATACAGATGCTTAAAGCAGCCCTACGCTGTGTCTGTACTGGAGGAATTATTTCACAATCCTTGGGGGAAAATTCTGGGCCATATATGCCACTGGGGCAGTGGGTACCAGAATCTCTCCCTATAAATGTCTGGTTTTCAAAACCTTTGATAAGACTATGCAAAGAAATAGTTCTAGTGGTGTTATATTTCACTTAGACAAAGGCTTTGCAGATGCTGTGGCCGGTGTCAGACCAGCGACTTTTGACCCTGAAGACATTATTTGAGAGGAGATTTAGCATCTAAATGGTTAAAATATCACCACATTTCATTCCTCTTAGGTTTCCCATAAACATTCAGCAAAGCAATTTCACTCAATCACACATATTAACTACTTAAGTTCCCCTCTCCAAGGATGTGTACTGTTATTTTATGCCAACTGTGCTGTAATTAAGTTTGACATAAATTTAAATATGTGGTTTGTGGGGCAAATGGGAGATGGATTTTTTCCTTTTTTCTATATGGAGAATGTAACAAAATAATATACTTTTTTTTAAAATTCCCTATGTTTTTACTCATTGTCCATTTTATTAAAACCACATGGGTTAATCTGCGGGCTGCTATGTTTCCAAGGCCAGTTTCTTGTCTCTGATTTTTTTTTAAAAACTTAATAATAAAAATTATGAAAATGTCCATATTACACTCTATATATGAAAGCTACCATATATGTAGTTTATGCTTCAAAGGCTAGAATTATTTGAGATAGCATCCATTGATGGATAACGGATCAGGAATGGAGTTTGTTTGTCAGTGTGGCCAGATTAATGGGAGTCTTAAATTTCTAAACCATAGTGAGGACACTCTTCATTTCACAGTATTATTAATTACATTGTTATGCATTGTATCATTCACTGCGCTTTGTTGTGAGCAAACTATCTATTTTTCAAGGCTGAAGGTGATTTTGAAAGCCGGACCTAATCACTATATTATTATTATTTATTATTTTTATTATAGTAACACCGAAATTGGGATAAGGGTTTCCTTGTGCTTGGAGCTGTGCAAACACACAAGACAAGCTGCCGGCCCTGAAGAGATTACTATTCGATTTCAGACTAAATACAAAGAAGAATAACAAATAAGAGGGAGGAAAAGAGGTGGAGAAGATGAGAATAACAGTAATAAGATCATGCAATTATATAGACAAAGAATTTGAACAAGATAGTTCAAAATAATTTAAAGTTATTTTTGAATTATTATCTTTAAAATTCCCTCTGTGCTCCCTTAACATCTCTATCTTCTCTAGAAAAATTGTCCAGAGAGTCAGGGTTTTTTGTATTATTTTGTTTGTTTTCCCAATTCTATATATTTTCAGTAGCTCCTCTACCTATCATTGTTAGTTCCTTGGACTAAATTCTGCCCTCAGTTACACCCATACACACCATTTGAATTAAATGGCCAAGAATTGCAAAACTGACTAGTAATTTTACATGCACAGCTTGAGACACCTTAAAAGGACCTGATTTTCAGAGGGCTCAGTACCGTTTAGAACATAGACGATAGGGGATTGTATCCTGGAAAGCAGTGACTCACACAAAGACTTAGAGATTATGATGGATAATCTATCTCACATGAGTCTCCTTGTGCAATGTTGAGGCCAAGAGAGCTAACACTGTACTTGCATGTATATTGAGTAGGAGTAAGGAGGTGGTATTATGTCTGCATACACCACTAGTGAGACTGTTACTAGAATGGTGAATCCCATTGGTGAGTCTGGTTCTGGTGTCCACATCTCAGAAGGAATGTTGAAAAAAGCTACAAGAATTATTAAAGAACTGAAAAAGCTACTTTAAAGGGAAAGACTAAGAAGCTCAATCTATTTAGTCTATCCAAGAGAAGGTTAAGAGATGACTTTATCATGGTTTACAAGTGCCTACATGGGAAGAAGGTAGATGATAGAGGGCTGATGATAGAGGGCTCTTTATTCTAGCAAACAAAGGCATAGCAAGGTTCAATGGCTGGACATTGAAAGTCAATAAATTCAGAGTGGAGAAAAGATGCAAATATTTAACAGTAAGGGTAATACACCATTGCCATAATTTATCTGGGGACGCATGGATTCTCTATCACTTGAAGTCTTTAAATCAAAATTAGGTGTCTTTCTAGAAAGTATTCTGTAGCTCACCCACAAGTTATGAGCTTGATGCAGGAATTACTGGATGAAATTTTATATCTGAGTTACGCAGGAGGTCAAACTAGATGATCATAATGGTCCCTTCTGGCCTTAAAATCTATTAGTGCAATTCTTCTTCTTTCCAGAAGAAAAGAAAGAAAGAAAGAACCATGAGGAATCTTTGTCATCTTAATGAAAAGAGAGATTGTTATTAGTTCAGGACCCGTAGTCCCATTGGAAGAAGCACAGGAAAGACCCTTTCTATCAGTGTTTTTAACGGTGTGTTCATACATGTGATTGCTTCTTTAGACTATTTCTCAGATGAACCAGATGTAAAGGGAAAAGAAGACACGGAAGGATTGTGCTGAGCTTCATAATACTATCATCCCCCTTCTTTCTTGCAAATTCCGCATGCTGTAAAAAAGTTGATACTTTTCCCATTCAGAAGCCATGATCTGATATATGTTTGTGGATCAAACTTTCTGACGGCTATGTAGTGAACAAGTAAACAGATAGCAAAGATTTCAGAAAAGCCAAAGAAATCCTGCTGTCTTCCAATAAACCAAGAATGACTAGAGGACATATTATAAAAACAAGCACCCTTTTTGTAGCTATTTATCATCTGGATGCTCAAGGAGAGACATCTCCTACATAGAAGAAAAATGGAACAAACCTAGAGGATGAGGTTCACAGAATAATTCTCCACCAGAATTGCTTTTAGCAGCAAGCAAAGCATATGACTGTCAGTCCACTCTGTCGGAAATGCACAGCTGGTTATCTTGGAACAGACTCCTTTTGGCAGATGAGTGACCCACTGATTACTTCCAACCAGTATGTTTCAGACCCATCCCAGACACAGATTTACTGTTTCTCAACAACCAAAATAGGAAGATGGGAGATACAGACAAAAAAATTGCCTTCTGCAGATTAGTGTACTGAAAATGTTACCTATTTGAGATGAACAGGCCTTTGTTCTATCTTGCTTCTGGCTCCCAAGAGATTGTGTGTCAACAGAGCAGTTCTGGACATCAACTTTCTCAACAAACAACTGAGGAAGTTCAAGTTCAATATAGAAATATTGAAATCTCTATTTGATATTTTATTCCGATAACCAAGATTTTTTTAAACTTTTTTTGTGAATGAGGAATTGTAACTTGTTGGTCGGCAAGTAAAGTATTCTTAAAAAATTCCCAATTGTCAGTCACATTTTTCTGTTTAAATTTTTTATTCTAATCCATTTTGCTCTCAGTTGTTTGTACCTTTGGGTAATTTGCCCCTTTAAAGAACTAGATATACTAGGATATAAATATACTAGCTACTAGTTGGGACTTGAATTTGTTTGCACAAAATGAAGGTAATCAGTTCATGATTACTTGTAACTAGGCAGCCACTAATGTTTAATTAAGTGATCAATTGATCTTTTCCTATCAGAATGGGGTGTAATATTGTATCACCATTTCACTATGCAGCTTCCACTCACTTCCCAGTGACCTTCCCCTCTTCTGTCCATAGTATTGCACTTGTTTATAATTGTTACCCTTTCTTCCATATTCGAGCCCAGATCATAATGCACTTAACTAAAAAATAGGCTTTTTTTCTACAAGCTATAATGCTTCAGTTTTTACTGTTTAGCGTAGTGCTTTTAAAATACTGTAATAATGTCAGGTTTCAGAGTAGCAGCCGTGTTAGTTTGTGTCCGCAAAAAGAACAGGAGTACTTGTGGCACCTTAGAGACTAACAAATTTATTTGAGCATAAGCTTTTGTGAGCTACAGCTCACTTCGTCGGATGCATGCAAAGCCTTGCAACTGGGATTTCCCTCTAAATCCTTTGACAAAAGAACCAAAAGATTTTAGGTAGTAGGACACAGTTTGAAAGACAGCACATTGTTATCGCCCTTTGTCATTTCTACCATTTAAATTTATGACAGTGATTGATCAGCTGTTTGTGATATGATAATGGGAAAATAACAGTTCCAACTACTTGTAATAGCATACATACCTTGAAAAATATAATCCTTTTTAGTTTGCATAGCGAATAATCTATTTGTGAGCTGGGTCACTACAGTCTTCATTGTCTCTGCCAAAGAAAACAAGTCCTGAATTGCAATTTATTTTGAAGGCTTTAAAAACTGTGTTAAAATTTATAGTAAATTGAATAGTGGCTTGAAGGTTCATGGCCAGTCTCATTAAGAGATGCTCCATGCTCCACAACCAGGAAAAGGTGAGTATTTAATTTTAAAGATTAAAAGTTAGAGGTGAATATTTTTAGAAATTATTGAGTCTCTGTGCACAGTAAATGACTTGGGTATGTGACTAGCGTATCTTGGTTTGCCAGGCTGATGTCCACCAAACCTAGCGAGGCATGTAGCCTTTGAGTCTGCACTCAAATTTGTGGATGCTTAAGAAATTAATAATAATAATTAATATCTGGACAAATGTATCAGTTCAAAATATTTTACTGGGTTTGAAAGTTGTGGTACTTTGGAATATGAAAGATTTACTGTATTTTGACAAAAGTAAACAGCTAAGGGAAGTAGCTGAACACACATATTATGTAGGGAAATAGTATGACAGTATTGTTTCAGTTTTCACCTAAAAGTTTAGTAGCAATTGGACATCTAACTAAATGAATGCCAGTGAAAATGAGGTGGGATCAGAGGCTAAAATAGGGAAAGAACAAGTTAAAAATTACTTAGACAAATTAAATGTTTTCAAGTCCCCAGGGCCTGAAGAAATACATCCTAGAATACTACAGGAGCTGAGTAAGGAAATATCTGAGCCATTAGCGATTATCTTCGAAAAGTCATGGAAGACAGGTGAGATTCCAGAGGACAGGAAAAGGGTAGATACAGTCTCAACCTATAAGAAGCAGAATAAGGACAACCTGGGAATTACAGACCAGTCATCTTAACTTCAGTACCCAGAAAGATAGTGAAGCAAATAATTAAGCAAACTCTCATTACCAAAATTCTTAGCTTTCCAGATGCTAAAACCACTTCCCATGGCTTCCTGGGTGCCAAAAGTCCCAGTGTCCCCTACCCACCAGTTAAAATTTCCCCCCATGTAGTTAGATGTTTTCATAATCTACAGTGGAATAAAAATTTTGGAGCAGCATAAAATAAATGTAATTTTATATCAAAAGAAATGACACGATACTGTCCTGCATATTACTTATTATATTTAATGGAATTACAACTCTATCTCTGAATTTACATTAAGCTGCCATACAGTTTCCATTTTGCTTCACCTGCAGAAAACAGGAGCCTTCCTGCAGTTTGTCAGTGCATCTTGCCGTGCAGTATATGAGACCCTGGTTCTATGATATAAAGGAGAGCTATGGAAACTATGGCTGGCAGGGGGTTCTGGTCAGGTGCAGTGCTCCTAACATGCACAGGAGCGAGGCTTTCTTTGGTCCCTCTCTACCCACTAGTCCTTTGTGTACTTAAAGAGGCAATGGACAGGGGAAGGTGACAGTGTATAGTAGAGGGCTGGGATGGGAACATCCTGTTGCATAAATCCAAGATCCCTAGTATACACTTTAGGTCCTAAGTATGCATAGTTAATGACACTGAATATAGATAATATGGAGTTATCTCTTAAATTAATAGAGCAAAAGAATATTCTGGAACATGGTATTGTAAATTCTCACAATGTTATTTCTTCTCTCATGATATCAGATGCTTTACTTGAAACCATGAGAATTTCAGCTTTTATTTTTAAAAAGCACGTTTTTAGCCCTCATAATTGCAGAGAAAAGCTTGACAGCAAAACCCTAAAGGTTCAAACACCAGAAGGCAAATTAAAAAAACAACAGAAAAAATATTTGTAACACCTCATAGAGTCTTATAGAATATCAGGGTTGGAAGGGACCTCAGGAGGTCATCTAGTACAACCCCCTGCTCAAAGCAGGACCAATCCCCAACTAAATCATCCCAGCCAGGGCTTTGTCAAGCCTGACCTTAAAAATATCTAAGGAAGGAGATTCCACCACCTCCCTATGTAACCCATTCCAGTGCTTCACCACCCTCCTAGTGAAAAAGTTTTTCCTAATATCCAACCTAAACCTCCCCCACTGCAACTTGAGACCATTACTCCTTGTTCTGTCACCAGCTTCCACTGAGAACAGTCTAGATCCATCCTCTTTGGAAGCCCGTCAGGTAGTTGAAAGCAGCTATCAAATCCCCCCTCATTCTTCTCTTCTGCAGACTAAATAATCCCAGTTCCTTCAGCCTCTCCTCATAAGTCATGTGCTCCAGCCCCCTAATCATTTTTGTTGCCCTCCGCTGGACTTTTTCCAATTTTTCCATATCCTTCTTGTAGTGTGGGGCCCAAAACTGGACACAGTACTCCAGATGAGGCCTCACCAGTGCCGAATAGAGGAGAATGATCACATCCCTCAATCTCTTGGCAATGCTCCTACTTTCTTATACAGCCCAAAATTCCATTAGCCTTTCTGGCAACAAGGGCACACTGTTGACTCATATCCAGCTTTTCTGCAGAACTGCTGCCTAGCCATTCGGTCCCTAGTCTGTAGCAGTGCATGGGATTCTTCCGTCCTAAGTGCAGGACACTGCACTTGTCCTTGTTGAACCTCATCAGATTTCTTTTGGCCCAATCCTCTAATTTGTCTTGGTCCCTCTGTATCCTATCCCTACCCTCCAGCATATCTACCACTCCTCCCAGTTTAGTGTCATCTGCAAACTTGCTGAGGGTGAATCCATGCCATCCTCCAGATCATTAATGAAGATATTGAACAAAACCAGCCCCAGGGCCAACCCTTGGGGCACACCGCTTGATACCGGTGCCAACTAGACATGGATCCATTGATCACTACCTGTTAAGCCCGATGATCTAGTCAGCTTTCTATCCACCTTATAGTCCATTCATCCAGCCCATACTTCTTTAACTTGCTGGCAAGAATACTGTGGGAGACCATATCAAAAGCTTTGCTAAAGTCAAGGAATAACATGTCCACTGCTTTGCCCTCATCCACAGAGCCAGTTATCTCATCATAGAAGGCAATTAGGTTAGTCAGGCATGACTTGTCCTTGGTGAATCCATGCTGACTGTTCCTGATCACTTTCCTCTCCTCTAAGTGCTTCAGAATTGATTCCTCATTGTTTTTAAGCCAATCTCATGGTTTGGGGAGGGACTGACTCATGAATTTTGAACATCTGGAATTGCAACTACCAGAAATATTTCTAGATAGCTGACAAACATGTTTCTGAAATACATCCAAAGTTCCTTTAGAGGACTTATCCTGAAATTTATTAGAAAACTTTTTAGGAACTGATAAATTAGCTGGCCATTCTGCCTTGGTCTGAAAGATTTACGTTCCTGGATGAAGATGTCAAAATACAGGGATATTAATCTATAGAGGGTGTTTGCCTGGGTGAGGGATTGTAGATGTATTAATGATTTGGTTTGTCCCAATAGTTCATACATGAAAACATCCAAGATAATATAAAAAAGCTATTTTCTTGACATATCTATTTTTGCATTTTATACAAGTCTTCTACATGTCCTAAATTGTTTAGTTGTCATTACTTGTCTTGTAAAAATTCTTCCCATTGCCTGAAATCTTATGTAAGTCAGATTTCTTCCGTTGCTAAAGAGCACAGAATTTTGAGTTCTAGAGTTGTTCCAGGTGAACAAATCTGAAGTTACCATTTGTATTGGTGGTGAACTTTTAATCACTTTTAGTGTCTTGACTTGGGGACGTAGGTTTTGTGGATAAATAAATGCAGCTTTCTGTTTACTTTTCATAAAAAGTGTGCTAACTTTTTGTATAAATTAGCTTAACAAAAAATACCACAGGATTTCTTACAAATCTTTGGCCCTTTCTTAACTGACATATTTTTATCTTTCTATAGCTAGACTCATTTTTTATTTTCCTTTCAAAAATATGTTTTTTTAAATTCATTTGCCTTACCTTGTTTTAAACTTTTTCAACACCAATTAGACAGCTATGCTGACCATTACTAAGGGATTCATTGGGTTGCATCAGTAGCCTAGCCCAGTATCAGGGGGTAGCCGTGTTAGTCTGTATCCACAAAAACAACGAGGAGTCCGGTGGCACCTTAAAGACTAACAGATTTATTTGGGCATAAGCTTTCGTGAGTAAAAAACCCCACTTCTTCAGATGCATGGAGTGAAAATTACAGATACAGGCATAAATATACTGGCACATGAAGAGAAGGGAGTTACCTCACAAGTGGAGAACCAGTGTTGACAAGGCCAATTCAGTCTGGGTGGATGTGGTCCACTCCCAATAACTGATGAGCAGGTGTCAATACCAAGAGAGGGAAAATTGCTTTTGTAGTGAGCCAGCCACTCCCAGTCCCTCTTCAAGCCCAAATTAATGGTGTTAAGTTTGCAAATGAATTGTAGCTCTTCAGTTTCTCTTTGAAGTCTGTTTTTGAAGTTTTTTTGTTGAAGGATGGCTACTTTTAAATCTGTTGTTGACTGTCCAGGGAGATTGAAGTGCTCTCCTACTGGCTTTTGTATGTTACCATTCCTGATGTCTGATTTGTGTCCATTTATTCTTTTATGTAGAGACTGTCTGGTTTGGCCAATGTACTCGGCAGAGGGGCATTGCTGGAACATGATGGCATCTATTACATTAGCAGATGTGCAGCTGAATGAGCCCCTGATGGTGTGGCTGATGTGTTTGGGTCCTCTGATGGTGTTGCTAGAGTAGATATGGGGACAGAATAGGCAACAGGGTTTGTTACAGGGATTGGTTCCTGGGTTAGTGTTTCTGTGGTGTGGTGTGTAGTTGCTGGTGAGTATTTGCTTAGGGGGCTGTCTGTAAGCGAGGACTGGCCTGTCTCCCAAGGTCTGTGAGAGTGAGGGATCGTTTTCCAGGATAGGTTGTAGATCATTGATGATGTGCTGGAGAGGTTTTAGCTGGGGGCTGTACATGATGGCCAGTGGTGTTCTGTTATTTTCCTTGTTGGGCCTGTCCTTTAGGTGACTTCTGGGTACCTGTCTCGCTCTATCAATGTGTTTCCTCACTTCCCAAGGTGGGTATTGTAGTTTTAAGAATGTTTGATAAAGATCTTGTAGGTGTTTGTCTCTGTCTGTAGGATTGGAGCAAATGTGGTTGTATCTTAGAGCTTGGCCGTAGAGAGTGGGTTGTGTGATGTGTCCTGGATGGAAGCTGGAGGCATGTAGGTAAGTATAGCGGTCAGTAGCGATCAGTAGCCTAGCCCAGAATCCCTTCAGCTCCATTGCTCCATTTTTTCTTGAGGAGACCGATAATTATTCATTTTCTTAACCTCTATTATTTTTTTAAAATCTGACTAAATAACACCAGCAACAGGACTGCTAACTATTTGGATCATTTTCCACTGCATAACATATGATGTTTTCAGGCTTTTAAACACTAAAGAATGACATAATACCCAACCTCATTTCTTATTTACGAATATTTCATCAAACATAAGAGTTTCCTTTTTTTCCCTCTTCATCATGCAAAGTCTAAAAAAATGACCTGGTGCTTAAGGTTAGTGAATTGGTTTCATTTTGGAGGGAGTTTTTACAAACTTGTTAGTGTGGTTATCTATAGCATGGTGGTTGGTTTTTGTTGTTGTTGTTTCTTTTTAATCTTTTCTACTCTAGCACAGTTTTGCGACTTAGATACTGGTACATTTATACTTACTCAGAAACTGGTACAACCACAATCTCTCACACTCAACAGTAGCTGCACAGACATTTGATGTCTGCATTGAGGCAGAATTGTAAACAATGTGTTTGTATTAAAATATGCACAGAAATTATTCTGTGAGTATAAAGTCAAGAAATTTCACCCTAACCTTATACTTCTAAGTTGCTGTAAAATGGCATACTTAATAATAAATGAAAGGTGTTAAGCCAGACTACACATGGAGCCTTATTCTTTTCTCCTTTGCCCCTCGAGTAGTCATTTACAAAGTCCGTGCAAATAATTTGTAATATGTTACACTTCTGATATTAGTGATTTACACCCACTTTGTAGAGGTGTAAATAACTTCATATGGTGTAAAACAGTGGAGAATCTAGCCCACTGTCTTTATAAGACTCAGAGTAGTGGTGTGAGAGCAGAGGAAGTGTCGAAAAGGGAACAGGAAACAGATGGGAGATGAGATCTCTCAAAACTCCACAATTCTCAGAAATTTCAGGCCAGTCTCACACCTGAGGATTTAAGGGTAGAAAAGAACAAACATTACTCTTTGCACAGTACAAAATAAGAAAGCAGAAATGTGGAAAAGAGGAGTATACTCCAGGTTAATTACAAATGAGCACAAAAATGCACTCCAATATTTCCCTGCGTGTGTGCTATGTGGAAAATGTTGATTAAGTAAGTCTTTATTAGCATCAAATAGATAGGACATCACATCAGTCTTTGAATTCATTTAGCACAAGGAAGAATAAGAGAACTAATGTGGGATCTCCATTCACACTGAAATGGGCTCTGAGTACATATCTGAGAGCAGAGGAAGAAAAGAAAAACGTTAGGAGACCCAAACAGTAAGAAGCTGGCAAAAATATACTATGTCTTTATAAACAAAGATACCAACTAAACCCTGTCCTGCTTTCACTTGACATCTTTAATTTTGTTGTATGGAGCACAATGGGGGAATATGTTACAAATTCTGGAGTGAAGGAGGGGAAATGTCAGTGGCATTATGCTACACCAACAAACAGTCCAAATTCCTCACTGAAATTTATTCTGCGCTGTAAACCAGATGAAACTGCAACGCACAAGGGTACCAAAAAGTGTCTTTGCATGTTTTGTAATTATAGTGTTAGTGTATCATAGTAGATTTCTTATTTATGGAGATTGGGTCTGTAGTTTTATTTATATTTTCTTTTCAGAGTGGGGCATGGCCCTTTAACCATAAGGAGAAGTTGAATCATCTTGCTAAGATGCTAAAATCTTGCAATCCAGCTGACCTCCTCAAAACAAATCCAAATAGTAAAGCTGTCCAAAAATCCAAGACACTCCTCCCACTCCTCTGCAACTGCGTTTCACTTGAAGTGAGCTGTAGCTCACGAAAGCTTATGCTCAAATAAATTGGTTAGTCTCTAAGGTGCCACAAGTACTCCTTTTCTTTTTGCAAATACGGACTAACACGGCTGTTACTCTGAAACTTGCATTTCACTTGTGACCTTGCACAGCCTGTGGTCAGACAAGATCTTTTGAACACATCCTCAGAGCTGCAGTGATTTGCAGTGCAGGTCTTTGATTACCTAACTCAGCTGGTCCTCAGTTCTCTATAATGCTCTTTCTCCCCCACACTTTGTGCTCGCCTCTCCCCCCTCCATGCCCTATTCATTCATAGGCAATATTTAAAGTCAAAGCTTTTTTCCACCCTCTTTTCATTTTCCTGTAGCGTATAAGTCTCAATACGTAGTTAACACTAATCCTGATTTATTTAGGATTTATCTGTATTATTAATTCCAGTCATGTTGTGAAAAAAGTGCTAATGGTTCTAGTTTGTATATAAAGTTTGGTTGTTTGGGAGAGAGGTTTAGAAGAAGAGTGACCTTTTTAAATCTTATCTTTTAGCCAAAATCTCAGACTTTTGCATTATTTAAAACACTTTGGATGGGAATTGGCCATAATAATTTGATTTATATTTTTTTCAGTAAATACCCTGTCGGGCTATTTCATGCATTAATCTGGATTTAATGTGGATTTAAACATTTACAATGCAAAATAATTTGGGTTAAAAATAATCCCCTTTAATAAAGCTAGAAAAAAAACCACAACTGTCACCATCTCTGACAGCCAGGCATCAAATGAGACCTTGGATATGCAAATTAAGAAAAGAAAAAATTCAACAGGAAAGACCTAAAATGGCATGTTATATTTTGTATTCCGGTCAATCAAATGTTTTGACTGATTTAACAGTTTGAGGAATCAGGGTCTTGAGCTACTGTGTTTCATAAATCAATTCATCATCATTCTTCACCCAAATGGTACAAACTCTGACATTATGGTCTTAGAAATCTTGCTCTTCAAACTGTGCCATGTTGTGCCATACACAGGCCCAGATTACCTGAGTCTGGAATTTTCAGTAAAAAGACTTCTCAGTGCATAATATAATGAAGTAACACCACAATTCTCGATTCATAGATACTAAGGTCAGAAGGGACCATTATGATCATCTAGTCTGACCTCCTGCACAATGCAGGCCACAGAATTTCACCCACCCACTTCTGCGAAAAACCTCACACCTATATCTGTGCTATTGAAGTCCTCAAATTGTGGTTTAAAGACTTCAAGGAGCAGAGAATCCTCCAGCAAGTGACCCATGCCCCATGCTACAGAGGAAGGCGAAAAACCTCCAGGGCCTCTTCCAATCTGCCCTGGAGGAAAATTCCTTCCCGACCCCAAATATCGCGATCAGCTGAACCCTGAGCGCATGAGCCAGATTCACCAGCCAGATACTACAGAAAATTCTTTCCTGGGTAACTCAGATCCCACCCCATCTAACATCCCATCGCAGGCTATTTACCAAGAATATTTAATTACCAAAATCATGTTATCCCATCATACCATCTCCTCCATAAACTTATCAGGCTATTCCTGAAGCCTGGTACAAAATTAATCTAAAGTGTTATTCCACAGTAGCTGTGAACTCTCAAATCTTTCTTTGAAGAATGACAAGACTGCTTGGCCCACAATATATTTATGGACTCCCAGGTACTCTCCAAATTTGACATAACCCATTAACCTACAGTACTCTCCATATACCGTAGCTTTCAGAATGTCAGGGTGCATATACCATCCATATACATTTATGAGAGAACCGTTGGGCTCTGTTAGCATGGGTATTTGCCATGAGCAGGCCAGGAAACCACAAAGTCTTCCTTCTTATGCTGCAAGGCACAAAAATATCCAAATGGGATGCACAATATGGCATAGGATGTAACGAAAACCCTAGCAAACAGCTAGGATTACTGATTGTTCTCCAAAGTCTATTAATACCTCTCACCTCCTGTTCTCACACTTTGTCATGTTTTAAAAGAAATTTCAGATCATGTCATTGAGGAAAGTATAAATAATTCTTGTGTACAGTCCACAATATGAAATTCTCTTGCAGTTGGTCTCACTTCAGTCTGCTCTGTAGTCTTCTCAATAGCTCATCAGAGCCATCCATCAATAATAAGGAGCTGAATTCCACTCTGGAAGCTGGTGAATCAGTCACTGGTAATTGTTGGATGAACCAGGGAAGGATATTCCAGAGCTGTCCAGGAAACAGTGGGTTGTTGTGGTAGCTAACAGCTTTTACCACCGAACAATATCCCAGCTGCATATAAAGCTTGTGAGAGATTCATCAAATGAGGAAAACCCGGCCATCAATAAGCAGCTCCACAGGGTCAGTCAATGAACTGCCTTTCAAATGGTTACCGACCACTGAACTGGTTCTCCAGCAACAATGAAACAGTCTTTAGCTGCTATCAGCCACTTCCATCACCTCTGAGACTGGCAGTTTTCCAATAAAGCCAATATCCCCCTCCCCCAGGGTAAGATCATCAGCAGGAGCTGGGCATTGTCATTTTACTCCAGCAATTTGACAACAATGTTAGGTTACACTCTATTATCAGGCAGCTACACCCTGACCCCTGACCTTGACATTGACCGCAGACAGCCCACTAGCAGGGTGGACGCTGATGGTTTAAGGTGGACTGGTGAAGTTGCTTAGAACAGCCCTCACAGCTACCAAAACAGAGGTCTGCCAAGACCAATTGTGCTGAACTGTGCTGATAATCTGTGATACACTGATACACTCCTAATAGTAAGTTTTAAATCATGAAGTTCAGAAGCAGACTGGAGCTGAACTTAACATTCAGCAGTGAATCAATTATACATAGCAAAATGTCTGAACAGGAGCCAGTGCTGGATTCTGGGCACTTAGCACAGAATTGAGGATAGCTGTTACCAGATATTTAGAAAGGAAATTGCAAAATCCAGTTTATAAGATAAAAAACAAAGAGTAAACAAAGTGAAATGTGCATTTGATAAGAGTGTTAGTATGAGATATACTTTTATACTAGAAGCAGTAACTTATATGTGCGAGTCCAGTGTTGTTAAATTTGAATGAGTTTTATACCAGGACTGCTAGATTGAGCTATGTGTTATACAGTACTGGGCTTGTTAGACTGAGTTGCAATTTATCTCAGGATACAGGGTGCTTTGGGTATAATGGGACTTGAAATTTTCTGGAATTAAAATAGCAGAGAAAACTTTTAACAGAACGTTTCTTCCAAACCAGATCCTCTCGACTTTTGTTTTTTCTGGTCTTTACCCATTGTAATCTCGCTACAGTTTTTCTACTGAGGATTTAAAGGCTTTCCCCCATCAATAAAAACATTAGCTTACTAACCATTCTGATGGCTTTGCTTCTCTGGATTAACCCTTCGGGAGCTGGGGTTTCCTTTGGATTTGTAAAGATATTGATCACAGATCATGTTTGCCTTTCAAACACTCTCTCTCCTTTAGACTTGATGGATAGTTTCAGTGCTGCAGATAGGCAGCAAATTCACTGCAGCTATTCAGCAAAAGTCTGTAGTAAACTGTTTAAAATGTTTTCACTAGTTGGTTAGATAGACAGATAGAAGAGTTATAACTTTGAAACGGAACATGCTGACCATCAGCATCAGGATTAATTTATTGATTATTTTCTCAGGTAATTCTCAAAGCCATAACCATTTTAGCAAAAGTTGAAAGATTATATAATGTCTGATTAACAAGGCTTTATCATCAAGTTGGCAAAAACTGTACTAAAATGTATTTTAAAAGGCTGCTTCATCCTGATTCAAAGGTCTCTTTCCTAGTGATAAACCATTTTTCAGAAAACGTCTATAAAGCATGAATAAAATAACTAGATAAACCTATGAGAGAGGGAGGTAGCTGAGATACCTGCACCACTACTAGTCAAGAAAAAGTTAGAGAAGCTTTTAGGATAATGGTGCACGAGAAGCCTTGCAAAATGTAAGGGTCACATTTTACAACCCAAGCGGGCTTAGCTGGCCCAATTGGCTATGGTAGAATATAAGAACTAGTAACCTAACCAGAAAACAGATCTTCTGCCTTTTGAATGCATGTACTAAAGTTGTTCTCCCAGTATACAGAGTCTGACTGAGACCCTGGAATAGAGACTTACATATTCCCTTTAGTTAGGACCGTTTTACTATTATACCTCTCATATATTGTGATCCTCCCAGTCCCTTGTATACATGTATGAGAATGAAAAAAGAGACCCTCTCTTGGACTGAGAAGAGCTGGTATTCTCTTGAAATCTGGGCAGTGTCCCTGAGTTATTGAGCCCCTGGAACATCTGCTCCAGGAACTGTCTATGCTGGTCCTTTGTGGATGTTGCATGGACTTGCAAGTTTCTTCATAAATTGCAGTGAATCTATCTGCTCTTTTAGGTGGGCTGTATCTTAGGCCTACAGCTCTTTTGTCTGCTGTTATGTCGTCTATTTCAGGATTTCTTTAGTTTTCCTTCTCTTATGCCTCTTTTGCAGAAGGACTTAAAAAATAATAGGAGTACTTGTGGCACCTTAGAGACTAACCAATTTATTTGGGCATAAGCTTTCGTGAGCTACAGCTCACTTCATCGGATGCATACTGTGGAAAATACAGAAGATGTTTTCTATACACACAAACCATGAAAAAATGGGTGTTTATCACTACAAAAGATTTTCTCTCCCCCCACCCCACTCTCCTGCTGGTAATAGCTTATGTAAAGTGATCACCCTCCTTACAATGCGTATGATAATCAAGGTGGGCCATTTCCAGCACAAATCCAGGGTTTAACAAGAACGTCTGAGGAACAGGGAGGCCAGGGGGTAGGAAAAAACAAGGGGAAATAGGTTGCCTTGCATAATGACTTAGCCACTCCCAGTCTCTATTCAAGCCTAAGTTAATTCTATCCAATTTGCAAATGAATTCCAATTCATCAGTCTCTCGCTGGAATCTGGTTTTGAAGTTTTTCTGTTGTAATATCGCAACTTTCATGTCTGTAATCGCGTGACCAGAGAGATTGAAGTGTTCTCCGACTGGTTTATGAATGTTATAATTCTTGACATCTGATTTGTGTCCATTTATTCTTTTACGTAGAAACTGTCCAGTTTGACCAATGTACATGGCAGAGGGGCATTGCTGGCACATGATGGCATATATCACATTGGTAGATGTGCAGGTAGATGTGTTAAGTCATTATGCAATGCAACCTATTTCCCCTTGTTTTTT
Organism: Lepidochelys kempii; assembly: GCF_965140285.1. NCBI lineage: Eukaryota > Metazoa > Chordata > Testudines > Cheloniidae > Lepidochelys > Lepidochelys kempii. The sequence goes on from NC_136391.1 coordinate 42,690,625, forward strand.
CCTACCCCCCCCCTGCGCCCCCCGTTCCTCAGACGTTCTTGTTAAACCCTGGATTTGTGCTGGAAATGGCCCACCTTGATTATCATACACATTGTAAGGAGAGTGATCACTTTAGATAAGCTATTACCAACAGGAGAGTGGGTTTGTGTGTTTTGGGGTGGGGTGGTGGGAGAAAACCTGGATTTGTGCTGGAAATGGCCCACCTTGATTATCATACACATTGTAAGGAGAGTGATCACTTTACATAAGCTATTACCAGCAGGAGAGTGGGGTGGGGGGAGAGAAAACCTTTTGTAGTGATAAACACCCATTTTTTCATGGTTTGTGTGTATAAAAACATCTTCTGTATTTTCCACAGTATGCATCCGATGAAGTGAGCTGTAACTCACGAAAGCTTATCCTCAAATAAATTGGTTAGTCTCTAAGGTGCCACAAGTACTCCTTTTCTTTTTGCGAATACAGACTAACACGGCTGTTACTCTGAAACCTTTTAAAAAATAATAAATACCATTACTGATTCTGCATGTAAGAACCTGCCTTTCCCAACCTGCATTACAAAAATAGTCCACACACTATACAAAGTTAAACTCACCCCTTTCCTAGGATTTAGCAACTATTCATAAAGAAAACAACAATAAGACAATGTAAAAATCCACTCAGACTCTCCTCCCTGAATTGGCTGCTCCTAAGATTCCTTCCTCAGGACTGCTGAGTCTACATCCTACATCCTCTTTCCCCAGAAAACCAATCCCACTTATCTTGTTGGGGGTGACAGCAACATCTCCCTCTCTGAGTTAACAGAATCAAAACCTGCCAACAAGGTAGGATGTTTCAGGCAAACACTGCTAGGTTGTTACAAGCCCAGTATGATAAGATGAGATGTGACCCTATAAACTACAACCTTGGGGCATGTATGGCAAAACAGCCAACCAATAGAAATACTCTGTGTGAGTGAAATGGCAACACCCCTAGAGGTTCATATGCTGCCTCCATTTCTTTTCCTGTGTCAAAAATACTTTTGGAAATCCTTCAGCACAGTTTCAGCATTACATTTGCCATTTCTTAAAACCACAGCCAAAAAAATCTCTCCCCCTTTGTAATGTATGCTTGAGATAGGCAGCTAATGAGAGGCAGCACAGATTGAAGGAATGATTACAAGGCTGGGAATCAGGCCATCCTTCCTGAGTTCTAATCCCACCTCTGCCATTGATTTGCTGTCTAACCCTCAGGAAATACATCATTTCCCTACTTCAGAGATGCTAATATCACCGCAAAGGGGTGTTGAGAGGGTTAATGAATATTTGTACATCACTTTGAATATATAAAGTACTGAAGCATTGTTATGGATAGCTGTTATATTGACAATTTCGTAGTGCAATATATTAATTGATCACTCATCTTCCTGTTATCAGTGTGATCACCTACCCTGTGATAGGTTTGATCATCTAACTTATGTTAGAGAACTAATGTATCTATTTCACAGTCTAACTCCTGTAGAAAGTAGTTGTTTAAGAGGATTTCCCTCTTCATGCAGGGATGGCAGCAACCATGCCAATCAGGGTGGGGGCAGATTATGGGAGATTGATTGATGGAATATAATCCTCAAGATGTACTGATCTGAACTGATGAAGATTGTGTTTCAAAGGTAGCAGCTTATCTTCACTACAGGGAGTGGCCCATAAATAGGGGTTTAATGAGCTCCGACAGGCGCGATTTCTCTGGTGCTACAGTAAAAACAATGTGGCCAGACCTGATGGCTTGGAGGTCCTGACCTTTAACAAGGATTTATGACATAGGGCACGCTGCCCAGGAGAGATAGAGAGGCACAAGGCCAGAGACACAAGGTCATCAGATAATGAAGTGGTCAGCATTGGATGTCTGTCACTCACATTAGTTTAAGCATAAGACTGAGAGTGTTTAGTAAAAGAAATTGGTAGAAGCACACAAAGCATGGAGGTGAGATCAGAAGACCCAGGAAGGACCTTATCACTTGCTGCTTTGAACTAGACTAAATGGTGATTTCTCTATAACTTTAAGTCTTTAAATCAAAGTTTGAGGACTTCAGTAACTCGGCCAGAGGTTATGGGCCTATTACAGGAGAGGGTGGATGACATTCTGAGGTCTGCGATGTGCAGGAGGTCAGACTAGAGGATCATAATGATCCCTTCTGACCTTAAGGCCTATGTGTGTATTTCTCTAGGTTCTTATACTGGTGCATGGACTTGCAAGTTGGTTTCTGAGTGACTGTGGGACAGAAGGACACAGGCAAAAAGGACGCTCAGAAAACTCTAGTGAGGTTCTGGTGTGGAGAAACATGTAATGAAAAGGGGAGATCAAGAAAGGAACAGGAGGTATTGAGAGGTGGTTGCAGTATGATATGTTATTTCTACTCAGCAGCAAAAAGATAAGGAAATTCAGGCAAACCCGTAACTTAAAGTGAGCATTGTGGTTAGACGTTGAGACTAGGGAAACAGGAAGGAAATGAGCAGTATAGTCAGCATACACAATGTGGATCTGAGTTCAATGAGCATCTAGGTGCTGATTCATCCACATGCTGGTCCAGAGTCTGGTACAAGGCCTGAAGAAAGGCAGCTTGTGCCTCCTTTTCTTTAGATACAAATTAGGGCATCCCTGAGTGCTGCCATAAATTGAAACACAGCTGCTATGGCCCCTCTGGGTCTTGTGACAGCCAGGGAATAAGTGGGGATCAGGAATACCAGAACAATGCCTCTTCCATCCTCTGGCATGCTCCCTTCTACCCCTGAACTGTGATCTATGATGTCAGTTTTCTAAGAAAACTTTTCATTTTGTTCTAAACAATCTGCTGAGTAGTCAAACAGCAGGACTGTGAAACATAGAGGAAATTAAGATCTGTTGTTAAAGAGACCCTGTGAGGTGATTATGACCATAACTTAAGGTTTGCTTTAAAAACATATTTTCTATAAATCCTAATCTTAATAGAAATGTTGTCATTACAATTTTTGTGACATTTGTCCCTGAAATACAAACATTAAAATCTAAACATTTGCAGCCCAAACACTGCAGAATTACACTACTGCATAAGAAGACAAAAATGAAATGAACTAGAAACAAAAATTAAAAATGAGAAATCTATTATCCAACCTAGTTAACATGCAAAAAGTAAATAAAAATCATTAATGATGAAAAGGAAATTAGATTTTGAAAACTATTATAGACTTAATAACCTGAGAAGATATTTAATTACACAAGGAAGGAAATTTGTTTTTTAATATATGATTTTGACCTTGACAGTCCCTTTCAAAACTTTAAATTTGCAAGTCCTATAAAGATTAGAATAATGAAACAAGACCTGTGCAACTGTTTCCTTTCTTATTTAGCCCTTCAGCCTCTGGTACTCTGCTACCTAAAATTGTAGCAAACTGAACAATGCAGAGTAACCTGCTTCTGTATCAGCTTCAGCCACTGAACGGTGAAGGGAGGGTAGATTTGCTCTTTAGTTGTTTTTCTCCATCTGGGATCGTATGGTTCTTTTCTTCTCTGGGTGAATGGGAGTGCTGGGGAGCCAAGCAACCTGTTAGTGAGATGACTTGTGAGATTACATTGCGATGTTTTAATTCGTCTTTGGATGAATTCTCATTAGCTTTCATGAGAAAATCTCCCAGTAGATGCATTCGTTTAATTTAAGAACAGTTGGGAGTGGATGGGCCCAGATGACAGATGGAGGAACATGGTCTCTTATAGGGGAGAGCTAGCACTTTTTGTATTTATCTTTTCATAGAACACAGTTGCTGTTCTTTTCTGTTCCCATTCCCATGCATTTTTCATTCAATATTTCTTAGCAATCACTCCCTTTTTCTGTACTGTGGGTCTAATAAATGTAATTGTTTTCTTCTGTACTGTCTGAAAAGACAGAGCATTGAAACAGAAGAATATGTTGTCGGAAGCGGACTAGTAGGAACACAGGACAGGAAAAGGCTGAGCCTTAATAAGTGGGTCTCAGCCCAGTTTTGGACTGCAGAATATTCTCTAGAGAGAGGTAGGGGGAAAGGAGAACTGCTTTGTTAATTAGATCTGCTCACTGCTGTTGAGCAAGTTGGCCAAGTTTTGTTTAAATCAATTATAAAAGCTTCTATTAATAGGAATATTTTCATGACTTTTTTTGTCAAGGAAGACATGTTTGCAACCCATGCATAACAGCATTTTGCTGATGCATGAGACTCAGAAAGTGAAATTGACTAGGAAAAAAAGGGAAAATGGCTAATCTATTTTCATTGTACAAGATGAATGAAATGCACTAAGTAAACAAACAGTATTAAGTGGTATAAATAAATTATTCTGCCAGTCTTAATAACATAAATTGTAATTAGTAATGGAAATGAGGACAGTTATACTATCAATACATGGGGCCTGAACATGCAAACATATATGAGTGTGAATGGTCCCATCGATAAGTGTTTGAAGGATTAGTTCTATGGTTTGTGAGTTTTGTCCCTTTAAGAGCCTCTTAGTTTTAATAACAGGTAATGATAATAAAAAGTAATTTAGAAATGCCCATGCACTGAGACTGCTGGGCACCATAACAGAAAAAACTAAAACTAAATTTTAATAAGCAAAAGAAAATCTGTCAAAAATAAAGAGTCACTTCTGTTCTAAGTCTCTTTATGAGGCAGCTTTATAAAACTTATTCCACTTTGCAATTTGATCAGTCAAGAAGCTAAAATAGCATACAGGGCCAAAATTTCAAAACCTGGAAGCTGGTTGGGGGGAAGCAGTAGATACGATATATCTTTGCTGTAGTAAGATTTTTTACATGATCCCACATGACATTCTCATAAGCAAACTAGGGAAATGTGGTCTAAATGAAATTACGATAAGGTAGATGCACAACTGGTTAAAAGACTGTACTCCAAGAATAGTTATCAATGTTTCGCTGTCAAACTGGGTGACTGATCTAGTGGGTTTGCACAGGGGTCGGTCCTGGGTCCAGTACTAGTCAATATGTTTATTAATTATTTGGATAAGGAAGTAGAGAGTATGCCTATAAAATTTGCAGGTGACACCAATCTGGAAGGGGTTGCAAGCACTTTGGAGGACAGGATTAGAATTCAAAATGACCTTGACAAATTAAAGAATTACCCTGAAATCAACAAGATGGAATTCAATGAAGACAAGTACAAAGTATTCCACTTAGGGAGGAAAAATCAAATACACAATTACAAAATGAAGAATAAGTACCTAGGTGATAGTACTGCTGAAAAGGATCGAGGGTTATAATGGATCACAAATTGAATGAATAAACAGTGTGATGCATTTGCAAAAAAGGCCAATATCATTCTGGGGCATATTAACAGGTGTGTCATATGTAAGGCACAGAAGATAATTTTTATAAGAACATAGGATCATAAGAACATAAAAATGGGGATAGTGGGTTAGACCCATGGTCCTGTCTTCTGGTAATGGCCAGTGCAAGATGCTTCAGCGAGAATGAACAGAACATGGCAATTATCAAGGGATCCATCTCCTGTCATCCAGTAGCAGCTTCTGGCAGTTGGAGTTTTAGGGACACCCATAGCATGGAGTTGTGTCCGTGAACATCTCCGCTGTTAACCATGGATTGACCTATCCTTCAGGAACTTATCTAATTCTTTTTTGAATCCAGTTAGACTTTTGGCCATCACATCTCCTGGCAATGAGTTTCACAGGTTGACTCTGTGTTGTGTGAAGAAGTATTTCCTTTTATTTATTTTAAACCTGATGCCTATTAATTTCATTGGGTGACCCCTGGTTCTTGTGTTATATGAAGGGGTAAATAACATTTCCCCATTCACTTTCATGATTTTATAGACCACTATTACATCTCCCCTGAGTTGTCTCTTTCCAAAGCTAAACAATCCTAATCTTTTTAGTATCTCCTCATATGGAAGGAGTTCCATACAGCTAATCATTCTTGTTGCCCTTCTCTGTACCTTTTCCAATTCTAATATATGTTTTTTTGAGATGGGGTGACCAGAACTGCACACCGTATTTAAAATGTGGTTGTGCCATGGATTTATATAGTGGCAATATGATATTTTCTTTCTTTTTATCTATCCCTTTCCTAATGATTCCTAACATTCTCTAAGCTTTTTTGACTGCTGCTGCAAATTGAGCAGATGTTTTCAGAGAACTATCCACAGAGAACTCCAAGAGCTCTTACCTGAGTGGTAATGGTTAAGTTAGACCCCCCCACTTTTATGTATGTATAGTTGGAATAACTTTTTCCAATGTGCATTATTTTGCACTTATCAACATTGAATTTCATCTGCCATTTTCTTCCCCAGTCACACAGCTTAGTGCGATTCCTTTGTAACTCTTCGCAGTCAGCTTTGTACTTAATTATCTTGAGTAGTTTTGTATCATCTTCAGACTTTGCCACCTTACTGTTCACCCCTTTTTCCAGATCACTTATGAATATGTTGAAAGAACAGAGAAAGCCAGCACCTATGAGTATAGATACTGAATATTGGATCCAGGAAAATGTCTCTACTGCTTTTGATTTCTTTGTGTTCTACAATATGTGGCCACACAACATAACAGACCATAAAGCAGAACTAATCCTAGCAATTCAGAGAGGAAGACAACCAGAAACTGACCTGACCTGATTTGCTCAGGAATGAAGTAAACAGAACAAGGAGAATGTATCAGTTTTCTCCTCACACCAGCCAATGCTGCAGTTAGATTATAATAATTTAACTTACATTTTAAACACCTTTCCTCCAGAAGGCTTCCCAAGTGTCTTACATTCTTTATAAACTGATTATATGTACAGTATGAATCCCTTTACCCTTTGCAGAAATGCAGTCACCTGTGGCCTGGAACCTGGGAGCAGTTTAATAGCACACAGTGTTATTACCCAAGTTTCAGACAACAAATGGAAAATAATGTGTGCATCTGAAATGGTGTTTCCACTGAAACTAGCTCATGCTGCACCTATTCAGCTTGTTGCAATTATTTCTAGCCAGCGATCACTTTCTGATGGTCAGTATTCTTATACTATTAACTAAAGTGCCTCCCTGTTGGCAGAGGCTGGAACTAGAGAATCCATGCAGCTTCCTCATAGCCAGCAAATGTTTCTATGTGGTTTGTGACCTGAGATGGCAGTAGCAGAGACTGGGATAATTTCTTTCTCTGTATGAAGTAGCTATCACAGTACTAAAGATGTGTATCCTACATACCTTCTTGTTTTCAGACTCCTGCTTACTCCTTCCCTTTTCCTGCAGCCAGCAGCTGTCCCTAATCATGGGAGGTGCTCCACATAGCTCAGCAGGATGAACAGGGACTGTGCACAGACTCTGAAGGGCTTTCCTGCTCCACCAGCCATCACAAGTGTCTTTGTTATCTCACCTGTCGATGCTTGGCGCTCACTTGATGTCTCAGTTCCGGAACAGAGACACTCCAGCTGCTATCTGGGAAGGCTCTGGCCCCAAAAATATTTAGTTAGCAGCCATTCAGTTAAGTGGAATTGACTTTTTATCGGCTTTCCTCTGTACGGCTGCCACCAGCAAAGGCTGTTTCCTCCTTCCCTCTTCTCCGCCTGTCAGTTCACTCCACATTCCTATCGGCAGCCTTTAGCTCTGATCAATACTAACCGCTGTGTAACAGCTCACGCACGGCTGCTTTAGTTTGCATCGATCAGACCCTTCTTCCAACAGGTAGCCAGCTATTTGAGGCAATGACTTGAGATAAACACCTACTTTTACTTCAGGCTAATTCATTATGGAGAGATTTCAAGGAGGCCCTGTGCCCTATTTCTGAGAGACTCGTAGATATCAGAGATTCAAGAACAACTCCTCTTCTGCTTGAGATTCTAAGACACCTTTCAGAGTAGCAGCCGTGTTTGTCTGTATCCGCAAAAAGAAAAGGAGTACCTGTGGCACCTTAGAGACTAACCAATTTATTTGAGCATAAGCTTTCGTGAGCTACAGCTCACTTCATCGGATGCATTCAGTGGAAACTACAGTGGGGAGATTTATATACACAGAAAACATTAAACAATGGGTGTTACCATACACACTGTAATGAGAGTGATCAGGTAAGGTGAGCTATTACCAGCAGGAGAGCGGGTGTGGGGGGGAACCTTTTGTAGTGATAATCAAGGTGGGCCATTTCCAGCAGTTGACAAGAATGTCTGAGGAACAGTGAGGGATGGGGGGCGATAAACATGGGGAAATAGTTTTACTTTGTGTAATGACCCATCCACGCCCAGTCTCCATTCAAGCCTAAGTTAATTGTATCCAGTTTGCAAATTAATTCCAATTCAGCAGTCTCTCGTTGGAATCCGTTTTTGAAGTTTTTTTGTTGAAGAATTGCAACTTTTAGGTCTGTAATCGAGTGACCAGAGAGATTGAAGTGTTCTCCAACTGGTTTTTGAATGTTATAATTCTTGACATCTGATTTGCGTCCATTTATTCTTTTACGTAGAGACTGTCCAGTTTGACCAATGTACATGGCAGAAGGGCACATGATGGCATATATCACATTGGTAGATGTGCTGGTGAATGAGCCTCTGATAGACTGGCTGATGTGATTAGGCCCTATGATGGTGTCCCCTGAATAGATATGTGGACACAGTTGGCAACAGGCTTTGTTGCAAGGATAGCTTCCTGGGTTAGTGGTTCTGTTGTGTGGTGTGTGGTTGCTGGTGAGTATTTGCTTCAGGTTGGGGGGCTGTCTGTAAGCAAGGACTGGCCTGTCTCCCACCCATCAATATTGTTAATCTGTCCAATTATACTCTTAACCCAGCAGAAGAATCTGTCCTATCTCGGGGCCTCTCCTTCTGCCCCTCCACCCCCACGAACATGGTACAGTTCTCTGGTGACCTAGAATCCTGTTTTCGACATTTCCGACTCAAGGAATATATTTCCAACACACCTCTGAACAACATACTAACCTTCCTACCAAGACTACAAAAAGAAGGATTCTGGCTGGACTCCTCCTGAAGGTCGAAACAACAGACTGGACTTCTACATAGAGTGCTTCCACCGACATGCATGGGCTGAAATTGTGGAAAAGCAGCATCACTTGCCCCATAACCTCAGCCGTGCAGAACACAAGGCCATCCACAGCCTCAGAAACATCTCTGACATCATAATCAAAAAGGCTAACAAAGGAGGTGCTGTCGTCATCATGAATAGAATCATAGAATCATAGAATATCAGGGTTGGAAGGGATCTCAGGAGGTCATCTAATCCAACCCCCTGCTCAAAGCAGGACCAATCCCCAATTAAATCATCCCAGGCAGGGCTTTGTCAAGCCTGACCTTAAAAACTTCTAAGGAAGGAGATTCTACCACCTCCCTAGGTGACGCATTCCAGTGTTTCACCACCCTTCTAGTGAAAAAGTTTTTCCTAATATCCAACCTAAACCTCCCCCACTGCAACTTGAGACCATTACTCCTTGTCCTGTCATCTTCTACCACTGAGAATAGTCTAGAACCATCCTCTTTGGAACTACCTCTCAGGTAGTTGAAAGCAGCTATCAAATCCCCCCTCATTCTTCTCTTCTGCAGACTAAACAATCCCAGTTCCCTCAGCCTCTCCTCATAAGTCATGTGTTCCAGACCCCTAATCATTTTTTTTGCCCTTCGCTGGACTCTCTCCAATTTTTCCACATCCTTCTTGTAGTGTGGGGCCCAAAACTGGACACAGTACTCCAGATGAGGCCTCACCAATGTCGAATAGAGGGGAACGATCATGTCCCTCGATCTGCTGGCTATGCTCCTACTTATACATCCCAAAATGCCATTGGCCTTCTTGGCAACAAGGGCACACTGTTGACTCATATCCAGCTTCTCGTCCACTGTCACCCCTAGGTCCTTTTCTGCAGAACTGCTGCCTAGCCATTTGGTCCCTAGTCTGTAGCGGTGCATTGGATTCTTCCGCCCTAAGTGCAGGACCCTGCACTTATCCTTGTTGAACCTCATCAGATTTCTTTTGGCCCAATCCTCCAATTTCTCTAGGTCCCTCTGTATCCTATCCCTACCTGCCACCGTATCTACCACTCCTCCTAGTTTAGTATCATCCGCAAATTTGCGGAGAGTGCAATCCACACCATCATCCAGATCATTTATGAAGATATTGAACAAAACCGGCCCCAGGATCGACCCTTGGGGCACTCCACTTGATACCGGCTGCCAACTAGACATGGAACCATTGATCACTACCCGTTGAGCTCAACAATCTAGCCAACTTTCTACCCACCTTATAGTGCATTCATCCAGCCCATACTTCTTTAACTTGCTGACAAGAATACTGTGGGAGACCGTGTCAAAAGCTTTGCTAAAGTCAAGAAACAATACATCCAAGAAACAATACATCCACTGCTTTCCCTTCATCCACAGAACCAGTAATCTCATCATAGAAGGTGATTAGATTAGTCAGGCATGACCTTCCCTTGGTGAATCCATGCTGACTGTTCCTGATCACTTTCCTCTCCTCTAAGTGCTTCAGGATTGATTCCTTGAGGACCTGCTCCATGATTTTTCCGGGGACTGAGGTGAGGCTGACTGGCCTGTAGTTCCCAGGATCCTCCTTCTTCCCTTTTTTAAAGATGGGCACTACATTAGCCTTTTTCCAGTCGTCCGGGACCTCTCCCAATCACCATGAGTTTTCAAAAATAATGGCCAATGGCTCTGCAATCACAGCCGCCAACTCCTTTAGCACTCTCGGATGTCCAATCTTCCACTTCTTGTAAGCTTCTTTTTTATGTTTAAGATCCACAAGGATTTCACTGTTAAGCCAAGATGGTCGCCTACCATATTTACTATTCTTTCAACACATCGGGATGGTTTGTCCCTGTAACCTCAATAGGGGTTCTTTGAAATTCTTTGAATAGGTCGGAATATGAACAAGAGGCTGCTAGGCAGCTCTCCAAAGGCACCACTTTCTGCAAGCCATTACCCTCTGATCCCACTGAGGGTTACCAAAAGAAACTACACCATTTGCTCAAGAAACTCCCTGAAAAAGCACAAGAACAAATCCGCACAGACATACCCCTGGAACTCCGACCTGGGGTAGTCTATCTGCTACCCAAGATCCATAAACCTGGAAATCCTGGATGCCCCATCATCTCAGGCATTGGCACCCTGACAGCAGGATTGTCTGGCTATGTAGACTCCCTCCTCAGGCCCTACGCTACCAGCTCTCCCAGCTACCTTCGAGACACCACTGACTTCTTGAGGAAACTACAATCCATCAGTGATCTTCCTGAAAACACCATCCTGGCCACTATGGATGTAGAAGCCCTCTACACCAACATTCCACACAAAGATGGACTACAAGCCATCAGGAACAGTATCCCCGATAATGTCACGGCAAACCTGGTGGCTGAACTTTGTGACTTTGTCCTCAACCATAACTATTTCACATTTGGGGACAATGTATACCTTCAAATCAGCGGCACTGCTATGGGTACTCGCATGGCCCCACACTATACCAATATTTTTATGCCTGACTTAGAACAAAGCCCATTGCCAACTGTGTCCACATATCTATTCAGGGGACACCATCATAGGGCCTAATCACATCAGCCACACTATCAGAGGCTCGTTCACCTGCACATCTACCAATGTGATATATGCCATCATGTGTCAGCAATGCCCCTCTGCCATGTACATTGGTCAAACTGGACAGTCTCTACGTAAAAGAATAAATGGACGCAAATCAGATGTCAAGAATTATAACATTCAAAAACCAGTTGGAGAACACTTCAATCTCTCTGGTCACTCGATTACAGACCTAAAAGTTGCAATTCTTCAACAAAAAAACTTCAAAAATGGACTCCAACGAGAGACTGCTGAATTGGAATTAATTTGCAAACTGGATACAATTAACTTAGGCTTGAATGGAGACTGGGAGTGAATGGGTCATTACACAAAGTAAAACTATTTCCCCATGTTTATCCCCTCCCTCACCCCCCCACTGTTCCTCAGACGTTCTTGTCAACTGCTGGAAATGGCCCACCTTGATTATCACTACAAAAGGTTCCCCCCCCCCGCTCTCCTGCTGGTAATAGCTCACCTTACCTGATCACTCTTGTTACAGTGTGTATGGTAACAGCCATTGTTTCATGTTCTCTATGTATATAAATCTCCCCACTGTATTTTTCACTGAATGCATCCGATGAAGTGAGCTGTAGCTCACGAAAGCTCATGCTCAAATAAATTTGTTAGTCTCTAAGGTGCCACAAGTCCTCCTTTACTTTTTAAGACACCTTTGTTTCCTTCCCTCTCCTGTCTGAAATGCCTATAGAAAAGATACAATCCAAATCATTACAAAAGCCACAGACTGAAAATTACACTTCAAAACATTTTACTTTGAATTAAATTAATTTGGAACTTATGAAACTGAAGCAGTAGGGATAGTATGGCCAGGCATCCTCTTAGCTGCCACAAAGCATCTCTGCCAAATCTTCTCGTGACTTGTAGCAGTTCCTGTTATACCAGTCCACCGTCCCATACAAACACCTCTACAAATGCTCCAAACTCTTGCACTACAACATCCCTGACACTGCTCTGTCAAAACACCTTAACTCTGGCCTGCTATTCCTGTCAAGTGCAAAATTCGAATTTTTATGGAGATTGTAGTGATGTGAACAAATATACCTTGGAAACTATGCTGAGACTGCCAACTCATTGTATGTAAGTTAGCCAGTTTAATTTACAAAGGCATACAGCACACATCCTTCAAAACTGCACCTTCTGACCAGATGGACAAGTAACATCTGTTTTGTTTCTCAGACAGCATGGGATGGAAAGTGATATTGAGCAGATAGACATCAGAGAGCATGGATAGGAGGCATCACTTTAAGGCTTAAACAGCAATATAGTGGTAATGGTCTTTTTCACATACCTGCTATTAAACTATAAAGTATCTGTATTGAGGTAAGTGAAAGCTTTTGGTAGAGGAATCCTAGCAGACAGAAAGATGGAGTCTAGTGGAGGAAGAGGTACTAAGGGCTGACAATCTGGTGCACTGAACTAGCAGAAACTGGTGAGTAGCCAGCTGAAAGGACCATCTCTCCAAGGTACTTATATGGCCCTCATCACTGTAGTATCTAAGCACCTCAAAATTTTTAATATTTTTATCCCTGCAATATCTCTATGAGGCAAGACAGTGCTAATATCCCATTGTACCGATGGGGAACTGAGGTACAGCAAGACTAACTGACTTGTCTAATGTCCCACAGGAACTTGAACACCAGTCTCCCAAGTTATATCTCTAACTACTGGACCATCCTTCATACCTAGAGCTTTGAGATCTGCCTGGGAGCAAAAGTGATTGGCTGGAAAAAACAGATCAGGCCCAAAAAGCGATAGCTAAGTGGAAAACTTTGGAGAACTGCTAAGAAATTCCCTCACCATCTGCTGACTAAGAGGCATATAGGAGACAGGGAGGGAATATGAGACTCTGCTCTTCTCTGAGCTTTCAGGGTATATTCTCCACATCTTGATTCCTGCTCCTCCTCCTCCTCACTTTCCTGACATGTGGACTTTCTAAAGTTTTCAGGAGCTGATGCAGATCTTCAGTTTTTCAGGAATCATGCCTAGTGCAGAGTTTATAGCGTACCATCTCTTTGTAAACCTTAATGATATGTGGATGTGTTATGGGTAGATATATACCATGTACGCCCGATTTATCATTTCCAGGGAGCAACATTCTTATGGTGACTGACAAGTGTGTATTTTTCCCCCTCCACCAGACCTTTTAACAACACACTGATAGATCTCACTGTAACTGCGCTTGTTTTATTATAGTGTTTAGATGACAGTCTAGATACCATAGTGACTGGCACATTATAAATACCTAATAGCTAGCTAGGTTAGACGTATTACAGCTGAAATAAGCAACATATTAACTAGTAAAAAGAAAAGGAGTACTTGTGGCACCTTAGAGACTAACAAATTTATTTGATGTTAGTCTCTAAGGTGCCACAAGTACTCCTTTTCTTTTTGCGAATACAGACTAACACGGCTGCTACTCTGAAACCTGATATTAACTAGTGTGTGCGTACACATTTCTGAATATGGAAGGTTGATTGGGAATTCAAAACCAGCTTCATCTGCTTCTTTCCTCTCTTCAGGGAATCCTGAGCAAAGTTCCAGTGACAACCTTTCACTTGTCCTTGTATGAAAGCATTGCTAGGCTGTAATGCTTCCACATTGCTGGGTGTCAAGCAATTGCAAACATTCATACTTCAACTTTCCTGAGCTGCATGATGAGATCGACACAGGTATTGACCCTAGCAACTGGCCCACCCAAAATGAAGCTGTTCTTTGTGCTACACAAGTATTTTTTGGCCCCGGTGATGCATTTGAGAGAAAACCAGGCTATTGCAGACATGAAAGAGCTGTTTGTGCATCAAACTCTTGGAGAGTCTTCTGAGGGCTCCACAGAAAGCACAGCACACAACAGACGTGTGTGCAGTTCACTCTCATGCTTTCACACACCCTCAACAATAAAAACACTTCCTCAGAGCCCACTGTACAGCCTTTACTTTTACTTTTGGGAAGTGGAAAAAAAACAAACGAAGAGTAAACGTCTTTGGCAAAAATGAATCTTTAGCCGTCCTTAATCAGCTTGTTAAATATTCCACAGATCCTGCACATGCAAATCTGAAATCTCCCTACAAAAAGGGGGCAACAAGCCTAAAATAAACACACTGCCATTTCCAGTTTTCATGTAGCCAACCCAGTGCATAGCGGCATAAGGCCTGCAGGGCATCTTGGGTTGTAACAAACTTTCCAGCAAAGTGAGTGTTTATTATTGTTGTAGGTTTGATGTGTTCCCAAAAGGATCTAATCAACATGTAATAAGGCCTCAAGAGAGCAATTAGAAACCTCAGCTTTAACTCTGTTATAACCGCAGTGGATAGAGTAACTTGCTTCTGCTCTGGGGCTATGCAGCACAATTCCTTGCAGAGGAATAAGTACTGGGAATCTGAAAGCCATTCTTGTACCATTCTTAGTACCAATGTTTGAAGTTGAGAAGGGGAATTCACAAGATGACTTTCTCTGCTGACTGCATGTGCACAGCCTCATAGTTGGAACCCAGGGAGACAAAGAGACCAGTGTTCAATCCCCGTCTTTTTTTCTGGCTTTTTCTCTGTGGCCTTGGACAAGTCACTTAATTGCTCTGAGCCTCAGTTTCTCCATATGTAAAACAGAGATAAAAATAATTGCCTTCCCACAGAGGGTTATGAGGCTTAATTAGTTAATGCTTGTAAGTAATTTGAAAAACTTGATTGGAATGTGCCAGAGAAGAACTAAGTATTAAATACTTCTCACTGTTATTCAATTTAGCAAATTATCCAGTCACCAGAAAGCAAGAAATTGCTTTAGAAGACAGTTGATCAGGGTAGCAACTGCAGTGAGGACAGGCTGCTCTGGGGCAAGTGTTCCTTTCCAAACTGTCCAGCCGGGAATTTAGAAAAGCCTTGACTAATTCACATGCACCTGCACTGGGACATATAAAGACATTCTCTGCCCATGGCATATAATAGTCTATTCTCTTCTAGGCAATAGAATTGGTCTAATTTCAGCTGTTGGGTTTAGTGCGCATGTGCTGGGTGGTGTTGCCTATGATATATAGATGGTTTAGTCCCTTCTGGCATTAAACTCTTTGACATGTAAGGAGAGATATCTACACAGAGTATTAGTTTTGTAGGGGAGGGGATGGAGGGCTGCCTTCCATACCTGAGGGGTTTTCGTTTTTAAAAATATTATAGGATCAAGGTAAAGAATTTGAAATTGTCCCCAAGTAAGTCTTTCAAATCTCTTTTTTGAGGGACTCCTCCTGTGCCAGGACCCTAGAATCATAGAATATCAGGGTTAGAAGGGACCTCAGGAGGTCATCTAGTCCAACCCCCTGCTCAAAGCAGGACCAATCCCCAACTAAATCATCCCAGGCAGGGCTTTGTCAAGCCTGACCTTAAAAACTTCTAAGGAAGGAGATTCTACCACCTCCCTAGGTAACCCATTCCAGTGTTTCACCACCCTCCTAGTGAAAAAGTTTTTCCTAATATCCAAACTAAACCTCCCCCACTGCAACTTGAGACCATTACTCCTTGTTCTGTCATCTGCTACCACTGAGAACAGTCTAGATCCATCCTCTTTGGAACCCCCTTTCAGGTAGTTGAAAGCAGCTATCAAATCCCCCCTCATTCTTCTCTTCTGCAGACTAAATAATCCCAGTTCCCTCAGCCTCTCCTCATAAGTCATGTGTTCCTGTCCCCTAATCATTTTTGTTGCCCTCCGCTGAACGTTTTCCAATTTTTCCACATCCTTCTTATAGTGTGGGGCCCAAAACTGGACACAATACTCCAGATGAGGTCTCACCAATGTCGAATAGAGGGGAACGATCATGTCCCTCGATCTGCTGGCAGTGCCCCTACTTATACATCCCAAAATGCCATTGGCCTTCTTGGCAACAAGGGCACACTGTTGACTCATATCCAGCTTCTTGTCCACTGTAACCCCTAGGTCCTTTTCTGCAGAACTGCTACCTAGCCATTCGGTCCCTAGTCTGTAGCGGTGCATGGGATTCTTCCGTCCTAAGTGCAGGACTCTGCACTTGTCCTTGCTGAACCTCATCAGATTTCTTTTGGCCCAATCCTCCAATTTGTCTAGGTCCCCCTGTATCCTATCCCTACCCTCCAGAGTATCTACCTCTCCTCCCAGTTTAGTGTCATCTGCAAACTTGCTGAGGGTGCAATCCACGCCATCCTCCAGATCATTAATGAAGATATTGAACAAAACTGGCCCAGGGACCAACCCTTGGGGCACTCCACTTGATACCGGCTGCCAACCAGACATGGAGCCATTGATCACTACCCGTTGAGCCTGACAATCTAGTCAGCTTTCTATCCACCTTATAGTCCATTCATCCAGCCCATACTTCTTTAGCTTGCTGGCAAGAATACTGTGGAGACCATGTCAAAAGCTTTGCTAAAGTCAAGGAATAACACGTCCACTGCTTTCCCCTCATCCACAGAGCCAGTTATCTCATCATAGAAGGCAATTAGATTAGTCAGGCATGACTTGTCCTTGGTGAATCCATGCTGACTGTTCCTGATCACTTTCCTCTCCTCTAAGTGCTTCAGAATTGATTCCTTGAGAACCTGTTCCATGTTTTTCCCAGGGACTGAGGTGAGGCTGACTGGCCTGTAGTTCCCTGGATCCTCTTTCTTCCCTTTTTAAAAGATGGGCACTACATTAGTATTTTTCCTGCTGTGGTATAGAAAGACAGGTCTTTGTCTGTCCTAAAAACAAATATCACACTTAACACGAAACATACTGACAAAACCCAAATACTATTAGAATATAAGAAACTAAAAAAAATAAAACTTATCCCAGCAGCTAAAATATTAGTTGTCCATTTTGATTCTTTTAGATCTGTCAGCAGCCTTCAGCAGTCTAGACTATGAGGTGGTGTTAGTGTATTTGCAGACAATGGCAGAGTAGACAGAATTGCACTTATGTAGCTCTGTTTTTGTCTTTCTGAGATAAGTGTTCATTGAATAGTTGCTCTCATACCCAAAGATTCCATCATGTGGGGTGTTATGAATTCCCCCTTCTTGTTCAATGTGTATGTGAAGCCAGTGGGGGAGATAGTGAAACAGTTTGGAATGCCATGTCCTCAATCATCAGATGACACTCCACTCTTTAACATTTTCATCAGATCTGGATGGTGCTGCCTCTCAGCTCTCACAGTGTTGCTGGTAGGGTGGGGAAACAATCCGAGAAGTTGGCAGAGGTTGTCTGCTCCTCAGTAGACAAAGACAAACAGCACATATCCTCCAACATTGTACCTTCTGACCAACTGGCCACGTAACATTAGTCTTGCTGTTCAGCCACCATTAGAACTGAAAATAATATTGAGAAGACAGACCTTTAAAATTATTGACAGAAGGCATCACTGTGCGGATTACTAAAAGAGAAGTATGGTCGTAATTTTTCTTTTTTGCGTACCCACTAAAAAGTGTCCGATGTGGGGTGTCAGTACTGAGATATAGAAGAATACTTTTAGAAAGAAAGACAGAGGGTTTTTAAGTATACTTGAGAGTCCAACAGTTGTGGTGTTGCAGTGATCAGTGAGCCACCAGTGGACCAACGTGAAACACAGGTCAAATCAGAACATAAATGGAAAAATGTGATATGGTAGAGACCAATGGTTTCTGCCAGTGCAAACTAACATGCAATAAAATGAAAAATAACCTATAAAATGAAATAAACCTATAAAACAATGCCTAGAGCAGGAAGCCAGTCCCAATCCCACAGGACAGGAGCCACTGCTGCAGGGTGAGTGCAGGGTAGGCTGTCTCTCCATACACCTGCCCAAAGGCCTCCCTCCTCGGGGGCAGGATCTGACACCCTCCCTAGAACTCCCACCCCAAGAGATGGCCCCTGACCTCTTCCCACAATAAAAGATAAAGTAAAATTACCCCCAAAAACCAAAACAAAACATATAAAGAATTTCACAGGGATCTAGTGATAAGTAGTGTGTGTGTGTGTCTCTCTCTCTCTCTCTGTTGACAGCTGAGCATTGCCCCTCGTTTACCATTGTTCCAGGCCATGGCCTACATATCCCATAGTTAATCCACCATTGAGTGAACACATTGTAAATTACACAGACTTGTACCTCATAATAAATAATCAGGAACCATAAGACTGACTATAAAAGCATTACAAGAAACAACTCTGTGGGCTTTCTATGCCATGCTAAAAGCATACAAAAGTATAAGTCAACCTGTTCAAATATGTGGGAGTAAAGTCTGAGGTCCAGCTAACCAATTAAGGGGAAAAAATCGAAACTCTGCACCTGCAGATCTGCAAATACTACATGTGCGCCTTTACTCCGTTGCATTAGAACATAACTAAAATAATTCTCTTGCTCCACCATAAAAAAGAACACAACTTCTCATGCCATCTCTTCCAAAGCAGCAAAAACATCCTCCATATCAAAGTGCAAAAACTCATGCCAAATGAAAACATACTCCACCGCTAGCATCCCTTCCAAGCCTCGACAGCACTAAACTCCAAACTGATAGAGCAAACTAGTTTATTCAGACTAGAATGAGATTCAGGATACCAGATCAAAATCTAAAACACCAGTACACGGATCACTGGGAAGAATAGATCACAAACAACAAGATAGTTGGCTATATATCCCTATGCAGAACAATCACATAATCAAGTACATCACCATGATGAAATATGAAAAACTAAGACAGACTCTTACTAAATATCAAATCCATGACCAACTAGCAGACACAAAACGCTGTTCAAATCCAGTGAGGAATGACTGTACAACATATTTAACACAGAGATTCTACTCTAGTGTCCAAAATATAAGGGAATGTGAGAAAGGTACTTCCTCAAATGATCAGAAATGATAAAGAAAAACTGTAAGTAAGAAGAGATATGGCAGGAATTGCATTTCACTGCCAGAAAATCAAGGATAGTCAATAACAAAAGGCAATGGCATAAAACCTGAAGTGCATTATAAAACCCTGACCAGGACAGATATTTGATTTATTTTACCTATTTCTGGCAGATATCCAAGGCAGATACACTTTGGTAACACTTGTATAGCTTGTCATGAAATCAAATGGCTTGCACTGGCTTGACAGATATGAACACAGACAATTGTGCAACAAACAATTATGCAATTATTAAGGCAAGAATATTATTTTTATTGGAAATCAGAGGTGCTATTAGGCTTACAGTTGCTGGATTACAAAACTAGATTGAAGAGGTGAGAATTACATTTAGACTTAAAAATGGTGGCCATTCTAAGTTCCTGTGGAAGCAAATTCCAAAAGCCTGAGGCAGCTGCGCCTCCTGTGCAATTCCATTGTTTCTACAGAGGGGGGCGCTGTTAAGCACAATTGAGGACCCAAAGGGTGAACTAATCCTTTAGATATCTTGGTCTTAGACATTTGATGGCCTTGAAAATAATAGTCACAGATGACAGAATACCCTTTTTGTGGCTAATGTGAGTGTTCAATTTGAAAGCGGAATCCAGAAAAGAACCATAGATGGTCGAATACCTTTCTGATTTGGGGACATCCATCCTCAGTTCTTAGCAACATCATGGTGTCTCTTCAAACTCTTTCATTCTGCCTTCAAGCATAACCTGCATTTTGCTTGGATTTAACTTCAGTCACCTCTTCCCCATCCAGGTGCTGATCTCAGCTGAGTGCAGGGTTATGTTTGTGTATGATATGAACAACAAATAGAGTTGAGGATCATCTGCATATTGTTGACATTTGAGACATAGAATCTGGATTAGATGGACCACTGATCTGGTCACTACAGCAGTTTCTATGTTTCTACAGTTACACCAACAGCTCTATATAGATATTAAAGAGGACATGAGAGAGAGTGAAACCTTGTGATACCCTACAGGTGAAGCTTTTTGATGACAGAGGAGCAGTTGCCTATCAGCATCATCTGGATGTGGCCCTGAAGGAAGGTTTCAAACCATTTAAAAATATTTCTCTTTACTCCTGCTGCATCTTTAAAACTGGACAACAGTGTTCTCTGACTGACCATCTAGCATAAAGAGGAAAGATCTAAGAGTAAGAGCACTGGTATTTGTCCTTTATTAATGGATAGTTAGAGACTGTCCACAATATCCTGTCCTGGAACAGGAATGGGAATGATCTTGGATGTTGGCTTTGGACATACATACTTGGAGATAGCTCTCAATTAACTTTTTCAGAAACTTTTGCCACCGGGTGCTAGTTGACAAGGTCTGTTGCATCTCCTGAAGATTTCTATAAAGGTGGCCAGATGTATAACGTGACTTAAAATCAGGAGGTAGAGTTCCTTCTTTGAATGAGGTGTTGAAAGTCTTTGTTGGGAGAAGCATGAGGTCATGGCTTTAGTCTCCTTTGATATGTCCAAGATGTCCTATCGGGTAAACAGATCAAATTTAGGGGGGAAAGTGTCATGTAATGGGCATGTGCATGGTGACTGGATATGTTTTGGAGATTGGTAGGATTCATGAGCTTTTGGAGGTGGGCCAAGGTGTAGTAGCCATCTTGTTGTCTGGAAGCAGAGAACTCTGACCACTTTTTTTGCATGAGGTGGTATGTCCGAGAGAGTGACTGGTTACTAATATTCTCTGTGTCCACATCTAGTCCAAAGATCACATTCAAGGTGTATCTGCTATGTGGTCTGGATCAGGAATTACCTGTGAGACTCCTAACACAGAGACAGAGTGGAAATGAACTTTCTGTTTCTTGTGTCCAAGGCCCATCTCTGACATCATCTTGTAGATGTTTAGCTGTCATCTTAAGCTCAACATAGCAAAAACAGAACTCCTAAAGCTTTTCTTTCAAGTCCTCTCCCTCCTCTCTCAGTCTGTGGAAAACCTCCCTGTCCTCCCCGTCACTCAGGTCTGTACTCTGGGCATTACCTTTGACTGGCCTTCTCTCTGGATCGTCACATCCAGGCTGCATCTAACTCCTCCTTATTCTTTCCACACAACATCTCTAAGCCTTGCCTATCCATCCACAGAGCGAAAATTCTCGTCCAAGCCCTCATAATTTCATGATTACTCCAACATCCTCTTTTCTGGATTTATCACATCTTGCCTGTCTTAGATCTACTCAAAATGCTGCTGCAAAGATTATTTTCTTAGCTTGTTGCCTTGACCATGTCACCCCACTCTTTGCATCCATTCACTGGATCCCCTTTTTCCATTTCATCAAATATAAGCTACTTGTCATCACCTTCAAAGCTCTTCATGGCATATCCGGAACATACCTATCATCTCTCTTTCACTATCGAGATGTTCGCAAAAAGAAAAGGAGTACTTGTGGCACCTTAGAGACTAACCAATTTATTTGAGCATGAGCTTTCGTGAGCTACAGCTCACTTCAAGTACTCCTTTTCTTTTTGCGAATACAGACTAACACGGCTGTTACTCTGAAACCTATCGAGATGTTGTCTCCCATCTCTGATCAGGCAATGATTCATAGATTTTAAAGCCAGAAGGGACCATTGTGATCATCTAGTCAGACCTCCTATATAACATACACCATGGGACTTTATTGAATTAATTACTGCTTCAAGTCCAGCAGTTGTGGTTGAACTAGACCATATCATGTGAATCTATCTTGATTTTAAAATTTCCACTGATGGAGAATCCACCACAACACTTCGTAAGCTGTTCCAGTAATTTATCACCTTCATTGTTAAAATTTTGCACCTTCTTTCTAGACTGAGAGTATGTCTACACTAGAAACATAAGTCAAGCTATCTTAGGTCGACTTACAAACACCACAGTAATTACTGCGGTGGTATAGGTCCATACTACCCTTCTTGCGTCGGTGGTACACGTCCTCACCAAGAGCGCTTCTATTGATCTGAGAGGGACAGTGTGGGGAGCTGAGAGCCTGGTCTCTCAGCTGCACTGGCTGCTCCCTGCCAGGACCCTGGCTGCCTCACCCTGGTGGGCTGTCCCCTGCCTCTCTGCTGGGAGTGGTGGGAAGCCTCCCGGGGCTTCTAACCTCCCCATTCCCTGCTGAGGGTAGGGGGAAGGCATCCAGAATTTCTTTGCACACACCCCCACCTCCAAGCCATGAAAGAGACAGGACAACCTGGCTCCCAGCTAGGAGCTGGGAGGAAGCTGCCCACCCTTCTCAGCCTGGCTCCCAGCGGGGAGCAGGGTTCAGCCACACAGGCTTCTTGCCCCAGCTCCTTGCTGAGGGTGGGATCCATTCTCGTGCCAGCTTCCAGTCAGGATTGGGGTCCAGCTGCCCAGCTCTCCATGGGAGCTGGGGGCAGCTGGCCTCTAGCTGTCCCACTTTCTTGTCAATTTCACGGCTCCTGCCCTGAAATTCACAAGACAGCCAACAGTCAATGTAAGTAACACCCTGTCCTCACCCTAACTACACTGATATAAGCCCTATGCCTCTCATGGAGGTGCAGTTATTACGTCGGTGTAGGACGGCACTTACGCCGGCGGGCACATCATTCTAGTGTAGACATTGATATAATTAGGTCGACATAAACTGCCTTGCATCAACCTAACTCTGTAGTATAAACCAGCCCTGAATTTGTCCAGCTTCAGCTTCCAGCCATTGGTACTTATTATACCTTTGTCTGCTAAACTGAAATGTCTCTACATTATCAAATTTCCGTTCCCCATATTGGTAATTATAGACTATGATCCACTCACCCTTAAACTTCTCTTTGATAAACTACATAGATAGACTTACAGAACTCAAACACTTAAAGGCCTGTTTTCAAATTTTTTATCATTCACAGATCCCAAGACCGGAAGGGATAATTGTGATCATTTAGTCTCATCTCCTGTATAGCTTAGGCCACAGAATTTTCTCAAAATAATTCCCACAGGAGATCTTTTTAAAAAACAACCAATCTTGATATTAAAATTGTTCGCGATAGAAAATCCACCATGTCCCTTGGTAAATTGTTCCAATGGTTAATAACCCTCACTGTCAAAAATTCACATCTTATCTCCAGTCTAAATTTGTCTAGCTTCAACTTTCAGCTATTCGATTGTGTTATACCTTTCTCTGATAGATTAAAGAGCTCTTATTAAGTATTTGTTACTTATGTAGATATTTATAGACTGCAGTCAGGTCACTCCTTATCCTTCTCTTAACATAAGAACATAAGAATCACCATACTGGGTCAAACCAAAGGTCTGTCTAGCCCAGTATCCTGTCTACCGACAGTGGCCAATGCCAGGTGCCCCAGAGGGAATGAACAGAACAGGTAATTATCAAGTGATCCATCCCCTGTTGCCCATTCCCAGCTTCTGGCAAACAGAGGCTAGGGATACCATTCCTGCCCATCCTGGCTAATAGCCATTGATGGACTTATCCTCCATGAATTTATCTAGTTCTGTTTTGAACTCTATTATCATCTTGGCCTTTACAACATCCTCTGGAAAGGAGTTCCACAGGTTGATTGTGTATTGTGTGAAGAAATACTTCCTTTTGTTTGTTTTAAACCTGCTGCCTATTAATTTCATGTGGTGACCCCCTAGTTCTTGTGTTATGAGAAGGAGTAAACAACACTTCCTTATTTACTTTCTCCACACCAGTCATGATTTTATAGACCTCTATCATATCCCTGTCTTAGTCATCTCTTTTCCAAGCTGAAAAGTCCCAATCTTATTAATCTCTCCTCATATGGAAGCTGGTTCATACCCCTAATCATTTTTGTTGCCCTTTTCTGAACCTTTTCCAATTCCAAAATATCATTTTTTGAGATGGGATGACCACATCGGCACACAGTATTCAAGGTGTGAGCGTACCATGGATTTATATAGCGGCAATATGATATTTTCTGTCTTATTATCTATTCCAACATTCTGTTAGCTTTTTTGAGTGCAGCTGCACATTGAGTGGATGTTTTCGGAGAACTATCCACAATGACTCCAAGATCTCTTTCTTGAGTGGTAACAGTAATTTAGACCCCATCATTTCATATGTATAGTTGGGATTATGTTTTCAGGTGTGCATTACTTTGCATTTATCAACATTGAATTACATCTGCTATTTTTTTGCCCAGTCACCCAGTTTTGTGAGATCCCTTTGTAACTCTTCACAGTCTGCTTTGGACTTAACTATCTTGAGTAGTTTTGTATCATCTGCAAATTTTGCCACCTCACAGTTTACCCCTTTTTCCAGATCATTTATGAACATGTTTAATAGGACTGGCCCCAGTACAGACCCCTGGGGGACACCACTATTTACCTCTCTCGATTCTGAAAACTGACCATTTATTCCTACCCTTTGTTTCCTGTCTTTTAACCAGTTACCAGTCCATGAGAGGACCTTCCCTCTTCCCTCTTATGCTTACTTGGCTTAAGAGTCTTTGTTGAGGAACCTTGTCAAAGGCTTTCTGAAAGTCTAAGTACACTATATCCACTGGATCCCCCTTGTCTACATGCTTGTTGACCCCCCCAAAGAATTCTAGTAGATTGGTGAGGCATGATTTCCTTTTACAGAAACCATGTTGACTCTTCTCCAATTACGTTCGTCTACATGTCTGACAACTCTGTTCTTTACTATAGTTTTAACCAGTTTGCCTAGTACTGAAGTTAGGCTTACTGGCCTAATTGCTGGGATCACTTCTGGAGCATTTTTTAAAAATTGGTGTTACATTAGTTATCTTCCAATCATCTGGTACAGAAGCTGATTTAAATGATAGGTTACATACCACAGTTAGTTCTGCAATTTCACATTTGAGTTCCTTCACAACTCTTGGGTGAATACCATCTGGTCCTGGTGACTTATTTCTCTTTAGTTTATCAATTTGTTCCAAACCCTCCTCTAATGACACCTCAGTCTGGGACAGTTCCTTAGATTTGTCACTTAAAAAGAATGACTCAGGTTTGGGAATCTCCCTCACATCCTCAGGTGTGAAAAGCGATGCAAAGAATCCATTTAGTTTCTCCGCAATAGCCTTATCGTCCTTAAGAGCTCCTTTAGTATCTTTATCATCCAGTGGCCCTACTGGTTGTTTAGCAGGCTTCCTGCTTCTGATGTACTTTAAAAAACTGATTTTGTTAAGCTAAATAGCTTTTTAAGCTACATAGATTGAGGTCTTTGAGTCTATCATTATAAGGTATGTTTTCAAATACTTTAATCATTGTCATCACTCTTCTCTGAGCCATCTCCAATTTAGAATCATAGAATCATAGAATAGCAGGGTTGGAAGGACCTCAGGAGGTCATCTAGTCCAACCCCCTGTTCAAAGCAGGACCAATCCCCAACTAAATCATCCCAGCCAGGGCTTTGTCAAGTCTGACCTTAAAAACCTCTGAGGAAGGAGATTCCACCACCTCCCTAGGTAACCCATTCACCACCCTCCTAGTGAAAAAGTTTTTCCTAACATCCAACCTCAACCTCCCCACTGCAACTTGAGACCATTACTCCTTGTTCTGTCATCTGCTACCACTGAGAACAGTCTAGATCCATCCTCTTTGGAACCCCCTTTCAGGTAGTTGAAAGCAGCTATCAAATCCCCCCTCATTCTTCTCTTCTGCAGACTAAATAATCCCAGTTCCTTCAGCCTCTCCTCATAAGTCATGTGTTCCAGCCTGCTAATAATTTTTGTTGCCCTCTGCTGGACTCTTTCCAATTTTTCCACATCCTTCTTGTAGTGTGGGGCCCAAAACTGGACCAGTACTCCTGATGAGGCCTCACTAATGTCGAATAGAGGGGAACGATTACGTCCCTCAATCTGCTGGCAATGGCCCTACTTATAGAGCCCAAAATGCCATTGGCTTTCTTGGCAACAAGGGCACACTGTTGACTCGTATCCAGCTTCTTGTCCACTGTAACCCCTAGGTCCTTTTCTGCAGAACTGCTGCCGAGCCATTCGGTCCCTAGTCTGTAGCAGTGCATGGGATTCTTCCGTCCTAAGTGCAGGACTCTGCACTTGTCCTTGTTGAACCTCATCAGATTTCTTTTGGCCCAAACCTCTAATTTTTCTAGGTCCCCCTGTATCCTATCCCTACCCTCCAGGCTATCCCAGTTTAATGTCATCTGCAAACTTGCCGAGGGTGCAATCCACACCAAGGATTTCCCCAACCCCCGCCCCCTCCCCGCCAAGTTTTGTGAACTAGTTATATGCAGTGTTGCCTGTTTAGTGATTGTTTGGAAATGTGAATTTAAATTGAAACATTAATACACACTTTAAAAGCATATACAGTGTCTGATAAAATATGTGTATCTGAAAAAGTATAATAGATTTGAAAAGTATAAACATAGACTAGCTTCCTTATACAGCTGTTGTTTTTTATGACAATGTGAGTGCATTCATTTCGGTGATGTTGGCCAACCTAATAATTTCAAATTATTATTTGTAAGCAAAGTCTAAATGAGCCCTCCCTGACAGCTAGTGATGAGCTGGGGCTGGGGGGAAAGGCTTCAAGACCAGATTGTATTTACATTCACACCTAATCTACCTAGGTATCCAGCAAGCTGAGCTGCGTTGCCCAAGTGATAGATTTTGGCTGGGGTTGGATTACAAATCACTTGAATGCGGGCGGGGGGGGGAATGAAATGTTGTTATTGTCTGAGTAAAGGGCAGTAGAAGTGCACTTAGCCTGTGCCGATTGAGGGCATCAAGAGAGAGGGTGGGGACAGGTGTTTTGCTTGATGGTCTGCCTGAGTCACAAGTACTATTTGACCAGCCCCTCTCCACTGTTTAAAGACAGAGCTGATTAGGCTCCATAGAGAGTCTTTCGTTTTGTTTAGTGACCACTACAGCTGAAATCAGGTCTAAGTGCTTCGACCTGCTGTGGGACAGTGTTTCTGTGGAAGAGACAGCCCAGTCTGCACTAGCAGTGAGGTTCCCCAAATGAGAGCTCAGCTGAAATCACTGAGAGCTGGGAGGAACTTCAAGAGACCAACTAGGAGAGGTCACAGGGGCAGGTGGCAGCAGAAGGTGACGGCGCAGGGCCATGGGCAACAGAGCGATGGAGTGAACGGTGGCACAACAAACAACAGTGGCCAGAGCGAACAGTGAGCAGCTGGAGGAACGAGCAAGGTGCCTTCTTGCCCCCCACCTGAGAGGTGAACTCATGTAAAAGCACCTCTGAATTCTGTGTCTCCACTGATCAAGGACAACACTGGTGAGTGTTCATGAGGCTGTTAAGAATGCTGGATATACAACACAGTTCATGCGAATAAACATGGCTGTGGCATCATACTTTCTATTTAAGCAAGAGATACCACACACTACGAACTGGAGGCCAATGTTAAGTGCTTTGTCACTTGTTCATCCTGAAGTTGAACACTGGTTCTGAACAAAACCAGCAAATGCTCGCTGTCTTGCTGCAAGAAACTCCACTGACCCGCTAGATGCATGTGGTGCAACAGTGAAAGACTCAACAGTTGAAAAAGTGAAGAACTCTCTCCCCACAAAAAAAATGTTCATACATGGCTGATGAACGCACCAGTGCAAATGGGCATCAAGTATTAAGTCACTGTGTATGTTATCTGTATGTCAGGGGTAGGCCAGTAGATGTATTTCTAGATGTTCAAGTCATAGAAGACACATCGGCTGCATCTGTGACAACCCACATCTTAGAAGAGTTAAATCCTTGTCAATTGGATCCCAAACAGATGGCTGCTTGTGCATTTGATGGAGGTGCAAACTTCTCTAGAAGACATGGTAGAGTACAAGCTTTGCTCAGAGAAAAGTGTAACCCTAATCTCTCCTATACACAGTGCAGAGGCCATCTACTCCAACTAGCGCTTGTACAAGCTGCAGACTCCTCAAAAGACATTTAAAAAGCTATAAATGTAATGTCTTCATTATATTCTTTTTTCAGCAAGAGTCCAAAAAGACTGAATATCTTGGAAAATATAGAAGATACACTGGGACTGAAGTTCAAATTAGTCCAACCTAGGAAAACCCTCTGGCTTTCTCATGAGTGATCCTTGGCTGTTGTATTAAAATTACGCCAGCCATTATTACTGGCTTTGGAAAGTATCTACCAAGATGGGATGGATCTAAGTAGTGAGTCTGGTGGATTACTTTAGCTACTACGTTCAGAGAAGACTATTGGCATTCTCTCCCTTGTAAGTCTACTGTTGAAACCACTTGGGTCATTAAATAATGCCATCCAGGCTTCTGCTACAACAGTAGTAGATCTTTGTCCAGCAATAGAAGCTACATTTGGATCAATCAGAGAACTATCCATTGAAAAAGTACTGGAAGAAGCAAAGACTTCAGTCCAGAAGTTGAGTAATGAAGGCATTTATATTGAATCCTTAACTGAAGAGGACAAGAAGTGTTTGTTAAGACAACTGAAAAAATACACAGACTTGATTCTTAAAAATCTACAACAGCGACTTATAGATTCTACTCAACCTCTACATAGCTTTTACAGATCCCTGTCCTATAAAACACTGATAGTTGAGTGGAGTGAGGCACTACCAGCCATGGGGCTGCCATGTGCTCAGGACAGAATAGAGAATTTGAACACACAGTGGAATATCATACGACGAATGAATGAAGATTTGACTTAAACTTCTTTTTTATCATCACTAGTGGCTTGACCCAATCTTTGTGCTATGTTTCCTGGGATGAAAGAAGTAGAAATTCATCTCTTGTTACTCCCAGTCACAACAGCTATAGTTGAGCATTCTTTTGCCTCATTGAATAGAATTTTGTGTTCTGAAAGAAGTTGCCTTCTGCCTGATCATGTGAATGAACAAATGAGCATATAAATTGAAGGAATGGAAGTACCGGACACATGAGAAGCCACCAAAGATGAATGCATTGCATTCAAGAAGTTCATTAACAGAGTTGTGCAAAATTATAACAAGAAACCAAGAAGGATGAAGTTGTAGTACATCATAGAAGGCTTGAGTAGCCAACTTTAATTTTTGTGATGATTTTAAAACATGAGTTAAATCTAATTAAATGGTCATGAAATATTTTTCAGTTTTTACTATGGTGCCATGGAGCCACCTTCACCCTCACGGTCTAACCCCCATCGGCCCTGACCCCCCTCTCCCCCCCGCAAATTCGAACACCCCACCTAATTTCGTTTCCTAGGGAAAATACTGGTCAACGCCATCCTGCATATCATTAATGAAGATATTGAACAAAACCAGCGCCAGGTCTGACCCTTGGGGCACTCCGCTTGATACCAGCTGCCAACTAGACATGGAGCCATTGATCACTACCTGTTGAGCCCAACAATCTAGCCAGCTTTCTATCCACCTTATAGTCCGTTCATCCAGCCCATACTTCTTTAACTTGCTGGCAAGAATACTGTGGGAGACCGTGTCAAAAGCTTTGCTAACGTCAAGGAATAACACATCCACTGCTTTCCCCTCATCCACAGAGCCAGTGATCTTATCATAGAAGGCAATTAGGTAAGTCAGGCATGACTTGGTCAGGCCCTTGGTGAATCCATGCTGACTGTTCGTGATCACTTTCCTCTCTTCTAAGTGCTTCAGAATTGATTCCTAGAGGACCTGCTCCATGATTTTTCCAGGGACTGAGGTGAGGCTGACTGGCCGGTAGTTCCCAGGATCCTCCTTCTTTCCTTTTTTAAAGATGGGCACTATATTAGCCCTTTTCCAGTCTTCTGGGACCTCCTCCGATCACAATGAGTTTTCAAAGATAATGGCCAATGGCTCTGCAGTCACATCCGTCAACTCCTTTGGCAATCTTGGATGCAGTGCATCCAGTCCCATGGACTTGTGCTTGTCCAGCTTTTCTAAATAGTCCCAAACCACTTCTTTCTCCACAGAGGGCTGGTCACCTCCCCCCATGCTGTGCTGCCCAGTGCAGCAGTCTGGGAGCTGACCTTGTTCATGAAGACAGAGGCAAAAAAAGCATTAAGTATATTAGTTTTTTCCACATCCTCTGTCACTAGGTTGCCTCCCTCATTCAATAAGGGGCCCACACTTTCCTTGGCTTTCTTCTTGTTGCTAACATACCTGAAGAAACCCTTCTTGTTACTCTTAACATCTCTTGCTAGCTGCAACAAGTGTGATTTGGCCTTCCTGATTTCACTCCTGCATGCCTGAGCAATATTTTTATACTCCTCTCTGGTCATTTGTCCAATCTTCCACTTCTTGTAAGCTTCTTTTTTGTCTTTAAGATCAGCAAGGATTTCACAGTTAAGCCAAGCTGGTTGCCTGCCGTATTTACTATTCTTTCTACACTTCAGGATGGTTTGTTCCTGCAACCTCAGTAAGGATTCTTTAAAATACAACCAGCTCTCCTGGACTCCTTTCCCCATCATGTTGTTCTCCCAGGGGATCCTGCCCATCAGTTCCCTGAGGGGGTCAAAGTCGGCTTTTCTGAAGTTCAGGGTCCGTATTCTGCTGCTCTCCTTTCTTCCTTGTGTCAGGATCCTGAACTCGACCATCTCATGGTCACTGCCTCCCAGGTTCGCATCCACTTTTGCTTCCCCTACTAATTCTTCTCGGTTTGTGAGCAGCAGGTCAAGAAGATCTGTGCCCCTAGTTGGTTCCTCCAGCACTTGCATCAGGAAATTGTCATCCTTCTTGAACTGTGGGCATCAGAACTGGATACAGAACTCCAGCAGCTGTTGCACCAGTGCCAAATGTAGAGGAAAAATAGCCTGTCTACTGATACTCAAGATTCCCCTTTTTATGCATCCCAAGATCACATTAGCTCTTTTGGCCACAGTATCACATTGGGAACTCTCGTTCAGCTGTTTATCCATCCTGACCCCCAAATCTTTTTCAGAGTCACTGCCTCCCAGGATAGAGTACACCATCCTATAAGTATGGTCTACATTATTTGTTCCTAGATGTATACATTTACCTTTAGCCATATTAAAACGCATTGTGTTTACTTGCACTCAGTTTATCAAGCAATCCAGCTCGCTCTGGATCAGTGACCTGTCCTCTTCATTATTTGCCACTCCCCCAATTTTTCTGTCATCTGGAAACTTTATCAGTGATGATTTTATATTTGCTTCCAGCTCATTGATAAAAATGTTAAATAGCATAGGGCTAAGAACTGATTCCTGCAGGACACCACTGAAAACAGACCCAATAAATGATAACTCTCCATTTAAAGTCATATTTTGAGACCTATCAATTGGCCAGTTTTTAATCCATTGAATGTGTGCTAAGTTAATTTTATATTTTTCCAGAATTTTAATCAAGATGTTGTGCAGTACAAAGTCAAAGTCCTTACAGAAGTCAAAGTACATTACATCAACACTGTTATCTTTGGCAAGCAAACATATAATCTCATAAAAAAAATATCAAGTTGGTTTGATAGGATCTATAGTCCATAAACCCATGATAATTGTCATTAATTACATTACCATCTTTTAATTCTTTATTAATAGAATCCCCTATGAGCCACTCCATTATTTTGCCAGGGATCAATGTCAGGCTGACAGGCCCATAAATATTCAGGTCATCTCATTTACCATTTTTTAAAATTGGCACAGCACCAACTTTCTTCCAGTCTTTTGGAACTTCCCCAGTGCCCCAAGACTTACTGAAAATCAGTGTTAATGGTCCAGCACACACCTCAGCCAGCTATTTTACAAATTTTGGATGCAAGTTATCTAGACCTACTGATTTTAAAATGTCTAACTTTAGTAGCTTCTGTTTAACATCTGCCACAGATACTAATAGAATGGAAAGAGTGTTATCTTCATCATATGATGAGACTATATAATCTGCTTTTCCCCAAGTACAGAACAGAAAGATATATTGAACAGCCTTTTCTGCTTTACTATTGCTAATTGTACCATTTCCATCTAGTAATGGACCCAATACTATTGTCAGGATTCTTTTTGTTCCTAATGTATTTAAGAAAACTCCTTTTTATTGTCCTTCATTCAGCTGGCCATAGATTTCTCTATTTGTCATTTTGCTTCCCTTATCAACTTTCTACCATTCCTAACTTCTGATTTATATTCATTACTATCAACTTCCCCTTTCTTCTATTTGTTATATATTATTTTTCTATTTTTATAATTCCCTTCCCCTCTAAACCACGTCAGTTTTTTAACCAGCATGGCCTTCCTCTGTTGAGGGATTGTGGCTTTTTGGGCATCTAATAAGGTGTTCTTAAATGATTCCCAAATATCATTCACATTTTTCTGATTAAATTTGTGACTGTTCACTGAACCTTTTCCATTTTTTCAAGATCCTTCCTGAAGTGTGGATACCAGAACCAGACACTGTATTCCAGAAGCAGTTTCATCAGTGCCAAATACAGAAGTTTGTCCTCACCCATAACTATTTCACATTTGGGGACAATGTATACCTTCAAATCAGCGGCACTGCCATGGGTACCCGCATGGCCCCACAGTATGCCAACATTTTTATGGCTGACTTAGAACAACGCTTCCTCAGCTCTCATCCCCTAATGCCCCTACTCTACTTGCGCTACATTGATGACATCTTCATCATCTGGACCCATGGAAAAGAAGGGGGACACCATCATAGGGCCTAATCACATCAGCCACACTATCAGAGGCTCGTTCACCTGCACATCTACCAATGTGATATATGCCATCATGTGCCAGTAATGCCCCTCTGCCATGTACATTGGCCAAAATGGACAGTCTCTACGTAAAAGAATAAATGGACACAAATCAGATGTCAAGAATTATAACATTCAAAAACCAGTCAGAGAACACTTCAATCTCTTTGGTCACTCGATTACAGACCTAAAAGTGGCAATTCTTCAACAAAAAAACTTCAAAAACAGACTCCAATGAGAGACTGCTGAATTGGAATTAATTTGCAAACTGGATACAATTAACTTAGGCTTGAATAAAGACTGGGAGTGGATGGGTCATTACACAAAGTAAAACTATTTCCCCATTTCCGCCCCCCCCCCGCCCCCGGCTGTTCCTCAGACGTTCTTGTCAACTGCTGGAAATGGCCCACCTTGATTATCACTACAAAAGGTCCCACCCCCCACCCCCGCTCTCCTGCTGGTAATAGCTCATCTTACCTGATCACTCTCATTACAGTGTGTATGGTAACACCCATTGTTCCATATTCTCTGTGTATATAAAATCTCCCCACTGTATTTTCCACTGTATGCATCCAATGAAGTGAGCTGTAGCTCACGAAAGCTTATGCTCAAATAAATTGGTTAGTCTCTAAGGTGCCACAAGTCCTCCTTTTCTTTTTGCGGATACAGACTAACACGGCTGCTACTCTGAAACCAGTCAAAATTAAGGCAGAAATTAGAAGTAAAAAAGTAACATATAAAAATGGGAAAAGGGGGAAAAGATAGCAACCAATATAAATGCAATGTTATGAAGTATAGAACACTGATATGGGAATCTAAACATATCATGAAAAAATCTGTGGCTAGCAGGGCTAAGGAAAATAAGGAGTTTTTAACTATATTAGGAACAAAAGAAATTCTAACAATGCTATAGGCCCATTACTAGTTGGAAATGGTAAAACTGCTAATAATGATGCAAAAAAGGCAGACATGTTAAATAAATATTTCTGTTCCATATATGGAAAGAAGCAGGATGATGTACTTGTATCACATGAGGATGACAAAATATTTTCCAGTCTATTAATAACCTAGGAAGATGTTAAATGGCATCTACAAGGAATAAACATTTTAAAATCAACAGGCCCAGATAACTTGCACCCAAGAGTTCTAAAAGACCTGGCTGAGGAGATCTCTGGCCCATCTGAAGTTCAGGTTAATACATCTTAGAATACTGGGAAAATTCCAGAAGACTGGAAGAGGGCTAAGGTGCCAATATTTAAAAAGGGCAAGTGGGATGACCCAGGTAACAATAAGCTGGTTAACCTGACATCAATTCCAGGAAAAATGGAAAAACTGATACCAGATTCAATTAATAAAGAATTAAAGGACAAGAATATAATTAATGCCAATCAACATGAAAAATGGATTTTTGCAAACTAGATTAATTCTTTGAAGAGATTACAAATTTGGTTGATAAAGGTAATTGTGTAAGTATAATATACATAGACTTTAGTAAGGCATTTGACTTAGTACCACATGCCATTCTGAGTAAAACATTAGCACTGTACCATAGCAATAAATCAAGTTAGATGGATTAAGAACTGGCCAACTGACATATCTCAAAAAGTAATCATCAATGGGGAACCCTGAATGGGAGATTTCTAGTGGGGTTCTGCAAGGGTTGGTATGAAGCCCAACGTGATTTAAACTTTCATCTGTGATCTGGAAGTAAATATTAAAACTGCTAATTAAATTTACAGATTTTATGTATTCTCTCAGGTAATTGGTTAAGACTTTAAATAGTGTAGGGCCAAAAACTGATCATTGTGGGACCCCATTAGAAATGCAAACCCCCTGGATGAGGATTCCCATTTTCCATTACATTGTGAGACTTGTCAGTTAGCCAGTTTTTAATCAATATGTGTGCTGTGTTGATTTCATATCATTCAAGTTTCTTAATCTAAATGTCATGAAATATTAAGTCAAATGCCTTACAGAAGTCTAAGAATATTACATCAACACTATTACCTTTATCAATCAAACTTGTAATCTCATCAAAAAGAAATCAAGTTAGTAGGATAGGCTCTATTTTCTATATGCCCATATTGATTGGCATTAATTATACTGCCCTCCTTTAATTCTTTTCCTGTATCAGTCATTCCATTATTTTGCTCAGGATTGATGTTAGGCTGACTGGACTACATTTTCCCAGTCTCCACACTTGCCCTTTTGAAATACTGGCACATTAGCTTTCTTCCAGTCCCCTGAAATGTCCTCAGTGATGCAAGAGTTACTGAAAATCAATATTAATGGTCCAGAGAGTTCCTCAGCCTGCTCTTTTGAAACTCTTGAATGCAAAGTATCTAGATCTGCTGATTTAAAAATGTCTTACTTTAGTAGCTGCTGTTTCATATTATCCTCAGTTACTGTTGGAATGGAAAGTATTTTATTATCATTACATAGTATGACTATATAGAATCATAGAACTAGAAGGGACCTCGAAAGGTCATCTAGTCCAGTCCTCTGCACTCGAGGCAGGACTAAGTATATCAACTGGCTTTTTCCCAAATATGGAACAGAAATATTTATTGAAAAGTTCTGCATTTTCTGCATTATTATTGAGAAATTTTTTCATTTCCATGTAGCAATGGACCAATAACATTGTTAGGATCCCTTTCAGTGCAAATATACTTTAAAAACTCCTGATTGTCCTTCATTCTGCTGGCCATAGATTTCTCCTTGTGTCTTTTTCCTTTCCTTATCGATTTTCTACAATTTATAACTTCTATGTATTATATATTAATTATAACTATATTGCTATCAACTACACCTTTTTTCCATTTGTTATACATTGTTTCTTCAATATCAGCATGGGCGGGGGAGAGAACCTTTTGTAGTGATAAACACCCATTTTTTCATGGTTTATGTGTATAAAAACATCTTATGTATTTTCCACAGTATGCATCCGATGAAGTGAGCTGTAGCTCACGAAAGCTTATGCTCAAATAAATTGGTTAGTCTCTAAGGTGCCACAAGTACTCCTTTTCTTTTCGCGAATACAGACTAACATGGCTGTTACTCTGAAACCTGTTTCTTCATAGTTACTCTTACTTCCCTCCTAAACCAGGCTGCAGCTCCACTGTTATGGCCTCCTTCCCTCACTCACCAGGCAGGAGTGTGGGAGCTGTCCCCAGCCAGGAACTGTTCAGCTACACCCCACAGCAGGGGGCTCATCTTCCTTCTTGCAGTTGCTGGGCCAGGACTGCAGCTTCCCCTGCACCTTGCACCCCAGTACTCTGGGCCTCTTGGCTGTGTAGGGAATCACCTGCAGCCCCTGCTATCAGCGCTGCCCTAACCCAAACCCCAACCCTAACTCCCTCCATTAGTTTCCAGCAACTGTAAAAATAAAAACAGATCAAAATTTAAAAAAAGAAAACTAAAAATAGATAATAGAAAGATTATTTTAAAAATAAAAATTGATATGAATAATCAAAAGTAGAAAAAAGTAAAAACCAAATTCTGTCAACCCTACCTATCATGCTGACCAATGTTGTTTCATTGTTTCCTCACTGGCAATTCACTGCTATCTCCAACAATGCCTCCTTCAATTCCCTTATTAATCCTTTGTTCTTCAGACATCTGAAGATGAGAAAAAAATCCAGATTACCAGTAATTTCTGTTTGGTTATACATGTTGAAGTCTTTAAACCACGATTTGAGGACTTCAATAGCTCAGACATAGGTGAGAGGTTTTTCGCAGGAGGGGGTGGGTGAGATTCTGTGGCCTGTGTTGTGCAGGAGGTCGGACTAGATGATCATAATGACCTTAGTATCTATGAATCTGTGAATTCAGATGATTTTGTATTTCCTGGTTCCTTTCTAGAATTCCAGAATGGAGAACTATATTAATGCTATTCTGCCTCTTCTCTTATCTCGTCAAGACTTCCTGTGTTCTAAATATCCTAAGGAAGCAAGGTCGGTCATCTCAGGCCTATTGATGCAGTCTACCTACCAGACTGAAGCCTGTATAGCCAAGTGCTAGGCAATCAGATACACGTTTGCAAGAGAAAAGGAGCCTTTGCTTCAGGAGGTGATGAAGCAGAGGTATTAATCTTGCATTTAGCTATATTAAAATGAATGTTGTTCAAGTGAGAGTATTTTACTATGTAATCCAGATCACTCTGTAGAAATGACTGGTCCTTACCATTTACCACTCCACCAATTTTTGTTATCTTCTATAAATTTTACCAGCTTCCAGATCACTGAAAAAGAAATTAAATAGTATTGGACCAAGACCTCACTAGAAATTCCCCCATTGCACAGTGGTTCCATAACTACTGTTACTTTCTGAGGTCTATCAGTTATCCAGTTTTTAATCTAATATGTGCTGCATTGATTTTGTATAGTGCTAATATTTTAATCAGAAAATTATGCTAATTTATTCTCTGGCCATCAAATACTTTTCATTCCCTCCCCACACCAGAATGGAGTACAATCGAAAATGCTGATCAACATAAAATTAGTCAATGCTTTCCGTAGAGATTATTTTTGAGAGTTTGGGGGTTTTTAGCTATGTTCTCCAAGTGGCCTGTCTCCACTGTTGCAATGTTTTCTAGGTGGCTCAACTCAGAATCTCCTTCTCCTCATCCCTACCAGGGAAGGAGGGAGCTTGTAGCCATTTTAGTGGCTGTCTCCCCAGGCCTTGGCTGCTGTGTTGTTCTCCAGACAGCCCAGCTGCCCAGCCTATAATTCTGCTGCTCTCACTCCCTGGCTGCAAGCTGAAACCAGCTCTGATTCTCTGTCACCTTCCAGCCAGGTTGAATAGAACAGCACAGGACATGGACTCTAATCCAATTATGTCCCCTTGCAGGAAAAACTGGAGAGCAAGAGGCAGCTGCAGACAAGTCCTGGCAGGCAGGGAGACAGGAAACAAAATGCTGAGTGCCTGGCTGCAGCAAAAATCCTGAATTCTGTAGCATCTTGTAGAAATACCAGATTCTGCAGCCACCTAAGAGTTCTTCAGGCCCTGAGTAAAAGGGGCAGTTCACGTATCTTAGAGTTACTGTTTCAGTACCCCAACAGATTCAGGTAGATATCACTACATCAGTTAACACTCTATTCGTATTACCACGTTTATGTCTGTAACCATAAGGGCTAAAAAGGTAATTTTTTAAAAATGTAAGATGAAATCTTAAAGATGAAATCTTTAAGCAAGATGTAAATTTCACAGCTGCAAAATCACAAAATACATGAGGCCATCGTTACAGGTCAGCCCTTTTAGCTCTAGTGGTAAATGCCTTTGGATTTTAAACAGAAAATCCAGGGTTCTAATCCCAGTGCCTCAGGTGAGCATGTGATCTAGGTATTGTCTGCTGGCTGCACTACATAGATTAATATATATCCAAAGTGGATGGACTTCACAGAGCAAACTGCCTTTCTCTGATTCAAAGTGAATCTTTAACAAGAGATGGGAGACAATTACAGTTAAATGTGGGAAGTATCAAAACTTTGGTTAAAAAAGATACAAAGTACTATAATCCATTTGTAAAACTAATTGCACACACACCTCTCTCCCTGCTGCTGTGGAAAATTAGCAGTGGAACTGGGAAATGTTTAAAGACCCTTGCATTCCAAGCATTCTTTCTCCTCATTGTAGTTGACTTGCTGCTTATGAAAGTGAGGGATTAGCAGCACTGTCTAAACCAGGTACAGTGGGAAGAAAGCCATTATCTTTGAAAACTCGTGGCGAACCGGGGAAGTCCCGGATGACTGGAAAAAGGCTAATGTAGTGCCAATCTTTAAAAAAGGGAAGAAGGAGGATCCTGGGAACTACAGGCCAGTCAGCCTCACCTCAGTCCCTGGAAAAATCATGGAGCAGGTCCTCAAAGAATCAATCCTGATGCACTTGCATGAGAGGAAAGTGATCAGTAACAGCCGGCATGGATTCACCAAGGGAAGGTCATGCCTGACTAATCTAATCGCCTTTTATGATGAGATTACTGGTTCTGTGGATGAAGGGAAAGCAGTGGATGTATTGTTTCTTGACTTTAGCAAAGCTTTTGACACGGTCTCCCACAGTATTCTTGTCAGCAAGTTAAGGAAGTATGGGCTGGATGAATGCACTATAAGGTGGGTAGAAAGCTGGCTAAATTGTCGGGCTCAACGGGTAGTGATCAATGGCTCCATGTCTAGTTGGCAGCCGGTATCAAGTGGAGTGCCCCGAGGGTCGGTCCTGGGGCCGGTTTTATTCAATATCTTCATAAATGATCTGGAGGATGGTGTGGATTGCACTCTCAGCAAATTTGCGGATGATACTAAACTGGGAGGAGTGGTAGATACGCTGGAGGGTAAGGATAGGATACAGAAGGACCTAGACAAATTGGAGGATTGGGCCAAAAGAAATCTGATGAGGTTCAATAAGGATAAGTGCAGGGTCCTGCAGATGACAGAACGAGGAGTAATGGTCTCAAGTTGCAGTGGGGGAGATTTAGATTGGATATTAGGAAAAACTTTTTCACTAAGAGGGTGGTGAAACACTGGAATGCGTTACCTAGGGAGGTGGTAGAATCTCCTTCCTTAGAGGTTTTTAAGGTCAAGCTTGACAAAGCCCTGGCTGGGATGATTTAACTGGGAATTGGTCCTGCTCGAGCAGGGGGTTGGACTAGATGACCTTCAGGGGTCCCTTCCAACCCTGATATTCTATGATTCTATGATTCTAAAGCTTCAGGCCCCCAGCTTGGCCATTGTACTTGCAGCCCAAACTGCTATTCTTGTCTTGTGCTCCCACCCTACAGCTCCACTAATGCATGTCAGTCCTGGCTATTGTTGCCCTGTGCTTTCTCTTTCAGCTCAACCAATGCCTCAGAACCTCCGCAGTATTCCCACACCGGGCCTTTCCTAAACAGAGACATTGAGACAGAGAAATTGGTCCAAAAAGATATTATTACCTCACCCACCTTGTCTCTCTAGATTAGGTCTGTCACACACTGTCACAGGTAAAGTTCTTGTGTGGATGCTCAGAGGACTTCCATAGCTGCAGATGGGAATAGATCCCCTTTGTGAGTGCTGCTGTCTGACACAGTTCATAGAATGTTTAGCTCCATTTCTTTACTATTATTTTTAGATTTTTTGCTACATGAGATAAATGAGTCAGTCGTGCTGAAAAAGGCGATTGAGACTGGGAATGGTAAGAACAGACCTTTGGAGATGGCACTACTTGGAGGCAAATCATAGCAGTCAGGTTTGGGGCCTGATTTTCAGAAAGTCTGAGCACTCACAGCTCTAGTTAATGTCAATGGGAAGTGGAGGTGCTTAGCATCCCTGAAAATCCAGCCAGGCAGGTACTTGGAGGCAGGTACTTGGTGCTGTGAGTCTGAGATTGTATTGATCTGTGTTTTCTCTGCTGCTGTCACCTGTAGGGTATAAATGGGGGTTTCCCAAAGAGGCACAGTTGGCTGGAATATTGGTGAAACCAGTTCACACAACAAGAAGTTGTACTCTTCCGAGCATGATCCTTCTTTTCTGCATAACATACATACTACTGCAATGGTTGCATTATAAAAGTGATTGGAGTGGACTTGGCAGAATTCTAGTGGTAATGCACCATATTTTTCCTGAATTGGACCTTAAATTTGGACATCCCTTCAAATGTAACAGTAACTTAGAATTATTTTTCTTTTGCATTGTCCCATGTGTTGGAATGTGCTATGGGCTACACGATAAGGAGTCTGTAACAGCGAACTCTTCTGCTTACCCACCTTATTAACAGGTATTAGAATTTGCAAAATTTTATGCAGGGATTTAACGGCTGCCACAAGGGTTGGTCAACAGAAGAGCCCTAACCCTTATTGTAGAGCTCTGTGATGCAGTCATCTAGTCCCCAGATAGCTCTGATTCTCTTATCTTTCCATGGTCCAAGAAAAATCATGTTGGTGGTGCTTTGGAAGCAAAACATGATGCAGCGAATCAGCAGAAAGTCCCAGAAGTTAGTGTAAGTGTCCCTTGAGTCTGCAATCACATTCCAAGAACCAGGTGGTGGGAGCTGGGCATGTTGCTTTCCAACACCTTTGGAACCATTCCAGCTTTTTACAATCTCCCCTTCCCAGCAGTTTGTGTTGTCTTTCCAAACAGAAACTTTTCAAACTTGTTTTAAAATATTCTTTTCTTTTGAATTTGAAGCACATTGTGTGTGAATCTTCAAATAAACATTTGTTCGAGTAAGTGCAAAATTGTACCAAACAGTCACTTCCAGTGGACATGCTGAAAACTGATTGTGGGATTTATTTGAGTTTTGTGATGGTGGTGGTGGCGGGGGAGCATAGGGGGTGTTTTCCCCTTGAAATGCGATTGTATTTGTACCTGGATTAAGCTCTCCTGTATTAGTGCTGACATTTTTAAAGATGAAAAACAGCACACCAAAGCATGGAAAGGGTAAAAATGAGTGTGAAATGGCATTTGGCCAATGTTTATGAATCATTGACTATGATCATAAAATCATAAAAAATAATCACCAAAAGGTAAATAAATTA
Organism: Lepidochelys kempii; assembly: GCF_965140285.1. Lineage (NCBI taxonomy): Eukaryota > Metazoa > Chordata > Testudines > Cheloniidae > Lepidochelys > Lepidochelys kempii. The sequence continues at coordinate 42,732,144 of NC_136391.1, forward strand.
CCTAGTTTACTACTTATTCTCATGTGCAGTTTGACACAAAAGCTGAAGCCATGAATGATTTATGCCTGTTTTAGCAATAATACTCATTTTACTGAAAGATGGTCAGCACTAAGTTGTGCTCAGAGCTCATTGCCAGTTGTCAAAAGGTTAATGTTTCAGCAGCAATACATTAAATTATGAATAATACCAGTCCCAAAATGGAAGGTTATTAGTTCAGTCTGCTTAATTAGACCTGCTAGAACTTTGCCATCAACTAGCAGTACCCATCTCTACAGTGTGATAATAGGGTTAGAAAATCAGCTGCCAAAACAAGGGAGTTCATATAACCTGACCCTTCATCATGGCATCTTCTGGGACTTTGTTCTTGTGAGACCCTGGGTAACTCCAAGTGGTTAATCAGCACCTCTGAAGTTACAGCCCAGCTAATGCCCACACTGAACAGAGTTTCCAATTTTATAGTGTTCATGGATACTAAAAGACACAAAGGAGTAATAGTAGGATAATGACGCCAAAAGGGAAGGATCTCCTCGTCCTGGTGGCCAATTCTCCTGCCAAAGGATGTGAATAACTCTGATAAACTTTGAGAGCTACATGTATAATTTAATGATCCCAGGACTTGTGGATTCAAATATGGTTTCAGTCACTCACATGTTAAATTAGTTTGTTTTCAGCCTTGTCCCAAATATTGGATGTCTGGCTACATCTCCAGTTTGTCATGAGAAAGAGACAGCCCAGCACATATCTGAAGCCAAGTGTATACCAGAGTGAAGGCCTCTCCACAAGACGTCCAGAACTGAAATAGCAGGGGTCCATAAATCAAAACTGAAGCAGAGCTGGAGCGGGGAAGTGTCCCAGGTCTGGAATAGTAGGGTGATGCAAGTCAGGATAGCAGGGGGGAGTTAGTGGGTGTTGGTCAATTTATTTGCATAACATCTGCCAGCCTCAAGACTGGTTCTAGCCTGCAGTATGTAGTCCTTTACTTCCACATGTACTAAAATTCACCTCCTTTTCTCACTCATATATAAAAGGAACAACATATAGTCTGTTAGTCTTGTATTATTCAGATTATACAGTGTTTTCACAATATAAAATGCTAAGTATTACATTATTATTATTATTATTTATTAAATTCTTGGTTACATTATCCTAATGCTGGAGCCAGAAGGGCACTATACAATGGTGATGCCCTGTCTGTGAGATATGCAGCCATGGGAAGCTTCCTGAAGTTATAAGAGGCCAGACTCAGTCTTTTGTGTCTTGTCTTCTCATTCTCCTAGGATGGGACAATTTTGCCATTGAAAAGAGGAAGCCAGAGAAGTGTAAGAACTTTGAGTCTGTGCTCTTTCCATCAGCTGGACAATAACATGCAGAAGTAATTAATTCATCTCCATTCCATCACCGCTTATCAGACTTCAAAGATATTTTAAATCACAAATGGGACTGTATCAAATATTGTAATAGAAATTCACCAAAAGATCTGGTCTGCAGAAACAGGCCCATTTGATTCCACTGGCTCTCAAGTGTCCTGCGACTCTGGGCCCATTTGACTCCACTGACGATCACGTGCACCTATCCAGGATTTGTATGAAAAGAAAAAGTCTGAAGGAAAAGTACAAGACATTCAAGTCAACATAAGAGACGGCAACAGGTAGGGACTAAATCTCTCTTCTTCATTTATCTTACAGTAGTTCTTCCCTCTCCCTCCTTGAGATTTCCCTAATAACCTCTCCTTCACACCAGCTGACCCTCACTTCTATTTGTGCTTACTGAAATAGGGATGCTGTCATTAGAATGACTTCACTGGAATCATAGAGTGGTGTTTTTAATAGAGGAGAACCTGTATTATAGACAGAGAGAAAAGGATAGGGTGGAGAAAAGTGAGAAAAATGGATGATGTGATGGGAGATGTAAGAAATAAAGACAGAGGGGGTGGAGTAGAAGGAAGAGAAAGACAAAGAGAATGAAATCTTGTCTATTTATTACAGTTAACTATTATTTATATGGAGTCCAACACATATTAGGTTCTTTACTGAACAAATAAAAAGATAAGAAAATAAGAACGACCATACTGGGTCAGACCAAATGTCCATCTAGCCCAGTATCCTGTCTTCTGACAGTGGCCAATGCCAGGTGCCCCCGAGGGAATGAATAGAACAGGTAATCATCAAGTGATCCATTCCCTGTCGCTCATTCCCAGCTTCTGGCAAACAGAGGCTAGGGATACCATTCCTGCCCATCCTGGCTAATAGCCATTGATTGACCTATCCTCCATGAACTTATCTAGTTCTGTTTTGAACTCTGTTATCATCTTGGCCTTCACAGCATCCTCTGGAAAAGAGTTCCACAGGTTGACTGTGCATTGTGTGAAGAAATACTTCCTTTTGTTTATTTTAAACCTACTGCTTATTAATTTCATGTGGTGACCCCTAGTTCTTGTGTTATGAGAAGGCGTAAATAACACTTCCTTATTTACTTTCTCCACACCAGTCATGATTTTATAGACCTTAATCATATCCCCCTTTAGTCATTTCTTTTCCAAGCTGAAAAGTCCCAATCTTATTAATCTCTCCTCATATGAAAGCTGGTCCATACCCCTAATCATTTTTGTTGCCCTTTTCTAAACCTTTTCCAATTCCAATATTTCTTTTTTGAGATGGGGCAACCACATCTGCACATAGTATTCAAGATGTGGGCATACCATGGATTTATATAGAGGCAATATGATATTTCCATCTTATTATCTATCCCTTTCTTAATGATTCCTAACATTCCATTCGCTTTTTCGACTGCCGCTACACATTGAGTGGATGTTTTCAGAGAACTATCCATAATGACTCCAAGATCTCTTTCTTGAGTGGTAACAGCTAATTTAGACCCCATCATTTTATATGTATAGTTGGGATTATGTTTTCCAGTGTGCATTACTTTGTATTGATCAACACTGAATTTCATCTGCCATTTTGTTGCCCAGTCACCCAATTTTCAGAGATCCTTTTGTAGCTCTTTGCAGTCTGCCTGGGACTTAACTATCTTGAGTAGTTTTGTATCATCTGCAAATTTTGCCACCTCACTGTTTACCCCTTTTTCCAGGTCATTTATGAATATGTTGAATAGGACTGGGCCCAGTGCAGACCCCTCGGGGACACCACTATTTACCTCTCTCGATTCTGAAAACTGACCATTTATTCCTACCTTTTGTTTCCTATTTTTTAACCAGTTACCAATCCATGAGAGCACCTTCCCTCTTATCCTGTGACAGCTTACTTTGCTTAAGAGCCTTTGGTGAGGGACCTTGTCAAAGGCTTTCTGAAAATCTAAGTACACAATGTCCAGTGGATCCCCCTTGTCCACATGCTTGTTGACCCCCTCAAAGAATTCTAGTAGATTGGTGAGGCATAATTTCCCTTTACAAAAACCATGTTGATTCTTCCCCAACAAATTATGTTCATCCATGTATCTGACAATTTTGTTCTTTACTATGGTTTCAGCCCATTTGCCTGGTACTTAAGTCAGGCTTACCTGCCTGTAATTGCTGGGATCACCTCTGGAGCCCTTTTTTAATATTGGCATCACATTAACTATCCTCCAGTCATTTGGTACAGAAGCTAATTTAAATAATAGGTTACACACCACAGTTAGTAGTTCTGCAATTTCACATTTGAGTTCCTTCACAACTCTTGGGTGAATACCATCTGGTCCTGGTGACGTATTACTGTTTCATAGAATCATAGAATATCAGGGTTGGAAGGGACCTCAGGAGGTCATCTAGTCCAACCCCCTGCTCAAAAGCAGGAGCAATCCCCAATTAAATCATCCCAGCCAGGGCTTTGTCAAGCCTGACCTTAAAAACTTCTAAGGAAGGAGATTCCACCACCTCCCTAGGCAACGCATTCCAGTGTTTCACCACCCCCCTAGTGAAAAAGTTTTTCCTAATATCCAACCTAAACCTCCCCCACTGCAACTTGAGACCATTACTCCTTGTCCTGTCCTCTTCCACCACTGAGAATAGTCTAGAACCATCGTCTCTGGAACTACCTCTCAGGTAGTTAAAAGCAGCTATCAAATCCCCCCTCATTCTTCTCTTTTGCAGACTAAACAATCCCAGTTCCCTCAGCCTCTCCTCATAAGTCATGTGTTCCAGACCCCTAATCATTTTTGTTGCCCTTCGCTGGACTCTTTCCAATTTATCCACATCCTTCTTGTAGTGTGGGGCCCAAAACTGGACACAGTACTCCAGATGAGGCCTCACCAATGTCGAATAGAGGGGGACGATACGTCCCTCGATCTGCTCGCTATGCCCCTACTTATACATCCCAAAATGCCATTGGCCTTCTTGGCAACAAGGGCACACTGCTGACTCATATCCAGTTTCTCGTCCACTGTCACCCCTAGGTCCTTTTCTGCAGAACTGCTGCCTAGCCATTCGGTCCCTAGTCTGTAGCTGTGCATTGGGTTCTTCCGTCCTAAGTGCAGGACCCTGCACTTATCCTTATTGAACCTCATCAGATTTCTTTTGGCCCAATCCTCCAATTTGTCTAGGTCCCTCTGTATCCTATCCCTGCCCTCTAGCGTATCAACCACTCCTCCCAGTTTAGTATCATGCGCAAATTTGCTGAGAGTGCAATCCACACCATCCTCCAGATCATTTATGAAGATATTGAACAAAACCAGCCCCAGGACCGACCCCTGGGGCACTCCACTTGATACCGGCTGCCAACTAGACATGGAGCCATTGATCACTACCAGTTGAGCCCGACAATCTAGCCAACTTTCTACCCACCTTGTAGTGCATTCATCCAGCCCATACTTCTTTAACTTGCTGACAAGAATACTGTGGGAGACCGTGTCAAAAGCTTTGCTAAAGTCAAGAAACAATACATCCACTGCTTTCCCTTCATCCACAGAACCAGTAATCTCATCATAGAAGGCGATTAGATTAGTCAGGCATGACCTTCCCTTGATGAATCCATGCTGACTGTTCCTGATCACTTTCCTCTCATGTAAGTGCTTCAGGATTGATTCTTTGAGGACCTGCTCCATGATTTTTCTGGGGACTGAAGTGCGGCTGACTGGCCTGTAGTTCCCAGGATCCTCCTTCCCTTTTTTAAAGATTGGCACTGCGTTAGCCTTTTTCCAGTCATCTGGGACTTCCCCCGTTCGCCACGAGTTTTCAAAGATAATGGCCAATTTTCATTTATCAATTGGTTCCAAAACCTCTTCTAATGACACCTCAATCTGGGACAGTTCCTCAGATTTGTCACCTATAAAGAATGGCTGAGGTTGGGAATCTCCTACACATCCTCAGACGTGAAGACTGATGTAAAGAATTGATTTAGTTTCTCCACAATGGCCTTATCGTCCTTGAGTGCTCCTCTAGCATCTCGATCATTTGGTGGCCCCACAGGTTGTTTAGCAGGCTTTCTGCTTCTGATGTACTTAAAAAGATAAGTTCCCAACCCCAAAAGAGTACAAACTAGTTCTAGTTGTGACTCCGTGAAAATGACAACCAAGAAGGAGGATTGGAGAAGGAAAGATAAAGGTTTGAGCAGCAACAGGTCACTGAGTTACTCCATTTTGGTATGCGTATATCCTGATGGTGCCACGAGGTGGCATTTTCTTGCTTTTACATTAACTCATTTCTTGTAAATAACACAGAAGTAGGAGCTTTTCAGGAAGGATCTGAAAGAAAGGGCTGGTCCTGGGGCCGGTTTTGTTCAATATCTTCATTAATGATCTGGAAGATGGTGTGGATTGCACCCTCAGCAAGTTTGCCGATGACACTAAACTGGGAGGAGAGATAGATATGCTGGAGGGTAGGGATAGGATACAGATGGACCCAGACAAATTAGAGGATTGGGCCAAAAGGAATCTGATGAGGTTCAACAAGGACAAGTGCAGAGTCCTGCACTTAGGATGGAAGAATCCCATGCACCGTTACAGACTAGGGACCGAATGGCTAGGCAGCAGTTCTGCAGAAAAGGACCTAGGGGTTACAGTGGACAAGAAGCTGGATATGAGTCAACAGTGTGCCCTTGTTGCCAAGAAGGCTAACGGCATTTTGGGCTCTATAAGTAGGAGCATTGCCAGCAGATTGAGGGATGTGATTGTTCCCCTCTATTCGGCATTGATGAGGCCTCATCTGGAGTACTGTGTCCAGTTTTGGGCCCCACACTACAAGAAGGATGTGGAAAAGTTGGAAAGAGTCCAGCGGAGGGCAACAAAAATTATTAGCAGGCTAGAACACATGACTTATGAGGGGAGGCTGAGGGAACTGGGATTGTTTAGTCTGCAGAAGAGAAGAATGAGGGGGGATTTGATAGCTGCTTTCAACTACCTGAAAGGGGCTTCCAAAGAGGATGGATCTAGACTGTTCTCAGTGGTAGCAGATGACAGAACAAGGAGTAATGGTCTGAAGTTGCAGTGGGGAGGTTTAGGTTGGATGTTAGGAAAAACTTTTTCACTAGGAGGGTGGTGAAACACTGGAATGGGTTACCTAGGGAGGTGGTGGAATCTCCTTCCTTAGAGGTTTTTAAGGTCAGGCTTGACAAAGCCCTGCCTGGGATGATTTAGTTGGGGATTGGTCCTGCTTTGAGCAGGGGGTTGGACTAGATGACCTCCTGAGGTCCCTTCCAACCCTGATATTCTATGAAAAGGGTGTTGGGAGTAATCAAGGTGAGAGTTGATCAGGGCACAGACAAGTCATTTATGCCGAGGCACAAACAGAAAGGGATGTATTTTATTACATTGTAAGAGGAAATGGGAAGATTTAGTAACAGCCTGAATGGGAGGCGAAGAGGATGACCTTGGGGTTCCATGTCTTGGTGCCAAAGAGCATTGTAGTAGACTAGACAGAAGTGGAGAAGGGAGGAAGTGTAGAGGATTTAGGTGGAAAAATAGAGTTCAATTTTAGGCATGTTGACAATAAGCCATCTAAGAGGAACTGTCAGATGCAAGCTGCAGTGAGAGACTGAATAGAGAGAGACAGGAGAAATAAACCTACTATGCTAACCAGGTCCCCTGATTCAGGTAGAACATGGTTGTACACTAACTCAGTTACAACAGTTCCAGTTCGTAATCTTAAGCCTTAGACATATCCACAGAAGAGGGGACGACAGAGGATATGAACTAGTGCAAACCAGGTCAACTCTGTAATGAGCACTGTAGACCAGGGAAGCAGTAGCTAGCTGTTCATGTGTGGTCATTCTAATTTATTGTTGATCTTATTAAAGCCCAGTTCCACAATAATTTTATGCCCAGGTAAGGGCAGAAAAAGAGCCTGATGCCCTCAAGCAACCCATAAATAGCAGGGTGAAGACAAAGTGTTTATTACTTGGTCTCATGAAGGCCATATAAGTGATCTCTCAAGGGGTGGAATTGTGCGTCCCAGCTGCTAATACTCCAGCTCAGCTTTATTGCTCAAAACACTATAAACATGGAGATCATTGTAACAGTTGATTTCATCTGACAGAGCATCATATGGAAACTTTAGTTTTTTCTTCCAATCCTTTTCACATTGAACAGGATCTTTGCCTTCTCTGCACTTCTTGTCTTTCTTTCATAAGATCTCTTGAGGTATCATTACCAGCAGAAAAACTTCCAGGGCCTATGTCTATATAGCACTCTAGTCTGCAGGCAGCTAGCCAATCCAGCTGCAGTTTTCAATTACAGCCATCATTTGGACTATGGTAGATGACCCTTTCAAATTATAATCAAAATTAAAATTTCTTTTTGTATACATGCACTCATTGTAACACCCATTCATTCTCATCCACTCACACACATGTGGGCACACACTCTCTCCTCTGGAAAATCCATAAGCTTTTCCTAAAGGAATCTATTTTTCAGCTCCTCTGTCACCAGATACCTTCAGTCCTTCTCACTTACATTCTTTAAGAAAGAGAACCAATAATTCTGAAAGCTGATTAAATGTGGAAAAATAAATTTGTTCTACTGTAAAGCCAGCAGAGAGAGGTTCAAGTGGAAATTCTGTGTCTGAGCAGGAAAACTACAGAGCGCTGTTCTTGTTAGTAATTTATAGTCTCAAAGTATGTGTAAACCAACAAGAGTTCTCCCCCATTGACTCTAGTCCTAGTCACTCATTGACTCCTCCCTAGTCACATTCTGCCACCTTTTTCCCCACTGTGTCATAGGAGAGCTGCAGTGGGACACTTTGTTTCAGGGAAGAATTGTAACTTTCATTTACCAAAAAAATGGTTCTTCATTGTGAAAAAAACCTTTCTTGTTATGAATCTGTGCCACACAATTTGAGACTGCACATAGATAGCCAGAAACAGTAGCTCAGAGAGGGGTGAACTGTGCCATTGGGGTGCTAAGCTGGAAGCTTTGTGTTGACAGTTTAAATGGCAACACAGCTAATTATTCCTTGCTAAGACATAGATATATGTAGAATGGGCGATGTGGTATAAAGGTTCTATCACTATCACTTTGGGATGGCCCCATTATTTACAAGTGGTGACACTACAAGTGAATTATGCAGGTTACCCCAAGTGTTTGCTGATAAAACCTTAATATCCTATAATTGTGTCCTGTATAAAACATATGTTATAGAAAAGCAATTTTAGGAAGGTTTAGAGTTTTATAGATTTTATTGGAACTATTTTTTTTTTTTTTGTATTCCTCTTCTTGTAAACCCAGGTGCCTTTGTTACCATGAATCCAATTGCACAAGACAAGAGGGATCCATAAAACAGTTTGAGGCTTCCAGTTTGAGGGACCCATAAAAATGTCTTAAAATGACATAAAATAGCTTTCATAACTAAAACATCACATTTAAAGTCAAGAAATCTCAGCCTCTTCCAGGCTAGAAGCAGCTTCTGGGTCTCCATGGAAAGCTGCAAGTCTTCTCTTTTTAGTGGGATAAAGCTCCTTTTTCTAATTCTACAGTCTTGCAGGATATTGGGTTTTAACATCCATTATATTTTTATGTATAGAAAAGCTGCCCCTAGCCTGGCCTGGGATAATTTGGGAGGAAATTCCTCTTTCGTGGAGGAGGAAAACACTTCTCTGCCAGGTTGATTTATTTTTTATTCTCAGCCATTTGAATCTGTTGAGAGGTTTCAATTGTTAAAATAAGTCTTGAATAAGTAAGTGAGAGTGGTTAAAGGTGCAAGATAACTATATATATATAAAATCAATCACATGGTTCTGCAATTTTGTCATATAGCTATCATCTCCATCCATATTGTTTGCATATCTGTATATAAGCATTTAGAAAACATGAATGGAATTTACAAAAATGTAGGGCTGTCGATTAATTGCAGTTAACTCAACTCAAAACAATCACAATTAAAAATTAATCACGATTAATGGCAGTTTTATTCACACTGTTAAACAATAGAATACCAACTGAAATTTATTAAATGTTTTTGGATGTTTTTCTACATTTTTAAATATATTGATTTTAATTACAACACAGAATACAAAATGTACAGTGCTCACTTTATATTATTTTTATTACAAATATTTGCACTTTAAAAACAAAAGAAATAGTATTTTTCAATTCACCTCATACAAGTACTGTAGTGCAATCTCTTTATCATGAAAGTGTAACTTACAAATGTAGGTTTTTTTCGTTACATAACTGCACTCAAAAATAAAACAATTGAAAACTTTAGAGCCTACAAGTCCACACAGTCCTACTTCTTGTTCAGCCAATCACTAAGACAAACAAGTTTGTTTATATTTACAGGAGATAATGCTGCCCTCCTCTTATTTACAATGTCACAAGAAAGTTAAAAAACGCATTTGCATGGCACTTTTGTAGCCAGCATTGCAAGGTATTTACATGCCAGATATGTTAAACATTCGTACGCCCCTTTGTGCTTCAGCCACCATTTCAGAGGATGTGTCCATGCTGATGACACTCATTAAAAAATGCGTTAATTAAATTTGTGACTCAACTCCTTGGGACAGAATTGTATGTCTTCTGCTCTGTTTTATTCTCATTCTGCCCTATATTTCATGTTATAGCAGTCTCGGATCATGACCCAGCACATGTTTGTTTTAAGAACACTTTCACAGCAGATTTGACAAAACTCAAAGAAGGTACCAATGTGAGATCTCTAAAGATAGCTACAGCACTCGACCCAACATTTAAAAATCTAAAGTGCCTTCTAAAATCTGAGAGGGACAAGGTGTGCAGCATGCTTTTAGAAGTCTTAAAAGAGCAACACTCTGATGCGGAAACTACAGACCCAAACCACCAAAAAAGAAAATCAACCTTCTGCTGGTGGCATCTGACTCAAATGATGAAAATGAACATGCATCAGTCTGTGCTGCTCTGGATCTCTATTGAGCAGAATCCATCATCAGCATGGACGCATGTCCTATGCAATGGTGGCTGAAGCATGAAGGGACATATGAATCTTTAGTGCATCTGGCACGTAAATATCTTGCAATGCCAGCTACAACAATGCCATGCGAATGCCTGTTGTCACTTTTAGGTGACATTGTGAACAAGAAGTGGGCAGCATTACCTCCTGCAAATGTAAACAAACTTGTTTGCCTGAGCAATTGTCTGAACAAGAAATAGGACTGAGTGAACTTGTAGGGTCTAAAGTTTCACATTGTTTTATTTTTGAATGAAGTTATTTTTTGTTCATAATTCTACTTTCATGATAAAGTGATTGCACTACGGTACTTGTCTGAGGTGAATTGAGAAATACTATTTCTTCTGTTTATTACAGTGGAGGTATTTGTAATCAAAAAATTTGAAAATGTAGAAGACATCCAAAAATATTTTAAATAAATGGTATTCTATTATTAACAGCATGATTAATTGCAATTAATTTTTTAATTGCTTGACAGCCCTACAAAGATGTTATTGAATTAAGCCTCACAATTCCCCTCTGCTTCTCCTGGTCCTCCTCCAAGGTCAACTAGAATTATTGTCTGTATTGTACAGAAACATAGGGCGGGTCACACTTAAAACACTGCATTGATACAGCTGCACTTAAGCAAAGACACTACTACATCAATGGGAGAGCTTCCCTTGTTGGTGTAGTTATTCCACCTCCCCGAGAGGCAAAAGCTACGTCAACGGGAGAAGCTCTCCTATCTAATAGCGCTATCTGCATGGTGGTTTAGGTCAGTTTAGCTACCTTACTATGGGGGGTGGATTTTTCTCACCCCTGAGCAACGTAGTTATACCAAAATAGGTCTGTAATGTAGACCTGGACTTGTACAAAGTCTGTCTGGCTATGTCTCTGTTTTAGGCATTTGTAACTTACCTGTCGACATTGTATCTTGGTGCTGCAGGCCAGACAGTGAATCTGAGGCAGAGCTGGGAATAGGACCTACAAGTCCTGACTCCAAGTCTTGTGGCTAAGGTACAAAATCATTTTTCCTTCTGAAACCGTGCTCATTAATATCTTCTTAAATGATTTTGCACACAGTTGGCTCCTTCCACTGACCAGATGTGTTCAAAACCAGCTTTGGAAAGAGAGATGTTTGGACTGTACTTTAGTGGAGTGATGATGGGACAGGGCTTTTCTTTTTCTTTCTGGCTGCAGGGCATGATCCCCTCCCCCCCATCTGAGGAAACAACAGTTAGCAGAAAACTATGGAGAAGGCTCATTAGGAAACACTAGCATGACATTAGCAGGAGAACCCTGCTAAGAAATGCAGTGGATAAAGGAACGTCTTATCTAGGAGCATAAACATTAGGATTCGCCATGAATTACAGAATTCTCTGCCATATCTCAGACACCTTTTATATTTTCTTCACATTTGGCTGCAACTTTCTTCTGTCAAGGACTGAGTGGTCTCACATTTACAATCCCCTGAGACCTTTGTTGTTGGCCAATTTCATTATTACTTTATTAATATAGACGTTTTACCAGAAGCACCAACAGGAATTGGCCCCCACTGTGCTAAGACCTATACAGTTACACACAAAGACATGACCCCTACCCCGAATTGCTTCCAGGATAAGACAGTGATATTTCACTGCCAGAAGGAGGAGGATACACTACAATTCATACAATGTTTCTAAAAACAGATATTTGACTTTGTTGTTGTAAATTGATGAAGAGTTGATTCCCTCTCCTCCCCCACATCATTAATTGTCTAATTTCATTTAAGCTGATTTATCATTTAGATTGTAGTAATACCCAAAATGTGCTCAGTGTTTTCCAGACAGAGAAAGATATGGGCCCTGCTACAAACAGTGAACAATCTAAAAACACAAAAGCCTTGTCAACATGGAGAGTTAGTAAACAACAAGCTAGAGTGTAAATCCACAGCACGCAAGCCTTCTGCACATTAACTGTCCATGTGGACTGTGCTACCATGCACTAAAAGTTTCCTACTGCACTTTTACCTACTGCTGTTTGAAATCTCAGTAGGTAAAAGCACACTAGGGGTATGTCTTCACTGCAATTAGACATCTGCAGCTGCCCCGTGCCTCCTGATTCAGGCTTGTGGGGCTTGGGATAAGGGTGTAGACATTTGAGCCCAGGTTCTGGGATCCTGCAAGGTGGGAAGGCCCCACAATTCAGGCTGCAGCCCAAGCCAGAACGTCTACACCACAGTTAAACAGTACCCTAGCCCAATCCCCACCAGCCTGAGTCAGCTGGCATGGGCCAGCTGCAGGTGTCTAACTGCAGTGTAGACATACCTGAAGGAACTTTTAGTGTGCAGTAACAGGGTTCCCACAGACAGCTAATGTGCAGCAGGCTAGTATGCTGTAGATTGACTAACTCTCTATCTAGACAAGCCCTAAGGCAGAAAGTGATACAACAAACAAGAAAGGGTATCAGAGGATGAAAACCATGGAATTAATAAATCATGGCCTATTGTTTTGGGGAGTTGTTTTGTTTTAAGTTATACAAGCAATACTCCCTCTCACAAATCAGCCCACTTATCTCCCTTCCACACCAATTGCCACCTTTAATTCCAGTCTTTAATTCTCCCTCTTTCCAGTTCAACTCCCTCCCTCCATATCAGTGAGCAGCTCACTTATGAGACAAATAAACAAAATAGCCAAGTAGAAGATTAGAGACACAAGGTGGGTGAGGTAATATCTTTTATTCAACCAACATCTGTTGACCAACACAGCTACAGCAACACTGCATACAACAGTGGAAGATAACAAATTTTGCCATCTGAAATGGAAACACCACAACATGAAGAAAGAGGAAGCAAAACTTAACAGTGACATCTACTTCTTGAGCAAATGCCAGAAACAAAACATCTTCCCCAGAGGTCTCACCATCTGTAGCCCTCAGACTGCTACATACAACTCCAAATGTGCTGAACAGCTCTGCAGACGGACTTCCGAAAACCAAGGAACCACTTACTACACTTCACGTACTCCAGACGGGACTACCTCAGACAAGAAATCATCATATGCTTCTACACACAGGAAGAAAAAAAAAATCAGGAAACATACCTGGAAATTATGCAAGAAACCCAAACAAAACAACAACAACACCACCCCACCTGATGTCACCCATCCAACACAAAAACAAGATGTGGAGAATACCAGTTGGTCCAATAAAAGTTATTACCCCAACCTTACCCTCCTTGTCCCACTAATATCCTGGGACCAATAGGGCTAAAACATCACTGCATACAACAATATAAGTAGAAGATTAGTTTGCTAATTTCTTGTAGATATTGCAGAAACAAAAGGACTTGAGGAAGAATTTAAACATCTGTGTGGGCAGCTTAGGAAGAGTGGTGCATGTATGGGGGAACCAAGGAAGTTAGGATGGGAGTGAGCACTTCCCAAGGACCCCATTCAGTCAGGCTCCATGCAGAAAGCATCTGTTGCTGCTTTAAAACTTTGAGTGTTTCTCTTTTTTCCCTCACACACCAGCTCTAAGTGGTAAATGTGCCTGTTAAAGTGCTAATGTCCTGCAAGTGGAATCCCACCTCCAAGTGTATTAGGATAATGAGTTCACACCTAACTAATGGAGACTTAATAGACTCACTAATGGGCCACCTTTTCTCCAACAGTTTATGACCCCTTAGGATGGCAGTTGTTAAGGGAGGAAAAGGTTGAAGGATGAGCTCTGTCCTGCAGCCTATGCAGCCAGCTCTCTTTGGGTCTCTGGCCTCCTTGACTTGCTCTGGCTCTTAAGGCAGTTTCCAGGGCCACACTCTCTCTACCTTCCTGGAGGAAAAGTAAACAGTTTGAGGCTCCTGTGTCTTTATTAAAGATTTCCCTTTAACTGCATACTTTGGCTCTGTGCCCAACTACAGGGAGAAAGCTTCCACAGAGCAGCACAAGCCCAGAGCCCTGCCACATGGTTCCCAGGATAAATACCCTTTAAAAAATCAAGCACCTGTTGGAGGCTCCTCCCTTAGTTGATACCTACAGGGGGTTTCTCAGCTCTCAAGGGCCAGGCAAAGAAACTCCTAGGAAGTCCTCTTGATTTCTTGTGTCAGTGATCCTCAACATAGGTTTGGAGAAAAGAATAGAGAGGAGGGACCGCGGCACTGGGGAGAGATGACTGCATTATGCACTGGGGAGAGATGACTGCACCCACCTAGTTCCAAATGGTAACAGCTGGAGATAGGGATCCAATCTGGTGGGGGAGGGGGGCAATTTACCTAATATAGCTATATTTATAAACTGATGTCGGGGGGAAAGGGTGGGCATGATAGATATGAAAGGGGATTAATCCCAAAGTAACTGTAGATAAAGAGCCCAAAAAATTTCTTAAATCCACAGCAGCAAGGGCATTTATGCTAATACTTATGGTGCCCATGCACCCCCATCCACAATTGACAAGCAATTTGATTGGGTCTCAAAGTCCCATTTAACTTAGGGTCTGTTCACACTTCAAGTATAACTGTGTGCTAGTAGAGCTGTTGGTCATGGTCTAACATGACTTTTCCTTACTAGTGTAGTTGGGACAACCTGGTTCTTTAGCTGTGCTAGGGACCAGTGTTACAGACTAGGTATGGATCCAGGAAAAGCGTGAAGGGAGAGAGAATGTGCAGGAATGTGTAGGAAGAAAAGGGGGAGAGAATCGTCAGGAATGGGGTGGAGGAAGGAGAGAATGAATGCAGAAATGCATAGGAGGAGGAAGAGAGTGTGTGTGTGAGAGAGAGAGAGAGAGAGTCTCCAGCCAGCCAAGCAGAGAGGGAGGGAACACGTATGAGAGACACAATGATGTCAGCATTTCCTTGTGGATTGGTCATGTGGTGCTTGCCAGGTAAACAGTCTAGAAATAGATGAGAGGAAGGCAGCATACGGGCGTGTAGAGCAGGGCCAGAGGAGCTCAGGCTCCTTCACCCTTTCCTTTCCTTTCCTTTCCTTTCCACTGCATCTTACACAAACAGCTTTCCATGGCTCTAGCAAGATTCTCCAGAGTAGAATTACCAAAAAAACAAACTGAGAAATAAAAGACTTAAGATTGATTTAAGATCTTAAATATTTAATGATCATTTTGATTTGAAAACACTGACAAATCAAAGGAGGTAGATTTTGTTACTTTACAAGACCTTGGTTACAGCACATCCATTTCAGCCCCTCTTGCACTGGAAGGGTTATAGTACCCTGAAGAGGAGACAGTCAGGGGAGCTGGGAAGGTTCTGATTTAGGAAAACATGATGATGATGATTCTTTTCAGCTAGGGAAGAGAAAACTGTAAGAGGACTCAGTGGAAAAGATTCCAGCTGCTGAAGGGACCTGTTAAAGTGGAAGGAAATAAATTGTTCTCAGAGCTGAGAGGGTGAACCTCAGGGAACAACTTAAGATGAGAGAATTTATAGCAAACGTGAATTTTATTTAATGAGTTACTTCATGACATGTATCTAGCAAGTGAGGTCACAGCAGATTATGCATATGAAGCTCAGTGAAACCCCAAGAACAGTCTCCTCTTCAGTGTAACATTTACCTCTTTCTCTTCATTCAAATCCCTCCTTGAAACTGGCTCCTTCTGTGGTGCCTTTCAGTGTCACCCGCCACTTACAGTATTAACCACAGCAAGGAGCTGCCCATGCTGCTTGGAGACTGCACTGTTGAACCCCTGGGTATGCACTTTACACTGTCCGGACGGGGTGGACTGGCCACTTGAGAGCCTGGGCTCTAAAGGTCCTGTGTGTCCTCGGTTCCAATTGATTTTAGTGGAAGAAAAAGATGCTCAGCACCTTGCCATTAGATTATCAATTGGTGGGGGCCAGGGACCATATCTTCTCCAAACGTTACAGAGTATCCTACACAGCGCTGGGGCCCAGTAATTATATGTAAACCATTTTAGAGTGGCAGAGGGAAACTGAAAGACTCGAGAGCTGGGGGAAGGTTAAACCGGAGACAGTTTGATGACTAGGTGTTCTTTTCCTGCCCAGCAATTTCTCTTACCCTACAAACCCTCTCACAAAACAAAGCTTATATAGAGAGCATGCCCCTTAAATGCCTTGTATTCTGAATGTGGAGATTAGTGGTAATTTTACAAGGCCTCAAAGTTGGACTGCAGGGTGCAGCACTCCCTTGAAAGGGAACAGCAGACACTTCCCTTGGAAGCAAGTTTCCCCTTTACAGCAGTTTATAGCTGAAGCAGTGTCAGATTGTGGCAGAAATACACTGTCTGCCTCTGGGTTGAAAGATGGATACTTGATACCTCTCTCTGTTGCTGAAACACATCACCCAGACAAGACTCCCAGATCCTAGTATAGTTATTTTTTGAAGCATTATATAATTGGATTGCATGGTCAGGAGTGCTTCCTTAACAAGCCTTTCAGCAAGCCCTTTGCGTCTGCCTCAGCCAATCCTCAACTCTTACACACTTACTCACACACTCAGTTTAGAGTAAACTTGCTGCAAAATACAGTTAGGAAACAGATGAAACCAAAAAGAAAAGGAGGACTTGCGGCACCTTAGAGACTAACCAATTTATTTGAACATAAGCTTTCGTGAGCTACAGCTCACTTTATCGGATGCATACTGTGGAAAGTATAGAAGATCTTTTTATACACACAAAGCATGAAAAAATGGTTTTGTGAAATGAAATGAAAAAACCACTACAAAAGGTTTTCTCTCCCCCCACCCCACTCTCCTGCTGGTAATAGCTTATCGAAAGTGATCACTCTCCTTACAATGTGTATGATAATCAAGGTGGGCCATTTCCAGCACAAATCCAGATATTCCTCCCCCCCCCCCAAGCAGTCCAGTGTCTTACTCTGCAAAAACAAAAACAAAAAATGGAGGGGTGGGGAAGGGGGGCGCCGAGGACAGACAGCTAGCAGTAGCTTTCTGAACTGAAAGAGACCACTAATCCTAACCCTTTACCCTCCCTGAGGTGAATGTCTTTAAAAGAAAGATTGCCATTGGTCGTATCTGTTGCATTCAAACAGGGCAAACGGGGTTTTGATTTCTATTTTCCTGTCATCTCATCACCACTCATAGGAGCATAGATTTTGCCATATCATATCAGACCATTGGTTCATCAAGTCAGGTATCCTGCCCCTGGCCCATGCCTGATGCCTCAGAGAAAGGTGTAAAATCCCCATAGGATATTTAGTCAATTATGCAATACAGTACAAAGTGGGTGGGGCAGGAGGGGAAAATCCTTACTGATCTCTGTCTCTTATTCCTGTTCTATACAGTTTTATAAGTCTTTTACCACTACTGTCAATATATTGGTTATGGCTCTGCTGAGTCATTCCATCCTGTTTGTGAGGGACAACTGACTAGTGGCAGCAGTTACAGAAGCAATTATATATATAAAATTTCTTTTTTTTTAAGTGTGAGCTTTTTCTGGGACCAGAGGATTCAACTGGGACTGTGCCAAGAGATACACTCTGGTGGGCAGTAGTTCAACTAGATGCAGAATACTACAAACCTACTAGTCACCTATTGCAGAAAAGAGAAAAATATCACCCCCAATTCTCCATGAATACTTCTATCCCTATCTGAATCCAAATCAAAATTGTTTCCTAATTTCCAAAATGCACCCTGGTTACAGTCTTGGCCTTTTCTCCCTGTGGCTCTCAACTGTTGGTGAGGAGTTAAAACTTTTGTTTGCACTTAATCGATGATTGACTCTCCCAATGAAGTGAGCTGTAGCTCACGAAAGCTTATGCTCAGATAAATTTGTTAGTCTCTAAGGTGCCAGAAGTCCTCCTTTTCTTTTTGTGAATACAGACTAACACGGCTGCTGCTCTGAAATCTCCCTAGAAATATTTTTGACATTATGTAAGTAGAATGCTTTAGAAAAGCTATCAAACTAATGTTATTTCTAGGGCTGTCCAGCAATTAAAAAAATTAATTGCGCTGTTAACAGTAAGAGAAGTTTCAGAGTAACAGCCGTGTTAGTCTGTATTCGCAAAAAGAAAAGGAGTACTTGTGGCACCTTAGAGACTAACCAATTTATTTGAGCATGAGCTTTCGTGAGCTACAGCTCACTTCATCGGATGCATTTCCAGCACAAATCCAGGTTTTCTCACCCTCCACCCCCCCACACACTGGCAGGAGAGTGAATTTGTGTGGGGGGGTGGAGGGTGAGAAAACCTGGATTTGTGCTGGAAATGGCCCAACCTGATGATCACTTTAGATAAGCTATTACCAGCAGGACAGTGGGGTGGGAGGAGGTATTGTTTCATGGTCTCTGTGTGTATATACAGTCTGCTGCAGTTTCCACGGTATGCATCCGATGAAGTGAGCTGTAGCTCATGAAAGCTCATGCTCAAATAAATTGGTTAGTCTCTAAGGTGCCACAAGTACTCCTTTTCTTTTAACAGTAAGAGAATACCATTTATTCAAATATTTGTGGATGTTTTCTACATTTTCAAATATATTGATTTCAATTACAAAAAAGAATACAACGTATACAGCACTCACTTTATATTTATTTTTATTACAAATATTTGCACTGTAAAAACCAAAAGAAATAGTATTTTTCAATTCACCTAATTCAATTACTATAGAGCAATCTCTTTATCATGAAAGTTGAATTTACCAATTTAGAATTATGTAGAAAAAATAACTGCATTCAAATATAAAACCATGTAAAACTTTAGAGCCTACAACTCCACTCAGTCTTACTTCTTGTCCAGCCGATCGCTCAAACACGTTTGTTTACATTTTCAGGAAATAATGTTGATTGCTTCTTGTTTACAATGTCACCTGAAAGTGAGAACAGGGGAGTTCGCATGGCACAGTTCTAGCCGGTTCTCAAGATATTTACGTGCCAGATGCAGTAAAGATTTGTATGTCCCTTCATGCTTCAACCACCATTCCAGAGGACATGCATCCATGTGACGGGTTCTGCTCACTAACAATCCAAAGCAGTGCAAACTGATGGATGTTCATTTTCATCATCTGTGTCAGATGCCACCAGCAGAAGGTTGATTGTCTTTTTTGGTGGTTCAGGTTCTGTAGTTTCCCACCCCGAGATCAGTCACAAATTTAATTAATGCATTATTTTTTTAATGAGCATTGTCAGCATAGAAGCATGTTCTCTGGAATAGTGGCTGAAGTATGAAGGGACATATGAATCTTTAGCACATCTGGCACGTAAATATCTTGCAATACCGGCTACAAAAGTGCCATGCGAACGCCTGTTCTCACTGTCAGGTGATGTAAATAAGAAGCAGGCCACATTATCTCCCGTAAATGTAAACAAACTTGTTTGTCTTAGCAATGGGCTGAACAAGAAGTAGGACTGAATGGACTTGTAGGGTCTAAAGTTTTACATTGTTTTGGAGTACAGTTATGTAGCAAAAAAAATCTACATGTGTAAGGTGCACTTTCATGATAGAGATTGCATTACAGTATTTGTATGAGCTGAATTGAAAAATACTATTTCTTTTATCATTTTTACAGTGCAAATATTTGTAATGAAAAATAATATAAAGTGAGCACTGCACACTTTGTATTCTGTGTTGTAATTAAAATCAATATAATTGAAAATGTAGAAAAACATCCACAACTATTTAATACATTTCAATTGATATTCTATTGTTTAACAGTGAGATTAAAACTGCAATCAATCGATTTTTTAATCGTGATTACTTTTTTTGAGTTAATCGCGTGAGTTAACTGTGATTAATCGACAGCCCTAGTTATTTCCTTTTTTTGGTGGAAAAAGTTGATGGGGACAAAAAGTTGAAATGTACGTAGTAAGTTCCTGACAATACAGACCTAGATACAGCATTCATGAGGAATTGTGTACACATGCTTGGTCTTTTCATATTATGCCAGTTTGTCCTTTCATGGTCCTAAAATGTCCCTGCACATGGACTGGTTGGTGAGAAACATTTTTCCATGGCTCCTTCCTCACTTGAGCAGTTGGAAACCTTGACTGTGGATTCAGCTCTTGGTTAGATTATTGTGATGCTGCTTCTCTTTTTTCTAGTCACTGAGGCACTTATATAGAGCTTCTAATTTTTGCCTTATATTAACTGAAATGCATAGGCTGAAAAAAAAACCACAAGTTGTTGGGCCTGATGAAGGAATTACTGGGTAAAATTCTATGACCTGTGTTACACAGGAGGGCAGAATAGATCACCACAGTGGTCCATTTTAGACTTAAAATCTGTAAGATTGTTTTCAGATGAGGACAAAATCTTAACTTTTATACCAGAGCCTCACACTGTTTTTACCATGAGTAACAATGACCGGCAGATAAGATTGACAGACAGCTTGGAGGACAAGCATAGAAAACATACCCTCAAAATGCCAAAAAAGAAGTTTCTCCACTATTTTAACAAATGCCAAAAGCTAGAAGCTGTATATACAGATAGCGGGTTGATGAGGAGGAGAGGCTACAGTGAACACAACACAGTTCAAGTTGGCAAAAAGCCCTTTCCTGAAGAATGTACGTTTAACCTTTAGCATTCAAGTGTCTGGGCTTAAGACTCATTATGAGCAATACTTTCCTCTAGCACAGCCTCCCCTGACTGTGGGAAGAGGGTTTTGTAGAAACCCACCATCTTTACCCTTTCTTTTTCTAGAAGATTAAAAAAAATATTTCAGCCACCTCTATCCCTTTTAATGCCAAATACAAATGTACTTTCAATGGAAGCTGCTGACATGCTATTTATTTCTAACAAAACCCAGGTGCCGTAGCGTTTGCAGATGGGATGCTCTTTGGTCTGGCTCAGTCCCTTTGCCAGTGGAAAGTGCTGCGATGGTCTGACAGAACAGACTCTTTGCAGATCAGTAATCTGTGATTGGAGAACACAACCTTTAGCCAAACTAATGCTTATGGTTTGAATCAAAGGGTTGGGATTTGATGCAGCTGCTCACAACTGAGTTCTTTGCAGTCTTGGCCTAGCACTATGGAATTCTGAAACAGGTGGCAGCAGGTACCTTTTTGGGGGGAGTGGGGTGGGGAGAAAGGAAGGATGGGAAAGGGGCTACTAGTGACTGGCCTGTGCAGGAAACAATACAAAATGGGAAATATTTGGCCAGTTTCTCTGCCTCTCTAGCACAGAACACTTGATTTCACCTTTTGGTGAACACAACACATGAAATGTTAGAGAGACAGCAACAGACAAACATCAGACCCTGCTGCAAATGGACAGGCTAGAAATGCCCCCAAATCATCTCCATCTGTAAAACACTTCAAGACTGATAGAAAACACACACATCCCAAGCACTGACCAAATCTGGGAAGCTGCATTCCAAGAAAAAATGGAGGGGGGAAGTAAAGGAAGTGTTAAATGGGAAGAAAAGGAGGAGATTCTTGGTTTGATTTTGGTGCTGAGAGGAGAATCCTTGCAGTGAGGCATTTCCTTTCAGCCCCACAGTCTACTCACATCTCATCCATCCTCTTCGCTGTTCCGGTGCAGAGCTTTTTGCTGATCAGAACAATTGCTGAGGGGGGAGCAGGAAGCCTCTTTTAGTGTTTCTGTAGCTCCCTGATGGTCAGTCCCAACATCCCAGCCGTCAAAGGGCACTAATCAGAGCAGCTATACTGGCTATTAGGGGAGGGCCTGGGTTTAGGGGCAGGGTACATCACTGACTGAAGTCACATACCGGGTCCCATCTTCAAATAGGCAGGTCTCAAACAGGACACTCTCTCTTGCGAATGTTAACTTGTTTATGTTATATATAGGAAATATTCTGAAACAAACATACAAAAAATGTAATTCTTTTAAATGAACTTGTGAGGTATTTACATGTATGTATGATTTTATAAAATAAGCACAAATCTTCACAGCAGCAGATTTTTGTGCAGTTTTAATTAGGCTCTTAGAGAGAAAAAACAGTATTTTTAATAAAAGGTAAGGTGATGAACATATCTGACTAAAATGGATGTAGGTGGGACCTTGTCCCCATCTCTCACAATGAGTATCTCACTATTTTCCAACTTCGAATTTTGGGAGCAAGGGGAGTGAGGCTGGTACAGTATAAGGTTAGCAGGTTTGGCACCGGCATCTAAATTACTGAAGAATATGTTGACTCAAGTTCTCTCTCTTAGGCCTCCATCTCCCTCCAAAAGAATTTTAGGGGGAAGATTTTCAAAAGCACGAAGGCCAGTTAGGTGTCTAAGTCCCACTGGAAGCCTTTTAAAATGATCCCCTTGAAGATCTGGTGTTGTCTTCGATTTGAGGAGGTTTATGTGAACTGTGGATGAGAGTCCCTCCTTTGCAAGATTTCCTGTTGAAGGGCCCTGACTGTTGAAGAGATGCAGATTCTTTTGTGTATTCAATACATTTATACCAAATTGTGTGTGAACTATTTTGGAAAATATAGAACCTTTAATTTATCCCTTTGCTTTGAAAGCAAAATGTCTATTTTATCTTTTTAATTATATTATTCTGTAACTTAATCCCACCTTTTTCATTTAAAATTGTTCCCATTCAGTTTTACTATGAGTTTATTTTGATTTTTAAGCAAATTTCGGGGAAGTGACCCTAACTCAGTGATTTCTGTAAATATTTTAATAAATTCTAATATTGAAGATGACATCAGTACAACAGGCAGGAGGTGTACAAGCATAAAACTAGTGCAACTGCAGCAAATATCCATAAAGTAGTTCAGGCATAAGCTACAGCTCAGAGGGAAATGATGCTCAATATTTGTATCAGGTTAGTGAGTCCTGATTAAATGCCAAGATTTTTTTCCTCAGTGATTCTTTTTAAAAAATGTATAGCTACATAATGAGTTCATTTTTTCCGTCACAATAAAATCTACCATACCTTGCATTAAAACCTGCAAAAATAGGCAAATATATGGGTTTTAAATCAGTGTTTCTCAATGACTCGTCCATGGACCAACACTGGTCCCTGAGATCTCCCTGACACAGTTTAGGAAGGCAGCAAGCCGGTCCCTGGTATCAAAAAGGTTGAGAAACACTGTTTGAAATAACAGCCCTATGATGATGCTGTTACACCCCTGAAGGACTACTTATGTGCTCTAAACAGTGACAAAGGCAAGGCTGTGAAATAGCTCTACTAGTCCACTGATGCCTTTCATTCTAAGTGACTAACACACTTCCGGTGATGGAAAAAAATCGATGTCCGAATCTTTAAAAAAAAATAGTCGTTGAATAAAGAGTATCTGGGAAGAGACACGAAAAAACAGGGAGAGAACAAACATCCCCCTGATTTTCCTCACTCCAGAAATCTCTCTCTCGAAATCCTACAACATGTATTCCTCCAGAAGAAATACATACATCCCTCGAGCGTATCCATCTCTCAGCAATAAAGGAACTCGGCCTCCTGTCCATTAAACAATACACGCATACATGCCTCCAGAAGAAATTCATACATCTGCTAGAATTGCTCAGCAGTGCGTCTCTCTCTAGCCCTCTGTTTATCTCTTTAGCCCTGCTGTATTTCTGCATCCCAACAATGAATGTGCTGCTGTTGGCATATCCCTTTCCATGCTGCTTGCTAAATGTATGTATATGGACACAATGCATCAGATCACTTCAGTGGCTTGCATAACTCTTTTGCAAGCAAATGCTTTTGATTATTTGTGCTGTTTCGTATCCTTTGGAACCCCTAAATTAATGCACCAGCTTGATCTATTTCATGTTAGTTAACCTTTCCCCCCATCCCTCTCTGCATTCAACTTGATATAAACAAACTCTTAAATAAAAAACAAAACAAACAAACAACCAAAGCATTGTGTAGGTAAACTAAAATAAACGCTGAGAATAACAGACCCTTCCCAACTCTTAGTGCTAAGGTTTGATTGCAGATTTCCATTGCAAACTGGAAATCTGACAAATGCCTTCAAATTGACCTGTATTTTCACAATGCACACTGTGTTTAAAATGAGTGGCAGACTTTATCACTTGGAGCTACTTCAAGGACTCTGGGCTTCTGTTGTATTCTGATTCTTTAAACATATTTCCAAGAAGCAGAAAATCAACAATTCATATTATGGACTTTTTCTAAACTGGGTTACATTTTACAATGGGTTATTGTCTTATTTAAACAGGAATTTAAAAAAAAAACAGCTTGGAACTTTTCCCTTCACATGCAGGCATCATTATCATGAACTGCTCCTTAGGGCTGATGGATTGGAAGATATAATAGGTCTTTTCTGTCTTCAGCATCAATGACTTCCCTCTCACCCAAAACATTAGAATAAGTAGTATTCAACCAGTTTGGGGTTCTGTTTTAAATTGTGGCATGGTTGTGGCTCCCCGCTAACTCCTTGCATTCATTTGATTTCACGGGGGCCATACCCGGATTTGTCCCACTCATGCTTCAGGAAGAACCTTGTTCATCCCAGACTGTTGGGTAGCCAAGCTGCATTTCCACAGAAGGACCCTGCCGCCGTAGAAGACAGAGGGACCTAGAATCATGCCCCAAGTCTGTTCACCATGGATAACTACCATTCATCTGGGAGCTCAGTCAGCAGAAAACCATAACCAATGTGTCAGGCATTAAGCAGTTTCCAGCCAGTGTGTTCCTAAAACTCTTTAGTTTTCATGCAACTTTTTAAACGAAAGCAAATTTTGTAAATATATTAGTCTTAAGTTGTACAAAACACTGTTTTTAGTTCCATCAGTGCAAAATAGATAAATGCAATGGTATACTGCTACATACATATCCCTCAGATATGCAGGTCAAAAAATTAGATGGACAAACAGTTTGTATTTCTTGATGCAATTATTCACATGTTGTTTTTCTGCATGAAAACAGTTACATTTTGGAAGTCTTACAAGGCGAGTTTGAGAGCTTTCCGTTAAGTACATTAGATATCCAAACAAAAGATTAAATACTTTTATATTCATGTAAAGGTGTGTATATAAATAAAATGGAGGCAGCCCTACTGACTCTGCAGTTGGGGTTATGTTGATTTCCACTTAAAAACCCAAGACTAAAACTGATATTTTATACTTTAATGATAGAATTTAGTCTCCAAACGCTTTAGAGAACTGAATTTTCTAATTACTATTACCAATCTGTACATATAAAATTTACTATATGCCATTTGTAACCATTATCTACAGCTATTTCAACATCCTTTAGTCAGATTTCTGTGTTTGCATAAGGGTTTAATAACTGCAGGACAGTTCAGATGACGCAGTAGGCTCTGCACAACCTCTGTATACTGAAAAGGGGAACTCTTCCGTTTTTTCTTCTATTTCTCCTTGTCTATCCTATTGGTAAGGCCAGGGGAGGAATATATCTCCTCATCTTGGTCTAGCCTTGTTTCTCTCCCCAGCTCCCTTAATTCCCTTTGCCTCATCTTCTGCCCTTTCCAGAGGCAGAAGGAAGGCATCTTAGGACTTGACCCCAGAGCAGAGCTGCTTGTGACTGGACCTGACTCTGGGAGGAAAAAGAGGAAGAGTGCAACCCTCTCCCCTTGCTTTGCTGCTTAACCCTTTAGTTACTCAGAAACGGATAAGTAGCATTACTGCCTCTAACCCCAGCTGTGCTGCTGCCCTCTTCCTTTTCTGGGCACTTCGGATCACTTAGAAAGCACAGAAGAACAAGAATGCAGGAGCACTGAGAGACTGTCACAGGCGGGAAGAGAGAGAGCAGCAGAGCCTGAGGAATACCACAGAGTAGCCAAAAAGAAGGATGTTTGGTTAGTGTTAAGTACCCAGACATATGCACTTCGGCATGTTTGCATTTATGGAACTATACGTTTTCATAGGAAGTGAATGGACAGCAACACAGGGCTAGACTGCACAGAGAAATGTACATGTCTAAGAGGGTGTGTGCATGTATGTTATTTCTAAGGCACCTATCACCATAGTATGTGGTATTAGACTTCCTTGCCCCTTATCACCAGGTTTACTTTCTCCTGTACCCTGGAGAAAAATGTGCACACAGAGAATGGGTCCTGCCTGACTGTCCCACTACATCTACAACCTTTGGAGAAAATAGACTCTTCTTAAAAAACTGTACTGGAAATGAGCAGGCAATTGTTGCCTTTATTCTGTTCTCCTAGCTTCACCAGCATTGAAACAATTTGTTTTATATTCACAAAGAATGACAGCTACAAATTCTGTATACCTCTACAGACAGCACATGGAGCAGCCTTGCAAAATTCTGCTTGCCCAAGGCAAGTAGGAATATATATATATTTTGTTTTTGAGAGGCAAGTTATTTTTTTCAGTTATCCTCAGAGTAAGAGGGGGCAAAAAGATCTTTGTGCAGGGACAGGTAAATTTCCATGACTGTTCCACAAGGCTGACAAAAGTACATGCTTGCATTCATATACTTATTGATGTGTGTAAATTCACAAACAACATACAGGCAAATAGTTACATACCCTCTATGCATACCTCTGAGTTTTCATAATTTACAAATTAAATTATATACCAATTTAAATGCCCATTTTCTTATATCTCACAAACATCCAAAAATAGCAAAATACCTTTATTAATTTACCAGATAATAGCGGTTCTTTGGATTTCTAGCATTCCTTCCCCTTTTCTACTAAAATTGTGAAGACTCCAAAATTACCACCTCAATATTAAATAATGCATGGTAGGCAGGTTTAGAGAATTAAAAATACAAATATTGACTAGTTTTAGCATGCAGTTCATTATATTACAATTTGAAATCCATCTATATTCAGAATCTCCCAAATGGAAACAACAACTGCAACTGGATTCCTTGTTCCGTACACTAAAAATCAGGAGGTTTTTATTTATTTTGGTTACTATTTTTTAAAATATAAAATTACTGACATTTTTAAAGCCTCTCTAGGTGTTCAAGGAGGAAGACATAATTTGGCTGCATTTTTTTCAACAAAACTAACATTTACACAGGTTCTTGGAGACGGAGAAAAAGGGGAAAAAAAAAGAAACATTAAATTTTAGACTGTTTTTTGCCTGGCCCATCTCCTAAAAATTCAAATGCTAGGTTCCCTCTAGTCAGCTACATTTTACAGTGACATGGGGCTGGGGAAAAAGAGCGATTAACTGTTGCAAATGGAAAGTTTAGATAATCACAAATGGAACAAATTGAAAGCAAAAATGTTACCGTAACAATAAAGAAATATTTAATCAAAGCCCAGGTTCTGTGGGGACTGAAGGAATGCTACATCCTTGCCTTAAAAAAAAAAGGGGGGGGGGGAGAGAAGAGAGAAAAGAGAGAGAAAGCAAGCAAGAAAAAAGGCAGAGGCAGAGCCGCCTCCTGTAGCTCCCCATTGTCCAGGGCTATAGAGAGCCCCAGAATGGCATTAACCTCACAAAAGGCACATTGTGCTGGGGACAAAAACAGCCCCTTCTTCTACAATAACTTTTAGCTTTTTATTTTTAGAAAATGACAAAGCTTTTGCAGCAATGGCTGGTGAAACCTGTAGCCCGATTTCCAGCGAGGCTGGACTTGGCTTTATTGATCAGCTGTCCCGCCTGGAAAAGCAGCCAGGAAAGTTTGAATGGGAACTCGATGTTGGTTCCTGGAGAGGAAAGCCCCGATTTGTTAAACTGAGCTTTCTGCATAAAGAGAGTTTTATTCCCCAGCGAGGGTCGCGGTGAGCCCGGGGGATTCCCGAGCCGGGCCAGGCACGCGTGGCGGGGCAGAGGAATTAAAGGCTCCCCGCAGCCTGCGCCCCCGAACTCGCCTCCCAGGGCGCAGGGAGTCGGGCGGCTGCTCGCGGGACACGCGTGCAAGGGGCTGCGAGGCTGCTAATTCCGCGGGCGAAGTTACACAAGTGCATCCTTGGCGTGAAAGCTCCGGCCGCAGCTGGGCGCGGAGGCTCGGGCCGGAGGGACACGGCGGGCTCTGCCTGGCTGGGCGCTCGGGCTGGGGGCAGGTAGGGTCCGCGGCTGCCGCCGCCCTGCGCGGCGCTCTCCTGGGGCCGGGGAAGGGCCGGCTCCGCGCCGGGCCCGCGGCGCTCCCCGGAGCTCGCCCTGCCTCTGCTCCTACCCCTAGAGACGGAGAAAGTTGCGCTTCTTTCCCGCTGCAACTTTCCCAGCTCCTCGCGGGAACTTCCCGGCGCTGGGTGCCCCGGCCCTGGCGGCGCGGCGCGGCAAGCGCGGGGCGGGGCGGGCCTGGCCGGGCAGGTGGCCCCCGAGCGCGGCCCGCCGGGCAGAGCGGGAGCCGGTCAGCGCCGCCGCGGGCGCGGGAGCCGCGGCCCAGCCCCCTCCGGCGCGGCGGCCCCCCCGGGTCCTGCGGGCCCCCCCGGGTCCTGCGGGCCCCCCCGAGCGGCGCCGGGCCGGCCCCATGCCCCAAGTTTCGCTGCGCCGCCGCCGCCGCCGCCGCGCTGCTCCCCCCGCCCGCTCGCTCGCTCGCTCGCTCCCTCCCTCCCCCGCCGCCTGGGCTGAATCTTATTGATCCAGAAGGTGGCTAATTAGCCCTTCCCGTCGTGCCTGGGTAATGAGGCACATGCGCACTGCACTAATCAGCCATTTTTTGCAGGAAACTAATTAGCAGAATAAAGATCCAAAGAGTTTTTTTTCTTCCCAATCATCAGATCTGAGTCCGGGCGCTTCCTGCTCCGGCGACCGCCAGCCCCGCCGCCCGCTCCGCCCCGAGCGCCGCTGCTGCTGCTGCCGCCCGTGGCCCCCTCTCTCCGGGGGGCTGCAAACTCCCCGACAACGATGCTGCTGCTGGGCAGCGGCGGCGGCGGCGGCGGCTCCTGCTCGGCTCCGGCTGCTGCCTCCTGCTCCCGCTGCTGCTGCCCCGGGCTCCTCCTCGGAGCGCGCCGCTCCTGCCGCTGCCGCCGCGGCAGCCTGCATGGGATCCGTGGCCCCCGCGCCGCCGCCGCCGCCCGGGATTAAAGCGCCGCCGCCGCCGCCGCCGGAGAAGCGACCGTGTAAGTGGCAACTTTCCTGCCCGGTCCCCCGCTCGGGCTCCTCCTGCTCGGGGCGCTCGGGCTGCTTTGCATGGGGCTGGTCCTGCCCCCCGCCCTCCCGCTCCCACCCACCCAGCTCGGAGCCCGCAGCAAACTTTGTGCCGCCCGCTGTCCGGGAGCCCCGCCGGGGACCGAGCCGGCCGGCCGGCCGGGGCGCTGCCCCGGGACACGCTCCGCGCCGGCCCCCGCGATCGCCGCCGCTAGCTCCGTCCGCGGCCGGCCCGCCGCGCTCTTCTCCGGCTGCCGCTCGCAGGTGTCTCGGGCTCGGGGATGGCTCCGGCTCCGGCTCAGCGAGCCCCAGGAGGCGGGGGACTCGCCTGCTCCCGAGGAGATGCCCGGCGCCCATGGACTGCTGCGTGCCCGGCGGCGCCCCGGCGGCGGGGCCCAGGGACAATGGCAGCGAGCGAGGAGCGGGGATCGCCTGCCCGGGGCTGGGGTGACACCGGCGGGGCCGCTCAGCTCCGCGGCGGAGCAGGAGCGCGCCCGGGGCGCAGGGTTAGGCTACGAATTGCACCCCGCAGAAATTCACTTCGGGACAGGAGCGGGCTCCCGGGCTCGGCTCGGTGCCCCCGAGATTTTTGTCTCGTGCTCGGGTTTGCTCTTTTTGAAGAGTGCTTGGGGAGGGACAGGAACTTGGTCGGAGTGGTTTAAAATCCAGGTTTGTGGGGGACAAGGAGAGCATTGATCAGAATAATCTGCATAATCGATAGGGCAATGTGCTGAAATCGTGTCCCTCCATTTACTGTAAATTTCTCTAATCTCTGCCGCGAGACTGCCCGAGTGCAGCTTCCCTCTTCCTAGTGTGCATTTAATTGCAATCCAGCACCCCCGACTTTACTGCTCGGCTCTCTGCAACTGTCACTGGGAAGGAGACACACTTTGTCTGCCTCACTTTCAAATTCCGTCCCTTTACTTTTCTCTTCAGTGGCTTTTTTGTGTGTATTTTTTCCGGGTAGGTGTTGAGAGGTTTAATAGGAGATGTCTTTAAACTCGGCCAGTTCCTGAATGTGGATTAATGTAGTTTGCTAGTCTTTCAAATGAACAATAACACTTCCTAGGATCCCGTCTCTGTTAATCTAGGGTTAGATTTCTGCTGTGTTAAATGTCCTATAATTCTGTACAATTAATACACCAAAGAGCAATTTAAAAATATTTTAATTTTTTTTAAAAATTGTTCCAATGTAGACACCATTCCATCCTTGTTGCCAGTCCCTTTAATCCTGCTGCCTTAGGTGAATTTGTGTTTGGGATATATTTTGAAAGAGAAGTTCAGTTTAGTCTAGTTACCACTTTAATAAAATAAAAGTGTACATGGAGCTAGTTTTGAAGATTGTGGTTAGGGGGATGGGAGAGGTGAAGGCAGAAAATGCCACTGTAGGCCAATCCCTCCTTTCTCAGTTTCAGTTTTTAATTACTTAATGCTGAATTGCACAGTGCTTATCTAAATATTTGCAAATGCTCTTTCCTATTGATTCCTCTGAATAAACTGTCCTCCTTCGCTTTAGAGCGGAGGTGATTCATGCTTTTTTAAAATGAAATCTCTAGAGCGGTATGTGTATATTTTAGTGTATAAAAACACACACATTTTAGTTTTAATTTATAAATTGGGGGTGTGTTTTTTGAAACTGTGTTAAACTCTTTTTGGGCTCTGGGAAAGATTTGTTTCTCTTTTGAACTGTGCTTGAAGCTGGCCTTTGGTAGATCCAGGACTTGGTGTGTACATGTACATCTCTGCCTGCTCGCTTCTTCTCTCTCTCTTGTTTAATATGGAGCAATTTTCTGGAGGCTCAGTGACTCCCTCCTTGGGGTCACATTGAGTTCGAATCTCACTGAAGGTGCAGGAATCCTGCAATGGGTGAAGTAAGAGAATAGAAAGAATGGGGTCAAGTTGGTTCCTTAGAGGCCAAAACTCCCATAGCTGCCTTTATATTATAAATAAATAAATTAAATAAAATTAGCTTCCCCCCCCTCCCCCGCCATGTTACAAATTGCAGTCTCCCCTTTCAGGTATTTGCTTTACAGCTTAAAGCTTCTCCCCCTTCTGCCCTCAGCCAACACCCCCCCCGAACCCCCCCAAAAATGGAGTGGGGAGAAGGGGAAAAAAATAAGTTGAGTTTAGGCAAATAATGTTCAGTCTCCATATCCTATTACAAAGCACTTTGAATATGCAAGACATCACACAAGACCAGTTATTCCAGTTACAACAAACTTAAAAAAAGAGAAAAAGGAAAGGCAGGTTTAGATGGACTCTCTCGCACTAACAAATTACATATTTAAAGCTCTCTTTAATTTTTTCCCGTAATCGCATAGTATCAATGCTTTTTTTTTTTTTTTTTTTTGGATGTCTTGTTCTTTCATTACAATCTTTCAGCCGAGTTTAGGAAGATTGCTGCAAGCAACACGTTTTCTGTAGTTTTGTTCCTGTATCTTGGAGGAGAGTTGGCAGGCATTCTGTGGTTTGCAGTTACACAATATGTTATCATGTTTTTAATCACTAAATCATTGCAGTGGTTATAGATTTACAGTCTTAGGGTATTACAGAGGAGAAACAGAGGCTATATGTATTTATATGTATGAGTGTGTCTGTGTGTTTTGTGAACTTTTAAATTGTATTGTTTTTCTTTTGTTTTCTGAAAGAGAAGAAAGTTTATATTTTTGTGCCAAGTCTCCCCACGTGCTTCAAAAAAGTTTGTAAAATCTTCTGATCCCAACAGAGCAGGAATTCTAATATTAGTATACGAGATGTTATGTGAAATGTTGGCGTTAAACTAACATCGTGGTTGGGGTTAGCGAAAGGCAGTCAAGCTGTTCTCTTGTTTTAATATTAGCCACCTGCATTGGGATTTGGCACTTATTGGAAATGGTAATGTGGGGAAGAAGGACCCATGTTTTGTAGATGTCCGTGACCTAGTGTGTCATGTCATTGGTAGCCCACTTTCTGCTTCTGTTTTCATATTATTATGTAACAGAATCCTTGGTAGCATTAAAAATTCAGTATTACAAGCTGATTGTAATGCTCCCTCATTAGGGAGAACTGTCTGGCCCTGTATTAAGTGAAACACGGAGCATGGCTTTTAGATTCTAAACATCAATAAATATTAAGTATCAGCAGAGGAAAAAATAAAGTTAGCTGGGCTTTTGGCCCCTTCGTAGTTCTCTCCCCCTCCCTACCCCACCATATTTGTCTGTCTGTCTTTTATTGTGAGCTAGATATCTGCTTTCCATTGGTGACTTTTTCTGTCTTTCTTGAGAGAGGTCTCTTGTATACACAAAAGGTTTGGAAGTTTGTTTTGTTTTGATCTGTATTAAACAGGTCCTTCAGTTTGCTGATGTCATTTCCTTTCATATTTGAGTTGTTTGTTGTGCCTCCCCGCCCCCCTTCTCAGCTGGAGCCTAGGGCAATGTGGGGAAGTGCAGCAGCGGACGAAGTAAGTTCTGGGTTCAAAGGCTGAGGGTCGTATGGTGCCTTTTCGTCATTCTCTGTTTTGCCTGCTTGGAAAGAGGCTCCAATCCCAATATCTGGTTAAATGCTCAGACATCAGCTTTCTGTGGCCTGTCCATGGGCTGCAGTGGCAGGCGATGATTCATCTCAATTTCCTTTTCGTGCTCGATCCCCTTTTTAATGCCTTTAATACTCCCCTCTGCCCCTCCCCCCCACCTTTCCTCCCCCCCCCCCAAAAAAAAAAAAAGTTCTGACAACTGCAATTCACTTGCAAATCTGAGGCCAGCATTAGTGGGGCTCCTGCTGTGAAAAGAACGAAAGTGTTTCAAGTTTTTTTTCCCCCTGTCGCTTTATTTCTGTTCTTCATCTCCAGTTAAACATTTTTAAGTGGCTTTTTCCTTTCCTTGGTCAGTTGACTGACTTCAGAGGTATGGGCCCTGTTCTCCTGATGTTACTAACGTTGCGATATAGCTCAGTTCTCTCCTCTGCAAGCATTCTTCAGTCTGTAACAAAAACAAACAAACATAGGAAAGAGGAGGAAGAAAAAGAAACCAAATTTCTAACGGCAAAGGTTTTTTTTTTTTTTTTTTTTTTTTTTAAATGTCTAGTTATATTCGGAAAGGAGTGGCCATTCGTCTGTTTGCTTCAGGTTTTCTGTATCCAAGCTGGGGTGAAAAATGAGCCAGCATTGACACTTGGCCTAATGTGAAACCCTGGGTAACCTCTTTCCCCTTCTATGGCTCTGGCCTTTTGTTCCTGGAGAACTGAGCTAAGGTGCTTTTCACTCGGACCAAAGGCAGCACGAGAAGTCTCCCTGTGTGCCTAGCGCCTTTGGATGGCCTCCTCATGGTTATTGTCAGAGCAGAGTCTAGGAAACAATCGCTTTGGCGAGACATAAACGCAAAAACATTTGTCCATCTTTTAATCTCTTTGTTTTAGGATTTTTTTAATCTCGTTCTTTAAATTTCACCATTTCAGTTTGTGTCTTGAGAGAGACGAGTGGAACAACATGAAGCAGATTTACCGTAGGCCAGGCCAGCAGTTGAACAGATTCAGTAGAAATTCCTAAATCCTAAACTGATGCACATATGGCTGACTGCATTCGTGTCTCTGTTAACACTTTCTTCAACTTTTTAAAATAAAAATGTTGTTCTGAAAAAGCAAAAAATGACGTAAGACTGTTATTTGAACTTGATTTAGTATTTTATAGGCACCATTTTTTACTATATTTTACTGCACATACACCACACCCCCGTCAGTTCTAAGCTTGCTTGTCTGTACTGGAAGAATTATTAGGCAACCATCTTATTCTAGGTTGTACTCTGGCTTGTATGAATAGTGTTTCTGATATAGTCATTTAATTAATTATAAAGGTGTCTTAACACATACTGCACATAGGAGAGAGCGGCTCTTTTTAGAAAAGAGTAATTACAACCCCCCCAAACCTCTTAAGGCTCTTAACTTTGTTTTTTAATGTAATACCACCTGCCTTTGTGTGGTTTGTATGACGCTGAATATAAACTGATGCATCAGATGGGAGAGATAGTCCATGAACAAAGCAGGAGTCCGATTTTCCCCTCCTTCTCCTCCCCCCCCCACCTTAATATATCTGCATCAGTTGGGATGCTGTATTTAGAGGTCTGTCAGCTTTTCTGTTATGAACTCTTAAATTTTGCAGGTTGTACCATAGAAAAGCCTCCCCACGGCTAAGATGAGGTGTTCACATTGTATGAAAGGCTATTCTGTTTTTTTTTCTTTTGTTTTCCTATAATTCAACCTCTTCTCCCCCTTCCCCTTCCCTCCTCCACCCCCCATTTGGAATTGTACTGTAGTCCATTAGTCCCTTATAGGAGATTTATACTTCTGTATTTTGAGGTGAGGAAAAGAGAACCAGGTGAAAGAAATTCTTCTAGTAACAGACTGTTTTCAGCACCTGCACAGAGCTTCCTCTGCTTCCTTCTCTTCCTTTTCTGCCATTTTAAACTTGGATAGGATTTTTAATCTGTGGAACTAACATTGCCACGATAGAGTTGTTGAGGGCTGTCGTGTCAGGAGAATGGGAATCCAAACATCTGTGCGTAGGCCTCCGCACAGCAGACTCTCTAATGGTTTTGACGGAGCTGTTGTGGTCTGTTGTCTGGAAAATCTGCATTCTACGTAGTGCCCGAGGGGGGCCTCGGTACCACAGACCGTAATGTGTACCTAAATATAACTGCCTAGGCACAATGGGGTGAGATAAGGGCAGAACAAGAAGCTCAACTGAATGTCTGCCTCTTGTTTTGTCCCTGATTTACAATTCGTGTGTGTGGTTTTTTTTAAGTGTAGCAAAGGGTTCACAAGAATAAATATATTCTACTCAGTTATATAAGAAAAAAGCACATAGCTAAGGTTTCCCTTTTAGATGAAAATGGGGGCGCTCCTACTCATTGTCCCTTTTTTCAGGAATTCTGTCTGCCCTCGGTGAGAGAATGCAGACAGGTTATGTGTACTCATTGCATATGTGTGAAGAAACCTGGCTGGCACAGTTTTATCTGGGTAACTTACCAGTTAGCTGAGCCTCTGAAGCGGTAAGTCTCCCATTTCGGGGGCATGCGGAGCCAGCATCTCTTGTTAAAACGATTGTATTTAGCTGGTGTCAGTTCATGTGTGCATCCACACGCAGCTGGGTCAGTTTCTAAAGAACTGGAACTGGAGAGGAGTGACCATTTCCAATACTATTGTTTTTTTGTTGGTTCTGCAGGACAGAAAATGTCTGTCTGTTGGTGCAGGGGAGGTGAAGTGTGTATCTCCAGAGCAACCACAGTTTAAGGAGCAGCGGTGTGTTCCAGACCAGGTGTACACTGTGTATATATTTTCAGAGAAAGGGTGAAACGTACGGGTAAAGTTCAGTCTTGTTTGAAATGATGTTTTGATTCAGGGGTGTCGGAAGGGGGGAGACCTGCTGACTGATTCTGTAATGGGAGCAGCACAGCGTTCAGATTACCTGCCTGCTTCTGCGTGTAGCCCAGAGTGTTGCTCGTAGCAAAGTGTTCTGTGTCCAGGGGGATCTCAGGTTATTTGGGTTCCTGTTAGTTAGGTCTGAGGTGGAAGAAGCAGGTTCTGGTAGCCATTGTTAAAGACGTTCTCTTTTGCTGCTAAATCTTGATGTTTACGTGGCTCTCCAGGTGTCTCTGTGTTGCTCTTGAATTCATTATTATATTTAAGATGTTTAACTGTTAATTGTCTGGTTTTTTTGGTGTTATCAAATTACAAACATGCTCCTTGTTAAAGCAAAGCAGCAAAATTAGATTTTTCAGCACACAAACATTTTCTTATGGTCCTTAATTAACTGTACAGTTTGTGTTCCCAGGAAGGTGGAAAGTGCAAGCCCAGAGTACTCAGGCTTTAAAGTTTCATGTTTCAGAAGAGAGGTGAGATTTGAGGGAGGAGGCTCTGGTCTTTCTCTGTTTCTTTGGGAAGGGGTGAGGTTTGGGGTGTTGGTGATAGTAATACTGTGTGTTGCAGTCTATCCATAGAAAATCCCCCCCCCCCAAGTGTTTTCATAAAGACGTTTCCGCTTTGCGGTATGTTTAGTCTTTTCAGAACCGTAACTTTGGTATGAATACACCTGTTGAAAAGTAATCTCCTAGGACTGAATAGAAACAGGCGTGTCCTGGGAAGTCTCAGCTCACTGGAGTACTGTTTTTCCTCTAAAAAGAAAAGGAGTACTTGTGGCACCTTAGAATACTCCTGACCTATTCTGTCCCTCCCAGTGCACTGATAACCTAGGGTAGTTGTCCCTGCTTCTGGAGGTGTTGGCTGGCTAGGACATGGGTAGAATCACCACCACTCTGGAATAAAATGCAGGGGCTTCCTTCTAGGGGCTTGCCTGGTGTCTGTACCAGAGACTGTTTGCTTCTTCTAGCTAATGATAAACAAATTACAAAACAGCTTGTTAGGTAACAGAGTTTTAACACCTCCCTTCGCGCCCCCCCCCCATATTGTAACCATTCTTTAGCGTGTGCAAAAGTACTAATACACGTATATGAACTCAGAGCCATCTCAGCATGTATACCAGATGTTCTGGTGAGGAGCGTGGGATAAATCCCTGCACAGATTGCTGGAGTATCTGAGCACCTGCGTTGTTGCTATCCAGTGAGGTGCCCATAGCTTTTTGTTTTCTCTCTGTATGATGCATTACATACAGTGATAAAAGCAGAATACACGGGCAGGCACTTGGGAAGCCTGAAAGGGTTGCAGTCAGATGAAATACTGAAGGGGACAGTGCGGGATTTGGCCTGCCAAAGGTATCTTCCGTGCTGAAGTGACGTGTACCTGAAAGATGTGGCTGTAAGTCTAGAGTCTGAGGTGGGAGGTTGGAGGCAGAAGACCACTACTGTTCTAGGCAATACAGGAAACAGAACTGCACTGATTTTGTTGACGTAGGTTTGTGTGTGTGCTGCCAACTAGATTGGTTATGTTATCCTCATGTTTTATTTATTTCATTTGCATTGCAGGAGTGCCCCTCGGAGTCCCGCTCATACGTCAGGACCCAATGTGCTAGGCATTGTTACAAATGCATAACAGAGATGGTCCCTTCCCCCAGACTGTTCACAATTGAAGCTCCTGCTGTCTGGTTACCGAGATTGTAGGATGAGGCCCTAGTCCCTTTTAGAAGAGTGAAGACTTTTATTTGAAAGCATGAAACATCAGTGCATGCCGGTAAAAGCCAGTTCCAGCTGAGTTGAAGCAGTGTGTACTGTGCTGTTGGTCAGGCCAGGAGAAGCCTGCTAATGGTTGACACTAGGCATCCACGAGCCCCTCCTGGTTCCAGCGAGGGGTCCATCCCCAGGCTGAAGTGGATTTGTGCCGGCATGGCTTGTGTTTTTGAGAGGCTGCGTGCTCGCTGAAGAAGCGCGAGAGCTCCTGGCTGCTGTGTATCCAACGTCCTTGCGTGCGTTTCCGATTAGCCGCCCCTTACTGTGCCAGACAGAACTGTAGATGTCAGGCTTTGCACAGAAAGGAGAGCAAGGCAGGGAGGGCGAGGGAGAGACAAGCCTACAAGCAGCAGGGCTGTGAGTTTCAAATTAACCTTCTGCTTTGTTGATGTCTAACGTGAAGCCCCCCTTCCCCTCAGCCCCCTCCCAGTGCAGTGCACGTTGGCAAATTGTGAGAGTCTGTCTTAATTTACATAAAGCTATTACAAGAGGCTGGGCAGCAGGAAGACTGCGTTCAGGCGGTGGCCCTCTGGGGGACGGCAATCGGAATGCCTTGTGCTGAATGGCAAGTCCAGCAGCGCTCGCAGGCAGGCAGTCGGGGGAGGGGAGTTTCCCTTCCAGAGACGGTTTGTGGCATGGGGGATTTGACCATCTTTCTTTCAACACGATCGTAGCAGC
The DNA here is from genome assembly GCF_965140285.1 of Lepidochelys kempii. Taxonomy (NCBI): domain Eukaryota; kingdom Metazoa; phylum Chordata; order Testudines; family Cheloniidae; genus Lepidochelys; species Lepidochelys kempii. Next base: position 42,770,151 of record NC_136391.1, read on the forward strand.
TGACTATGGAAAAGACCTGCTAGATTATCGTATCCCATGCAGGATTGCTTCCTACAGGATATTTTTTATACTATGTTGTCCAATTCAGTTTTAAGTAATGGGGATTCCACCCTTTCATTTGGGAGACGATTCCACAGCCTTAAAACATCCACTCCTAGAAAGTTCTTTCAGATGTTGAGCCTAAGTCTTCCCTTTCTGAATTTCACCCCTTTACTCTTAGTTATATGCATTCCTATCCTGAGTTCTTTCCCCTCCCTTCCATTTGCATCTTTCAAATACCTGTAGGCTGTTAGAGATGCAGATTACTGATGAGCATGGATTTGAAGTCAGGAATGCCCAAGCCTAGTCATGATGCTGACTTTGGGCCAGTCACTTAACCATTGTGCCTCAGTTTCCGTCTATAAAATGAGATAAAACTTAGTTCTGTCACAGAACTGTAGTAAGGGTTAATGATAGAAGATCTGTAATCTGCATTGAACAGGGAAAGCACTTTATGTCCCATCCCCTTGCCATTTCTGTTGCTTTGCTCTGAATAGCCTCCAGTTTGTCAGTGCTGTTCTAGTGGTCAGGTGCTTGGAATTAGCAGTATTCTAGGTGTGCTCAGACTAGAGTTATTTAGAGAAGGGAGCCATAACATGCATTTGAGTCTGAAGCTATTTCTCAGCTTCATAATCTTCTCTTATCGTCTAAATAATTCCACGTATTGGGGGCTTTATGGATTTGTATTCTTTCAGCTTGGAAAAGAGAGCAGGCCAGCTAGTGTAGCAGGTTTGGGGTCTGTGTTGGTAAGAGTGAGTCCCAGGGAAAACATCTGCTCACAGAGCTGAAGAAGTTGCTCAGGGTCTGTTTTGCCTTTCAGATAGAAAATGACTGTAGACTAAGATCTCCTAGTCTAGTCTTGTTAGCTTTCCTCCGCGTCTCTTACCTTGCTGCAGTCACGGCTGCCACTACCTCCATTCCTGGGGCCTCATTCCGCAGGACCATTATAGACATGCCTGGGGCTCTGGTTTAATTGACCTTTATTTTGGAATGGGGTGGGATATGAATCTCCTTCTGGTCTGAGCAGCTGTGCTAGATTTTTATTGGATCATACTTGTTAGTATGTGTTGCCTCATCTAGTGGAAAGAGGGCAATGACAGTGGCAGTAAAATACTTGTACCATGATAGCAGTTATGGTGTGGAGAGGAGTGGATGTGCACATCTGGCAAAGGTGAAAGGTTCATGTCTAATCCAGAGGGGCTGTCTGAAGGGCCTATTTCCCTGCTGTGGGGAAGGGGATTGCTTTGGAATCCATGCTTTACCACTGCAGAAATGTCATCTGTAATCTATTCTGCTCCCAGTGGTTCCTGGTGTGTAAATTCTACATGCAGAGGTGTCTGGGTTAGGAGAGCCAGTAAAGTAGTTTTAAAGAGAAGACTTCAGTCAGGTACAACTGTGAGAGACCTAAAAGGGCAGGCTGACATACTCTCTCCCTAGCCTTACAGGTATTGCTGGGATCTCTGCAGTAGACCTGATTTGGTATATACTGGGGTCAGAGAGCAAGGGGAGTGTGGGAGGCGCATGCCAACTACTCTATTAGTCCATTTGCAAAGTGAAGGAGTAGGGGAAAAGGAGGAAAAATGTCTGCTACATCATAAGACTGGTGCTGGAGAAGGATGCGCTAGCTGACTACAAGTGCCGTTCGCACAGCATATTTGCAATCTCTTACTAGATGAGGAGGGGTGATGAGGTAGAGTGCTGGTGAGTTTCATTCTTCTTGCTTAGTGTAGTGTCCTAGAAGGGACGTGCTGAGTACTGTAGAGCAATGCCTGGCTCCCTCCGGCATGAGGTCCTGGAATTACTTGAAGTGGCAAGGCAGTCATGCCTAAAAAGCTCCCTCCCTTGCAGGCTCGCAACAGTTTCCTCTGAAACTGCAAATGTTTAAGCATCTGAGCAGAACTTTGGGAGAGTCCTGAGAATTTCTCAAAACAAACGGCCCCAAAAGCTTTAACTCCGCCTGAGGAGTGTCGGCTAGTTCTCTCCTTCTGGGTTTAACAAGATGCCAGAGGCAGGGAAATCACTTTTACCTTGAAGGGTAACCCTTCTCATTTTTCCCATCTCTCAGCTGCTTTGAAGTGAGCTGTCCCTAGGCTTAGGACCAAGGGCCCGGCTGGCAGCAGCTCTGCATCTGGACCATATGATGTTCTCTGAAGATTCTTCCTCTTACTGTGAGTCCCTTTGTGACTTGTAATTTTTGGAGGTGAGCTTTGTAGAAGGTGGGAAGGGGGAGACTAGTCTGGGGGAGTTGAAGTTTCCTCTTCTGCTCCTTTTTCCTCCATTAGCCTGAGAGGCCACTAGAACATGAAGCATCAGCTGGTTCCTCCATGCAATAGGCATCCTGTCAGGATTCTGGATGAAACTGGTTTTTCTTCCTTTTGCATCTGAAGGTCATGATACAGTCAGGGAACACAAAAATTAATGAGGCCTGTGAAGTGAGCACCTCCAGAGAGGCATTGGATGGCCCCCTGGGAATCTTGAAACTCGTAGCTGCTCAGTCATTGGGGTTCATCATTATGCGCCTCTCCCGTATTTAGTCCTCTATTACAGGGACTTCTAGGGCTCTGCTAGCAGTGCTCCAGAGTCGTGACACCTCTTCTCCTCCTCCCAAGCCGTTCTCAAGGCAGAAGAAATCTCTGTGCTTAGACCCTTGAGGAATGCTAAGAGCCCAAGCAGGATGTCCTCCCTGCCTCCCTCCGGACCTTGTGCAAAGAGCTAGGATTTGGACCTTTTTGACTTAATGTGAAAGTGTCTTGTGGGAATTTGGCAGGCATGGGGTGGAGAGAGATTCCCCTCTGAGTGCTGGAGGCAAGGGGATGTCAGCTTAACAGAGTAGCTGCATGTTACAATATTTGAAATGACAGTGGAATTTTCATCTGCTGCTGACTTCATGCTCTACCCCCCCCCCCCCCCCCCGATTTCTATTAGCAGAGGTTAGTGACTGCTCAGACCTCGTTCCTGAATTTCTGGGGGTGGGGGTAAGGGAATGGATGGAGCTGGGAATAGAGCTGATATGTAGTCCTTGGAGGGGGCTTGGAGATCCAGTCCCCCATCGGAGTTAACAAGTGTAGGAGAGTTGAATCAAGAAGAAGGAAGATTCAGTGGGGGCAACAGAGTGTCTGAGAGGGCCTCTCTTCTACCATTGAAATGGTCAGGTTCTTAGTATTAAAATCCAAAAAGTGGAATGAAACCAAGAGTGAGTCATAAAGCTCAAGCCTTTAACATTCCCTTTGAAGGTGACCTGCAAAGGAAGAAATAGTTTTGCATCATGTCTTATTTCTCTCAAATTATTTTTTTCTTTTTTCTTTAGAAATATTAGGAGTATCAAATCTTGTCTTTCCTGTTTTTTGCTGGAGGTCTCCTTGTGGGAATCAGAGAACTGGAATGGGAGCTTTCTTAGTCTACTGTTGAAGGGGTGAGGTGTTTAATAATAATGATACTTTCGCCAACTGTTTATCAAGCATTTGAGTTAAATATATATGAACACAGATTTCTAAACAGCCTTCGTACCTCTTTCCTTTTCAGTTTAGGTTTCAATCCCTAGATACTGTACTGTGAGATCCTACAAGTTTCCCAGTCATCTATAGAGCCTTTCAGGAAAAACAGAATAGACCAGGGGTGGCCAAACTTACTGACCCTCTGAGCCGCATGTGACTAACTTCAGAAGTTAGAGAACCGGGGCACACCTGCCAGGGCTCAGGGCTTCAGCCCTGTGGGAGGTGTCTGATGGGGCTCAGGGCTTCCGCCCCACTCTGCTGAAGCCCCGAACCCCAGTGGGTGCTAATTTCTAATGCTAAGTGTTAGGGGAGTGATTCACCTCCCTTCATATATCATAAAAAAGCAAAAACAGGGCAACTTCCCCTTTTCTTTGCAGATCACCTTTAAAAGGAGTGACTGTGTGATGTATGATTCCATTCCCAACGTTAACTACAAAGAGTAAAGCATCGACAAATGCTTTGAATTATTTTTATTCCCTCTTCATAGTTTAATACATGATAGTATTGTAAGAATCACCTTAATGTGGGTTATTTTTAAAGGGGTAAGTCAAACTCAAAATCATGCTTCTGTCTGAAAATTGATAGAAGCAACATCTAACGATATTTTAATAGAAAGCCTAGAGGTTTTCTCTTTGTTTGCAGTGGGTGTTGGAAAGTGCTTTGTGTATTTCACTTTCTCTGTTTAGTCAGTTTCCTCATTGTTGGTGTGGGTCTTTCACACAGTGGAGGAAAGGGATGTACTTGAACAAAAATTGAAAATACATTTCCTAAAATGAGAATTCCCTGCTGTATGTGTAGGACCTGAAACAACTACTGATTTTCTTTTGAATTGACCATATTTCATATTGGCAACATCCCTGTTTTAAGTGACTTAAACAATAAAGTACAGTTCGACTCTGAAAAACTGCCCGTAAAAATGCTCTGATGCGTCTCTGGATCTATTTCAGAGTAGCAGCCGTGTTAGTCTGTATTCGCAAAAAGAAAAGGAGGACTTGTGGCAGCTTAGAGACTAACAAATTTATTGGAGCATAAGCTTTCGTGAGCTACAGCTTATTGTTTCTAAGACTTCTGTATTAGAGACGCTCCCTTTTCTCATTGGTAACTCTGCAAACTCAGCCTGTGCAGTCAGACGCAAGCTGGTTTTTTAAATGTCCCTTATCTGTAGCTATAATGGTTCTGCTGGCTAAATTAGGCCCTCATTCCCACCTGTGTAGCTCCATTGCCTTCAGTGGATTTATTGGAAGTTAGGCCTGTTCTACCCAGAATTTGTGCTGGTTTAATTTAAATGGGTTTAAAAACTTGTTTACTTAACCCAGTACAAAGAAAAGGAGTACTTGTGGCACCTTAGAGACTAACCAATTTATTTGAGCATGAGCTTTCGTGAGCTACAGCTCACTTCATCAGATGTTTACCGTGGAAACTGCAGCAGACTTTATATACACACAGAAATCATGAAACAATACCTCCTCCCACCCCACTGTCCTGCTGGTAATAGCTTATCTAAAGTGATCAACAGGTGGGCCATTTCCAGCACAAATCCAGGTTTTCTCACCCTCCACCCCCCCACACAAATTCACTCTCCTGCTGGTGCTAGCCCATCCAAAGTGACAACTCTTTACATAACCCAGTACAAACCCCTGTGTGGGCTGGACACTCTCTTTAATTTTGGTTTATGGGTGGCTTATTTTGGTTTGGTTTATATTTGTTCCCAATCAAATTAAGCTAAACCATAAAGGCCTTTCTTAAACCGATCTGAGTGTCCATACAGGGATTTTCACTAGTAACTCAGATTGAATTCACACCTTAGATTAAATTGGTGTAATTTTCCTATGTAGACAAGTTCCTTAGTAAATAATTCTGTTGATGATGGACAGGCAGGAATAGAATCCAGGTCACTCAGCTGTAACTGTGTTGACTCTGTCTGGCTAATAGGAGCTAAAAGCATGAGAAGCTCTCACTAGAGTGGGCAGGTACGATTCTAAATATGCACGAGGGGATACATTTGTTGAACAGGAAGGTGCTGTTTTTCAGACTCCTTTCAAAATAAATAAGATATTTTAATTTAACATAAGAATTTTTGTAAAGCTTCGTAGGACTTGCCTTTCAAAAACTTGACAAGTTTGGCTTCCAGTTCTTTTGGTATGGAAAAGCTGATTGATTCAGTCCTGTGGACCCCTCTGAGGAAGTATAATTGATAGGGCACCCCATCCACTGAGAGAACTGGTAGTCCTGTTCATGGAACAAGGATGGCTAAAAACGGCAGTGGAAATTTTTATATTCAGCTGTGTAAGGTAATGTATCTAAGCCTTGCAGTTCCCCTTTAACACTCCATTTTGAGCTTGGTTATTGCCAGGGCTGTGCTGAAATAGCAAACAACATAGGCCAAAGGTGAGACAAATCTGCAGCCTGAGGTCTTGTTTGTGCACTCTTTTGCACCTGGAACTGCACTGGTGCAAACCTTTACTGTAGATGCAGTGCTATAGTGTCATCAGTGACTTGCACTAGTATCTCACCCCTGCCAAATCTAGGGTGTTCAGAGCAGTTCTTAACAGCGCTGTTGGTCCACTTCATTAAAAAATATTTACCTTCAACATGCTCTTTTGCAGTAGCACTGGTCTATTGAATTCGGTATGAATGCTATCCCATTCTCCTAACACCCTTGCTAGGTACGTCAGCTGCATGCATTCCTCTTCCTGCAGCCTGAACTGCCCAAGAGCAATAACCTTTTTCGCTTTTCCTTAAAAACAACTCTACTTCTAAATTTTGCAGTTGCAGAAAGTGTATCCAGTCTTCTAATGTGTTTCAGGCTCTTTGCTGTTCTAAAACGAATTTTTGCTGCAGGCTTTCTGGTAGTTTAGTTCCAATTTAAACAGCCCAGTATTAACATTTGGAAACTGGCTCCTTCACATCTGTATTAACATTGTAAAGACTCTGCAGTACACTCAGGCATGATCCAAAGAGAGAGAAAAACATGGATTCAAACAAAAATGTGTGTATCTGGGGGAGGGGGAAGAATTTGACTGCCTTTTCTGATAGTGGGCTATATTAGGGTTGAAATATGCTGTTGGATGTCAGTTATGTTAGGGTAGAATTTTGTTATATTTTTAAGTTGTCAGCAGTGCCTAGAGTATATGGTACATGCTGGATTTTTAGTGTATTTAAAGCTAAATATTAGGTACTGTTAGAGTGCTGACTTACGGAACGGGCCTGACTCTAATCTCTCTCTGTTTCTGTACCCGTGTAGTACCATATACTAAAATGGGGTTACTCCTCATTTACATCCATGTCACGTTAGAATTGGCCGAACTTGGTGCTCCCATCACAAACACTGACGTGACCATCTGTGTTTATATTTATTCTAGTAGAGCATCGACTTTTTCTTGACACAAAGTTAAAGTTCTGTGCTAAGGCCTAGTAAGCAGGAGAAACTGTACTAGGTTAGCTAAATTGCTTTAGAAACTGATGTAGATAAATTAGTGCACCTCCCTTGTAATAATGCCTCATCTCAGTTTTAGCTTGTTGATACAAATACTGACTTAAGCCAATTGATAGAAGGCATTCCTAAATCAAAATGAGTATCCACACAAGATAGTTGCACAAATTTAACTACATCAGTTTCTATAGTGATTTGCTAAATTGGTCCAGCTTTAGTGTGTAGACAAGGCTTAGAATCATAGAATATCAGGGTTGGAAGGGACCTCAGGAGGTCATCTCGTCCAACCCCCTGCTCAAAGCAGGACCAATCCCCAACTAAATCATCCCAGCCAGGGCTTTGTCAAGCCTGACCTTAAAAACCTCTAAGGAAGGAGATTCCACCACCTCCCTAGGTAACCCATTCCAGTGTTTCACCACCCTCCTAGTGAAAAAGTTTTTCCTAACATCCAACCTAAACCTCCTCCACTGCAACTTGAGACCATTACTCCTTGTTCTGTCATCTGCTACCACTGAGAACAGTCTAAAGCCATCCTCTTTAGAACCCCCTTTTAGGTAGTTGAAAGCAGCTATCAAATCCCTCCTCATTCTTCTCTTCCGCAGACTAAACAATCCCAGTTCCCTCAGCCTCTCCTCATAAGTCATGTGTTCCAAACCCCTAATCATTTTTGTTGCCCTCTCCTGGATGTTTTCCTATTTTTCCACATCCTTCTTAAGTGATGTGTGAGTCTGCCATTCCTCTGGAGTCTCAGTAGGGCATCTTTCTGGTGGCCCCCATCTTCCTAACTGTTCAAGAAAAAAATGCCAGCATAAAACCATCAGATTGTAACTGCTCCAGCTAATTACAAAGAGTAAATCACTAAGAAATGTTTGCCTTATGTGTAATAAAGAAGAATTAACATGCAGGCTGGAAGCAGTGATTTACAATGGGTTGTGCACAGTCGGACAGAGGACTAGAAAGTCCAGTTTCCAGATACGATGGGGATGGATGCAGGAGAAATGCAAATCCAATTTCAGAAGTTCTTGTAAAAGTGAGTTCTGCTTTTAAAACATGGATTTATATAGAACAGTGGTCTCCAACCTTTTTAAGCACAAGATCACATCTTTTGAATTTAAAGGGATCTACCTCAAAGAAAATGAAGGAATAAAAGTAATCTCACAAACCTAAACACCCTTCCCTGAGGCCCTGCCCCTTCTCTGAGGCCACACCCACTCAATTCCTCCTCCCTTGGTCACTTGCTCTCCTCCACCCTCAATCACTTTCACTGGGCTGGGACAAATGGTTGTGGTGTGGGAGGGGGTGCGGGCTCTAGGCTGGGGCCGAGGGGGTTCAGATCATAGGCACCGACTCCGTGGGTGCTCGGGGGCTGGAGCACCCACGGGGAAAAACTGGTGGGTGCTCTGCACCCACCCCCAGCTCCCCTCCACCTCCTCCCCTGAGTGTGCCATGTCCCCACTTCTCCTCCCGGTGCTTGCCGCTGCAAAACAGCTGTTTCGTGGCGTAACAAGCTGTGGGAGAGAGTGGGGAGCGGCGGGAACGTGATACGCTCGGGGGGGGAGGCAGGGCCAGGGCAGGGATTTGGGGAAGGAGTCCAATGGGGCAGGGAGGGGGCGGGGACTTGGGGAAGGGGTTGGAATGGGGGCGGGGCAGGGGCGGGAGGGAGAGAGCACCCACCAGTGCCAGGAGAAGTTGGCGCCTATGGTTCGGAGTGTGGGAGGGGCTCCGGGCTGAGCCTGGGGCAGGGAGTTGGGGTGCAGGTTCTGGGAGGGAGTTTGGGTGAAGGAAGGGGCTCAGGGCTGGGGCAGGAGGTTGGGGTGCAGGAGGGAGTGTGGGGTGCTGGCTCTGGGAGGGGGCTCAGGCAGTGGGTTGGGGTGTGGGCTCTGGGAGGGGGCTGGTGCAGGAGGGGGTGCGGGGTGAAGGAGGGGGCTCAGGGCTGGGACCAGGGGTTGGGGTGAAGGAGGGGGTTCAGGGCGGGGGCAGGGGGTTGGGATGCAGTTGAGGTTTGGGGTGTGGGCTCCGGCCAGGCACCACTTATCTAAGGCACCCCACGGGTGGCAGCGCAGGGGGACTAAGGCAGGTTCCCTGACTGACCTGGCTCTGTGCTGTTCCCAGAAGTGGTCGGCATGTCTGGCAGGTGGCTCCGTGCGCTGCCCTCACCTGCAGGCACCACCCCTGCAGCTCTCATGGGCTGTGGTTCCCTGTTTCTGGCCAATGGGAGCTGCGGGAGCAGTGCCTGCAGGCGAGGGCAGCGCGAGGAGACCTCCTGCCCCTTCCCCACCCCCGGAGCCACATCCGGACATGCCGGCCGCTTCCCAGAGCGGTGTGGGGCCAGGCAGGCTGGGAGCCAGCAGACTGTTAGCTGCAGGAGGGTTGGCAACTCCATTGTGATCTACTGGTTGGTGACCACTGATTTAGAAATTGTTGATTGGGCATACTTACTGAAAATGTTTACATTATAGAACTTCAGGACTTGGAACGTTTCTCCAGCTGTCTAATGGAGAAGCTGCTCCTTTTGGTCCTGCTCTATCATTTAATTTGATCCTTCTGGGATGTGTCAAAGTGCTGAGAAAGCCAGCACATGCTGACTGAGGAGTCATTGATTCCAAGGCCAGAAGGCACCCTTGTGTCATCTCGTCTGACCTTCTGTGTAACACAGGCCAGAGACCTGCCCAAAACAGATGTGATGGATCTTTCTAAAAACTACCATGGATTTCTAAAAACTACTTTGAAAATTCCTGCTTTTGTGTATCATAGGAAATGTTTCCTATGTGAAGAAAGCTATATAAATTTCAGACACTCACTAGCAAGAAGAATAAACCTCCAAGCCATAGGTGGAGCGAAGTGTTCATTCTGCCGCTGCCGAGGAAGCTCTGAGCAAAAGCAGAGGAGCTGTCTGCAGACTCGGAACACCACTGCATAGATCTACACTCTGTTAGTGTTAGAAGGCAATCTCTAGTTAGAATGGCTGGAGACTTCACTTTTTTATGTGAAAGCTTAAATTTTGTAGGTCTCTTGCCAGGGAGGATTTTCTAGGTGACAGTGAGTGGATCTGTAAACTACTAATCCCTAGTTTTCCTTTAACTTAGTTTCCAGTCAGGGAAAACAGCGGGACCACACAGGGTGGGCTTTGGGAAGGGGAAAAGCAGGGAAAGCACTGGATGAACTGTCCTCCTCTACAGAAATGGGTGACTTGCTGGACAGCATGAATAAGTAGAGAGTTCTGATTCAACCCCTTGTACTGCATGCCCAGGAGGAGGAGGATGAGAGGTGTCCCAGAGGTGAACCCACCTGCAGTCCATGTAGGTTACGCTCATCAGCAAGGAATGTAGCCAAAGGGGGAATCAAGCCCACCTGATTTGGGTGGGAAGAAGAGGATAAAGAACCAGGTGAGCAATAGAAGTAGCCCAGGATTGTGTTCTATTTAGATTCTTCTACTCTGCCTAACATCATGGCTTCTGAGCACCTTCCGGCAATGCATTAGGCACCCTGACTGGCGCAACATCTTCTCCATTCCTCTTCCTGGGGGAAAATTGTAATGCGTCTATCCCTTGGGTGTTCTTAAATATGACACAGCATCGAACAAACTTCCACATCTTCTGCTTCCCCACAGCGTTTGGCTGTACTGCTTTGCATTCACATGCTTGTGGCTGCTGTGGTAAGGTTGTATGAGTCTGAACCAGTTGCTTCACATGTGCAGTGTATAGTTTCCTGACATGGTTCTAGCAGCCTGCAGCAGGAGTTCACACTTAAAAGAAAAACCCCTACCGCGGAGACCCTCTGGCATTCTGAAGCACGGAACCTCTAGCCACTGGAGAGAGACTGCACTGCTGTGTAGTTCTTGGTGCCTTGCAACAGATCTTTGACTGCTTTCTAGTTCCCTCCGACTGCTGTACCTCTTCTGTAGGGACAGGGCTTTCTCCTCCTGACCCTATACTGTTTGGTATTTTGTAGGTAGGAAATTGCTGTGTGTTAAATTAAATTAAATTGCCGTTTCCTAGGAGCCACTCACTCACTAACACATTTTTCAGTTTTCTCTTGTTGACCCTCTTTGTTGTTTTGCGTTTAAATTCTACATTTTCATGTAGCCCACTCTTCTTACTAGACTGGGATAGTGTTTCTTGCCACACTTGTGCCACTGGATTCAGTAGTGCAAATGTCTGTCTGAATTCAGACCCTTTCTCCATCTCCCCTCCTGCAGGAGGAAGTTGGCAGGCTGCCTCCAAAGTGAACACCTCATCTCAATGACCCACCTAGAGCGGCTGTCCAGGATTTGTATATGCTAATAAGCCTGACTTGTCCTAGCTTGTTTGTAGTGATTTGTGGCTGCATTTATATGCAAATACTAACAACTTGCTGCTGAGTTAATTAGCATTTTTTCTATTTGCTTCCTGCAGCTTTAGGAAAGGGGCTTTATTCTTTTTATTCCAGTCGTCTGACCTAACCCCCCACCCACAGGTAATTGTGGGAGTACCAGACCATGCCCCTGCCTTCCCTCTGTAAGAGGAATAGAGGGACACAAGAGTGGTGCTCTAGTACAGTGCTACTCAAAGTTGTGGTCCATCGGCTGCCAGTCTGTGCACACATTGGCAAAAAAAATTGCCGGTCCCCCACATCAGATAGCTTGAGAAGCACTGCACTAGTAGATTCAATCTCATCACTAGATAAAAGAAATATGGCTGCAGCTCTGGAGGTCGGCTGCCATGCAGTCAATGTTGCCAGCACCTCTGTCATTGTAGAAACATCACTTTTCCTGGGTTCTGAACATGGTTGTGCAAAGTGAGTGGGGGCCACCACCTCACACCTCAAGGAAGAGTTGTTTTGTACCTTTTCCAAGTGTTGGTATAGGAAGTTCTGGTTCTCTTGGCCTTCTTGATTGCATTCTGCTACATGATGCTACATGAGTGTCTGGTGCTTGCTAGTTACTCTCTGCAACCAAGTAAAACAAAAACAAACACAAAACCCCAACCTATCCCGAAAACACACAATTTCTGCTTTTCATGTCATGACTAAAAACGCCAAATACAATCAGATGAATGACTGCCAAAAGGCAGAGGCATCATGGTGGTTTTCTTGTGGCCCAGTTATTGCAGAATTTAGAGTGTTCTGCTTGGGGCCGGGTGGGGGGGGGGTTGGCCTCTAGCTGATGCTTTGAAACTAATTTTTGGACCCCAACTATATCGCCTGGTGTGCGGAGCAGTGGTTCACTTGGCTGCCTGGAGGATTTTACTCATTTGAATTTTGTCATCATTCTCATTATTGCCAAAATATAAGGTTTGGTTAGTCTGCCCCATTCTGGGGTACTTCCTTTTACTTGGAGTGCTGGTAAGGGTTACCAGTGACATGAGTTAAATGGCATTAGTTCGCTCTCTTGACACCCAAGGAAAGGTCGGGGTCTGTACAAAGAAACCCTGGGGTCATATGTCGCCATGTGCCATTTTACTTGCTTGATCCAAATAAATGCAATGGAGAGAGACTGCAATTCCTGACCAGTCCTGTGAGCCTTTAAATGCCTTTTTGCTGGTGTGTATCCTGTACTGAGTGCTTCACTCTCCTCCTTGCCTGTCCCTCCCTCCTTTCTGCCCTGAAGCAAAGTCTTTTTCACAGTTACTGAGTCAGTGAGAACAGTGGTGTGTTGGTTTTTTTTTTTTTTTAAAGCCTTTGTTTTCACTCTTGAAAGGTAGGGCCCTGGCTGCACAGCTGCAGGCGTGGAGCGGAGGAGACGGAGCTCCCTGCAGCCTCTAATCTCTGCTAAAGCTCCCACCTTCTTGCCTCTGTGTGGGAGGGAGGGAGCTTCTCAGCACATTTGGCCGATCTGGAAAAGAGGGTAAATCTTCACAGGGCCCTGTGTTCTCCCCTTGGAGTTTGCAATACAGTAACTCGAGCTAATTGCACGTACAGGATTAATTTATTGGGTGAAAGAGGTGCTGATCTCCAGCAGTGACGAGATTTAGGGAGGGTGGGGTCTCCTGAAGAGAAGGCACTGTGTGATTCTCTTTCCTACATGGGTTGTGTCCTGGAGGCAGGAGTTGTGAAGCAGAGCGGCCTCTGAATCTCTCCATTTTCTTTTCTTTTGACTGGAGGCTAGAGTCTCAAGTTGCATTCTTTTATTCCCTTTGTCCCACCTCTTTTCTGTATGTTGTCTACATAAATTGCAAGCTCCTTGGGCAGTGAAGTGACTTAAAGCAGCTAGCATGTTTTGGGATACAATTTAAATAATGGAAAGAGAAGTGGATTAGAAGCCTGAGGCAGGGGGCTGCAGAAAAGGCAGGCAGAAATGGAAGTCAGTGAGCCCTTGTTCTAACCTTGATTGACATTTTTTCAGCTCTTTGCTTCCTGATATGTGGAGTTATAATGTTGTGTGTGTGAGATAATGGAGGAAAAGTGATGTGACTTCTTCTATTGCACTGGGCCCTGGTAAGAAGGAGAGGACCACTCTGTATCTTGTGGCATTCAGGCTGGGGGTGGGGAGAGAATTTACCTTGGTGCTATTTGGTTATCTATTCGCAGCCTTTTATCCTGGTGGCTTTAAAGCCTTGAAGGGGGGGCAGGGAAGGAGGGGCATGCATTGCCAATTGCACCTGAAGTCTCCGCATGCAAAGGGGGTGTTTTTCTGTAGTTTTCCTCTTCTAGCCCATCCTCTTGTGCAGAGTCAATTCCACTCCTCTCTCCTGGTACTTGTGATGCGTCAGCACTCTGGTTTGATTTTTGGCCTGGTAGGCAGATTTTCCTCTCTCTAAATCCCTTGGATGCTTTTTCCTCCACCTCCTTTTATTTTCTTATTTCACATCCTCAAAGACAAGAGGGCCTGGAAGCACAGACCTGTCCTGCTGCATTCCTGAGTAATTTGGTTTTGATTAACCCAAGGGAGAGAAGTTGGTTTCTCATAGCGACCATTGGATCAAAGTGCCAGGAGAAGCAGTTTCCTCTCATGCATCAGACTCCCCCCGTTCCACTGTCAGGGGTGGCCTTTTCAACCCAGGCTACTTTGGCAAGTTATTTCCACTTTTCTGATTTTTCATGCTAGTGTTCAGAGAGCTTTTGATAGACAGAAAAACTCCTCCCCTGCCCCTCCTTGCATTTTCTTCCAAGACTCCTTTTCCCTGCAAAACACATTCTTGCGTTAATCCTGCTACAGGAGGAATGCAAATACTTCTAATTGTAAGATCCAGGATGGGTCTTCCATATCTGTGCATCTTTTATTCTTGTAGGAGATGGCTAAGCATTTCACTTTCACAAAGCACTGGGCACTTTTCCTTCTCTGTTGGGACAGTTGTCAAGATTACCAGGTTCAGGTCAGATGCAAAGAGGTGACAGCAAGTGGGTTCCTTCCTGGAAGCATAGGTAATTTCTCTATCTCTTTTGTGCTTCTGGGTTGAGTGAGAAAGGGTATACATCCACTGCTCCTGATGAATCCAGTTGGATGAGTGTCAGACGCACACTAGGTGCAATGAGATAATTTCAACTCATGGCGGTGAGAAATCAAGCTGGCGTTATGGTCAAGGAGACCTTATTTAGGACAGAAAGCTACCATGTTGTGGGAGCTGGTTACAAAACTATACAGCAGGGTGTCCAAATCCTTCTGTGGAAAGGGACAGATGTATTTTTAATTATGAGCAGTGGGTCTTGGTATATAGTTAGGACTACATATGACCCATGATCCACAATGTATCTCCTACTGTTCTGAAAGAGAGGCTTGCACAAGGATCATGTGGAGAACTTAGCAGTTAGTAATTTAAACTTTTAATCATCATTATTAAAGTATCTTATTATTTTTGTCTAGGATCTTATCCGACTCCTATTGTCATAGTATCTGAGCACCTCCCAAAAAAGAATAAAAGAAAATCAGGGTCCAAGAAGGTTTCAGAGTAGCAGCCGTGTTAGTCTGTATTCGCAAAAAGAAAAGGAATACTTGTGGCTCCTTAGAGACTAACCAATTTATTTGAGCATAAGCTTTCGTGAGCTACAGCTCACTGCATCGGATGTCCTTCAGTCACTCTTCCCTCCTCCAGAAGGGAGTTCCACTGTATTGTGCATTTATGGGCAATCAATGGGAAAATATTTCTCCTTTGGCACTATTACAATTTATGCGCTTTGCTTGTTTGTCTTCCTCAGCCTCCTTTCTTTGTGTCTTCTCCTTTCCGTTTAAATCAAGATTAGATCTTTCACAAAGATAAACTCTGTTCAGGTTATTGAGCTTGGTACAGGAATTATTGTGTGAAATTCTATGGCATGCTTTATACAGGGGGTTAGACTAGATCATGACAGGTCCCTTGTGGGTTTACAGTATAAACTTTAACCTGCAGGGATTGACCAGGTTCTACAGCAGCATCGGTTTGGGGTTGAATGTCTGTATGCCCAGTGTAGTCTCACTAGGACGAAAATGTCATCCTAGTCCCATGATGCAGTGTTGGGAAGTTACAGAACCATGGTCTTGTTGAAACAGTGGCTGGCTTAGACTCTTGATGGGTGTCAGTGATCCACTAGGACAAAAGTTTATGTAAATTATTTTCTAGAAATAAACCAGCCCAGGAGGCACTTTCACACAGTAAAAGCTCAGCAAGCATAGTTGAGTCAGTTCTTGCTGAGGTGATACGTGAGGTACCTGAGGCAAATGGCCCCGGCAGTAGGACTCTTCAGGCTGGTGAATTAAGCTGTGTTTCGGAGGAGATATGTTTGGGCCAGATCTGTCTTCCCCCCTCTCCCCCCCCGCCTGTAATTGCCCTCTCCCCCATCATCCTTTGTTCAGAGATGTAGTGACATTGGTATTGAATTGTGCCAAGCTTGCTTTCTCTCTCACTGCCCGTGGGAAGGAAGGGGGGATCCAGTAATGAAGGTAATGGTGCTGAGGCTAAAACTGAGCCAGCTTTTCAGTTAAGAGTTGTGGGACACTGGTGGAGGTGGCATTGGCACCCTAACAAGACCTTGAGGAAATGACAGCACGGGTTTGGACAAACGAGCAGTGAAGAGTGTGGCCAAGCTTTCCATAAGAAGTAATGAGAGTTTGGTCTTGCTCAGACAATGAGGGTGATAGCAGCGAAGGCTTGGGTAGGCTCCTAGGGTGAGTTTGGAGTGGCAGAGAGGACTTCAGCAGAGTAGGTGCGGGGGTGGTGAGATTGAGGAAGCTATTTGGCAGCCTGGGTTTGGGCATATGTGTGGAGCCCATTGAGGTTGGCTTAGGCAGCAGCAGGGTCTCAGTCGTGATTTATTAACAGGCTTGCATCTGGTGCTCACTGCTGCAGTATCTGAGCACCTCATGGACCTTCCTGCCTCACAAGGGTGCTCCATGGGAACATTCTCCTCATTTTACAGCTGGAGAATGGAGAAACAAGTGCATCTAAACAGAGGATTTTCATAAATTTTCTAGCCCTCAGTGTAACACCAGCGCAGCTTCACTGGCACTAGCAAAAGTGGGAATGCTGGTATAGAATGGCTGCCAGCATTTTTACCACCATGTTCTCTACAGCTGCTCTGAGCAGAGATCGATGATGTACTTGTAAAATAGCTGGCAATAGGCTTATGCTAGTGCTCCCATCTCTGCTAACATTGGTGCTACAGTGGGAGACTTCCCTAACATTATGACAGGTTTCAGAGTAACAGCCGTGTTAATCTGTATTCGCAAAAAGAAAAGGAGTACTTGTGGCACCTTAGAGACTCACCAATTTATTTGAGCATGAGCTTTCGTGAGCTACAGCTCACTTCATCGGATGCAGTGAGCTGTAGCTCACGAAAGCTTATGCTCAAATAAATTGGTGAGTCTCTAAGGTGCCACAAGTACTCCTTTTCTTTTTCCCTAACATTGTCAGTGTAAGACCAGAGAGGTTAAGTGACTTGTCTGAGATCACAAAGAGTCTGTGGCAGAGTTGGGACAGAACACACATCTCCTGAGCCTGTCCGTTGCTTTAACCACAACGCCATCCTTCCTTTCTTCCCAGAATACTGTCCTGTAGGAGGAGAATCCTAAAACACCTGTTCATGACTTGCTCAGTAACTTGGTCAGCAGCTATATCTCACGCTTCTCCCCAGAGAGAGCCAAGCTAGGCAAAGTACACCCGTCAGTAGCCTTCAGCACTAGGTGTCCTGGGGATGGCCTCCATGTAACTGCTTATGGTAAGTGGATTATTGGGCCCTTCCAAATGGGCTGTCTTTGCCCCAGACACAGCTCAGGTAAATAGAGAGCCTCCAGAAGGCTTAGCGTGAAACCTGTGCAATAGAGGGTGCCATTCTTTTTCCTGGTGGGACCCTCTGAGGTTTTCATTGACTGCTCAACTGCTCCAAAGCTCTTTACAGGCAGTTATAGTTGGGAGAATCGGGTAGGGCCATTTCACTCCTGATTGGAAACTCCAAATTCTGCCCACCACTCCCCCTGGCCCATGAAGCTGTGGGAAGAGAATTTAGTTCAGGCCTGTTCAGAATTTAGTTTAGGCCTGTTCAGGCCTCTGGTTTGTGCTCTTACTGTCAGTGCATGGTTTGAGCCCTGTGCCTTCCAAGCAAGGGACGAGCTGGTCTCTGCCTTTCTGCCTGGCTTTGGAGGGAGACTGAAGAATGGTGCTGGCGCCCGGCCCCTGCTGAGGATGGGGTGAGCTGCAGCTGCCTGACCCGGGTGAAAAGTTCAAATCTGCATTTAAAAGGAAGAGAGCCATTAAGTGGCTGGGACAGTCTCCAGTCAAGTCGAAAGGGTTTTTGTTTCTAAAAGACACTGAGCTGGCCTCTTGTTCAGACTCCATGCAGCCCTGCATGCTCCGCCAGTTTGCCACTGTTCCTGTTCTCAGTGGCCTCCTGGGGAGCTTGGGTTCATGTAGGGAAAGAAACGGAACTCATGGCCTCATGGAGTCTGGGCTTTGCTGGTGGTGCTCGACTCTGAACCCATCTTTAGCCTCCAAATCTTGTATTCTGTACTTCTCTCATCTTTCTCTCTTACAAATCGCTGTGCAGTGTCTTGTCCCAGGCCACGGAGCCAGCAGATGTCAAGTACAGAACCCAGGCCCCCCCAGCTCCCTGGCCTGTGCTCGAACTACTAGACCAGGCTCCATGGCTTCACTTTTATGTTTAACCCCATACATTGGCCAGCAGGCCTGAAGCATCCCCCCCACCCCCCCGAGAGTATATTAAACTGCTGGAGCTCCATGGTAACCTTGTGTGGGATTGCAGCTTTCCCCTCCCTGGCTTAATGTTCACAGATCCACACTGGGGCAGCCAGACATTCGTATGAGCAGGACTTGTGTCTCCATGGTGATCCAGCCTGCCCCACAAGAGGGGCTGGGGGGAAGTCCTGTTTCTGTTATGTGCTAGCAGTTTAAAATGATCTCCTGGGTGTTAGGAAGGAGTTGGGAAGCTCTGTATTTCCCTTCAGGCCAGACTATCCCTCTTACTCCTGCTTAAAGACCTGGGTCAGAGCTTTCTCACATCTAAACAGCTCTGGTGTCTGGGAAACAGCTGGAGGATCTTGGCTTGGTGTCCTGAGCTGTGTGGCAATGCCCTCCCTGCCTGGGTGAATGGGAAAGAGTCTTGTTCTTAGTCTTGATGCTCCCTCACTGAGCTATATGCTGCATTAGTTTCTTTCCCTTCCTACGCTTAAAAGTGCATTGCACTCTGCAGAGGATTTGAGGAGCACCTAGTAGATTTAGTTTGTTTACAAGCATTAGACAAATGTAAATAGTTTAGCTTCTCTCTTGACTATGAATGGAGATTAAGGAGGCGCCTAGGGTTTCATTCCTTCATGCTCCATTCTGATGCTAACAAGTTGGTCTGTAACCTGGGAGGAGCAAGATACAGCCCTTGAACGTTAGGACCTTGCCTTCTGGACTACGGAGAAATGAGTTTCATGAGCCTTATTCATATGGTGAGACCTAGTGCAGAGTCTGGGGAACAGGAGTCAGAGGAGGTGTCTGTGTGTGTTCGCTCCAGCAGCTTCAGGATTTTAAGTTTGGGGAAAGTCCCCTGAGGGAGGGCGGAAGAGCGTTTCACCTAGAGTACCTGCAAGTTGAATTTCAGTTAATTTTCAAAGGAAAAACTTTACTGTATCAGAATCAGCAGTTCTTTGCTTTTTCACATGCTGAGTTTCCAGCTAGGTGTCAACACTGAATACGTTCTGTTGAATGGTGTGGGGGTTCCTGGTTTATCACAAGTAGTTTGGAGAGGGAGAAAGGACTGGAAAATGAGAGGTATTAACAGACTTCTTGTTAGATGTTTAGGCTATTGTGTATCTATTGTGTACCTTCTGGAAAAGGAAGCCCACTATAAGAGTGCTCATCTTTGGATGTGTTCTGCATTGTCCTCATAGTCTGGATAGTATCGAAGTCTGCAGCCAGATATTTGGCTTGTCTGCTTTTTTTTGTAAGAAAGAGTGATGCACTTTGGAAACTACAAAAGTCCACGCAGGGCCTAGCATACACTAGCATTTTTGCATGTCTGCACCTGTGCACCTCCCCAAGAGGTAGCAGTTGTGAGCTTTAGTCGTTTGCAACATTTTGTCACTATGTTCGGTAAACCTGATGCTGCACTGGTACTGTGGACAAGATCTCTGCAACTTGGCGTTCCTAAATTGTGCCTCATAGAGTGGGAGTGTTGGTGATACTCTTCAAAGCTGAAACCCAGTTTGCCTGTTGAATTCTAGTGTTCCACCTCTTGGTTTTTGGACAAGAAGTACAAACCTGGCTGCATTAGGAAAATAGCTGGATTTCCTTTCCAATCCCAGTATGAGCACACTCCTTGCATTTTGGTTCCAGGAGTGGAAGGGAGCATCTCTGGAACAGTCCTCTCCTAAGAATGTTCCTTGTCCAGGCAGAGGAAGTCAGTGGTAATTTTCTGGCTACCAGATCAATTTATAAATGAAACTCTCTGGCTGCCTCATCAGACCTGCTGGGGGTTTGTGTGATATTTGATGTTTCTGTTTGCAGATAGATGTTTAAGTCTTGGCCTGCTGCTTGCAGAAGTGTTTCTGGAATACTTGAAAGGGAGAAGTCTCATTCTCAGTGTGGCACTACTTCACATTACCATGTGGGGGCAGCAGCACCTCCTGGGGACGGGGTGGGGCTGGGCAGCTAAATTCCTTGTCTGAGGTCATTCGTGCCAAGCTAAGGCAATTTAATTAGCGGAGCCTTTGTCACTAGTGAGTTATTTTTGTCTGGAAACACTAAAATACTGTTTACGCCTTGTCTCAACAAAATGCAAAACAGCAATTAAGCAGAAGTGTGTGTGTGTGAGAATCAGGGGCCAGTCAAAAAACAGGATGTGATTTCCCCCTGAACAAAATAAATGCTCCCCTCATGTTGCTGCTGCTTGATGTAGGGATGCTGCGCACCCTCTCGTCTGGATTTAATCTGCGGTTAGCTGTTGAATAAAGTGCTGTTCCCTAGTGTGCTTCACATTCCTTCATCCGGTGCCAGGCCTCTGGTAGTGAGGGGTTTAATCTCCTCTCCTTTCCTACTTTCTGTAGGAATGAGGGTGGAAACGTTAATTTGACACAATCCCCATTAGCAGCAGGCTTCTCTTTAAAGGCTTCTCGGGAGCTGATGAAGAAGCCGAATCTGTGTGGAAACCCAGCGGGGGACCCTGAATCGGGGGCTGCAGTTTATGAAATACAGATTCTCTGGTTCAAATCCTACTGGTTGCAAGATGAGGGTTGGTTTTCTGTCCTAGAAACTATCACTGTGTTAAAGGTCTAAGGTACAGGGAGCCACTTGAAAAGGCTGAGAGTGGCATGTGAGGAAGCAAGTTAATTCTTAATCATATCTCATGTATATGTATAGATTAGCCTCCTTTGCAGCAGATATGTCTGCTGTAAAATGCTTAGTGTTGAGAGCCTGGTTGGGCGGCGCACACTAAATGTCCAAGCTCCTCCCTGCCTTTTTTCTTCAAACAATATCTTCTGGCTTCCAGATTTCTGACAAATTGATAAGAGGAGTCGCGTGAGTCAATAGAGTTGTAGACACTTTGCCAATATAACCCTAGCGCTATTGATCGGCCAGTAAATTAAAGTCTTACTTAGAGGCTGCCGATATTTCTAATCTTCTGCTTCACCAATTACAACCTTCCTGCTACCTGGAAAAGAGAGTGAAAGGGAAACGGGACTTTTGAATTTTTGTTGTTGAGCTAGCCTGTTGATGGGGCAGGAGGAAAGGGAGTGAGGTGCAGGGGGTGGGTGAGTTGGGGACTACCTAGCAGTACCTCAGACATCAGTTGTTGAGTTCACTTCTGTGCATAAGTTTTATTAGTGGAAAGAACCCTAGACTTCAGTTTAATAGTGAATCTGTCACTCATCTATCCAGGAGTCCTATGTAAGGCTCCCCTAGGTAAGGCTTTCTTATGCTATTTATTTCTCTTCACCCAAACACTTGGGGGAACACTGCTCTGAGAATAGTGTAGGAACAAGTGTGACCACATCTCCAGTCTTCAGTTCCGTATTTAGGATCCTCTCTCTATCTGCGTAGAGTTAGAAGAATAGCTATTTCTCTCGCTCTCGCCCCATCCAGTAATTCTCTTTCATGAGATAGAAATTTGATGGATTGAGCTATGAAAACATGGCTTTGCTGTGGTGGTGGGAAGGAGGGTCCCAGCTTTGGGGAATGGGACCTTGCAGGTCTTGCCGGAAGAGGCAGAGAAGTGATACATTTCCTTCTTTCCAGAAATGTGGAAAACCTTTTGTGCCCTAGTCGGTCTGTCTCTCCCCTCTGTGCCCTCTTGCCTGCTTATTTGAAGTTGGGCAACAATAACAGTTGCTTTCAGATGTCCGAGGAGGAACAATGGGATCATAGAGCTCCCTGCTGGGGCTCCCATTCTCAGTGATGATGGTTTCAGCTGATCATTTGTCCGATAAGCTCCTTTCAAGTCTCGTTTCTGTTTGAAAGTCCGCAGTTGGCTTTGGGAAGAAATCTCCAGATAAACGCTGTGTTCTTTCTAATACCCCAGAGCGAAAATCAATGGGAGGGATAATTCCTTCCCTTGTCCTACACAGACTTTCGTGGTTTGGTGCCTGCAGCAGCACCTATTCAGTAAGTAAAGAAAAGGGAAAAGCCCTCCCTTTGGTGCTGTTTGGGGGACAGACTGGCCTCTGCGGAGGGTGCCCCTGATGTGCAGAGCAGTGTGGTCGTGGGGGAGGCTTCCTCAAACAATGTCTGCTTTTATTATTTTGTTGATGGTTGGCTGCAAGTGCGACATAGGTGCAGACCTAGGGTCAAGTGCTACAGGGCTGCTTACGTAAAGAAGTAGAGTGGACTGGGCCATGTAGGCTCTAGTCTTGACCAAGGTCACCCAGTGGCTAAGCCAAGTGACTTTAACCTCTTCCTATTTCCACATCTGTAGTAAAATGAGGCCACTCACCCATTCTTGTAGAGTAGCACCTGCATCATATCCTCATTGTTGTACAGTCTGTTTAGGGTCCTCCAGGGAGTGAGAAGGAGACAAACACGGCCAACCCCAAATGTTCAAAAAACATGAGATTGGCTTTAAAATTAGGAGATTAAGTAAAAATAGTAGATTTGGTGTTTTTTATTTGCCTTCTGCTTGTGGTGTCTCTAGGGTGCCTGGGGTGCCATTTTGACGCTTTTTCCACAGCCGCGAGGGCTAGAAACTTCCTTTTTCTACGAGAATGAAGGCTGAAATCACCACCTCTCCACTTGACTCCAGGAGTTGGAGATCTAAGGAAAACAATTATCGTGAGATTTATGGCAGAATCATGAGAGATGGCAGTGCCGGAGACCTGTAGAGCTTATTGTGGAGGCTGGAATCCCTGTCCGGGAGCACAGCATGAACTCCCAGAAACCTCCCGGTGGAAATGCCTGTCTGAAATTTTATCTGTTGGAAGAAAAGGTAACGTCCGTGCCAGCCTGGGATGCGAATGTGTTTACAAAGATGTGTGTCTCTGAAGTGAGGTTCCTTGCCTTGCTCTCTCTGTGCGGATCACGTTTGTTGTGGGACGTGGTGCCTTTGCTGCCACTGAGAACTTTGCAGTGGAGACTTGAACCGCTCCAGCTGTTCCTGATTTGTCCCGGAGGTGCTACGAATCCTGTCGGAGGTGCGGAGCTGCAGGACAGGCACAGTCACACAGACTGCGCGTCTTTAGGGAAAACAGGGCATCGAAACTGGCTCTGCACTAAGATTTGTCTTCAGATTTCCAACAGCTGTACTTCCAGTAGTAGCAGCAACAGTGGGCATGCAAACATAGGTAGGGCACTAGTATTTTAACCACCAAGTTGCCTGCCCGTGCTTGGAAGAGGCCAGTAGTACCCTTTTTACTCTAGGTTTCCCAGGTTTCCTCTCTGTTTAAAGTGGAATCAGTGGCAGTGCAAGGCTGGGAAATGGAAGAAAAATCCTATAGTGTGGAGGAGCCCAGGGAGAGGGAAATGTTTGGCCAGAGTCTGTTGTTGAGAGTTCTGAGAGGTGGGGACTGACTGAATCTCTCCTTTGTGGATTGTATTGTGTGAGGTGTTTGACTCCTGCTCACATCTGTTGGTGGGGATGCCCGGCATAGATTCAGACTGGACGTTGCTTACTAAAAACACAAACTTAATTGTAGCAACTTGTTAATGTTCAATTACCCAAATAGTGGGTGCTCTGAAGCAATGAAAGGGCATCCTCAATGTTATGCATTGCTTTTTTGCCTTCTGTTGTCCTGATAAATACAGCAGAAACCTAGAAGGGGCTAGAAAGTATTTTTCCTAACCTAAACTGGTGCACAGCAATTAGCATGATCAAAACTTTCAGCTCCTTTTTCTTTTTCCCCCTCCACATCCTGGGGTGCGATATGACTGGAGAAATAGGGCCCGAGTGGTTGCGTGATAGATGGCTCACTTGGGTAGGAGAACAAATCTGCGTGGCTTCTCCTACCTATCTTCCCCGGGGCTTATTCAGTACTAAGGCCAGGGGAACAGTGTCATTTGTCAGAACCAAACCCGGCATCTGGCACTGTTTCTGGATTCTGTAGGACTTCCTTTGTCTTGTGGTCTGGCCCTTGCGATAGCTTCTTCCTAATAAGAGGTAGGCCTGATTCAAAACCTCGGATGTAAAACTCCTTCAGGCTGTGGGAGGAGTCTAGGTTTGGAGTTTTTTTGTGTGTCTCTTCCCCCCCGCCCCCCCTTTACTTGATCATTTGGTCAATATTCCTATCTAATCCCCACAGGCCGGGGGGCACGTGTTATATGCTACTTCAAGATGCTTTTGTAGGCATGTGGCTCAAAATGGCTTTAATTTTTTTTTTTTTTTTAAGTTAAGTTCAGCAAAAGTCTTGGAATGTCTGAATTGCCAGACTGGAACTTCATCTAGTCCGATATGCTGTTTCTGACTGGCCCGTACCTGGTGCTTCAGAGGAAGATGCAAGGACATCATTGTAGACAGCTGTGGAATAACCTACCCAAGGAGGAAGTGTCTTCCTAACCCTCAGCATTTAGATATTGGCTTATACTCTGAAGCAAAAGGGTTTATATCCTTTAAAAATATTTTATCCTGCCTAATGCAACCTCTAGTACATGTTTTGAATCCTCCTAATTTCTTGGATTCAGAGATGGTGGTGAGTTTCATAAACTAATTATATTTTGCTTTTCGATTTCATTGAATATCCACTTGATTTTGTAGTATGAGATAGGAGTGCCTCTTATATCCTCTCTACCAATCATTATTTTTTCATACATCTATCTTGTTTCCTCTTACTCATCCCTCTCTAAACAGTCTCCATCTTTTACGCCTTTCCTCAACTAGATGCCCACCCGGACCTCCAACAATGTTATTCTCTGTCTGTGCACCCTCTCTTTCTGCTATGCTCTTTTTGAGATAGGGTGACCAGAGCTGAACACAGTATTCCAAGTGAGAGCGTTGTATAACGCCGTTATAGCATCAGTGTGTTCTATCCTGTTCCTAATCATCCGAACATTTTCTTTGCCTTTCTGGCCACAGCTGCATGTAGAGCAGAGGTTTTCATTGAGTTGTCCACAATGATATCCAGATCTTTCCTGAGAGTCCACAGTTAATTAAAAACCCAGCAATGTGTATGAGTAGTTCATGTAAATTCTTCCAGTGTGCCTCACCTTGCTACTGTCAACATTGATTCACTGTTCACCCCTCTTCCAAGATCACTAATATATTAAAAAACCCACTAGTCTTCGTATGTAACCTTGTGGCTCCCACTGTTAACTTATTGCTGCATTGAAAATTAATCATTTATTCCTGCTCTCTTTCTTCATGTAGTTATTCATTTGTGTTTTACCTTCCAAATAAAATGGAAATTAGGATTAAATTTAAATTCAGGAATTTTGGAAAAAATAGTTATCAGATATCTGGTTTAAAAATAGGCTCCAAGTACTAGGCTAAAATGTATTAGACTTAATGTGATCAGTGTCACACTCCTCGCTCTTACCTTAAACTTCCACTTGCATTAAGTACTGAAATAGGAACATGTACAGTGGATCTAGAACAATGATATGCAGAAAAGGAGAGAGGAATTGTGTGGGGTGTGTGCGTCCATCCCCAAGTGACCTGTGCTGGCACAGTCTGTAAAATATTGCCCCGGTGGCCTAGTGGTGGTCTGGTGGTGAGCTATGAAGAGTGCCAGATGCCCAGCAGTGTATTAAACGCTAGTTGAGTACAGGAGGGCAGCATATCACAGGAGAGAGATAAGCAAAGTTCTCTGATTGTGGATCAATAAAGGTTAGTGACATCATATCTCCAAGTGAGAGAACCTGCTTTCTGCAGAGCTATTTATCAGATTGCAGGCTGGGACAGAGTTAACCTTTTCCTAACCCGATATCCGTTCTTCGTCTGATTCCAAATGGGATAGCCTCCCTCTCCATGCCAGAGGAGTCTCTGACTTTGCCTTCCTAAGCCTGGAGATAGTCTGATGTGAGGATGGTTCTGGCTTACGCCTGGAACCTGGAAGGGTTCAACTTTGAACAATCCTCTGTTGTTTGACCCTGCGCTGGAACTTACTGCAGCCAGCCAGCACTACCCTAACGCCATGCTGGAGTGGGGGAATGTGAAACCCTGCGCAGCTGGGCATCCTGGCACTATTTAGTGTCAAATATTAACCTTCCATTCTCTTGTTACCAATTCACCATTATTTTGTGTGAGGAAGGAAGCTAGAGAGCTGGAGCTGCTGGACAAACACCCTGCGTAGGTGGTAGCAGACCCTGCACTGGGTAACAGTCTAACATTGGGCTGTGAAACTGAGCCCCAGCTTCCTCAATTCTCCCCAATGGAGTGTCTGGCTGTGGGGAATATGAAGCGGTTTCCCATGCTAGTTCAAGTTTCTAACGCAGAGCTGTGGCGGAATTGTGCGCAGCATTTCCCTGAACAGTTCTGCTGCCCCGGTGGTGCGCGCTGCTTAGAGCCAGTGTCCATAAGTGGCTACTTTTTAAGCGCTCTGATCACAATGGACATCAGCGGTGCTTTCCAGATGAATGGAAGGGCAGGCCCCTGCCCCGAGGAGGCTACAACCTAAGTTCGACATAACACAGCAAAGTGGAGTGAAGGTGGGAGGATGGCTAATTCCTGCAGTGAGCCTGTATTTCTAGACAGGAAATACCCATTTTCTTTAGAGAGGTTGAGATTTTATCCATAAAGACTTTTGCTTGCTTTTTGTTTGTTCTGTGATTTATTGCTGGGAGAGAAGGCCCTTGTCTGTGATTGTTTCTTTTGGCTGTGCCTGACAATACATTGAGGGCAATGCCAGTTACGTATCCGAGTGGGTTGGGGGATGATTATGATTCTAGTCCAGGCTAATGGGCTGATGTCCAAGCAGAAAGTGTATTTTCAATGAGGAAGTGCTGAGACATTAGTGGAGCTTGGATTACTGTGTGATTGTGCTGTCAATGCTGCTGTATTGAGTCCGAGAGAGCCTGCACAGCACAGGGAAACACTTAGCTCACTAGTGCTGCTTATTGAGAAGCCAATAGCAATTTACTTGCTGACACTTGACATCAAATCCATTCCCAGAGGTGCAGCTCCTACTAAACCATTGCCAAGCTCTCCTTTACACCTGCCTCCTTATCTTACCTTTAAATGTGCAGCTGGGAGGAAATAAATGAGGGCACGTCATTTTTCCCATGTATGCCTGTCCACAAGAAAGTGAGGATCTCGTCTCTCACCCTTACTCCTTTGCCATGCTCTGCTCACACTGTCAGGAGCTAGGATGTACTTCTCTAAGCCCTGTGATGTAAGGGAAATCTTTACCTTTCATGTGGGATTCAACATCTGTAAAAATGTATCTCTTCCACATGTGCGTGATGCAGAGGCACAGGGGCTATGGGGAGGCTAGAACGGCTAGTCCGTTGTAGGGGAGGGAGAAAAGGAGTGCCTGGGATCTATGGAGTGGCTGCATTTCTTCCTGCCACGCTTCCCTCCTCTTGTGGGACAGGGAGACATGCCCTGACGTGCTCATTCCCCTCTTTTGGGGAGTGCTCATTGCAACACAGCACCCACAGTGCCGTAGGCACTTTACAGACACATACCAAGTCCAGGTCCTTTGCCTGGAGAGCTAACTCTCTAAATGTACAATAAACAAAGGAATGGAGAGGTGATGGAATCACTGATCAAGCAGTGATATTAGGTGATCTGAAAAAGGGGGAAATGGGGCCTATTCCCTTGTCATGCTTCTTTAAAGCTACATGCTTCTTTAAAGCTACTCCTGAAATGCTTAAAATCTAGTTAGGAATACTAGTCCAATCTTTCCTCTTTCTGCAAGAGGTCATTCGGAGGATTCAGATAATGTAAGCTTTCTTGGTCCCTAATTGAAGATAGAAGTGTTTGAAACTAAGGGTGCTTCTTCCAGCTTTTCTATTTTGACTTATTTAACTCAGTTGACTGACAAAGAGCTTTAAACTGTCTGAATAAAAATCTCTTCCACTCTACTTTGCTCAGGTGTTGCTTAGTGCCAGAGTTGGTATTATCCCCTTAGTTGCTCAGTTGTTTATAGGCCTTCCAGGACAGGTAGGACAGAGGAACCCTGAATTATGAATGTAATAAGGAAGC
Organism: Lepidochelys kempii; assembly: GCF_965140285.1. Taxonomy (NCBI): domain Eukaryota; kingdom Metazoa; phylum Chordata; order Testudines; family Cheloniidae; genus Lepidochelys; species Lepidochelys kempii. The sequence continues at coordinate 42,798,072 of NC_136391.1, forward strand.
AGAACAAAAACATATTTTTGTTGGATGAAGACATTTTGGACTGTGTGTTTTTTTTTTTAAAATCCTACAGAAGCAAAAATGATGCGCGTGCGGTCTTTCTGATTTCAGCTCACACTTGTGCACTCTGCCTGGCTCCATGCTTTCCACTTGTGTGGTTTTACATTTAACTTTTTTTTTTTAACCTGTAGGGTGTGGCGGAGAGGAGTCAGCTTTGCTCTTACCTTAAAGCAGCTTGCGGTTGCACATTAGTAGCACCTGGCAGAAAGGCGTCTGTCTACTTTGGAGGCAGGGAACGCAATGTGTCCAGTTGGTAGAACAGGTGAAATTCCTGTTGAGAAGGATTCAGAGTAGCAGCCGTGTTAGTCTGTATTCGCAAAAAGAACAGGAGGACTTGTGGCACCTTGGAGACTAACAGATTTATTGGAGCATAAGCTTTCGTGCATCCGATGAAGTGAGCTGTAGCTCACGAAAGCTTATGCTCCAATAAATTTGTTAATCTCTAAGGTGCCACAAGTCCTCCTGTTCTTGTTGAGAAGGAGAATCACAAATTGAATAAAGCTGTTTAGCGGGTTAAGAAGTAACAAATACAAGGAAGTTGGAGTTCAGAGCTCCTGCTAGCTCCTTAATTCACTTCAAGCAGCCTGCTCTGGTCTTTGGGGCATACCTGCCTGGATGTTTTCCCTCTGTTTTTAAAGTGAATTTGTTTTAAAACTGCCTTAAAAAGGGGAATGAGACTAGAAGTGAAAGGCAGGCAGGCAGCACCTCCCTGGGTTGCCTTGCATTTGTATTGGACCTTCTCTGTCTCTTCCAATTGGGGTAATTGCCTGTGGTCCCATTGCATGGCATATAATGTATCTTATTGGCTGTGTCCAGCATGGACCTCTCTGCTTTAAATGTAGCTTTCCTGCCAGTAGGATGCATGCTGTCTCCCTTGGTTCTGATTCAAGCTCAGACCTCACATCGAGATTGACATGGCCCTGCCTAGGAGGGGATTCTCTGTGCTCCTGAGCCAGAATAAACAGAAAGTGCTGGCTCTGAAAACTTGTTGTTCTCTGCCTGGTGGGTTTAACCAGAAGTTGATGGTGATGTGACAGCTAGAGTCCCTGGTATGTTGGCTGGGGAAATGCCAGTTCACAGTTGGCATTTTGGCACTGTAAGTTGTCAGAGTGCAGTTGGAAAGACAGGGTCTCTAGTGCAAAATACAGTAGGCTGTAGGATTAGATTTTTACTGGTAAACATTGATTTCACTGTACACATACACAAACCAGAAAAGAAAAATTCCATAGATGATGATTGGAATTTATGAATAGGCAAAGTAAGAAGAATCCTGCTTGAGAACTAATTAGTTTAAGGATATTTACTTTGTGAACATCATATGTCAAAATATACAGTTGGTGGTGTAATGATTATAAAGCATTAACTTTGTGAATCTCATAGTCTACTGTCATTAAATAATTCTGACCCTCACGATTTCCTGCAACTGTGAATTTAAATCAATATAAATAAAAAAGCTTAAACTCCACAATTTTGCATAATGGTGAAAATTTTAATGACTGAAAAAATGCTTTAAAAATACATCATCTGTAAAATTATATAAAAATGAATTCTGCCAAACATAACAATATTGGATGATATGACAACATAGGAGCAGTGGCATGAGTTTTCTGAGGGTGAGGGACTGCAGGGCAGAGGGAAAGGGGTATCTGGAGTGAGGAGAGGTTAAAAGCTATATATTCCAATCCATTTATTTTATAACTATACAGTTAAAAATGAAAAGTAAGCAATTTCAGTAATAGTGCGCTGTCACTTTTGTAATTTTATATCTGATTTTTAGTTTTTAAGTGAGTGAAACTTGGGGCTACACAAGACAAATCAGATCCCTGAAAGGGATAGAGTTGTCTGGAAAGGTTGAGAGCCACTGCACTAAGGAAGCGGGGGTGGGGAATATTTAATTGAATTTGTGTTGTCCTGTAAATTTTCTAGTCACGATATGGCAGTATGTGAATAGGCTATTGATATGCTAGGGGCTGCTGAACACCTGACAATGCCTAGGGTAAAGTGTGGGCTGGAAGGCTCATGGGTGCAGCTGATTCCAGTGGTCACCCCATTTGGTATGCTGTCCCTCTCCCATATTCCTCCTGAGAATAAACCTGCTGCTTGTTTCTGGAGCATCCCTTCCCAACCTGCTCTGACTCCATCCACAGCACCCCAGCCATCCTCTCTTGAGCAAAAGTGGCTGAGTCAGCAGCCAGTAGAGGGCTACTTGGTGGCTGCCGCCATCTATGTCTGCAAGAATCAAAACTAGCTCCTTGCTAATGTTGACCTTATGCAGCTCTAAAGTTGGTTCCTAAGGGGGCCCCTGCTCTCTCTATGCATTATCAGCTTCCCCCTTTGAAAACCCTTTTCCTAATGGACTTGCCCGAGGTCATACAGCAAGTCAGTGAGAGTTGAAATTCCTGGCTCTACCTGTTAAACACTGCAGAGGCCTTGACTGCACATGACAAACTTATCCCATCAAAGTTCTGTCACTTATGGTAAAAAAAAAAAAAAAATTACACCACTGTAACTGTAACAATACGAGCCTTTGCGTAGATGCACTTATATCGGGTATGCTGTTGCCAGTATAGCTTATATCTTTCGGGAAATGTTATAAACTATGCCAGCATAAGCACTTTTGCACCAGTATAAACTGAGTCTGCACTGTCAGGGGTTGCAGGTAAACCTTTACCGCTATAGTTATGTCAGCAAACTTTTTTGGTGCAGACAAGGCCTGGAAATTGTGACAGAGGAGGGGGCAGGAAGGGAAAAATTAGGTTTTCTCTGCTTTGAATGTTCTTGTCATGTTGCTGAAAAGACCTTAGGCCAACTCTTGGTTTTTAGCTGTCCCTAGAAGAGGTCAGGCAAGTTCACCTGACCACCTATCATATTTACTTGGTTCAGTAAAAACCAAGTCACTGTAATTTTGAAGGATTATTAGGATTTTGCCCAATGCTAAAGTCTTAACAAATGAAGAAGAAGAAGAAGAAGAGAATCCCTGTTTCAAAGACCGCAATCTAAATAAACAAGCCAGATAGAGTAGGGGAAAGGGTTGCACTTTCCAGACAAAGTGAGGTGTGCGCATGGCATGTAACCGTGATGTGTGTGTTTGTGTCTCATGTGGGATTTGATTGGGAAGAGTTTCGCTAAACAGAAAGAAAAGAAGGTGGGGGGAGGAGGTTGAGCTAACCACCAATCAGCACCAGAGAGAATGTGCAGAGTGAAATGCAGAAGCAGGCTGTCATCAGTGTATCCCTGCTTAAAGTGCTTCTGGAGTTGCTGTGCCAGCTGCTGTCCCTGGCGGACTCCTCCCTGCAGTTTCTGCCCCCTGTGCCACATCGGTGGGGCTGCGGGAATCTCTATGGTCCTAGTAGCCCTATTTTAGCAGGGCTCAGGACTTGAGGCCTGTGGGTGATGGATGCCATTCCAAGCAGCAGGCTCTGCTGTTGTCTGGGCAAAGGACTATCTGTGAGAATGTTTAAAGCAAAACCATGCAGGAGGTGAGTTCCCAAGTGCCATGTGGGACACATGGGGTGAGCAGGGAAGTGCCTTGTCAATCAACATTGACTGTTGGTGAGTGCTTTTGGTGAGCGTCCCTAAAGATGCCGGTCCTGTTTTGGCAGGCCAAGGGCTAGAGGTAGAAAGCAAGGCCAAATGAAGAGGGTTTCGGGGCTCTGACAGAGATGTTATGGGCCCTTCCTAGCAAAAGGAACACCACAAAGAAGTGTTGATCTGCTTAGGGCCTGGCTCAGTCACTCTTCAGAATAGTACTGTTCCTCGGGGCAATGGTGACTCATGCCAGCAGGGTTCCTGTGCTCTGGCAAAGGAAGATCTGTGCAGGAAACGGGCTCCCCTCCTGTTGTGGATGCAAACATGTGGAACAGTGGGTGACCAGAGATCAAGTACAGACTGGTAAATCACTCTTGTTCTCTGTGCTTGTGGGCAGGTGTGCGCCCCTCTCCTTTGCAATCATAGGCTGGCTGCTGGAGTTTGTGCTGGTCTCCCCAACCATGGGGGTTGGGGTGCTGGGGGACTGTTGGCATGGCTGGTGCGGTGCATGCCAGGCAAGCCCAGTGGGGTTTTGATGCGAGTTTCGCATGGGTGCTGTGGGTGGTGGGGGAATCCTTTGATAAGGGGCCATGGCACTTCAAATACACATGCAAGTGCAGTTTCTAAATGGTCACTTGAGAGTATCCCTCTGTATGTTTTCAGCTGAGGACTCGTATTAAGGTGCTGTTGAAATTAGCTGGCTTCTGCTACTGTAGAACTGTAATGGGGCATAGACTTTCTGCAGCAGCGCCTCCTGCTGATTGGTTTGGGAATTAGCTCTTTCAGGGGTGTCTCTCCCACTGTTACTCTCTCTGTCTCCGCTGTCCTTGCAGTCAGACCCATGTCACTCGTGGACCGGGGCATCCTCTGTGCCTGCTCTGTTGGCTCCCCCAGCCCCCCCGCTTTCCAGCTTCTGGTTCTACCACTCGCCGCAGTTCTCAGTCTAGGCACTTCCTCCAAAGGCAAATTGCAGTCTGGCTTAGCCACTCTCATCACTGGCAAGTGGGGGGACAAAACAGGGAGCGGGGGAGCCCAGGCCTGCCGCTACTCCGGGCCCCGACTCAGGGACCCTCTAGCCACAGCCACTTACTGCCCTCCTCCAACTCTCCTCTATTGCCTACTTCCCTGGGCCACTTCTCTGCCCCTGTGTCTCAGGGCCCCAGGCTGGCAGTCATCACTGCAGAGCTCCCCCAGCCTCTGCTGACCCTGCCCAGCCCTGCTCTCTCTTAGGTACTTCACTCTCTAAGGCAGGGGTGGCAAACTTTTTGGCCTGAGGGCCACATTGGGCTTTCAAAACTGTATGGAGGGCCAGGTAGGGAAGACTGTGCCTCCCCAAACTCTAACCCTATCTGCCCTCTCCCACTTCCCGCCCCCTGACTGCCCCCCTCAGAACTCCCGACCCATCCAACCCCCCCGCTCCTTGTCCCCTGACCGCCCCCTCCTGGGACCCCCTCCCCTAATTGCCTCCCCCCAGGACCCCACCCTCTATCTAACCCCCCTGCTACTGACTACCCTGACCCCTACGCACACCTCTGCCCCCGACAGGCCCCCCAGAACCCCATCCCCATCCAACCTCCCCTCTAAAGCCCCCTTCAGAATGCGGCCCTGCGAACATGGGCGGAGGACTCAGGAGGAGCAGGCGCAGCCGGAGAGAAGCAGCGGTTTCCCCTTCAAAGCGCTGCTTCTCTGGCCAGCTGTGTGGCCTCCCCTACTCCGCCGCGTTCATCGCGCTCCCACTACCTGCACCCCCCGCCTGCTCCCCGAGGCTGCCGGTGAGCCTCCCTCCCTGCTCTCCCCTGCCCCCGCAGTGCAGCCCCCTCCTGTGCTGGCGGCGTGGCGCGCTGAGGCTGCGGGGGAGGGGGGCAGTGGGGGAGGGGCCGAGGACTAGCCTCCTGGGCCAGGAACTCAGGGGCCTGGCAGGACGGTCCCGCAGGCCGAATGTGGCCCCCAGGCCGTAGTTTGCCCACCTCTGCTTTAAGAGCCAGTTCCTCTCCCTTTGCCCTCCAGGGAGAGACTCTGCTCCTCTCTGCCCTGCAGCCTTCTTATAGGGCCCAGCCTGGTCCTGATAGGCTGCTTTCAAGCCTCCACTTGATTGGCTCCCAGTAAGCCCTTCCATGATTGGCTGGGGCTCTGTGCAGCTTCTCTGGCTTGCTCCAACTCCTTCCACGCCAGAGTGGGGCAACTGCTGCACTGCAATCAAAAGTAGGTATTTTTCAGTGCAATGGTGTTGCTCAACAGCAGATATCTGGAAGTAACCCCTGCATACTCTGAGGTTTTTTTGGATGCACCCATGCTATAGCAACCTTTTAAAAAGCAGTGCCTTTGGGAGCCTCATGATGGCACTGAATGCTTAAAGCCAAGGTTAGACATGACCATGCCATTCCCAGCTCATTCCTTCCCATGACTACTTGTAGGTGTAAGGACCTTCACCCTGTCTAGAATCTTGGTTTAGTTTTTTACTAGACTTCTAGCTGCTTTATGACAGAAACCACTCTTAATTGTGGATTGTGACTGGAGCCTTTATGCAATATGTTTGTCAAGCTGGACAAGTTTCAGCTTGGTTCTGGGGCATTGTCTGATCTGGACCTCAAAAAGACTGTTTCATGCTTCTGTCTTTCTGGAATTAGTGCTATATGTGTGCACCTTAAGGAATGATGTGCTGTGGACACATTTCAGTGTGCTTTACCTTTCTTTTCAAGCCTCAGGTTTACTGGCACTCTTAGCCCCTGTGAGTGCTGATGGACAGTGTGTCTGCAATGCTCAACCTCAACAGGCCTTGGAGTCAGGCATTAAGAATTTATCTAAACTTTGTGTAGCTTTTAGAGACCAGTTTAAAAGGAATGCTGCTTCCATGTAACGCTATCAAAATAGGTAGCTTAGACCAGTGGTCTCCAACCGTTTTATGCACAAGATCACTTTGAATTTAAGTGCAACCCAGGATCTGCTCAGTCAACCCCCCACCCTCACTCACTTTCACCGGGCTGGGGTTCCGGAGGGGTGCAGGCTCTCTGCTGGGGCCAAGAGTTCAGAGTGTGGGAGGGGGCTCTGGGTTGAGCCTGGGGCAGGGGGTTGGGGTACAAGAAAGGGCGAGGGGTGAAAGCTCTGGAATGGAGTTTGGGTGGAGGAGGGGATGCAGGCTCTGGGAGGGAGTTTGGGTGCAGGAAGGGGCTCTGGGTTGCTGGCTCTGGGAGGGGGCTTAAGTCTGGGGTGGGAGTTTGGGGTGCTGGCTCCAGGAGGGGGCTCAGGGCTGGGGTTGGGGTGCGGGCTCCTGGTGGGCGGCACTTACCTTCAACGGTTCCTGGTTGGTGATGGAGCAGGGCTGCCACTAAGGCAGGCTCCCTGCTTGCCCCAGCCCCATGCTGCTCCCGGAAGGAGCCAATGCACCCCTGTGTGCTGCTCCCGCCTGCAAGCACCACCCCCGCAGCTCCCATTGGCCACAGTTCCCTGTTCCTGGCCAATGGGAGCTGCAGGGGCGGTGCTTGCTGGCAGGAGCTGAGCATGGAGACTCCTGCCTCCCCCGGGGCCACAGGGGCATGCTGGCTGCTTCTAGGGGTGGCGTGGATCTGGGGCAAGAAGGGAGCCTGCCTTAGCAGCAGCCCTGCTGCGCCGCTGGAGATTACGATCGACTGGGAGAGTCTCCTGTATCAACCAGTTGATCACAATCGACCGGTTGGTGACCACTGGCTTAGACAATGAAACGTGTTACTTCCTGTGTCTGAGGGCTCACTCTGATAGGCTAACACAGCATTTCCCTCCCGCCTTGTAATGTTTCTGTCCTAGAAATCTGCAGGGCTGCTGTCAAAAAGCTTATTTTTACCAGCTCAGGTTAAAACTTTCCCAAGGTACAAACTATTTTACCTTTTGCCCTCGGACTTTATTGCTGCCACCACCAAGCGTCTAACAAATATATAACCGGGAAAGAGCCTGCTTGGAAACGTCTTTTCCCCCCAAAATCCTCCCAAACCCTACACCCCCTTTCCTGGGGAAGGCTTGATAAAAATCCTCACCAATTTGCATCGGTGAATACAGACCCAAACCCTTGAATCTTAAGAATAATGAAAAAGCAATCAGGTTCTTAAAAGAAGAATTTTAATTAAAGAAAAGGTAAAAGAATCACCTGTGGATTCTTGGACCTGGTTGTCAACACATTTGGTGTATTTGCCTGGGAAACTAGGATCAGAAACTGGTTGGTAGTTGCAAACTCATTAGCATTCACTGTGTGTTTTCTGTTTTGATCATGGGAGGTTTCAGAGTAGCTGCCGTGTTCGTCTGTATCCGCAAAAAGAAAAGGAGTACTTGTGGCACCTTAGAGACTAACCAATTTATTTGAGCATAAGGATTTCTTGGGCTAAAGCCCACTTCATCAGATGCATGAAGTGGAAAATACAGTGGGGAGATTTTATATACACAGAGAACATGAAACGATGGGTGTTACCATACACACTGTAACAAGAGTGATCAGGTAAGGTGAGCTATTACCAGCAGGAGAGTGGGGGGGTGGGAGGAAACCTTTTGTAGTGATAATCCAGCTGGGCCATTTCCAGCAGTTGAGAAGAATGTTTGCGGGAGGGGGGAGGAATAAACATGGGGAAATAGTTTTACTTTTTGTAATGACACATCCACTCCCAGTCTTTATTCAAGTCTAAGTTAATTGTGTCTAGTTAGCAAATTAATTCCAATTCAGCAGTCTCTCATTGGAGTCTGTTTTTGAAGTATTTTTTATTGAAGAATTGCCACTTTTAGGCCTGTAATCCAGTGACCAGAGAGATTGAAGTGTTCTCCGACTGGTTTTTGAATGTTATAATTCTTGACGTTTGATTTGTGTCCATTTATTCTTTTACGTGGAGACTGTCCAGTTTGGCCAATGTACATGGCAGAGGGGCATTGCTGACACATGATGGCATATATTGTATTGGTAGATGTGCAGGTGAATGAGCCTCTGATAGTGTGGCTGATGTGATTAGGCCATATGATGGTGTCCCTTGAATAGATATGTGGACACAGTTGGCAACGGGCTTTGTTGCAAGATAGGTTCCTGGGTTAGTGTTTTTGTTGTGTGGTGTGTGGTTGCTGGTGAGTATTTGCTTCAGGTTGGGGGGCTGTCTGTAAGCAAGGACTGGCCTGTCTCCCAAGATCTGTGAGGGTGATGGGTTGTCCTTCAGGATAGGTTGTAAATCCTTGATGATGCGTTGGAGAGGTTTTAGTTGGGGGCTGAAGGTGATGGCTAGTGGCGTTCTGTTATTTTCTTTGTTGGGCCTGTCCTGTAGTAGGTAACTTCTGGGTACTCTTCTGGCTCTGTCAGTCTGTTTCTTCACTTCAGCAGCTGGGTATTGTAGTTGTAAGAACGCTTGATAGAGATCTTGTAGGTGTTTGTCTCTGTCTGAGGGGTTGGAGCAAATGTGGTTGTATCGTAGAGCTTGGCTGTAGACAATGGATCGTGTGGTGTGATCTGGAGGCATGTAGGTAAGCATAGCAGTCCATAGGTTTCCGGTATAGGGTGGTGTTTGTGACCATTGCTTATTGGCACCGTAGTTTCCAGGAAGTGGATCTCTTGTGTGGACTGGTCCACGCTGAGGTTGATGGTGGGATGGAAATTGTTGAAATCATGGTGGAATCCCCTCCCTGCTCTCCTGCTGGTAATAGCTCACCTTACCTGATCACTCTCGTTACAGTGTGTATGATAACACCCATTGTTTCGTGTTCTCTGTTTATATTAAAATCTCCCCATTGTATTTTCCACTGCATGCATCCGACGAAGTGGGCTTTAGCCCACGAAAGCTTATGCTCAAATAAATTTGTTAGTCTCTAAGGTGCCACAAGTACTCCTGTTCTGTTTTGATCATGTCGCTCCTTTCTTTGCATCCCTCCGCTGGCTCCCTCTTCTCTATCACATCATACATAAGCTGCTTGTCTTCACCTTCAAGGCCCTTCGTGGCCTATTCTGACCCTTCCTGTTATCTCTCACGCACTGTCCGCAGGTCCACTCCCACCTCCAGTCAGCCCATGATGCCGGCCTCCATCACTCATGTTACATTTTCCAACAAGCCCCTTTGTGCTTTGTCCTGTTTTACCCCTCATACCTGAGAGGAGCGTCTGGTAAACACCTGCAAAGCCATTTTCATTATTCTTCTTCAAAGCCCTCCTTAAAATTCTCTCATTCCCTGGGATGCCTGTAAAAACACACTTGACAATGGGTTGGCTGCTGGTGTGCTGAGACCACAGCCTGTCATGCTGACCAGCACTGTTTTGTTTTACTCCTTTGTTTGCCTGTATTCAGCTTTTGTCTCTAGTCTTACACTTAGATAGTCCCTGCCCCAAAGAGCTTAGTCTTTTTGTTCTCTTTGTATCGTGCTTAGCACAACGGGGTCCAGAACTAGGGTTCTTGAGCACTATGTTAATACGAATAATGAATAATAATTTTCTAATCCTCTTTGCTAAACTTGTTTCAAGGGTTAGGTAGGTTGTTCTATTTGAAGGAGATATGAATGGTTTTGCTTAGCTGAGGACCTGTGAACAACCATGATGGGTTTGAGGTGCAGGGACAGGTCCAGATGTCCCTTGGAACTTTTAGCGTTTTGCTTGTTTGGTCGAACCTCTGAAGAAAAGTGAGATGATATTTGATGTGTTCTAGCACAATATCTTTCATTCCTGAGAGACTGTCTCTTATTCAGTTGATATTTTTAATAGAGCAGTCAGAGGCTTTGGTGTAGTCAGGGTTTATCATTCAATTGACTACTTGGAAAAAGTCCAGCTGACCGTGACTTGGCAGAGTTAGCTGTGGAGAAGAAAGAGACTTTGTTTTCTTCTTAGCTGTGGAATATTCCTATAAGAAATCCTTGTGATGGTGTTATGGGAGGAAGCTGGAGTGGGGTTTGTGTCACCAACATTTCAGCCTTTGTTTGCTCAGAGGAAGCGAACCAAATGAAACCAAGTTGACTATGCAGATGGTTTGGGAAGGGGTTGTCTTTGGACCAAGGTGTCAATGGTTGTGGCCACTAGATGGCTGAAATGCTCCACCAAATTACACTATTTAACTCCTTTTTATCTTTTCTTATGATTCAGGCTCCTCATCATCTGTTGTTTTTTTAAAATGTCTCTTTTGGCATTCCAGCACCTAGAACTGTGTGCGGCATTCCAGGTGTGGCCAGATGAGCACTGTATCAAAGGAGATATTACCTGCCTGCTCTGTGATGTGCCACAAAATTTCATTGGCCTTTTTTCTGACTTCTGCATTATGAACGTGTCCAACTTGCTGTCCTTCATCACCCCTTGTCTCACTCTCTCAGCCCACTGCATCCCAGGCTACTCTGCTCTATTGAGTAAATGGAATGATTTTTTTCTAGATGAGTATGAGCTTTCACTTCTAAAGGTGTATGTGGGGTAGGTAATGTACACTGTTTAGAGCAAAGTCTTAGTGCTCTGATCCAGTGGATTTGTAGTCCTCATTCAGAGGACCAGGGCTCTAACTCGGCTGGATCAAGAATTATCTCATTCTTGGGTTGTGTTCAGCACCCAGATCATTGGCAGGTTAAGTAGCCTGAGTTCTGTGACTTCCAAGCTGCTTTTCATATGCAGATCTGAGATGTGATTGGCAGTTGCTGCAAAAGTGTTCTAGCCTAATAGGCCTTTTCTACTACAGCAGTTTCATTAAAATCTCATATAGCTTCACAGGCAGCAGCGCTGGCTAGTGTAGACTGCGGATGCTAAACCTGCGTGGAGTAGGTCAGGCAACACGGTCGTAAAACCAGTGTAGACGAAGCACTGGTGTCGCATGCACCATTGGTAGCATGGGCAGAGCTACGGTGGTGCAGAACACGTTCACAGATTTTCCCAGTGTAGATTCAGCCCTGAAGCATATCTTCTACCAAGTGCCAAAGCGCTGGCAAGGGAGTAGAAATTAGCTCCTTCCAGTGCAGGGGTTCTCAAGCTGGGGGTTGGGACCCCTCAGGGGGTCACGAGCTGTCAACCTCCACCCCAAACCCCGCTTTGCCTCCAGCATTTATAATGGTATTAAATATATAAACAAGTGTTTTTAATTTATAAGGGGAGGTCACACTCAGAGACTTGCTGTGTGAAAAGGGTCACTAGTAAAAAAAAAAAAATTTGAGAGCCACTGTTCCAGTGGAACTGTGGGGACTTACTGGCAGGTTTTTGGAGCAGTGTTAGTACACTGTTTCCCTGGCATTACAAAGGGATCAATGCTTAATGCCAGAATGTAAACAGAATGCCCCAGTGTAATTGGCAACAAATACAAACCTTATTGCAGCTGTTCATAAGATATCCGAAAGGTAACAATAGTATCATAATAGAACTGGAACAAAACCGAGGTCACCACTCTGCATGCTGGAAAATGCTCTAGGAGTAGCCATGGTGTGACGACAGCGGGATGCTGGTACCATTGACTGGTGCGCCATCAGGGCAATTTCATCTGTCTTCTGACCATGTCCTTCGTAAACAGTTGTGGTCAGTCTTCTCCTGTGTGTGGCTGCATGGGTACCAGAGCCCTGGCAGGAGCCACACAACAGGCATCTGCCGGGGCAAGCCTCTCTTCTTGGTGCCATATTGACACGGATAATGTTAGTCTGACCGTTCTTTTTCCGTTAGTTATGATGCCGCCAGAATTCACACTTGTTCGAGAGATTCAGTCCTGGAAAGCTGAGATGGCAGATATTTTGAGAAATTTGAGCAGGCGGACAGCCAGCTCCTAATGTGGTTGGCAGCCCACATTACACGTACTCAGGTGCTGCAAAGATTGGAAGAGAGCTGATGGCCTGAGGCTACCACAGGAGTGGGCAGGGTGCCACTGCCTTTAAGTACTTTCCTGTTCTTGTCTCTCTCTGTCTGAGCGCAACAGCCCCGGCTTTCCAGTTCCACAGGCTGCCAGCTCTGCACCAGAGGATCTCCAAAGGCAGGTTGCGTGGGAGCCGCCGCCTCAAACCGCAGGCTCTGTTTCCATTCTGCTAGTGGCAAGAGTGCAGGTGCATTAAACCTGAGACTGCAGCCTCCAAGGCAGGTGCAGATCAGGATTGTTGGTAAAGCAAAGCAACTCTTTGCCCCCTTTCCTCTCTCTATTGCTATTCAGGTTTGTCTTCATCTGCCAATTTCTGAGGAGTGCAATTACAACTGATCAATTGAGTTTGGAAGAGGATGTGCAGCTTAGCGATCAGAGGCTGAAATGTTCAGAGCTTCTGCTCTCTCTGAATAGGTCTAACAAAAGAAACTTGACCAGCCCTCTGCTGATCTTAGGTTACGTCTACACTGTGAACCTGAGGGAGTGATTTCCCCTGCTTAAGTATGCAGACTCGTAGTAGCATAAGAAGCAGTGTAACTGTGGCAGCAGGGGCAAGGCTGACATGCCGAGTACAAACCTGATCTGCAGGCTTGCAACTTTTCCCATGCTCCCGAGGCTGAGGCTGTGGGATAGGAACTGGAGGGATTCACGATCTGAAAGGAGTATTAGCTGAACTGTAAAGACTAGTTACTCTGTGTACAGAATATTTCTTACAAACAGTATCCTAAAATGCTTTCATTATAGAGATTTTACAGAAGAAAATATTTTTTTCAGGGTTTTTTTTTTTTTTTTTAAATTTTAAGGGGCTCGAGGGACTAGCAGGTAATTTAGCACCCAGCTTTTGTGCACTGGTCGGGGAGTTTTCAGATCCCAAAATTAATTAATTCTCTTTGTCACAGCTGTTTTTAAATTCTAACAGAGCGGTTGAAATGTGAATATTCCCTGCAGCGTCTGCAGCTCAGACATTCTGCATTGTGCTAGAATGAGACCCAAAAGTGAAACTAGCTAGTCTGTTTTCAGTGTTTTAGCTGAATGAAATGCAAAAGTAAACAAACAAAAATCAAGACAAGTAAAATTAGATGAGATTTTCAAATTTTCCAGTTGTGATTACCTAAGGCAGGAGTTCTCTGGAGAGCAGGCTGGTCATATGGTACTGGCTTTCATCGTCCTCTTCATTCCCACCTACCATATTGCATTAAAATGCAGCTAAAAATGCACTATACTTTTTCATGCCCACAATTGCTGCTGTTGCTGCAGGGTATTTTCAGGATCACAAATGGAAAGGAAGGTGAGAGCTGTAATTAGAACTGGGAGGGCAGTCATTTATGGGACAATCTGTATTAAAATACGGCCCACATTATGAAATACCTTTGATCCCCTGCTCTAAGGTAATAAAGGTGAGGAAAGCCAGTTATCTTTTACCTGACAGTGTTCCTTTTAAGAGCTAGAGGCGTGAGAGATTGAATTGAGATCTGAAGAGAGAAAGTATTGATATTTGGCAAGATCCAGGATGGCTAGTCCAGATGACAAGAGTTTCAGAGAAAGCTCTTGCATCATCAGGGGCTAAGAAACAAATCTTCTGTTTTACTGAACCTGCTGTCTCTTATTCAGAGATCTGAATGCTGGTTTTATGTCCCCCTAGGAGCTGAGAGGTCAAATATAGGCTACCTGGGGTCCAGCTGCAGTTTGGCTGGTGGTTTCATGGAAAAGGCAGAGCCTGAAGGAAGCTGGAGAAAAGGGAAAGGAAATTCCCTCTCTAAGGATGATCAGAATGGTCTGAAAAGGCCACAGATTTATATTTCGAGAGGAAACCCTAGAAGTGTAAACTGATGTCCTGACCTGAGAACAGAACACAGATGCAGTCAGCATCGGCTTCTTCCAGGAGTAGTGCTTCTAACTAGAAATCAAAGAAAGTTAACTGGAGGTCATGGAGCCTGAGCTTCGCACAGGCATTATCCCAAGCAGCCACTGCATTAGTTGCCCCAGAGCATATGAGCAGGGGATGAAGGAGGCTTAGCTGAGAGAGAGGGAATTACGGTTTTGTTAAGTCACTGAACTGGTATGTGGAAGGCTTGGTTCAATTCCCAGCCTTGCCATAGGCTTCCTATGTGAGCTTGGGCAAGTCACTTAATCTTTCTCTGCCTCAGTCCCCTGTCTGTACAATGAGTAGAAAACTTCCCTTCTTCATGAGGACGGTGCTGATGTAAGTACCTAAGTAACTAGGCTAACCCAGTGAGTCATTCTTCATCTCAGATCCACTTCATTGGGCGGTGAGAGACCCCACAGTCCTGTGCCACTTAGTCAATATATGAGGCAGAATAGGAAAAGCATGCAGAATGGGATTTCTAATGTGACTAAATAGGAGAATACAAGTGTCCCTACAGGAAGAGTTCAGATATTTTGGGAATGGATTCCTAGCAATGAGATTTTCTGTTAGTCTTATTTACGAATTACAGTCCAAAAGGCTCCCAGGCCCCAGACGCAGCAGTTCCTACCAGTGATCCACAGAGCAGTTAGTGGTAGTTCAGATAGTTGACCACGTGGTGCTGGCTTTCCTCCTTGTTTCTGTTACCCTGAATTGAGGACATCTACATACATAACCTTACAGATCTTACTTTCCACATAAGCAATTGCTGTATTTGCCACAGCAGGAGGTGGCCCATGTGACCTCTCTTTAAAATATGTTCCACATTTTGAAAAAGTTTGAACCTAGTAATCAGAGGGCAAAGATCACATGTGTAACTCCTTTCTCCTGTTAAGTTGAGTGCTCGCTACTAGAGGCCCCGTTTGTAATTCTGGACCAGAATAGAGCTCCTACCATGTTCAAGGCTGGCTATAACTGGCTAGACAGTAATACTGCTGAAGAGGATGGTGGGTGATAGCAGATTACAAATTGACTCTGAATCAACACTGATGCATTTGTGAAAAAGGCTGCTATCATTCTGGGGTTATTAACAGGAGAATGGTCTGCACGACAGTGGAGGTAGTTATTGTGCTCTACATGGTAGTGGTGAGGCTGAAGTACTGTGTTCAGTTCTGGGCACCACATTTTAGGACAGATGTGGATAAACTGGAGAGAGAGTTGACAGGAGAGCATCAGAAATGATAAACAGTTTAGAAAACCTGAACTAGGAGAAAAGGTGAAAAAACCAAAACTGGGCATGTTTAGTCTTGAGAAAAGACGGGTGGGGAGAACTTGATAAGCCTTCAAATATGTTAAGGGCTGTCACAAACAGGATGGTGATGAATTATTCTCCATGTTCACAGAAGGTAGGACAAAAAGTAAGTGTCTTAATTTGCAATAAGGGAAATTGAGATTAGATATTAGGAAAAACTTTCTTACTATAAGGATAGTTAGGCTCTGAAACAGGCTTCCAAGGGAGGCTGTGGAATCCCCATCACTGGAGGTTTTAAAGAACAGGCTGGACAAACATCCATCAAGGGCTGGGTTTACTTGGTCCTGCCTTGGTACAGGGGGTTGTATTTGATGCCCTCTTGAGGTCCCTTCCACCCCTGCATTTCTGTGTTTTTATTTATTTATTTTTTAATGTGGCATATGAAAACTGAGCCTAACTGCAGGGCCACTCTCTCAAAGAGGTAAGGCATGGGGCTTCCAAGAGATAAGAAATCTCATCCTAGATGGCTTTTGACAGCAAGGCAGGTGGAAAGAAGTGTCGTGGTTCAGAGGGTTAGTGGTCACCAGTCACTGTGTGCAAAACTCTGATCATGCTGTCTTTTGAATTGAATGCATTGTAAATACAAATTATCCTGCTAACGTCCAGGCAGAGGGAGTACTGTAGCTGTCGTGGTGTCTCCCTAATGCAGCAGCCTGTGGGTCATGTCCCAGAATTGGTTCACTGGAATGCACCAAAGGGTCATGGGCTGGCTGGGCTCGGCTTTCCGCTCTGGGTGCTGTGACCTGTGCATAGGGTCCCAGCACTGCTCAAATTTGGCCCAGCCACCCTCTGTCATGATGCCCAGAGCTAAATTTGAGTGAGTGGCTCCTTGCCTCCACGTTGTTGGCAAAATATTTCCACCCACCACTTCTCCTTACACTCTCACTGAAAGGTGCCCAAACAGTCTGTTCTAGAGAAGGGAATGGCCTTCACCACCACATGCCAGCTCCTTCATTCCTGAGCAGTGCCATTCAAATCTCATGCCTGGTGACTTAGAGGGGTAGTTTGATTTGTGTGATTCGTGTGGTGACATGTCTAGCCTGCAAGTTGTGATGCCTCTGTACACACAAACTTCCTCTGCCTTCTGAGCACAATTTCTGACAACCTAGCTGGGTTAGTTCAAGCCTCTGTGCAGACTGAGTGCAGTGCACAGACGAGTGGCCCAACAGGCTGGTAGGAAACCACTGAAAAAGGATGTGAGTCTTCCCTGATTCTCCCACTTGTGCTAAATGAAGTTTCAGGTCTGCAAAAGCCATTGCTTCAGACAATTATATGAACCTAAGAGGGCCTTGTTCCCGTTACTAATGGTAACCTGTCAGACCCTTTTTGTCACCTCCAGTGATGTTCATCATGATCAGTGTCCTCATATTGTCATTCCCTAGTCTCCCAGGGCCCTTCCAGAACATGCTCATATGTTTGGCAATTGGGAGTGAAGATCTGCTGGGTCATCACTTGAGAAAGAGCTCAGAATGTCTGTAGAGTACAGCAGAGCTCTCTAACTGAAGAGTTGGATGGCTTGTCCTTGACCATACTCTGAAAGGGCTCTCTCTCACCGCAGGACATCCCTGAACAATGGCTACTTCACTTATGTACCAACCAAAAAAACAAAGAACTGACCCTTAGTGGCTCAAAGGTCTTAAAGAAGACCTCAGTGGGTTCCAGAACTAGTTTCCTTTTTAATTTTATTTTTAATAGAGTTGCTTTGAGAAAGCTTTTTGTGGTAGTAAAATCTCAGTAGCCACTATTAACCACCTAGTGAGAACTAAACTGACTTTGTCGCTGGACGGTGCGTTGGTCTCTAACTTTCTCTGGTAACATTGGAAGGCTTCATCTAGTGGGGTATGGCACACATGCCACTGAGGAAGATAAAAACTAGTTTCAGTTGTTCGCTCTTGAAGAGGTTTTGATAGCTGAGGTTGTATATCGCTCTTTGCTGCTCTCCTTTTCATCTTGCATTTTGTGTGTCTGCGTTTGGGATGATCATTGCCCTTGTTCCTTGGCCTCTGGAGGTCTAAAATGCCAAGAGAGATCGAAGAGACAATCTATGGAAGTGGATTTGAATTAGGTGTCTGTTTTGGTTTGTCTTCAGTTGATGGATTGAGGACTTTTTGTCTCACAATTCTGCAGGCCTTTATCTTTGTTCATGTGTATCCATCTCTCTTACATGAATGTGCATTTTAGTTCAGTTGTTGACGAGGGCTCATAAGATCTTCCTTCCAGACTGTGAATAGTTGCTCTCAGTCAGCAACTGCTGTTTCTCATAACCAGGTGGAACAATCTCTTTTTATCTGAGATCTTGCTTATTTGTCTTCTCTGGGAACTCTTTCAAGATAAAGGACTTCATATTTGTTCTACACTGGTACTTTGTGTTTAATTGAATTTGTCAAATGACTTTCTCTGCCAGCAAGCAAGTTTTATGCATACTACGTTACAAAAGTTTGTTCAGCTGGCTATCCTGAATTTGGTCTACATATTAGTAGAGTCCAGGCTTGGTACCAAACTGCATGGTACAGAATTCACAGGCCCATGCACCTTCTGGAGCCTGGAGTATCATAGAATCATAGAATCATAGAATATCAGGGTTGGAAGGGACCCCAGAAGGTCATCTAGTCCAACCCCCTGCTCAAAGCAGGACCAATTCCCAGTTAAATCATCCCAGCCAGGGCTTTGTCAAGCCTGACCTTAAAAACCTCTAAGGAAGGAGATTCTACCACCTCCCTAGGTAACGCATTCCAGTGTTTCACCACCCTCTTAGTGAAAAAGTTTTTCCTAATATCCAATCTAAACCTCCCCCACTGCAACTTGAGACCATTACTCCTCGTTCTGTCATCTGCTACCATTGAGAACAGTCTAGAGCCATCCTCTTTGGAACCCCCTTTCAGGTAGTTGAAAGCAGCTATCAAATCCCCCCTCATTCTTCTCTTCTGCAGGCTAAACAATCCCAGCTCCCTCAGCCTCTCCTCATAACTCATGTGTTCCAGTCCCCTAATCATTTTTGTTGCCCTTCGCTGGACTCTCTCCAATTTATCCACATCCTTCTTGAAGTGTGGGGCCCAAAACTGGACACAGTACTCCAGATGAGGCCTCACCAATGTCGAATAGAGGGGAACGATCACGTCCCTCGATCTGCTCGCTATGCCCCTACTTATACATCCCAAAATGCCATTGGCCTTCTTGGCAACAAGGGCACACTGCTGACTCATATCCAGCTTCTCGTCCACTGTCACCCCTAGGTCCTTTTCTGCAGAACTGCTGCCTAGCCATTCGGTCCCTAGTCTGTAGCTGTGCATTGGGTTCTTCCGTCCTAAGTGCAGGACCCTGCACTTATCCTTATTGAACCTCATCAGATTCCTTTTGGCCCAATCTTCCAATTGGTCTAGGTCCTTCTGTATCCTATCCCTCCCCTCCAGCGTATCTACCACTCCTCCCAGTTTAGTATCATCCGCAAATTTGCTGAGAGTGCAATCCACACCATCTTCCAGATCATTTATGAAGATATTGAATAAAACCGGCCCCAGGACCGACCCTTGGGGCACTCCACTTGATACCGGCTGCCAACTAGACATGGAGCCATTGATCACTACCCGTTGAGCCCGACAATTTAGCCAGCTTTCTACCCACCTTATAGTGCATTCATCCAGCCCATACTTCCTTAACTTGCTGACAAGAATACTATGGGAGACCGTGTCAAAAGCTTTGCTAAAGTCAAGAAACAATACATCCACTGCTTTCCCTTCATCCACAGAACCAGTAATCTCATCATAAAAGGCGATTAGATTAGTCAGGCATGACCTTCCCTTGGTGAATCCATGCTGGCTGTTCCTGATCACTTTCCTCTCATGCAAGTGCTTCAGGATTGATTCTTTGAGGACCTGCTCCATGATTTTTCCAGGGACTGAGGTGAGGCTGACTGGCCTGTAGTTCCCAGGATCTTCCTTCTTCCCTTTTTTAAAGATTGGCACTACATTAGCCTTTTTCCAGTCATCCGGGACTTCCCCGGTTCGCCACGAGTTTTCAAAGATAATGGCCAGTGGCTCTGCAATCACAGCCGCCAATTCCTTCAGCACTCTCGGATGCAACTCGTCCGGCCCCATGGACTTGTGCACGTCCAGCTTTTCTAAATAGTCCCTAACCGCCTCTATCTCCACAGAGGGCTGGCCATCTCTTCCGCATTTTGTGATCCCCAGCGCAGCAGTCTGGGAGCTGACCTTGTTAGTGAAAACAGAGGCAAAAAAAGCATTGAGTACATTAGCTTTTTCCACATCCTCTGTCACTAGGTTGCCTCCCTCATTCAGTAAGGGGCCCACACATTCCTTGGCTTTCTTCTTGTTGCCAACATACCTGAAGAAACCCTTCTTGTTACTCTTGACATCTCTGGCTAGCTGCAGCTCCAGGTGCGATTTGGCCCTCCTGATAACATTCCTACATGCCCGAGCAATATTTTTATACTCTTCCCTGGTCATATGTCCAACCTTCCACTTCTTGTAAGCTTCTTTTTTATGTTTAAGATCCGCTAGGATTTCACCATTAAGCCAAGTTGGTCGCCTGCCATATTTACTATTCTTTCGACTCATCGGGATGGTTTGTCCCTGTAACCTCAACAGGGATTCCTTGAAATACAGCCAGCTCTCCTGGACTCCTTCCCCTTCAAGTTAGTCCCCCAGGGGATCCTGGCCATCCATTCCCTGAGGGAGTCGAAGTCTGCTTTCCTGAAGTCCAGGGTCCGTATCCTGCTGCTTACCTTTGTTCCCTGCGTCAGGATCCTGAACTCAACCAACTCATGGTCACTGCCTCCCAGATTCCCATCCACTTTTGCTTCCCCCACTAATTCTACCCGGTTTGTGAGCAGCAGGTCAAGAAAAGCACCCCCCCTAGTTGGCTCCTCTAGCACTTGCGCCAGGAAATTGTCCCCTACGCTTTCCAAAAACTTCCTGGATTGTCTATGCACCGCTGTATTGCTCTCCCAGCAGATATCAGGAAAATTAAAGTCACCCATGAGAATCAGGGCATGCGATCTAGTAGCTTCCGTGAGCTGCCGGAAGAAAGCCTCATCCACCTCATCCCCCTGGTCCGGTGGTCTATAGCAGACTCCCACCACTACATCACTCTTGTTGCACACACTTCTAAACTTAATCCAGAGACACTCAGGTTTTTCTGCAGTTTCGTACCGGAGCTCTGAGCAGTCATACTGCTCCCTTACATACAGTGCTACTCCCCCACCTTTTCTGCCCTGCCTGTCCTTCCTGAACAGTTTATAACCATCCATGACAGTACTCCAGTCATATGAGTTATCCCACCAAGTCTCTGTTATTCCGATCACGTCATAGTTCCTTGACATCACCAGGACCTCCAGTTCTCCCTGCTTGTTTCCAAGGCTTTGTGCATTTGTATATAAGCACTTGAGATAACCTGTTGATCGCCCCTCATTGCCAGTATGAGGCAGGAGCCCTCCCCTCACAGACATTCCTGCCTGTGCTTCCTCCCGGTATCCCGCTTTCCCACTTACCTCAGGGCTTTGGTCTCCTTCCCCCGGTGAACCTAGTTTAAAGCCCTCCTCACTAGGTTAGCCAGCCTGCTGGCAAAGATGCTCTTCCCTCTCTTCGTAAGATGGAGCCCGTCTCTACCCAGCACTCCTCCTTCATGGAACACCATCCCATGGTCAAAGAAACCAAAGCCTTCTCTCAACTTACTTCATTTAAGGATGTGACTTTGGATGCAGTGAGTTCTGTATTTTCACACAGGGAACGCTGGTACTCCACATCCCTTCTATCATGTATATGTTTGATGTATACTCTGAGAGCTGATGGTGTCTCCCGTTCCCTCCAAACACACTGGGCACCCTTGGTTTGAATCTCCAGCTGCACAGTCCGTTTTTCTTCTGTGCTTTCTCCTGACCTTCCACAGCTATCGCTTCCTCTGGGCTGGGGTTGGTTATTTAACGTTGGTGCCTGCTACAGACCACAAAATCAAACTAGAGAGCAGAATGACCAACTCTTTACGCACCACTCTGCAATATGTAGGAAAAATTGCTGCATGATTATGCGGGAAATCAATTTGAGTGACACATGCTGGAGGTATCATGCTGCCGTTGCTAAAACATGCTTGGTATTTCTAAATGTTATAGATGACAGTTTCCCAACTCAGAAAGTGTTGCAGCCAATATGAGGGAAGTCTTTATTACACCTTGTCCTAACCGATAAGGAGGAACTGATCACAGAACTAAAAACTAATGGTAGCTTAGGTACAAATGATCACGTGTAAAAGCATAATAAGTAGAAGTTTAATAAGCAGACAAGAAAGAATTTGAAGAATTACTACCTAAGGGGACACAAACTGCCAACATTTTTAACGTACATTGGAAACGGGAAGCTTGCCAAACAGTCAGTGGGGCCACTGGCCGTTCGAGATGCTAAAGGAGCACTCAAGGAAGACAAGGTCATTGCAGAAAAGCTAAATGAATTCTTTGCATCGGTCTTCACTGCAGAGGCTGGGGCCGAGGGGGGAGATCCCACACCTGAGCCATTCTTTTTGGGTGATAGCTCTGAGGAACTGTCCCAGATTGAAGTGTTGTTAGAGGAGCTTTTGGAACAAATTAATAAATTAAACCGTAATAAATCACCATGACCAGGTGGTATTCACCCAAGAGTTCTGAAGAAACTCAAATATGAAATTGCAGAGGTGCTAACTGAGGTATGTAAGCTATCACTTAAATCAGCATCTATACAAGATGCCTGGTGGATAGCTAATATGGTGCCTTTTTTTAAATAAAAAGGCTCCACAAGCAATCTTGGCAATTACAGTCTGATAAGCCTAACTTCAGTACAGGCAAATTGGTTGAAACTATGGTAGAGAATAGAATGATCAGACACCTAGATGAACGCTGTGTGCTGGGGAAGAGTCAAAATGGCTTTTGTAAAAGGATATCATGACCAATCAATCTATTAGAAATCTTTTGAGGGGTCAACACGTGTGGACAAGGGTGATCCAGTGGATATAGTATACTTGGACTTTCAGAAACCCTATGACAAGGTCTCTCACCAACGGCTCTTAAACAAAGTAGGCAGTCATGAGATAAGAGGGAAGGTCCTCTGATGGCTCAGTAACTGGTTAAAAGATAAGTTTCAGAGTAGCAGCCATGTTAGTCTGTATTCGCAAAAAGAAAAGGAGTGCTTGTGGCACCTTAGAGACTAACCAATTTATTAGAGCATAAGCTTTCGTGAGCTACAGCTCACTTCATCGGATGCATTCATTCACTGTAGCTCAAGAAAGCTTATGCTCAGATAAATTTGTTACTTTCTAAGGTGCCACAAGTACTCCTTTTCTTTTTGGTTAAAAGATAGAAAGCAAAGGGTAAATGGTAAATGTTCATGGTGGAGAAAGGTAAATAGCAGGGTCCCCCAAGGATCTGTAATGGGACCAGTACTGTTCAACATATTCATAAATGATCTGGACAAAGGGGTAAAGAGTGAGGTGACAAAGTTTACAGAGGCTACAAAAAAAGAAAAGGAGTACTTGTGGCACCTTAGAGACTAACCAATTTATTTGAGCATGCTCACGAAAGCTCATGCTCAAATAAATTGGTTAGTCTCTAAGGTGCCACAAGTACTCCTTTTCTTTTTGCGAATACAGACAAACACGGCTGTTACTCTGAAAAGAGGCTACAAAATGACTCAAGATAGTTAAGTCCAAAGCAGATTGCGAAGACTTACAAAGGGATCTCACAAAACTGGGTAACTGGCAGATGAGATTCAATGTTGATAAGTGCAAAGTAATACATCTTGGAAAACATAATCCCAACTATATATACAAATGCTGGGGTGGAAGTTAGCTGTTTATCACTCAAGAAAGAGATCTTGGAGTCACTGTGGATAGTTCTCTGAAAACATCCACAGTGTGCAGCAGCAGCCAAAAACGGTAACAGACTGTTAGAACCATTAGGAAAGGGATAGATAAGACAGAAGATATAATGCCACTATATAAATCCATGGTAGGCCCACATCCTGAATACTGTTTGCAATTATGGTGATCACATCTCGAAAAAGATATACAGTAATATAATCGGAAAAGGGCAACAAAAATGATGAGGGGCGTGGAACAGCTTCTGTATGAGGAGCGATTAAAAAGCCTGGGGCTGTTCAGCTTGGAAAAGAGACGATTAAGGGGGGAGATTACCAAGATCTGTAAAACCATGACAGGTGTGGAGAATGTGAACAGGGAAGTGTTATTTACTCTTTCTCATAACACAAGAACCAGGGGTCACCAATGAAATTAATAGGCAGCAGGTTGAAAACAAATATAAGGAAGTACTTCTTCACACAATGCACAGTGAACCTGTGGAACTCATTGCCAGGGGATGTAGTGAAAGCCAAAAGTATAGCTGGGTTCAAAAAAGAACTAGATAAGTTCATGGAGGATAGGTCCAGGAATGGCTATTAGTCAAGATGGTCAGGGGTGCCAACCCCATGCTCCGGGTATCCCTAAACCTCCAACTGCCAGAAACATCTGGCACTGACCACTTGACAGAGAGAGGATACTGGGCTAGCTGGATCATTGATTTTACCCATTATGGCCATTTGTTTGTTCTTGCAATCACATTTATAATGTGTAAGCAAAATAAAGTCCAGACCAATAATATAGATATACGTAGTGCTTTAATAGAGCCAGTTTCTCAAAGCTGAAAACAATTTTGCCAAATCACCTGGGAGGAAGAATTTAATCAGAAATATGTAAATGGTAATTGGGGACCATATAAGAACACTTACTTAGATGCCCCGAAAGCCATGTTTGAGGAAGAAGGCCGTATTGGTCAAAAAACTGTCCTGGCTTAGAGGGAAGTGAAGGCAGCTATAAAACAATAGAAAAATAATATATAACAAATGGAAGAAAGGGGAAGTTGATAGTAATGAATATAAATCAGAAGTTAGCTGTGGAAAACTGGTAGGAGAAATCTATGACCAACAAAGTTAAGGACAATATTAAGAACAAAAAAAGAATTTTGGCTATGGTATTGGTTCATTACTATATGGAAATGGTACAATTATCAATAATACTGTAGAAAAGGCAGAAGTAGTCAATACATCTCTGTTCTGTACATGTGTGGCGGGGGGAGGGGAACAGATTGTGTAGTCTCATCATGTGGTAATAACACTCTTGCATTCCACTAATATCTCTGGCTGATGTTAAACAGAAGTTACTAAAGTCAGATAATTTTAATCAGTAAGTCCAGATAATTTGCATCCAAGAGTTTTAAAAGAGCTGGATGAAGAGTTTGGTAGACCATCAGTGTTGTTTTTTCAATGTCTTAAAGCACTAGGGCAGCTCCAGAAGAGTGGAAGAAAGCTAATGCTTTGCCAATTTTTTAAAAAGGATAAATAGGATGACCCACGTAATTATAGGCCTGGCAAGATAATGAAATATCTGATACAGACTTGGTTAATAAAGAATTAAAGAACCATAATGTAATTAATGCTAATCAACCTGGGTTTATGGAAAATAGATCCTATCAAAAAAACTTGATACCTTTTTGATGAGGTTACAAGTTTGGTAGATAAGGTAATAGTATTGATGTAGTATATATAGATTCCTGTAAGACACTTGATTTGGTACCACTCAATATTTTGATTAGAAAAGTAGAGCATTAAAAAATTAACATGGTATATGTAAAATGGATTAAAAACTCTCTAACTGATAGGTCCAACGTAACTGTAAATGGGGAATCATCGAGTGGGTCCGTTTTCAGCGAGGTCCCTCAGAGATCAGTTCTCAACCCTACGCTATTTAACATTTTTATCCATGAGCTGGAAGAAAACATACAGTCATCACTGATCAAGTTTGCAGATGACAGAAAAATTGGAGGAGTGGTAAATAATGAAGAGGACAGATCGCTGATTTTGAACTGTCTGGATCTCTTGGTAAACTAGATACAGCCAAACAATGTGTTTTAATATGGCTAAATGTATACATCTAGGAACAAAGAACGCAGGCCATACTTACAGGCTGGGGGACACTATCCTGGGAAGCCAGGACCATGAAAGACATTTGAGAGTCCTGGTGGAGAATCAGCTAAACAGGAGCTCCTAGAGGTGCAGTGTGGCCAAAAGAGCTAATACGACCCTGGGATGCAGAAACAGGGGAGTCGTGAGCAGAGAGGTTGTTTTACCTCCATATTTGGCACTGGTGTGACTGTTGCTGGAACATGATGTCCAATTCCCATGCCCATAACTCAAGAGAGATGTTGATCCGTTGGAGAGAGTTCAGAGGAGAGCCACGAGAATGAGTAAAGGATTAGAAAACCTGCCTTTTAGTGATAGACTAATAGAGCCCAATCTGTTTAGTTTAACAAAGACAATAGGCAAAGGGGTGAATTGACTGTAAATATCTAAATGGGGAACAAATATTTAATAACGGACTTTTCAATCTATCAGAGAAAGGTGGGTAGAAAGCTGGCTAGATTGTCGGGCTCAACGGGTAGTGATCAATGGCTCCATGTCTAGTTGGCAGCCGGTATCAAGTGGAGTGCCCCAAGGGTCGGTCCTGGGGCCGGTTTTATTCAATATCTTCATAAATGATCTGGAGGATGGTGTGGATTGCACTCTCAGCAAATTTGCGGATGATACTAAACTGGGAGGAGTGGTAGATACGCTGGAGGGGAGGGATAGGATACAGAAGGACCTAGACCAATTGGAGGATTGGGCCAAAAGGAATCTGATGAGGTTCAATAAGGATAAGTGCAGGGTCCTGCACTTAGGACGGAAGAACCCAATGCACAGCTACAGACTAGGGACCGAATGGCTAGGCAGCAGTTCTGCAGAAAAGGACCTAGGGGTGACAGTGGACGAGAAGCTGGATATGAGTCAGCAGTGTGCCCTTGTTGCCAAGAAGGCCAATGGCATTTTGGGATGTATAAGTAGGGGCATAGCGAGCAGATGGAGGGACGTGATCGTTCCCCTCTATTCGACATTGGTGAGGCCTCATCTGGAGTACTGTGTCCAGTTTTGGGCCCCACACTTCAAGAAGGATGTGGATAAATTGGAGAGAGTCCAGGGAAGGGCAACAAAAATGATTAGGGGTCTGGAACACATGAGTTATGAGGAGAGGCTGAGGGAGCTGGGATTGTTTAGCCTGCAGAAGAGAAGAATGAGGGGGGATTTGATAGCTGCTTTCAACTACCTGAAAGGGGGTTCCAAAGAGGATGGCTCTAGACTGTTCTCAATGGTAGCAGATGACAGAACGAGGAGTAATGGTCTCAAGTTGCAGTGGGGGAGGTTTAGATTGGATATTAGGAAAAACTTTTTCACTAAGAGGGTGGTGAAACACTGGAATGCGTTACCTAGGGAGGTGGTAGAATCTCCTTCCTTAGAGGTTTTTAAGGTCAGGCTTGACAAAGCCCTGGCTGGGATGATTTAACTGGGAATTGGTCCTGCTTTGAGCAGGGGGTTGGACTAGATGACCTTCTGGGGTCCCTTCCAACCCTGATATTCTATGATTCTATGAAAGGGATAATAAGATCTAGTACCTGGAAGCTAGAAAATGGCAGGCTGGAAATAAGGCATAAATGTGTGCCAGTGAAGGTAATTAACCACTAGAGCAATTTACCAAGGGTTGCGGTGGATTCTCCATCACTGACAGTTTTTAAATCAAGACTGGATGCTTCCTTTCTAAGATCTAGTGTAGGGGTTATTTGGGGGAAGTTCTGTGGCCTGTGTTGTACAGGAGGTCAGACTGGATGATTGCAGTGGTCATTTCTGGCCGTGCAAGCTACCTGATCAACTGTAAGTGCTATAGAGCTGTTAAACATTCCCTCCGTGTAATGGACAGGCAGTTTGGAGTTGCAATGTTTGTGAAGTAACCCCACTTTCTCGAAACAGAGTTGTAAAATAACGTTTAATAATAACTAATTTAAAAGGAGAACAAGGGGTTCAGTATCATCGTGGTCAAGGACCTCCCATACCCCCAAGGTCATGCCATCACAATGGGTAGTTCTGTCGTGGCAGTTTGTCTAGATGGCTTTTGGTGCATATAGCCCCAAGTCTGTTTTTCCACCTTGTGGTGCTAATGGGCATCTGGCAAAACACCACAAAAGGGGGATTAGACTGTGCAGTTGAGCCCGTGTTAGCTGTCACGTAAAGGAGACATTTGCCTTGGGAACCACAGGGAGGTTGCTGTCTCTGAACTGCAGTGATCTAATCATGCACAAGCATTGTAGTTAAACTTGCTTTCTTGCTTAGCTCACTTATTTCTCTTCCCTGGCTGGTTTATCTGGGCATGGGTGCACAGGCATCAAGAAATAGGCTGGTTGAAGGGCTTTTTCCTTCTTCCCAAAAGAGTTGTCTGTGTAAACCTTCTACCTGCTGGAGAGGAGTCTTGTGTGTTTCCAGATTTGGGAGCCAGCACTGTGCCCCTTGGGGCTTTTGGAGCAAATCCCAGCTTCAGCTTTTTCTGGTCTCTCTCTCTCCCATGCACTTTCCTTGCCTGGAGCCAAAGCAAGAAGCCAAGAATTAACTATTTTGTGTGTTTCCCTTTTCCCCTGGTTGCATCATGGTTTGATCAATAGCTGGGTTGATTAGACACAGAAACTTTTCACTTCCTTCCCCTTTCCCTTGTGAAGATCGATTGCGTTCCCAGTATTGGGGAGAGCCCAGTAAATATCTGAACACTGTGCAAGTGAGATGGACTGCTGCTGAAGCGCATCCTTGGATTCATGCACCTTCTGGGCTCCCTAAAGCTGCCAGCATTAGAATGAGATGCAGTGGCGTCATCCAGTGATCTTAATATTTACCATAGCCTGTGCTGTTTTACCTACTAGAGCTGTCATTCAGTGTGTCCCATACGTAATGGTGTCTAAGATCTAGCTAGCAGGCTTCTGTAACTACTGAGGGGGCTGAGCTGTTTGTATTGTAAAGTCCTGTGCTAATCCTGGACTCGAGAAATGTGGTATTGCCATAGTGTGAGCTACACACCATAGGACCTGTTGTTGGTGTATGAGTCACGAACATGGGTGTCTTTAGGGAGAGAGACATTCCCATTCACCCATTCTCTTCTGGCGCTGAATGAGCATGTTGGATTGTGCAGGTTTCTTGTCAATTATCCTGGGCTGTGAATCCGAGTGCATCTGCCTTTTTTTTTTTTTTTTTAACTTTAAAGTAAACTTCACAGGACGTACCTGCAAACAAATGAGAAATCAAAATACTTGTTCTTTATTTTAGAATCTCTTTTGTTGGTGTGGAAATTAACCCTTAAGTGTTAGGATCTCTATTGGCCAGAAGGCAGTGGACAGGTAGGAGACTGAGGAAGTATGTAACTGGTAAAAGATACCTGGGAGAAGGAAATAGAGGAGGTGAGAACTTGCTGACTTACAGGGATTTGGAATTCTTAAAGAAATGTTGTTCTGGGGATGTTTATGGAAGTTTGCCTTGCAGAAATATTCAAGATTGTTAAAGATTCCATGTTTCTTCCTCTTGAGTGTGTGTGTGCTCTGTCTCTCTCTCTCTCGAGTATGACACAAGTTCTGTATTCCAATACCAAATCTGAAAAGGGGGTTAACACAGGCTGCCCAGTAGCACTGAATTATCACCAAAAAAGGAAAGGAAGAGTTCATGTGAAGGGAACAAAATTTAACACTTTAATTTCAGATTCAGCAGCAGTGTAAATGATCACAATTAGTTGAAAGTGATTGCAGAATTAATTAAATCACAAAAAAGACAGATTTTGACTTTCCAGACTTGAGTTAACGAGCAAATTATTTACAGTTCAGAAGCCCATGAATGAAATTCTGGCCATCCTTGAGAATGTGTAAAAGGGGCTAGACTTGGGAAAGAATCTGGAAAGGTGGCCTCTTGGTCGCCTTGTGGTGTAGGACAGGGAGCACTTTTGGAGTAGCTCCTGGCATGAGGAAGGGATACCGCAGATTGTCGTCTTGAGGTTGGAGGGGTTTGTAAACAACACGTTTCGGAAGAATAGCACTTAGAATATACCTGAACACTGGCTGAGTGGCGAGTGGTGCCCGGTTCGGCCAGACCCCAATTCTCATTTTTTATCAGCTGAAAAAGGTTGGTGCTGCCATTGCTCATTTCAAGCTCGAAGTCCACATCCGCGGCTCAGGCCTGGAGAGCGTGTCGTGCCGTGTGTCGGCGATGGGAGCACTGTTGGCCAGTCAAATAAACCCTTTCGTTTCTTGGCATCCCTTTTGGCGTCCTTCCTTCTCCAAGCTGGGATGGTGCATGGCTTGGCTTTTTGAAGGAGGCCAGGTCAACTTAATGGAGCTTACTGCCAATACTTACATAAGAACGGCCAGACTGGGTCAGACCAAAGGTCCTTTTACCGCAGTATCCTGTCTTCCAACAGTGGCCAGTGCCAGGTGCCCCAGAGGGAATGAACAGAACAGGTAATCATCAAGTGATCCATCCCCTGTCGCCTATTCCCATCTTCTGGCAAACAGAGGCTAGGGACACCATCCGTGCACATCCTGGCTAATAGCCATTTGTGGACCTATCCTCCATGAGCCTATAAAGTTCTTTATAGTCGTGGCCTTCACAACATCCTCTGGAAGGGAGTTTCACAGGTTGACTGCATTGTGTGAAAAAATACTTCCTTTTGTTTGTTTTAAACCTACTGCCTATTAATTTCATTTGGTGGCCCCTAGTTCTTGTGTTATCAGGAGGCATAAATAACACTTCCTTATTTACTTTCTCAACACCAGTCATGATTTCATAGATCTCTATCATATCCCCCCTTAGTCATCCCTTTTCCAAGCTGAAAAGTCCCCGTCTTATTCTCTCCTTATAGGACAGCTGTTCCATACCCCTAATAATTTTTGTTGCCCTTTTCTGAATTTTTTCCAAGTCCAGTATATCTTTTTTTGAGATGGTTTACCCCATCTGCACGCAGTATTCAAGATGTGGGAGTACCATGGATTTATATAGAGGCAATATGATATTATCGATAATTATTATATAATAATTATAATATATTAATAAAATTATTATAATTTATAATTATAAAAAATTAATTATAATAAAATTATCGATGATATTATCGATCCCTTTCTTAATGATTCCCAACATTGTTTGCTTTTTTGACTGCCGCTGCACATTGATTGGATGTTTTCAGAGAACTATCCACAATGACTCCAAGGTCTCTTTCTTGAGTGGTAACAGCTAATTTAGACCCCCAACATTTCATATGTATAGTTGGGATTATGTTTTCCAGTGGGCATTACTTTGCATTTATCAACATTGAATTTCATCTGCCATTTTGTTGCCCAGTCACCCAGTTCTGTGAGATCCTTTTGTAGCTCTTCGCACTCTGCCTGGGACTTAACTATCTTAAGTAGTTTTGTATCCTCTGCAAATTTTGCCACGTCACTATTTACCCCGTTTTCTAGATCATTTATGAATATACTGAATAGGACTGGTCCCAGAACAGACCCCTTGGGGACACCACTATTTACCTCTCTCCATTCTGAAAACTGACCATTTATTCCTACCCTTTGTTTGCTATCTTTTAACCAGTTACTTACTGCTTTGGTGTCTCAAGGCAAGTCTTTAAGGGAATTTGAGTCATCATAGTAATTGCATGCAGTGTTGGATCTTTCTCTCAGAACTTGCGCTTGGCTTTTTGAGCTCTTGCGCCAGTGAAATTGTGTAAGAAGGGTGACTTCTCCCTGAGTGAAAGTGGACATTAAGCGCCTTGTATTATTCAGAAAGCTGAGCAAAGTGTGTGGCTAAGTGAGAAACAGCAGGCCATACCCAGCCTGTGGTGCAGGGCAAGGAGGTGGAAGGTCTCTTTGCTGATAGTGGCAGGATGCTAAACATCAGTTTATTTCACATTTGTGACTTCAGCAGAAGCTCATGTGGCAGGAATTCCAGAGTGGGCTGCTGTCTGTGGGTCTGAGTATAGCTTTTTGACATTGGGGTCTGCAAGTCTAGGTACATCTGGAAAGAGCTGGCTCTCCTTCCAATCTCAGTGTCCCAGAGGGAGAGGGAGCTCCATGAACCTGGAATGTGATATACAGAGTAGGCTGCTTCTGACCCTAAGACAACCCAACCTGGCTGTGACCTTTAGGCACTATCACAATATAAATGTTGAATAATGTCAGAAGCGCAGAGGTGCAATGAGGATTGATATGTGACCGTGCTCCTTGGGTGCTTCATTGTCCTGCTTGTTTTACAGTAGCTGCTGCCCGCTGGGTAGCCATCCGAAGAGTACCTGCTCAAATGGGCTTCGTAGTGCTAAACTGCTGACAGTCTGAGTTTCCATTTATTTATTCACTTCTTTTTGTACTGGCTTATCCTCCTCCCCAGTCCCACTTTAATTAAGAGCTGGGAAAGTGCTGGTGTCTCTCAGAAATGTTGCTGAGTCCCTCCTTTGGATGTGAGCAGATGCCACTGTATGTGGGTTAGGGTCCCCAACAGGACCCCCTGGGGACCTATTGCAATCATGGTCCAGCATATTCAGAGGTTGCAATTACTGCTCCGGTACTAATTACCTTGCCTAGCATTAGCTGAGTTACATGGGGAGCTTGGAGACTGTCAGCAAAGGTCAACCTGAGGGCCTTTTACTAAACAGCCCTCCTGTGATAGCTCTCCTAGCAAAAAACACATTAACAACATGGCAAGCTTGGAAGATTTGTTGGAACTGCTATAGCCCTTTCTGTGCTATGCTCTCTTTGTATTTTAGGGTGTTCATTTTAGGGATGCATAACGTGCCCCTTTTGTCTGATTGGATTGCTGGAGAGCTCTTTTCAGGAAGCTGGGAGGGAGAAATGCCTGCATTTGAAGTAAGGCTCTTCAGTAACCAGCTCTAGGACCTGAATTTTTCTTGTCTTTGTGCTCTGAAGTCAGCTCCTGAAAACAGCACCTCTCTCACTAAGAGAAGTGGTTGAAAAACGGAAGCTTTTTTGGTGAAAATTTTCACTGGGGGGAGGGAGGAAATGCTACCCTTTTCTGACAAGCTCTAGTCACTACTCTCTGATTAGCCTGTGTGTCTGTCCAGATGCTCTCTACTGTTGCGGTGCCACCTATTTCTTTCCATCATCTGAGGGTACTCTTCACAATCACTGTTGCTTACGAATGGCTGGGTTGGAGCAATAGAGCAAGGATTGTGAAATCATTTTCTGTGAACGCAGTGTTCCGTGGCTGGAGCAGAAAGATGGCATCCAGTTCATTGGACTTGCGGGGAACAACCTCCTCATGCCAGACAGCTTGGGCAATGGCATTAAATTCTGGTCTCAGATTTCAGCCACTTTCTAATAACTAACCCCTACAGCAACCTGATTCTGTGGGACTTGTCTGGTTATAGACCATGTGCCATGTAAAGCCATTCCCTGGTTCAATGCCTTGTACTGTAGCTGATCAGATGTATGGCAGAATTGTGGGGTTTTGATAAAAGTATGTAATCTGCCACAGTCTTAGGGCATGACCTAAACATGATTTTCAGATATGTGGCCATGGCCAACTCATGCCATGTTGGCTGTAGCAGCCATTTTAAATTCTGAATGCATTTTTTCTACTGATGTTTTTCTCATACTGATGGTTTATGGAATGAAACCATTCCAGTGGGTTTTTATTTTTCTACATTTATATTCCTATGGTCTGAGGTGTCCTAAAAAGTAAAGCAATGAATTATGATGTCTAGAGATTATACAAAAATATTGAGAATTAACATGTTCTGTAGCGTGTCACCGGGGAGTATTTACTAAAATATTAATTGTATAGAAAAATGACAGTTTACAATTTTTTGATAATAAACAGAAAGTTACATTTCTCTTTGCTAATAATGCTATGTGAGATTAATCTATGCACATTAGGATAGCTCCATGTCTCAAAAAGATTGAAAAGGGAACTTGCATAAACATTACTCCTGGGGGAATTCTGCACCAAAAATTTAAAAATTCTGCACACAATATTTAAAAATTCTGCATATTTTATTTGTCAAAATAACACCGTATAATCATGCCAATTTCAATTTTGGTAATTTATTTCAAAATATCTTTCAGCAGGTATGTCTGTAACAATACAGACCAAAAAAAAAATTCTGGTAATTTTTTTTCCTTTGGGGACAGATTCCTTACTAGGCATATTAATACAGAACTTTATTGTAATCTAAATGAATTACTCACAGAACTGTATTTCCTGTACCCGTCAAGAGCAATGCAAAGGCTTGGGAGAGTCAGGGGTAAGGGAGGAGCTGAGGGAGAGGGAAGGAGCCTGGAGTGAACCTGGAGGGTTGTTGGATCTGAGTGGGAGAAGTATGGAACAGATTTTTTTGTGAGGAGGGGCAGGATTGTTGGGGAGCCTCCCCCATGCAGACCCTGGCTGATCCCAAGCCTCTCCCATTCAGTAAGGTGCATCTGTCCCTATCCCTGCATCTCCCCCCCCCCCCCATCCTGATTGGTCCCAGTAGCCTTCTCCCCATGTGGCCATTCACCCCCACTCCCATTCAGCCCCTGGCTCAATGCTGTCACCCCACTAGCTTCTGAGCCCATGCCCCACTCTGTCCCGTGCACTAGCCATTCTGAACCCCAGACTGTGACCCCCTCCCCCGCAGCCCCATGTGCCCCACTCTGTCTTGACTTGGCTCTGCGGACAGATTAACTTCTACTCCTGGGGAATTCTGTGCCACTGCGTGCACAGAATTTTTTTCCCCACATAAAATACATTCTGCCCCAGAAGTGCTGCAGTTCTGCCTTTTGCCCACCAGAGGCTGCTGTGGCACCAGAACAGCCTGCTGCATTCATGCAAAAGGCGAAACTGCAGCACTTCTGGGGCAGAATCATAGAAGGTTAGTGTTGGAAGGGACCTCAGGAGGTCATCTAGTCCAACCCCCTGCTTGAAGCAGGACCAATCCCCAATTTTTGCCCCAGATCCCTAAATGGCCCCCTCAAGGATTGAACTGTATTTTATGTGGAAACAACATTCTGTGGGAGACATGAATTCTGCGCATGCGCAGTGGCGTGGAACTCCCCCAGGAGTAAAACATGCAGTCTGAAACAGTCGGTCCCAGTCTGAAGTATAGTGAAACATTGCATTCCACACCATTTTTCAAGGAGGAGAGCTGCAATTTGGACTCTGAGAGCTCCCTTGCAGGAGGTCTGCTGAACAAGGGGAGTTTATTTAGCTTGATAGGCTCTTGGGAAGCTTGGTTTTGTCTTGCAATCTCTCCATTGCAAACATGGAGTTCTGCTGCTTCCTGATCTTCTCTGCTTCCCTGCCAGAGACAGTCACCACGGGATTCGCAGTGTTTGGGGTCCAGTTTAAATAAGTCTGCACTCTCTTCTGAGAAGGGGTTGCCCATGTCATCTGTGACCTCAACAAGTGCCTTCACATGTTGTGGAAAAGATGCCTGGACACCTTTCGCCTGCTCATGGTGTTTTGATCCTTTTTGAGTGGTTCCTTCGTCTGCTGTGGCTTCAAATTCTCCCGTCGACCTGGCCATCTCCAGTCCCGCTGTCATCCAGGCCAAAGGGGTTCTTGGGTTCTTGTGCTCCGACCTCCCCTTTGATAATGGTGTTGTTTTTGCTCACAAGCTTGGTCAAGAGCAAATGCAGAGAAAACATGCTGGCTTCTGAACTGTGAAGTTCCCTTTTAGGAACTCGAGCTGTGTCTTGATGCCCTGTGTGAAGGGTACTGTGTCTCGGAGGTGATCATGTACCCAACAAGCGTAATCTGTGTGATCTAACACAAAGAATCAGGGTGACAGCTTCCCAAGGCATTCAGTGTAGAGAGCAAAGTTTGCCCGCCAGATTGACAGCAGGTAGGTCAGTACGCACAGCTCCAGATGAAGTATGGTATGCCAGAAGTGGAATATTGGAGTTTCTAGTTTTTGCATGTCATACCACTTGTCATATCTCTTGGGGGGGGGCTCATCTTCCCTGAGGCTTTGGGTATACTATGTGCATACAGATGACTGGCAGTTACTTGCTGGGCATGCCTTGTGTGTGTGGCATGAGGCACTTTCAAGGAGTCAGACATTTCTGGGCAGGCCACTTGGGCCTGAACAAGGGCCTCTGTCCATCCGCTATCTTCTAGCCAATCTCTAGTCAGCTTCACACTTGCCATTTCCAGATGAAGCTCCTCCCCTTAGCATAATGACAAATTTGTCCTCCCCATAGCCAGCGGGCCAGGGCTACTGTATCTGTTTGATTATGGTGAAAAGGGCTGATCCAACTTTGTGTGGGTTTAGGTGGTGTACAACGTTCCTTATCACATCCATGGTGTGACGAATCATTGCCACAGACTTGGAGTCCTCTGCAAAGAGGGAAAGAAACACAGTGATGGCTGGGGCAAAGTCTGGCTCTGGCTGTTTGCTGGGCATGGTAAGCTGTCCAGGAAATCTCTTGATCTCCATTGAAGGTATTCAGACTTGCTGTTTTCCTTGCTTGCTTAAGCATTCTTAAGCATCTGCATTCTTCTTGCAGGCTTGGGTAATCAGTTGGCAGTCTTGAATTCAACATTTGCAGCAGTGATGGGAGCACTGGTTTTCTTCAAGATGAATAGAGGTACAATTGCGTAAGACTTAAGAAGTGACGATATAGTCTGTAGTCTCACAGTCTGAGGTGGGACAACTCCCATTACTTGAGTACTGGGGGATGCTCAAAAATTGATAGCACAGTTCCATGGAAGGAGTCTGTTGCTGGGATTGTGGTTTGTGTTGTCTGGGTGTGGTAGTGAACTGACTACTGTGAAGCTTTAGAGGACAGATTACATTCTCCTCCTCTGAGCGTTGGCATGCACTGTTTGCCATGCTGGTAGAGATGGCCAACGCTTTGACATAGGAAAAAGACAATCCAAGTTTAAAGGAGGTATCTGCTAACTCACTTTTTCATGTCTGTGCATGAAGTGTCAAACCACCGTAGATTGGTAAAGGCATTTCTAGAGCTTAATTATAGTACAAACTTTCTGTTCCTTCTTGACAGTGGATGTTGCTTTTGTAGGTCAGTAGCTGTGCCAAAGTAAGTGTAGGTGGATGAATGGAAACTTGTTCTGACTAAGTTTTAATGTTTGGTCTGTCCAGTATCATGAACATCAATGCCAACAGTGACTTGGGCACAGATTTTCTTGGCATTCTGAGTTAAATGATTCAGTAAACGGTGTTGTCATTTGAAACATCTCTTAGAATAATTTTTTCTGTTCGGGGCAGATGAAGTGCTTCTTGGTCAGTCTTCCTCACATGCTTCTGGGAGGACATGTCCAACATCCTGGTTGAAGGCAAGGAGTGCATCTCGTTCGTCTTTGCGCAGTTAAAGATCCGTAACGTGGGATTTTAGTTCAGTGCTGTGAATGTGCCCAGCCATTATCGCCCCCAGCTGGTCAGAGCCTTGTGAGCTCTGCTAATTTAAAGACTGGAGCCATGTCTTCTCAGTGTTTCCTCAGTGTATGCTGTCAGTTGAGCAAAGACAATCCCAAATCTTCTCTGCATTGATTTGCTCAGTTTTCTCCTCTCTGACTTTTGTTGCAGAGACACCAAACAAGTTGCATGATACTTTACCTCTTGGGCCATTAAGTCCCCGGCTCTTAGTTTTTTGCAAGCAAGCACTGGTCTGGAAGCTGAAATGCATGTTTGTGGACTCAACTATCATTGTTGAGGGTAGATGCTTCATGGAAGTTCTCTGATGGTATGTTCATCTCGCAAATAAAGTTTTCTGGATGTCCTTTGTGCTGATCACTTAAACATGTGTTTTCTTTGCAGTCTATCAGGGTGATCCGCAACTTCCTCGGATTTTTTTTTTTCAGCCCTTCTGAGTTTGGTCCGGTTAAAGTTAATGTAGTAGGATTTGTGCCAACGGCCACTGTTCTTGTTCAAAGTCTTTCAGTACCATCATCTCATCTGCATATGACTTGGGATATGGGAAGTGCATTCAGCTTATGGAAAAGTCCAATATTTTCTGCTAGAGTTTGATAGTCAGATCCAACATGCTCTTTGTGATTATGTAGGATTAATCAACTCTACACCTGTGTTTTCCTGCCAACGTACACACTTGCTCCAGTCGATATAGGAATGAGGATGTTTCTGTTGATGGACCAGACTGTAGAACAAGCTTGTATCTTTTTGACATGTATGAAGAAATAGTAATCTAATCTTTCATTACTGTGTACAATTAATATTACCCAATCACCAAGTAACTTTCACATAATCAAAGGAGCATCTGAAGGGGAAAAAAAAAAAAAAAGAAATGTGATCAAATGTTGCCAAGACCACATTGACAATACAAAATGTCCTTACAGCAATTTTAAGGTCAAGCTGAAGAAAACCAAGAAAGCATCCCTTGTATGTCCAATTGTAAACCAACATTATTTGCCCGTTATGGCAATGTTGATGAAATGACATGGCATGAGTTGGCGATGGCCCCATATCTAAAAATCTTTATTAGGTGATGCTCTAACACAGTAATAAATTTCATGTTTTTATCATAAAACCCACAAATCCATTTTTTTGCACAAATTTGATCAGCTACTAAAGGATGTTGGTAAAGCAAGATACTCTCTTCTTGAAGCTGAGACCTGTGTATTTAAACAAAAAGAAAAGGAGGACTTGTGGCACCTTAGAGACTAACCAATTTATTTGAGCATAAGCTTTCCTGAGCTACAGCTCACTTCATCGCGTGCATACTGTGGAAACTGCAGAAAATGTTCTTATACATACAAACCATGAAAAAATGGGTGTTTACCACTACAAAAGGTATTTGCAAAAAGAAAAGGAGTACTTGTAGTGGTAAACACCCATTTTTTCATGCTTTGTATGTATAAGAACATCTTCTGCAGTTTCCACAGTATGCATCCGAGGAAGTGAGCTGTAGCTCACGAAAGCTTATGCTCAATGAATTGGTTAGTCTCTAAGGTGCCACAAGTCCTCCTATTCTTTTTGCGAATACAGACTAACACGGGTGCTACTCTGAAACCTGTATTTAAACAGTATCATAGTTCCAGATGTAATCTTTCAGCAGGCCTGTTGTAGGCAGATGTGGAGATGGGAGTTGGCTGTGAATTATATTTGTCTGCTTAGAAGATCAAAAAGGTCTTTGTTTTGGAGTAATGGTGCATGCTGGGGCACAACGCTGGCCTTGACTTGAATTCTTGAGCTCTTTCAGAGAAAAGGTAGGTAAGTGGCTGTTGGCAGAATGGGTGTGGATGCTTTTAGGGATGATAGAGAGAAACCTTTAATCACTGTTTTCAGTGTTCAATAGGAAAAGATACTCCCTTCTTGAATAGGTTCAAAACTACAGTGAAAAATATCAATCTGGAATGAGAGTGCCAATCCCGAAGTGCATCTGTGAAGGACTATTATGAGATTCGGAACTCTTCCAGTCAGTTTGTTTCACTTGTGAGCTGTCGTTGTCCCAGGGCTTCAGAAGGCAAGTCTCAAGTGTTCATTGCTGGTCAAATAACTCTTCCTGCCCCTCCAATCGGTTTTTAAAATATGCTAACTACAAAATAGAAAAACTAGGCAACACATTTGGCAGTACACCAGTCATGAAGTGCTAGCTTCTGCCTATCTTGAGCCAATCAGTGACACCTCATGCAAGAGAAATTGACATGGGAAAATGACATTAGGGATTAGAGAATGGGATACCTTTGAAAGAATTTAGCAAATGCCAAGAGATGTGTGCTAGCCACTGTGTTCTGGTCCCTGAGAATTCTCTGTTCAGCACTCTGCCTTCAGTGGGCTGGAAGGGACTTTGCAGAAAATTGTTGTAGAAACATCCAAATGATTGCTAGGTGGCTTGGAGCAGATTTTAGAGAAGAGTTAATCCAGTGCACTTAGTCTTGGGTCATTCTAGGAATGAAGTGCAGCCCCATGTGGGTGGAACTTGGCAGCCATGTACTGGTGGAAAATGACACTCTACACCAGTTGATGGCAGAAAGTAAGCTAATGTCATATGGCTGATGAATGCAGGGAGGAATTTAGGGAGGCAAAATGCAAGTACTCAAGTTGAAATCTGACTAGAATGTCAGTTAATGCACCACGTTTTGCAAAGGGTGCATGAGCTCTAGTGACAAATTCTTGGATCCTCTGTGTTGTGTTTTACCCAAAATACTTCATTTCCAGCAGTGCTGTGATTCCGGTACATCGTGCTGGGTTACTGGACTGAGCATCATCTGCTGGATCACAGCCACTCTTTCCAGCAGCACCTTAGTGGTCTTGGGAGAGCATCTGTCTAAGTACTGATGTGCCCTGCTCTTAGACTGTGAGAACTGACTAATTTAGAGGGGATAGGTGTTAAGTGGCAGACTTCTGGAGAGGTTTAGCTGATCTGTTAATTTACCTACAGACAGCTTCCTTGGAGCTGTACAGGGCACAAATATGAAGATTGTCCCTGACTCGAGGAGTTTACAACCTAATAGACACATAAGATAGGAGCCACTGGGAGGCCCAGAGGAGAGAACAAACGTAATTTATGCTGGCAGAGTCCCCTAATGGAGACACAGTTTATACTGGCAAAAGGAGTACTTTCCCCAATATAGTTAAAATACCTCCCCAAAGGACTCTAAGCTGCATCTACATGCATAGCTATGTCAATTAGGGGTGTGATTTCCCGCGGGGGGACTGACTCTCCTAACAGAAACATTGATGCCAACAAATCTTTCTAGTGCAGACCTGGCCTCAGTTTTTAATAATTTTCCTGCTTTCACACACTTTTCCTCTAAGGTAGCATTGGGAAAGAGAAAGTGTTCAGTAAATGCTATGCTGACCCACATTTAAAGTGTGGGTTGCCTCCATGTGTAATAGATTCTCCAGTAATATAACTGTGTGTCCAGGCAGTAACTCAGAAATGAAATTAAATGAGGGTAACTGCTTTGCTATGGCAATGTGAGGGACTTTGGCCCCACTTTGGGGGGGGGTTTCAGACAAAAGACTATGGCCTGGCAATTCTGTATTATTTTTGTAGAAGGCTCAAGGAAGCACTGGGAGCATCTTGCAGGCACCCAGCAATTATCATAATAAACAGTTTTATCATCTGCTTGGCAATCAATAATGTGGCTTACTCTGCTTTAGTATCTCAGTGGTATTGATTACCTTAACAACTGTGCTGCGGTTAGCCTATGTTAACCCCTGCTCTGCTGGTAGGGCCTGCCACTTTCACTGGACTAGGCAAAAAAGCTCTGTTTTCAGTCTAGACAAGTTCACGAATTTGACAGCAGGCCAGGCCAAAACTAGCTTTAATCCTGCAATGTCTGACAATAGGTTTTAAATGAGAAATGTGGAGCCTGATACATTTTGGGGAAATGGTATCTTAAACATTTAGAGCAATTGGATTAAAATGTGATTCAAAATGTGACTATCAAAAGCCTAAATATTTCCCTGTGCTTTCCCTACTTGGTGGATTCTGATTGTGATCATTACTTACTCCATTGTAGCTTTGTAGAACAGTTTTTATGTAAGTGGGTGGATTTTCTTGGTTTTGTTTGTTTTTCTGAGCATAGATTGAGATCTCTGTACCTCACTTCTGGGAGAAAGGATGCCTGTGGGCCTTGAGGCTAAACCACACCCCTCTATCCAGGGTCCTGGGCCCCACTGTCCTTAGAAATTGACAGGAGCTCAGAATTCTTATTGGAGTAAGAATTTGTCCCGGACATTCCAGCTTCTACCAGGTCCCTGATTTCTCAGTGCTGCTGGAATCCCGTGGTCTTCAGGGACTGCATGAGAACTGGTCAGCTCATGGGTATGGAGTTCTCTCGCAGCTGGCACCCAAGGTCCCCTCGTGCTCCTTGGTCTATGGCGGGATATGGTTTCCCTTGGATACAGAATTGGGAACCAATTGCTAAGGGTATGTCTATACTCCCTGCCGGATCGGTGGGCAGTGATAGATCCAGCTGGGGTCGACTTACCGTGTCTAGACTAGACGCGATAAATCGACCCCCGAGCGCTCTCCCATCGACTCGTGTACTCCAGCGCCGCGAGCGGAGTCGATGGGGGAGCGGCAGCCGTCGACTCACCGTAGTGACGACACCATGGTAAGTCGATCTAAGTACGTCGACTTCAGCGACGTTATTCACGTAGCTGAAGTTGTGTGACTTAGATTGACACCTCCCCCCTCCCCCCCAGTGTAGACCAGGCCTAAGAGCTGCTTGGTCCTGCAGCGGCACACAAGGGGCTGGGCTGTGTAGAAGAGGCTTTGACTAAGTGAATCTGTTGCAGCATTTTAACAGCCTTGCTGTGCTACAGTCTCAGCTCAAGAGCAGCAGTTCAGAGCTTGTTGCGTTTTGGGAGGCAGAAGTAAGCTTGCTTCTCTTAGGGCTCCTGACAGGAGTGTGAGGGAAGCAATACTTCCTGGACCTTGGGTGTAACTAGGAAGTTTGGTCTCATGGCCCAAGTATTTCTCCTAATGGAATTTCCCATCAGTTACTGCCCTGCTGATTTCTGATCAATGAAAATGAAATTGCATCACCTCCTCAGAGGCTCCATGTATGGCTGCAGCATCCAGCCGTGTCAGTTCCGGTAAAATAATCTCATCAGGCATGTGAGAGGGTAATAAGAAATAAAAATAAAACCCCACAATTAGGAAGAGGCTGAACAGCAGAGTAACACTGAGTTCTGGAGACCAGGAGAGCTACATTCCGTGACTCCTCGCTACCCCCGCAAAATCTCCTGGCAGTTCAAACTTGAGGCCCCCTGAATCCTGTGGAGGCCCGCTTTTGGGTGAGCTCTGAAATCTGCGTGCATCCACTCCAGGCAGATCCTGGAACTTCTACTTATTTGGGTCACAGTTTAGCCATTCTATAGGTAACAACTGTAAATTGCATT
Organism: Lepidochelys kempii; assembly: GCF_965140285.1. Taxonomy (NCBI): domain Eukaryota; kingdom Metazoa; phylum Chordata; order Testudines; family Cheloniidae; genus Lepidochelys; species Lepidochelys kempii. Next base: position 42,840,366 of record NC_136391.1, read on the forward strand.
AGGATTCAGTTTGCCTGAAAGCGTTACAAAAACCTGGCACTTGCTAAACAGCAGCAGTGTGTGGCGTGGGCCAGGAGAACCTGAACTCCAGACTCACAGCGTATTGAATAAAAAGAAAAGAAGGACTTGTGGCACCTTAGAGACTAAAATTTATTTGAGCATAAGCTTTCGTGTAGCTCATGAAAGCTTATGCTCAAATAAATTGGTTAGTCTTTAAGGTGCCACAAGTCCTCCTCTTCTTTTTGCGGATACAGACTAACACGGCTGCTACTCTGAAACCAGCTTATTGAATGGGATTCAGCCTATTGACGCCCACTGGTTCCTGTACACAGTGGGCTTTGTTTTAATCAGACGACTGCTTCTGAAGTGACACCATGTCTTAGACACCAGTGGGGACGGGTAGATGGATGGGTAGGTGCCATGCCCATGGGAACAACCTGTTTTTAGAAATTCTCATGTCTGTTGCAAGGTTACACAGAAGAATAAGGGCTTGTCTATATGGGAAACTTTTCCAGTTACAAAGGTATATTTAAACTGGTGTAGATATATTGGTATAACTCCCTGTGTGGACACTTTTTTATTTCCAGTGGCTTTTTGGCCTCATTCAAAGGCTAGTCTACACTAGAAGTGTCTTATCTCGTGAAGAGAGTCTGTGCCGACAGGAGAGAGCTCTCCAGTTGGCATAATAAATCCACCTTCACCATAGATGGTAGCTGTGTTGGTGGGAGAAGCTCTACCGCTGACATAGCGCTCTCCTCACCGGTGCTCAGGTGGGTGTAAGTTGCATCGATTGGGGGTGGCTTATTCACACCCCTGAATGGTGTAAGTTCTACCGAAGTACGTGGCAGTATAGACCTGGCCTAAACTGCTTCCAAAGTGAAATAAGCGAAACCAGAAAAGGCAGGCTTATCCCGGGGTAAGAGTGTCTGCCTGGGGAATTGCACCAGTAGAGCTATTGGGTTTAAATTAATGTCTTAGCTCATACTTGTATAGGCAAGCCTTCCTGCCCTGTCTGCGGAAACCGACCAGACAGTAGCAGCTGTTTCTGGGGGAAGAGCTTGTTTTACTGGTCTTCCAGCACCCTGTTCCCTAAAGTTCTCTTATTCAAAGTCGAGTTCTGCTGCTGAGCTATTGCATCCCATCGGTGCTCTAGCTTGCATCAGTCCTTCACTTGAACCATCAGTTGATCAGTTCAATCCCTACAGCACACTTCTCTGCTAGGATCATTGCTGAAAACCCAAAGTCCTACTTATAGGCTTTCCCAAAGGGTGTGGGCCAGGGTCTGAGCCCTGGCCAAGGAGAAAGGTGTGATTGATAACTCTGGCTACTGCTCTGGTCTCTGTTTTTGTCCTTGACGCTAGACAGAAACAAGTTCACTGTTTGGGTGAACCAGTGGAGGGAACACAGCATTCACAGGGACCCTCACCAGGCGTGTGAGCTGCGGTGGGTGAGTGGACATGATAAGAAAGGTTTCAGAGTAACAGCCGTGTTAGTCTGTATTCGCAAAAAGAAAAGGAGTACTTGTGGCACCTTAGAGACTAACCAATTTATTTGAGCATGAGCTTTCGTGAGCTACAGCTCACTTCATCGGATGCATGCCGTGGATGAAGTGAGCTGTAGCTCACGAAAGCTCATGCTCAAATAAATTGGTTAGTCTCTAAGGTGCCACAAGTACTCCTTTTCTTTTCATAAGAAAGTTTTGGGTGTTTAGAGAATACCTTGTTTTTATGAGCTGCTGTGGGGCATGTAGAGACTTCACTGTCTGTCTTTATAAAGATTTCCATTTTGAGTTTTGTGTAGCAAAGCAATGCCTGGAGTACTTCTGCTGGAGAGAGAAGGCGGCAGCCGTGCAGAGCACAGGCTGTTGGAGTACTAGGAAGATATAGGACGGACAAAGACTCAGTGAAGCTTGAAACATCAAGAGTGAAAAGCTTCTTCCAGGAGTCATTACTGTTACTTGGAGCACAGGGTCTGTGGATTATAGTTCTACATTCCTCCTCAGTTCAGGCACAGCCAATAAGAACCTCTGTAGCTCTGTAACCTCGGGCTGTGATCTCTGATCTTGTCAGATAAGCGGGCTAATGTGGAGGCAGTAATGGACTGGAGACTCAAGGAACAGGTGATGCAGGAAGTGGTGACAGTGATTCATTGAGGGGCCCTCTTGCCTCTGGGACAGTAGTGACTGTATCAGAAGGGGGGGCCCTGCTGGAGGAGCTGTCTTTGCTGTTTTTAAAGATCTGGCATTTGTCGTAAGAGGAGGTGTGTCAGCCCCACTGTCTGGCCTCGTTGCGGGTGGAATGTAGGGATGTCTACCTTCATTGCCACGACTGGTGGCTTCAGCAGAAGTAGCAGTGGTCCTGATGTAGACGAGATACTAGGCAGACTTCAGTTTCTGTGCCATCTCACGTACGGCTGCAAGGGTTACAACTGCTGCTAACTGCTCATAGCCTTGTCTGTGTTAGCCAGCACCAGTGAAGCCGAGCTAGCGGTAGCGAAGATAAGAAACTCCACAGAAAAGCCTAGAGTGGAGAAAACGTAGTTCTGGAATGACTGCAAATCCCCCGGCAGGTTGTACAGGCAAGCTGCTCTTCGCTTGGGAGGCAGGGGTCAAAGGCTGAGTGAGGAGATCTGGATTTTTGTCCTGCTGCTCCCACCATCTTGCTGTGTGACTGCGGACGAGTCACTTAATTTCTCTGTATGTGTTTTCTTTATCTGTACAAAAGAGATGATGGCACTTACCTTTGAGATCTACAGATGAAACCCGCGAGATAAACACCAAGTATTGCTGTTAAAATTATTTATTCTCTCCTAACTAGTTGTGTGGTGTTGCTTGTGAAGAATAGCTGCTATGCTCCTCCCCAGAGGAGCATATGGTTTGTAAAATGCATTTGGCTGGAAGGCCCAATACATATTGTGTATAAGCAGGGCCCTGTGTACTCCCCGATACGGGGGACCAGATACTGTGCAGGGTTTGCCTTTCAGGTGGGGACCCTCTCTCCTGTTTCCATGCCAAGTGGTTGAGCCCTACAGCTTCCAGGCCTCTCCTGTTCAGCATTTTCTTTGCTTCCTGCTGCTTGAACAGCTGTTTATGCTAATGATCCCATGAAGATCTGAGGAAGTTGCTGTGCCTATACATGTGAGTCTGTGCATGTGTGTTTTCTACCCTGTTAATGAACGTGTGCAGAGCAATGCTTCTTTGTACGGCCAGTGCGCCAGTTCCGGAGCCCTGTGCCAGAGCCAGCTGCCAATGGCAAGGGCCCTCGCTTATGCCTTTTCCTGCTGTGAGGAAAACACACACCTTTTTCAGAGTCGCTTTGGAGATACCTGCTGTGCGAGTCTTCCCTTTCTTCAGGCCATCTTTTACCTAGTCCTCTCCCAGTGCTGTGTGTCGTTCTGCACTGGTTGGCAGGACCCCCGCAGAACAGAAAGTATCCAGCACTTAAACGGTAAATCACATGGGAGCTTCCCCAGTCAGGGAGTACAGCAGGCTGGGTCATGAAAAGGGAACACTGCAGCAGGATAGCAGGGCTCTTCTGTTCCCCATCCTGTCAGCGGGTGTTGGAACCCTGCAGGGTAGCTGGCTTGATTCCTACTCACTCAGCAGGGCTCCTGTGGCTTGCTATTCACCCTGCCATAACAGAGCTGTGACTGTCTCTGGCCAGCTGGAACCACAGTCTTGGACAGAGGTCTCTGCAGGGAAACTCTAGGAGCAGCCAAATGTAAGAAGAATGCATAGGCTGAGATTTGTTTTTGTTGTTGCTTTGTAAATTAATGCAAACCTTGGAAAAGGAGTAAATAAAGGCTAGTAGTAGATGGTGTCCAGAATTGGGCAGGAATACCTCGTGCTAACAAACACATAGGATGCAGCATCGGCATTATGGTCATTTAACTGTTTGATCAGTTACTTCCTGTGGTACTTATCTATTGCCTTCTCTCACGAAGAGTGTGGGGAAAATAATTTGCCCTGTGAAATTAGTTTCTCCTTATTGAAATGTTGGGCTGCAGTGATTAAAAAATGCTGGTTTTGTTTTCTCATTAGGAAGCACATAATAAGAATCCCAGAGAATTAACCCTCTGAAATGTTGCTGGAAACCCCTATCAAGAACCACTCTGCAAGCTACACACACGCTTCATTGCTATGCCTAGATTTTTACACATAAACACCATTTTTATTCTATTATTCCAAGGCACGGTTGCAAACTCCTCAGATTCCTCTTAATGAGAATATCTGCCAGCCTCTCTGGCACCTCAGTGAGGAGGGAAGAGCTGAGCTCTGTCTCTCACGTTTATGATATAAGAAAAAACCCATCTGGTGAAGCTGGGAGTTGAAAGAGCAAAGAACCATGGAGGTCATCTCTAAATGCTGTTGCCTAGCTCAAACTTTGGCTCTGTGCTGCACCATTCCTTTGAGCTGATGCTTTGGGAATTAGGCAAGAGCTCTCTATTCTAGAAAGTAATTTTCCATGTATTTGTTTAATAAGATCTGCTGTATAAATGTTCTAAAGTGACATGTCCATGCAACCTTAATTTTACCCCCTTGTGCATCCATCCTGTGCATTGGATAAGGCAGGAGTCCTATGGGAAGCAACAGTATGCGTTCAGATTACTACAGATTTGTGCTCTAAGGGTCTGAGTTAAGCCTGCATGGGCAACCTACATTCTGGAAAAAAGAAAAGGAGGACTTGTGGCACCTTAGAGACTAACCAATTTATTTGAGCATAAGCTTTCGTGAGCTACAGCTCACTTCATCGGATGCCCGATGCATCCGATCGGGCTTCCGATGAAGTGAGCTGTAGCTCACGAAAGCTTATGCTCAAATAAATGTGTTAGTCTCTAAAGTGCCACAAGTCCTCCTTTTCTTTTTGCGAATACAGACTAACACGGCTGCTACTCTGAAACCTACATTCTGGAGTTTCTTAATTTTTAAGTGCTTGGCTTTGCAATCTAACTGTTTTGAACATAGCCTTTTCTGCATATAATTCCCTATGCTTTTAAAAAGGAAAAGGTTTAAAAAATATGGGCATGCATAATGCATCCACAGTAGCATAGGAACTGTGACCTTTCAATACTGTGTTACTCGCCTCTGCTGCTTGAGCTAGAAGGCAGAATGGTTACAGAATTGGCAGCAGGGGAAAGGTGGTGTCCCAGCAGGGCATGGGTTGCTGGGGCTGGGTGTTGGGTTCAGGGGATAGTTGCCAGGAGTCTGGCCTGGCTCTCTTCCCCTTCCTTCCCTGTTGCAGCTTACCTGGCATCTCTCTGCTTACAATGCGGTGTCCGCAGCAAGTGGCGGCAGGGGCCCAATCTAAGAATATTTGGTTGTTATTTTGGCAGGGTGCCACATCTTTCCAAAGGTTTGCTGGTGACAAAGGGGAATTGGGAATTTTTAACCATTCACGTCAGCAAAACATGAACGGCATTTCCTGGGGCCAAAAAAAAGGCACTTCTCTGGCCCACGGACTTTCCACATGCTAACTTCAAAGGTGCTGCAAACAGTAGAGGTGTTTAGAGCTCCTCAAAAAAAGTTGCAATAATTTTTGGTAATGTAAATATTAAGCAACCTAAATATAGGGTTTGCTTCCAGCTTTCCCTATAATTAATAGATTTCACACTCTTTATTATAGATGGCTGTGCTGTGTATTCTAGGTACTGTGAAAAGCTGATAATTTTGCAAACCGATATTTCCCATCATCTACTTTACCTGGTATGCAACAGCATCCAGCTTTATCCAGTTAACCTACATGGAAATCTGTGACTGTCTGATACATGAGGTCCGTGTTCTTGATGGGCAGTGCAGGGTTTTGGTATCCCTGTAACAAAGCATACATGGTGCCGAGCGGTGTGTGAGTGTGAACCTGTATTTCCCCTCCCTTGAGGGCACCCACTTGCAGGCTCCTAGCTGTTACTTCTGGGCAGGGATTTTAAGGCTACGCAGCTGTCTGCCTGCACCGCTATCCTCAGCAAGCCAGACTGCTGCCCACACTTTGCTTTCTCTCTGAGGGCTATGATCAGTGTTAGCACACAGCTCTTTCTAAGCAAGCACATTTATTCTAAAGGTAATAGCAATACAGAGCAAACATATTAAAACAATAAAATAACCTATACGCATGCTAAAAAAGCTTACTTGAGGTCATCCCCTGGTTCGAGCCTAGGGCTCTGATAGATGTTAGTCTGTCAAAACCCACAACTGGCTTTTCCCCGTGGTTACAAGTTCATCCATGTTCGATCCGGAATGAGAACGAAGGCCCCGAGACAATTTAAGCTTGAGCTGTTTATCCAAATGGCTTTTCTTTGTCTGTTGGTCTCGGGAGACTCCAGTTTGAACCAGAATACCTGATGCTCCATAGGAGGTAGCACCTCTCTGGAGGTGTTATAACCTGAGTGATTTGCCTTGATCATCCCCTGCTGTTTTCACTTCCTGGAGGAGCTGTGGTAACCTTCCCCCCGTTGAATGCACATAGTCTGTAGCCCACATTGATACAAAAGCCATTGATACACTTAATACAAAATGGTTGCCCAGAGGGATTGCCGGAAGTTGCCCTATCTGTCACAGGTATGTGGAAAGGGTCAGTGCTCCAGAGTCTCCACACCTGCACTCCCAAGATTTGCTGGGGCCATGATACTTGGTTTCTGTGTGTGTGTGTGTGTCTCTCTCTTCCCTCCCTCCCCCCCACTAGATTTCCAATTAGTAGGAGAATCAAGCTATGAATACAGCCAATACTAGGGGGCTAAATAAATGTTAGACTGCTCTGTGGAGGAGCTGCTTCTGGGTCATCCTCAGGAGGCCCCTCTTGTGCTTTGGGATTGGCGTATTTACACAAATGAGAAAACAGAGGGTGTTCCCTTTTGGCCTCTCTGCAAAAGAGGCTGGAAAAGAGCCAGCTATGCGGGAAGAAGGATGGGTCTGGAAGGGGCTGAGTAGACTGTCATCCCTAAGTAGTCCCGATAACCAGGGGGCCTCGTCTGAGATCTTGCCCTTCCCTACCAACCCCAGCTTCTAGTAACTGAAGTTGAAGCTAGACAAATTCAGACTGGAAATAGTGTCAATTTTAATGGTGAGAGCCATTGGAACAATTCCGCAAGGGGCATGGTGGATTCTCCATCACTGACCATTTTAAAATCAAGATTGGATTTTTTTTGTGAAAGAGCTGTTCCAGGAATTATTGCAGGGCAGGTCTCTGGCCTGTGTTACACATGTGGTCAGACTAGATGATCACAATGGTCCCTTCTGGCCTTGGAATCTGTGAATCTAGGAATAAGCTCAGTCAGCTGAATAGATGTCATAAAAACTAATTCCAGTGTCAGCAGGAGCTACTCCACTAACCTATATACTGGACCACTTATCTTGCTCCATCCTCCTTACCATGCATTTCAGCAAGCCACCTTGGAAAGACGAGACAGAATAAGCTTCTTTGCAGTTCCAAAGTTCCCCTACTTTGGGATCACAGCACTGAGGTCCAGCTGCCCACTGGGTGTTTAAGGCAGGATACTAATGTAGGAGGTGGTGTGGTATGCACTCACACGATTGATTCCTACGGTGTCTGTTGCCAGAAGGCCTAGGTGCATATTTACAAAGTTAAAGCCTTTCTTATATAACTTCCCACAATAGGGAACTCTCGAGCTGCTGCTGCCTACAGAAATGTTTACCAGGAATCATGTCCTCACTGAAACCAAGGCTCACACCTAACCCAGTAAATGTCACGTGAGGCCCTGCTGCCGGCTGGCCTGTGGCTGGGCAAGCTGTGAAGGAGCAGGCCTTCTGTTAGTTGAGCTCTTTCCTCTCCAGAACACTGACCTGGGCAGTCTGCAGCTGGGCCGGGCTGCACCTCAAGGTGTCTGCCAGGGTCATGGCCAGCAGTGGCAAGTGTCTGCCTGTCTCTCACCCGATGTTGCTCCCCCTTTTTGCAGAGGGAACAGTTTTTCACTGTCTCTCCTTTTGTTTTCCTACTTTCTCATCGCTTCCAGTCTTGGTTTACTGCCAAACAGCCTCTTGTGAAAGGGCCGCCTAATTAACCCTGTGCTAATTAACAATTTAAAATTACACAGCATGGCTGTTCATATTTAATTCTCGGGAAGCTTGAGCAACAGCAGGAACCCTCTCCTCCCTCCCGCTTTCCATTCTCTGCCTTTCATGACTGCGACAGCCTCAGCCCTTTAAGGGGGTAAGGAAGTAGGCTGTTTAGACCAGAGCCTGCACCCAGAGGTCAGCTGTTTGCTGAAGCACAGTGAAGGAAGCTGGCTTTATACCAGCTGCTAGCACTGGAAATATTGGAACAGGGATCACTGAGGGTGGGGTAAGGGTGGTGGGGGAGTGAATGCTGTATGAGATCACCCAGTGAGAAGCTGGGATTGACTTCACTCATGTTCTGGACAGGCAAATGGCTGCAAAAGGAACTTTTGTGGTTAGTGGAGGCCCTTGGTGAAAGTTTTTGGAATATTTGTAGTGTAATTTATTGCTTCACCCACCTGAATGTGGTTTAATCCTGGTAAGAAGACATTGCTGTTCTTGCGGCTGAAGATACTGGCCCATAATTCTTCATCATCTAATCAGCAAATGCATCCAGGCAGTGTTCTGGGAGGCCTTGAGATGCAGAGATTTAAAAGGGAAAACGTAGGGACCGGGGAAGGATGAAAGTAAAGGGTTATGGCTGACCGAGCTGAGTGACAAAAGCCTGAGGGATAGTTGTGAGGTTTGTATGACACAGGTGAGAGAAGAGGCTAGAGGAGGGATTGAACAGGAAGTGTTTCCTTCTGCTCACTATGCAGTGTGTGGAAGCACAGGTGGTCTTTGGGTTCTCACACTGTTCTCTTTCTCTAACTAAAGATCACTGACTGTATGGGAACCCATGTTTACAGACAGAGTACTGATCGACTTGACGAGTTGACTTCTGCCTCCTTAAGTAAGAACAACCTTTCATTATTGACTGGCTGATAAACAGTAAAGAAGAAGAGAGAGAGAATTGTAAGAGGATGAGGAAATGTACAAAAGATGCTTGTGCAGGAGGGCGTAGCCAATTCTCTTACATCTTGTTGCCCCTGTTCTTGGTCAGTCGGGATGGGAAATGTTAGGTCTAGGCCTAACCCAAGGCACTAATACTGAACTAGTGTGTCAGTCACCCCATTTAGAATCTAGTTTGCTTTAAACATGCAAATCATGGAAAGCGCTGAAATCTGCCATTCGTATATGAATGGGAACGATCAGCTGTCTGTATGTCTTCTTTCTTGGCCCCATCCCAGGAAAGTAGGTCTGTTCTTGGGGCTGAAAGGAATGGGCAAGAAAGCTCCCAGTCACAGAGCAGAGAGGTCAGAAACCTGTCCAGGAGCCAATGGAAGTAGTGCATTCAGGGCATTCTGGCTCAGGAGTTTCTCACTAGCAGCCTTCTGAGATTCAGAAAATCAAAGACAAAAGAAAGGAGATTCTTAAAGCAGCATCTCCTGAGCCAGTTAACTGGCTGAGTGGGGGAGGGTTGTTAGAGCAACACAGAGGCAGAAAAGCCCACCAATTAATTGGTAAATGCTTGCAGGTTTCTCTGGCCTGGCCTGGCCTGGAGAGGAGATTGGCTTGCCTGTCAATAAACAAGTCCCCAGTGCCGCATCAAAGCCGCAGTCCTTTATCAATCGTGGCCTCCTCTTCCCGCATGTTTCTGTAACTTACCAAGCATTTACGACATTGATTTTACAATCAGGCTGTTAACCCTCCCACCCCATTGGCCCTGCTAACCTTTTTGGCCCAAACTGTCAATCAGGCATCTTCCAGCCAATCAGATGTATTCCCAGAAATAGTCTAGAATTTTGAGTGGCCCTATTTCTTGGCTTTAAATATTTCTTGAGAAGCCAATTGCATTTTCTTATTTTAGTTCTGTCCCTATTACTTTGACTCTTGTTTAACAAAGTAACACTGTGTTAATGGGAATGAACACTTGCTTGTGTGTGTGTTGAGGGTTACAAACAGAATGAATCTTTTACAGACTTACTTTTTCCAAGAAGCTAATTCCCAAGAGAATATTGACGATGGCTTTCCAGGTACCTTTGTTGGGAGACTTTGGGATGGTTTAGAGTCTTGCTTTTTTTCACCTGCCAGAGAGCCTTGGGGAGCGTAAGTGATCAAACTGCTAGCCAGAGGCAGACAAAAAGATGGAACTCCCAAACAGGGTCCAGGGACAGCACCCTGAAAAGAGTCCCAGCAGGTGGGATGTGAGAGAATTGGCTTCTCACTTGGAGAGTCTTATCAGCTTTCTTCCTAGCTTACTGCTTGCAAATTTAGTCCTGGACAGAGCATCACAGAAATTACACATTTTATCCATGGGATTGGTGTGAATGGGGCAGACTGCGGGGATAACTCAGAAGAAAGTGTAGTGCAGGCATGTGTGTGCATATGTATATTGTGACAGGGGCAGGCCAGATGGCTACAGGAGAGTGTTAGAAGGCAGATATCTTAGACCCAGATTAAGCAGGTCCGTTTTCCCTGGGTAAAGTAACAGGGGCAGTTCCAGAACAAGAAGGAACTTGCTGGAACAAATTCAGGCAGGCAGGCTAATTAGGACACCAGGAACCAATTAAGAAGCTGCTAGAATCAATTAGGGCAGGCTGGCTAATAGGGGACCTGAGTTTTAAAAAGGACCTCACTTCTGTTTGTGGCATGTGTGCGAGGAGCTGGGAGCAAGAGGCACTAGGAGCTGAGAGTGAGAACGCGGACTGTTGGAGGACTGAGGGGTACAAGCATTATCAGACACCAGGAGGAAGATCCTGTGGTGAGGATAAAGAGGGTGTTGGGAGGAGGCCATGGGGAAGTAGCCCAGGGAGTTGTAGCTGTCACACAGCTGTTCCAGGAGGCACTCTAGACAGCTGCATTCCACAGGGCCCTGGGCTGGAACCCGGAGTAAAGGGCAGGCCCAGGTTCCCCCCAAACCTCCCAACTCCTAATCAGACACGGGAGGAGTTGACCTGGACTGTGGATTCCATCAGAGGGGAATGTCTCTGGGCTGTTCCCCGACCCACATGGTGGATCAGCAGAGACTGCGGGAATTGTTCTCCTTCCTTTTTCCCGTGCTGGCCAGTGATGAGGTTAGCTGAGTGAATGGCAGGTTTCAGCCACTAGCAAAAGTGGCCAAACTGAGGGCTGCTGTGATTCTCCGAGACAAGCAAAGCCACCAATAAGCGCAGGACCCACCAAGGCAGAGGAGGAACTTTGTCACAATATGTAATGAGAGAGGTGGAAGTGATAATATATTGAAGGAGGAAGAGAACTTATCTAGGGAGAGGGAAATACACATTGAGAGAGAAGGGAAAGAAGAAATAGCATAGATGGCAAATTAGGAAAATATCCACCATGATCCATTATAGGAAAAAAAATAAATGTGGGTGAAGAACGAAGTCAGGAAAAAAGAGCAGGTATAGCAAATTTGCCAAGTGACACGTTCCTCAAGTAACTTTGCTATAGTCAAGTAATTTATTCAACAACCACTTTTTGTGGGATTCAGCCAGCTCTGTAGCTGGTGAGACGTTTCTTGGCAAACATTCAAGTCGGTGAAATTTGTCAAATTGCACGTGTAGCTAATATTTTTTTTTCTATGTCACCAACCCCCATAAGTAACATTTAAAAATTTTTATTAAATGAAAAGTTCATTTGTTATGTATTTCATGGTGTTACAGTTAAATACAGTGCATGGTCAATGGGGCCGAATTCGTGAAGGGGGTAGCTTTTTCTTTTTTACGGTATTCCTTTAAATTTCAGGGCATACAGCTTTGGAAGAATGTAGCAACGCAGCTGTCTTTCACCATAGCTACTAGGTTCAGTCCTTGGGTCAGATACATTTATAAACTCTGATCATGATAGTTAGCAGTTAATAAAGCATTTTACATTTTCAAAGCATATAATTAAAAAATTACAGATTAGTTGTATTGAAAGAGCCCCAAAGTTGGTGGTGGACAGCTAATTCTGTTGGAGTTTGTAAAGTAACAGGGCTGCAAAAAAGGCAAGTGCAATGTTGGCTTGTATGTACAAAAGCATCATCTCTATGGATCCGTGAGGTGCCGATTCCTCTCTACTGGTCTGGAGTGGTGTGACCAAACCGGACGTATTGTTCGGTTTTTGGCACCTCAGAAGAAGAAAGTTACAGATTAAATGGAGGGAGTTCAGAGAATAGCAACCAAAATGACTAGGGAGCTGTAAGAAATGATTAGTGGGGAAAGGTCATTTTAAAAATTATGTAGGCATAAATGCAATACTTAGATTGACTCAAGGAGGCATAATTAAGACCAAAGTATAAAATTAAGAAATGGAAAGCTTAGGCTGAATATCGCAGGAATTCCTGATGAAGATGTATTAGGGTTTGAAATAATCTCTCAGGGAAAGTCAGGGAAACTCAATACTTGGGACGTTCACAACTAGCCTGGACAGTTAAGTAGCACTGCAGGAATAATCACTGCATTGGTTTAAACATGTTCTAGATGACTGCCGAGGTTTTTGAGCTCTGGTTTCTGTGCTCATTGTGGTAATGAGGTGCTTAGCAATGACTTCTGTATGTCCGTTGCAGTTGCAGCAGAGCTGTACAGAGAAGAATTACTGCCTCCTCCATCTATGTGGCGATGCCTCTGTGTACATAACCAAAACCAGCGTGTCATGATTTGTTACAAGCTCCCGCTGTTTGGCAGTCCGTTGTTAATTGTTGGTGGCTGTTTGCATTGTGGTCGTGCCTAGAGGCTCTGATCCAGGACCAGGGCCTTGTGCTAGGCACTGTGTGTGTATATATATATATATATATATATATGTACCAAAAATATGCACTGTGTCCCAAAGGGCTTATAAGACAAGAGACCACCGGTGGATGCAGCAGTTTGTGGGAACATGAGGTAATAATGAAACAGGATTAATGTTGTACGCAGCAGTCACTGGACACCAGCTGCATTGCTATCTTCAGGTGTTTGCAGATATTGTGTCATAGGTGGGTTTCAAGGAAAGTCAGAGGATAACATCTGCTACTGTGGGTTTTTACAGGGAGCGTCTCCCATGAATAAGCGGCACCATGGGAGAGACCACCAAGATGCTTGTTGGAAAATTTGTCAAATTGGTAATTGTGGCTGGCAGCTTTGGCCCAGGGATCAGGGTTGATGGCTCAGTAGCATATAAAATGAAAAGTATCCAGCCAAGTACTTTGTTTGGTATAATGGGGAATGGGGCCGGTGCCAGGATGCAAAGGGGTATAGTAGGGTAACATGGCTGAAATGACAAGCCAGGAAGGTGACTTCTCTAGCAGCATTTTGAATAGATTTGATGGCATTTGTTAAGAACAGCAAAGAGATGGCTGTAACAGTAAAGACATGAGATACTGCGGGCTTGGATGAGTTTTACAGATAGAGGAAAAAGCTGACCGTTAGAGCTGTTGAGCAGGAAGAAGTGGTAGGATTTACACAGCTTGAATATGTGGGCCTAGAGAGAGAGATTATGAGCCTGAGTGTTGAGGAGGATGGTGGCGGTGGTGTCTGATAGGAGTTGGGACGGGCAGGTCATGTAGTTTTGGCCATGTAGAATTGAGTTGCTAGCTGGACATCCACAAGGGATGTCTGACAGGAAGAGATTTTAGCTCAGACAGGAGACTTGTCCGAAGTAGCAAGGTAAAGATGAGTCATCAACGTAAGGATGATCGTTAAAGCCATGTTTTTGAACGAGAGTTGGGTATAGATAGAAGGGGCTAATAACAGAGCCCTGGGGACCTCTAGTGAACCCTGGAGTAGGTGTGACAAAATTCTGGGCAGGGGCATTGTAGGCTGACCCTAGGACTCATTATGCATGTGCAGATACCCTTCCAGCACACCCACTGCTCTGTAACGTTGAATGGCTTCAAACGGAGCCATGGTGGGGTGAAGGGATTGTAAGACTTGCTCAGAGCTAGCACAGCTAACTCTTGTGAAATGCTGCAATGCTTTGTGCGAGGCGCAGTGTTTGGCTCTTCTCCTGAGACACAATGTGTGTCCTTTCCTTTGTTTACAGCCTTACAGCCGAGTTGCCCATAGCTGGTTTTGCCATGTTGAGATTAGACTTCTGCCAGTTTCGGGAAGGACAGTTGACATGAACTTGAGGGAGAAGTTGGGACCAGCCATCACTTTCGCTTCTGCTGGCTCTTTTGACCGATTTTCAGTTCATGTCACAGTTCTCAGTCAAAGCTGATAGGAATACATTTTGTAAAGAAGTAGAAATCAGACATCCAAAGGTATTGCATCTGCCCTGTCCTTCATCAAGCGTGTGTGCGTGTTTTAAATCAATCCATTTGTCTGGGGAAAAGATGTTCTGTACCATCTTCCAGTCCCGTCTATTGCTCTTTGTCCCATCATTTACTGTCTGCATGGTCTAGAGGTCATTTAGTCTTTCCATTATTCCTTTTCTTATAATGCAAGAACAAGGCTGTCCAATGAAATTATAAGGTAATATGTTTAAAACAATAAAGGGAAATAATGGTTTTAAATAATGTATGATTAACCTGTAGAACTCACTGCCACAGAATATCACTGAGATCAAGATCCTAATAGGATTCAAAAAGGATTAGACACCTACAGCTGATGAGGACATCTAGTTATATTAGACAGTAGAAAAAAATGGGAGCGGTGTAAACTCTCATGCTTCAGGGCATAAACCAACCATTTACACATGAGGGTTGGAAAGAAACTTTACCCATTAGCAGGTTGTGTACTATGGGGTTTCTTGCCTCCTTTGAAGCATCTGATACTGGCTCCTGACACAGGATACTGGTTAAAATGGACCCTTGATTTGATCTTGTTTGGCAGTTTCTACGTTCTTAAATAATTTCATATCCTCTCTGCTATGTGTTTGGCTGAATTTAACTGCCTAGATATCCAAGTAGTTAAATCCCTGTGAGTGCGGTGTCCCGTGAGTTTGAGAACCTTGGGAGTTGGTCCAGGTCTTGGTGGTCCATGGCAAAGATGGATGTGTGAAGGGTACAGCAATGTTCTCTCTATTACCAGGACTTTTAATAGAAGAATGTGTCTTGAAGTGGCAGAATTCAAGTTCAGGAGTCACTTGCTCTGTACGTGTGTACTGGGAAAGTGTGTTATTTCCCCTGATAGTGAAGGGAATGGGAGGGCCTCTGTGGCACATTCTCCATAGAGGTTTAATATTGCAGCTGTTACTTACATTACTTCATGGTAGCTTCTTAATTCTGTTTCCACCCCAAAGGCTTTTCTAGTTTAAATTGCATCATTTTTAAAAATATCCTAAGCTTCTTAGAGATACAGTGCAGTTACTAGTCTTCGGTGGGGTCACTGCACCGTGGCCACGCCTAGTGCCTCAGTCTGACTCTTACTTTTTCTAACTCCATCACTGAATAGCAAAAGAGGGGCAAGTCCACCTTTTCCTCCTCCAGTGAGGAACTCGTTTTAGTGCTCTTTCAGCCCCCCACACGGTTGTTCTCCCTGGCTTCAGTCCCTTTGCATTATCCTCATTACCTTGGGTTAGGTCTTGCATTTCAGGAGCTTATTAGTGGGGCGCCATCTCCCCTCTAGGGCTTTGGATGCTCTAGGACGAAATGGACTGTGTGCATTATAGTGACTGTGCTGTGTGGAAATGCGGTGTGTGCCTTCTCTAACTTATTCGCCTTTCTCTTTCTTTCTGTCTCCCCCCTCTCTTTTTGCCTTTAGGTCCAAGCCGTAGTGGGTGCAATGAAAGCTCCATGCAGGCCTTACCATGGAAGGCTGTGACTCGCCTGTCATCTCTGGGAAGGACAATGGGTGTGGCATCCCTCAGCACCAGCAATGGACTGAACTCAACAGCACCCACCTCCCTGACAAACCCAGTAGCATGGAGCAGTCCACAACCGAAAACCACGGGGCCCTAGACAGCCTGAGGGTCCCCTTTAATGAGCGCATTCCAGACAGCATCAACTCAGCTGGCCCCAACACTGAGTCCACTAGCAAAGAGGTCAGCTGCAACGAATGCTTGGCCTCCTTTGCCAGTTTACAGACCTATATGGAGCACCATTGCCCCAGTGCCCGCCCACCTCTTCCACTGAGGGAGGAAAGTGGGAGTGATACCAGTGAGGAGGGGGACGAGGAGAGTGATGTGGAGAACCTTGCTGGAGAAATAGTCTACCAGCCAGATGGCTCCGCGTATATTGTTGAAAGCGTCAACCAGTTGATCCAAAGTGGGGGAGCCAGTGGCAGTGGGGCTCTCCCTTCATTCGTTATGAACTCTCTACCCAATGCTGGGGGCAAACCAGGAGAACCCTCCTCTGCTGCACCCGTGTATCCACAGATCATTAATACTTTCCACATAGCCTCATCCTTCGGGAAATGGTTTGAGGGCTCAGACCAGTCCTTCCCGAATACCTCAGCCCTGACGGGCATCAGCCCCGTCTTGCACAGCTTCCGCGTTTTTGATGTGCGACACAAAAGCAACAAGGATTACCTGAACAGCGATGGTTCTGCCAAAAGCTCCTGTGTATCCAAAGATGTTCCCAACAATGTGGACCTGTCCAAATTTGATGGCTTTGTGCTCTATGGGAAGAGGAAGCCCATACTGATGTGTTTCTTGTGCAAGCTCTCCTTTGGGTATGTCCGCTCATTTGTGACCCATGCAGTGCATGACCATCGAATGACTCTGAGTGAGGAGGAGCGGAAAATTCTTAGCAATAAGAACATCTCCGCTATCATCCAAGGGATAGGCAAAGACAAGGAACCCCTTGTAAGTTTTCTGGAACCAAAAAACAAAAACTTTCAACACCCTTTAGTTTCCGCAGCTAACCTCATAGGCCCTGGACACAGCTTTTATGGTAAATTCAGTGGCATTCGAATGGAAGGGGAAGAGGCTGTCCAGGCTGGCACTGCCAGTGGAGCAGAGCAGCCACCATCAGGCATCTTGGCGCCTGGTGCCCTCTTGAACCTTGGTGGGCTGACCAGCTCAGCTCTGAAAACCCCAATTACCTCAGTTCCCCTGGGCCCGCTAGCTTCCAGTCCTACCAAATCCTCAGAGGGAAAAGACCCCGGGGCAACAGACAGCGAGAAGCAAGAACTGGGTGACCAGGATAGCCTCTCGGAAAAAGCAGAACCAGCTGAGGATGTGGAGGAGGACGAAGAAGAGGAGGACGTGGAGGAGGAGGAGGAGGAGGAGGAAGAAGACGACGACGACGACGACGAGGGTTGCAAAGGACTGTTTCCAAGCGAGTTGGAGGATGAATTGGAAGATGGGCCCCATGAAGAGTCTGGGGCTGTGGCAGGTAGCAGCAGCAAAAAGGACCCTGCTCTCTCAAACCAAAGCATTTCTAACTCTCCCTTAATGCCTAACGTGCTCCAGACCCTGTCAAGGGGCACAGCTTCTTCTATTTCTAATTCTGCTTCTTCCTTTGTCTTTGATGGTGCAAACAGGAGGAGTCGTTTAAGCTTTAACAATGAGGGCGGTGGAGCCAGCGTGGCAGAGGGCAGCAGGAGGTTGGACTTCGTCGATGAAAGTGCCAATAAAGACAATGCCACAGCACCAGAACCAAATGAGAGTGCAGAGGGCGAGGATGGGAGCTACATCTCCCATCACCAGCACACTGGTCCCCTCTGTGAGCTTGGGGGTGGGGAGTGCCCCTCGGGGAGTGGTGTGGAGTGCCCAAAGTGTGACACAGTCCTGGGCTCCTCACGGTCACTAGGTGGCCACATGACCATGATGCATTCTCGCAACTCGTGTAAGACACTCAAGTGTCCCAAGTGCAATTGGCACTACAAATACCAGCAGACACTTGAGGCACACATGAAGGAGAAGCACCCCGAGCCAGGTGGCTCGTGCGTGTACTGCAAGAGTGGGCAGCCACACCCCCGGTTGGCACGGGGCGAGAGCTACACTTGTGGTTACAAGCCTTTTCGTTGCGAGGTCTGTAACTACTCCACTACTACCAAAGGCAACCTCAGTATTCATATGCAGTCCGACAAGCATCTCAACAACATGCAAACCCTGCAGAATGGAGGGGGAGAGCAGGTCTTCAGTCACACGGCTGGGGCAGCGGCGGCGGCTGCGGCCGCGGCAGCAGCTGCAGCAGCAAACATTGGTAGCACCTGTGGGGCCCCCTCGCCCACCAAACCAAAAACCAAACCCACCTGGCGGTGTGAGGTGTGTGACTACGAAACCAACGTAGCTAGGAACCTTCGCATTCACATGACCAGTGAGAAGCACATGCACAATATGATGCTGCTTCAGCAGAATATGACCCAAATCCAGCACAGCCGGCATTTGGGCCTTGGCAGCCTGCCCTCCCCGGCCGAGGCCGAGCTGTACCAGTACTATCTGGCACACAACGTGAGTCTGCCCAGCCTGAAGATGGACAGCACTTCCTCCGATGCCCCGTTCAGGATGGGTGGATACCAGCTCGATCCCACCAGCCCTATGGCAACCGTGGCTCCGTCTCTAGGTGAGGTTGAAGTGTTTCCCTGTTTTTGCTGCTGTCATTTCTGTGCGGGGGGGAGAGGGATTTTCTTTTTGCCGTAAGGCCCTGTGGGTGGATGAGGTGCTGTCCATCCCAGTCTGTTTTCCCCAATCCTATTCTGAAATACCTGTAGCGCTCCATGGAATACATACATAGTTCGGTGAATCACAAAAGGGATAGAGACCCTTCTCCCTTCTCACCCTAATTTTTTCTCATCTTCAGAAATTCTTGGCACTCTCCTGTGTTCCTATGTATTTCTTGTGAACTTCAGGAAACTCTGTGGATGAATTGAATAGTGAAGCCACTGAGAGAGGATGCAATGGGTAAACATCGCTGATTGGATTGTTAAGGGTTCTCCAGTGCCTGCACCAAGGGTACCTTATACTCCCTCCTTAGTTTGGAGAGCGTGAAGCATACTATTGAAGGGGGGTGCTTAATGAGAAAGCAGGAGGTCAGGTGCTTGGCAGTTACATTGTATTAGTGAGGATAGATGTTAGTTATGGGGATATGGATCTGGAGAAGTGAAATGTATTGATAATTGGTAGGTCAGGATAAATGTGATTGACAGTCGTGATAGAGGCTTCTAGAGTGAGTGATATTTGCTTGGTGAAGGGGAGTAGGGACGGTTGCAGTGGGTGCTGGTTTGAGATCTCAAACTCAAAGCTTGACCACCGAGAGTTGTTAGGCTAGGAAGGGTTGGACCAAGGTTGGCTGGTGTAGGGAAGGGAGGTGATCTCTTTATTTTGAAGGGGGTTTGTCGTCCGCACAGCATGTTCTCCGAACAGGCATATTAACGGTACTTTATTACCTGGAAACAAGACTTTATTATGCATGCGTGCATGTTGACATGACAATTGGTGCTGTAGAAGACGTCAGTAAAGACACAGTCCCTGCCCCAAGGAATTTACTGCCTCAGAGTGCAGTTAGAATTTGGAATGATGGGCTAAATCTATTCTTGGAAGTCTGATATGCTGCTATAGTCAATTAAAGGACACAACTGTATCTTCACCTACCCGAATCCTTGCTATAGTCCACACGGTGTGCATACATCTGTGTGTATTTGAGCTTCCTATTGCCAATCCAATATGAAGCAGTGAAGCATAATAGAACTCTACCAGATCAGCTCTGGCAAGGGTCTGTAGCATCTACCAGCTGAAATAACCCTTTCTCTGTACCCCAGTTCACTATAACCACAATTATTTGACACTGCTTTCAGAAATTACATATACAAGGAGAGCACCCACATTCCTCTGACCTGACCTCTTTTTCCTGAACTCTGTCATTTGTAATCTTATTCATCCATTGAGACTGAACAGGCTAGCTTGGTCTAAGACCGTGACTCCTAAGGCACTATGTTTGGGTGCCCAAGACTCCAGCATCTTTTTCCTATACTCCTGTAGCAACATAACTCATTGCCGCACAGGGGGGGCTTGATGATCTTAAATTTTCGAAAGATCTGTTTGTTTGAGAGGGGGAAAGAACACAGAACATTGAAAAGGAAAACTGAGGAATGGAAGGCTCTACAAACAAAAGTAACTACAATTTTCTTCCACATATCTGTTGTCCCAACTTGCCTCTTTGAGGAAGGTGGCAATGGTTTTGTCTTTGCTGTGACTTTTTTTTAACCATTCCGGGTTGCCAGTAGAAAGAATTTCTACTCTTTTATAATGTAGCTTGTTGACATTGTCAACTTTATGGGGAGTCAACATGTTTAGGGTTTCCTGAGACATACCCCTGTTAAAGTCCCTAGCCCTGTCTACCTTAAGCTGTCGGGAAGTGCTCCTGAGAGGAAGTGGAGTAACCTACTGGTGTCTTAC
Source organism: Lepidochelys kempii (assembly GCF_965140285.1). Lineage (NCBI taxonomy): Eukaryota > Metazoa > Chordata > Testudines > Cheloniidae > Lepidochelys > Lepidochelys kempii. Next base: position 42,860,593 of record NC_136391.1, read on the forward strand.
TCTTGAGTGACTCCAGCTGAATACAAGCATCTTGAATGTGTCTAAGCTCGTTCGGGAAGCGATTTGTGACTTGTGTGCTTTATGGCATTAGGAATCATGGCTACAAATCTTGAGCTAGGAGTTGTGGGGCAGAGTCCCTGCCCTTGCCAATAAGCACTGGACACAATTCTAGCTGTTAGGATAAATCTTTTGCTTTGGGTCTATTAGAGTGGCTTTGTTCTGCATGGATGCCTTTTAAGCTCTTCCCCCTCACTTCCTTAGTCATCTGTCCCTTTTTTATTTGCTGCATATAAACATATTCATTGTTTTGGCTGGTAGGAGGTGCTTTGCCCTTTTTTGCCATTGAATCCCAGACCTGCCTGTGGCTTGTAGGTTTGAGTAGAACATGAGCTATTCTGTGGACTCCATTTCCATTCAGCATTCCTCATTGTGGAGGTGGTTGGGATGGACTAGCTCAGAAGAGAGGGGCTAGATTGCATGTCAGGAAAAATGGCCTGACTGGGGATGGTGGAGGTAGGCTGTGGAAAAGTCTCCCAAGGGAAGTAGAGAAAGCCTTGTTGTTTGGGGCACTAAAAATGAGTGGATTGTGCACTAGCAAGTGTCCTTGGGTGCACAATACTGCCCTGGCAGGAGAGGGAGTAGATGATCAGACAGTACAGTGGTGGGGATGAAAAAGGCACCTAGACAGAGGAAAGGCCCCTAATCCCTGTGAGCCCTGGCACATGGAAAGGAGTGCGTGTGCAAGCAAGCTGGACTTTTCCCTGTTTAGCCTTTTCTCCTATCTCTGTGTGTGCTCATGGGCGTGGGACACCTGTGCCTTGCAACCAGACGGAAGTGAAGGCTTCATTGCTCTTCCCTGACTAGAGACATAACCATCATCATGGCCGTGCATCTCTGCAGGGAAGAGAGGCAACACACACGCTGCACTGGAGGCTAACCTCAACCATCCAGAAGCACTTGTTTGTGCAGATTTCTGGATTCTGCACAGGTTGCACAGCTGCTCAGCAAATTCAGACAGCTCCTGATCCTGGCTGTTCCTTAGCAAATGACTGAAAGCATAGAAAGGAAAACCATTAAGGAATAAAATCTCCCTTTTTTGATTAGCTATAGACTTGAAGGCTTAAATAACCCCTTAAACCGAGTTGGGATGCAGTCAGGCTTAATTGTTGAAGGGGAAAAAAAATCAAACCAAAACTAGCTGAAGTGTGGTGGGGGGAAAGATAAGCAGAGCTCCCCCATGGAGGCTGGTGGTTGGGCTATTTGCTTCGGCATGAGATCCCGGGTAATGGAGAGGAGTCTTCCCTCCTTCCACGTCCTCAAGCCTTTCTAACCATATAAATAAGAGGTTGCTGTATTAATTTACTATAAGTGAATGGAGGTCAGCTCTTGGTTTAGCTGGGTCAGTGATAATTTGAAGAGCGGGGATATGACAGAGCGAGAGAGAAAGCATGCTTCCTGCTGACTGTTTCCCTGACACACACACGCATACTTGTACTTCCCCAGTTATTAGCTGTTGTCCTTTCCTCGGCCATAAGATCTCCCCCTGGCCAGGACTTTCCTTGAGCGTATCTACCATTCTGAATTTTTGTTTCAGACAAGTCCTGAGGCTTACCGCTGAGAGCATGACACTTTTAGGGAGCTGCAGCTGTCTAGTTGGTGCTGCTGCAACATAACTTCCTAATCACACTGCTGTGCGTCATGGCCAAAGAGTCTCTTATTCAGCAGGGGTTGGGTTTGGATGTCCTATGCGTGACCTTTCTTGTCTCTTCCTTGTGTCCTTGCCTGCCTGGAGAGAGAGGTTTAATTCCTCAGAGGTAACCACATAGGTGATAGAGCCAGCAAGTGGGAGAGTGTCATATAGTTTTTCACAGAGCAGCAAAGTGAAGACTTTACCCCTCCTAAAATCTGTTGGGATTCACATTTATTTTCTCTCTGGCTGGCGAGGACCTGTTGTGCTCCTGGCCCTGTGGTCAGCAGGTCCTGGGCTGGGCAACAAGGGACTGTTGTCCTCCAGGCCCAATGGCTGTAGAACCAGACAGCTGACTCTTTTGTGCCTGGCATACCAGCAGTGCACAGGCATGGGCAAGGGGTGAGAAATTCTGCTGTGTTTTGCTTCTGACCCAGGACCTGGTGGCATATTATGGGGGCATGCCAGGGGAGTGAATGTTCTGCTCTGCTTCTGTCATGGGAGGTACAGGATGCAGCTTTTCTGACTTGTATTTTTCTCTCTCCTTTCTGCAGTGGGTGGAGAGATCCCCCTGGACATGCGGCTGGGGGGCGGGCAGCTGGTGTCCGAGGAGTTAATGAACCTGGGTGAGAGCTTCACACAAACGAACGACCCATCACTGAAGCTCTTCCAGTGTGCTGTGTGCAACAAGTTCACTACAGACAACCTGGACATGCTGGGGCTGCACATGAATGTGGAGCGCAGCCTCCCGGAGGATGAGTGGAAGGCCGTGATGGGGGACTCGTACCAGTGCAAGCTGTGCCGCTACAACACACAGCTCAAGGCAAACTTCCAGCTCCACTGCAAAACGGATAAGCACGTGCAGAAGTACCAGCTAGTAGCGCACATCAAGGAGGGTGGCAAAGCCAACGAGTGGAGGCTGAAGTGTGTGGCCATCGGGAACCCCGTGCATCTGAAGTGCAATGCCTGTGACTACTACACCAACAGTCTGGAGAAGCTGCGTCTGCACACAGTTAACTCCAGGCATGAGGCCAGCCTGAAGCTGTACAAGGTGAGGCTTGATTGCTCTTTTGTCTTCCTTGTGGGGGACCCAGCTGTCAGTTCTGAGCTACCGTGAGAGTGGGATTTTAAACCCATTCAGTCTAGCACCTCCGCAGGGCTTGGCCCCAGACTCACTGGGATCACACGCCTCCTCAGCTTGCACTTTGCTAGCAACTCTTTTGGGCTCCGAAAGCCTTAGGCCAAGCTTTTCAAAAGTGATAGTGGCTGTTGGGGCCCAACTTGAGGTGCCTTAGAGGGGCTGAGCACCTGTCCTGTGAAAATTAGATCCCTTTAAGATGTGTCACATTGCACATCCAAAATCATCAGTCCTGTCTGAAAATTGCATTCCAACAAGCTGTTTCTCACTGCTAATCTCAGAAGGGATTCTGCTAGCTAGGGTTTGCCTTATGTCAGGTTGCTCATCCTTGCCAGAAACTTTCTGAAAGCTACTCCCATCCAAGCAGGAACTCCGGGTAGTTTGCTCATGCTAGCATGGAGAATGCATGTGGGCAGTGTCAAAGAAGCGGGCAGTGCCCTGTTTCTTTTGTGCTGTGTGTGGGAGTGCCGGGGATGTGTTGTTGAACTGCTGCTTGAGCCTGCTGGAAAGGAGCGAGAACAAATTCTATTGCTGTATATATGTAGTTGACTGAAGGCATGGTCAAACTGACAGCTTCCCTCGGACGATATGTCACAGCCTTTCCTTACCACTCACCTTCCACGTTACACGTTGCTCCATGACTCTCTCTTGGTTTTTGTCTTTTTTTCCTCTTGCCTCCAATTTTCTGTCCCTTCTGTAACCATCTTTTCCTCTCCTGCCTCATTTCTCTGCCTCCCCACCCCCCGAACCCTGTAGGCTATAACCCAATGGGAGCTCCAGATACAGTAAATAGTCCTTTCACTCGCGCAGCAGAATTGCTCCAGACATTTTTATTGATTTTCACTGGACTTAAAGCTTCACCTTTTTCTCTAATCATCCCATAATGGCTTTAGTATGAACAATCAGGTACAAATCGCCATAAATCTAAGCAGCCTCACTTCGCATACCTTCTACTCACTTACACATGCTCTGTCTCTCACTGTCTTCTCATTTTGCTCAATTTTGTATTCTGTCTGTCTTTTCTCCTTTCCTTCCCTCTCCCTGTAATTCTAAAGGGATCTACAATTTTGGATTAGACTAGGCAGTCTTGTTTTGTACCCCATTTCTCTCATTTCCTAACCCTGCTGTGCCTCTTTGCTGTCTGTGTAACTCTCCCGTATCAGGTGAGTTCAAAACTTTGCATCTCTCCCTGTGTCAGTCCCCCACACTAAGGAGGAAATGTGTGGTTTTTAACATAGGGAGTTGTTCCAGGAAATGAATTACTCCAGCAATTTCAGGAGGAGAGGGGAAAGTGGTAGGAGGGCAGAACAGTTTAGCCTAGTCTAGAGCAGCTGGAGACTCAGCTAGTATTAAGAGGGAAATACTGTTAAACCTGAGGAAGCTCCTAGTGCTGGAGGCCCAGTGGATGTGACCGGGCTTCTCTGAACATCACTGTTATCGGTGTCAGTGGAACTAGTGAGGCATGGCACAGCTTCGCTCTGAAGATGACGAAGTTCACTCTTATTTCTCTGCTTTCAAAGTATCCTATTTTAGTAAAGTCAAAGAAACTGGGATATGTACAAGAGGGAATTTGGGGTGAAAGTGGGAGCAGGAGAAATCTCACAGGGGCTAGGAGAGGACATCTGAATAGTGCAGTCTGTCTTCAGAATTAAAACTCATGTACCAAGCAAGCATCATGATTTCAACTTATAATAGTCTTTAGATTTGACTTTTTTGTTATCTGGGGACAAGACAGTGGTGACAGGCTGCAAAAATTCTTGGTTCAAACCCTCTGTCTCTGTTGTGCTCCCTGGTGAGAAAGCAGATTGAGGGCACTGGCTTTCTCCTTCCCTCCTTGTTTCCTGCCAAAACAGGAAAAGGATACATGGTGCAGGGACTGGTTTTCTAAAGCAATATATTGGAGGCTTGTGAAATGCCTTCCCCAGACAGGTGAAGGAATTCATTCATTCTCAGGGACAATAGGTAGTTTCAGCCCTGAGCACTTAGTCATGATTTTAAAATCTCGTTTGTCTTTGAGGTGAGAGTTCCAGTGAAACATCCAAGCAAGAGAGAGCAGGAACTACCTTGGTATCAAAATACTGAACACGAGCACCTACCAGTTTAGCATGGGTATAAATGTCTGCTAGTGTAGTCACACATTCCATGAAATGCTTGTATGGAATTCATTGCATTGGTACCCCAACCACTTTCATTGTAAATCCATATAAGTCATGTTGCTCTTCTTACTTAGTTACCATTGTGCTATCCAATGAAAGGAGAGATTCCCAGAGAGTCTTAGCCCAGCACATCGATGGATTCAGTGTTCGTTGTCATTGAAGAACTTGGCTGTAGATAGAGTTGCTCACTGAGGTCCTCAGCTCAGAGTTTCCATTCTTTCGTGTGGTTTTAGTGCCATGGAGCTTTGACAGCTGACGGGTGAAGTGGGAGTGGGGGCAGTTCATGGACCAGTTTCTCTTCTCTTCTCTCAGCCCTTGGTGTGGTCTGCAGTAAATTGAGATTGATTGGATGTTATTTTTCCTCTTGCTAATGTAATCCATTAGCCTGGCACATGCATAATCAGTTTAGAGCACAGTTAACTGGATGTAATCGAGTTCTTCCCTGTCTGCTGGAGAAAATCCTCTCCAGATGCTGCCTGGGTGAGAGAGTGCACGAAGCTTCTCGCGCACAATCCTCCTTATGCTGCCTCTTTGCCGTTTTCCTTTTAAATCATGTTATTGGCCACTTGGGTTGCCCAAGAGCCACTTCAGCAGCAAGTGGCGGAGCTGGAAAATGTGATCCTGAGACCTCGTTAGTCAGCAGCATAACGAGCCTGTGAGACCTCCCCTGCCATGTATCCGGTGCTTTCTGGTGAGGGTGGAGTGAGAGGACTGCTTGGAATTTTAATACTGTTTCCAGTATTTCAGGATGTCTTAAGTCCAGTCCCCTCTTATGCAGCATTGGTTTATAAGGGGGAGGGTTCTTTGGGGGGGCGGTTTGTGTTGGAGTTTCTCACACTGATGAACACGGAGAGATCTGACACACAGCTTCCGTCTCTCCTCACTGCTTGTGCTCTCATGTCCTCGGTCAGTATTACCCAGAAAGTGCCATTAGTATCATAAATACTTGTTTCGACGCTAAGTGGAATGAGGTGGACATGCTGGTTCAGGAGATGAATAGGATATGAAATATTTCAATTCTAGTTGAGGCAGTGTGGTCTAGAGGAAAAGCATGGGGCTAGCAGCCAGGAGACTAGGGTTCCATTCTAGGGTCAGCCACTGACTTGCTCCGTTAGCTTGGGCAAATCCCTTCCTATCTCTGTAACATGGGAACGATAATACTCCTTTTTCTTCAGTGCTTTGAGATTTACAGATGAAAAGGGCAGAGTATTTCTGATCTTGAGACAGTATGCAGACAGAGAAACTTTTTAACCTGTAAATCACAAACTAAGTTCCAATTCAGACTAGGTTAGCAACAGTTATTCAGATTTGGCTTTCCTGTGAAATGTAGGGATGAGATAAAGCCATTTTATCCAGGGCAAGTGGGGCATTTGGGGACAGCTAGAAAGGGTACTGGAGATCTTGGGGAGGCCTTGGTGTAGATGAACTAGGTTTACAGAGAGAGGGGTGTTCTAAACTGCCATCTGACAGTATTTTGTGTCACAAGGACAGAGCCCAAAGCCTAGGCACCAGTTGTCCATCTCAGCTCCTACTTGGTTTTCCATTTGTTATGCTTCTTTGCAGGAGTCATGTGGAGGAAGGGCAGGGCAGGTTTGAGGTACTCTCCAAAGGTAATTATTTGGAGAAACCTCATTTGCTTTTTTTGGATTTTCTCCTTCGTAGAGTTTCTGTGGAGGTTTTGTGGCCTCCCCCTTATGCTTGTTTGAGGAGTTTTTAATCTGATGAAAACTAAATTCCTTCAACTCTGTTAATTAGCATATCTGCTCTACGGTATCACTGGACAAGTAGCTGGGATAATAGTGGGAAGGGTATGGGATAGAAGGCTGTAAAACTCTACCATTTAAAAGGAACTCTCTGGTTTCCCCTCACTCCTTGCCTGCTTCTTCCCTCCTGAAACAAAGCAATGTTGTTTATGCATCACCTTGTTTCTCTGTGATCCCTACAGATGTTCAAGCTCTTGCCTAAGACAGCCAAGCTAATGTACTGTCCCTGAAGTGCAGCCCCTAGAAGGGAAGCATGGAGATGGCTTAATACCAGTGCACTGCACCATGTGACAGCCACTGGCTTGTTACAGCTTGTTTTTCGGTCAATGTTTTTTCCATGAAAAATCTGTTACCTCAAGCAGGTAGGTGGGGACCCATCCAACTCCTTACACTGAGATTCCAGCACGGGCCCCACCGCCGGCTCTGCGGATACCACGGCTCTGCTTGTTAGGTTGGTGCTGGCTCAGAGGGAAGAGGCCTGCCAGCTGAATCACTGGCACCACACCTTGGTGCCCCCAGGTATTTTTTTGAGGTCTCTCAGTCAAGTGCTGATGTCTAGACAAATACTTGGTGGTTTTAAGATCAGTGTTTTTATCCCAGGGTGCAGACCAGAAAAGTGGGAATTTGTCTACTTAGGGAAATGTCGTGCACGTTTCCTTAGCCCAGACTAAGCTTCTGAACCAAAATGGGTCTGGGACTGGACTAAGCTTCAAAATCTAGAACAACCTTCTGAGCTACACTAAACTCAGAGCTGGACCAACCTGCTCATGAACTATCACAAGCTCCCATGTTAGAATGGGCTTCTTGCCAAGGGCATGGTCCTACCTGCTCTGAGCTCCCAGTAGTCCAAGCCCAGAGGAAGAGTTGAGCTGATGGGCCCTATGGCCCACCTGAGAAGTTTGGGTGTTATGCAATCGGGTCTTGCAGCACTCCCGCTACGCAGTGTCTATATCAGGGACCAAATCTCTTCCAACATGGGTACATCTATACAGGTTTCAGGGTATGGGATTGCATCTCCTACTAATGCTTCCAGATCTGGGCATAAAGTTGCTTCAGGATGCTTAAGTGCAGTCTCATAATATTTTCCCTCTTTTCAGACCTTTTTCTTGGGATGAGGATGTTTTTACCCATTAGCCTTATTTATTGGGCATAAACCCCATGCAAAGTCCAGTTTTGGATCAAAGTGATTGAATAGCTTTGAATACAGACCGTTATTTATTAGATCTTATTCCCTCTTCTGCCCAGTTCTCAAAATAAGCTTCACAGTCCACTTTTGCTCTTGCCCCAGAAATACCTTGTAAATGTTTGTTTAATATCATCATGGCACTATATGACCTCAGACATCTTTTGCAGAATTTGAAATGTCTCATCTGCTAGGCAAGGGCATCGTTACAGTATTTTGGTTTTGGAATAGTGTCTGTAGCTTCTCGGATAACTCTGATTCTGGCTGTCCCAGATGTTTCTTTGTCATCTGGGAGAGCACTAAGTGCATCAGATCGAGTACTCTGTCACAGTCCATAACCAAAGCGCCACCAGATCCTGCCAGAACAACAGATGCAAAACCTGCAGACATATCTCCACTGCTACAATGATCAGCACTCCCCATGACGCACCTTTCAAGATCCATGGTCCTACACATGCCTAGCACAACGGGGGGGTACCTCATCCAGTGCATTAAATGCCCCAATAACTATGTGGGTGAAACCAGACAATCACTATGCTTTCAGATGAACTTACACAGGAAAATGATAAAAGACAAAAGCACCCTATCTCCGGTGGGTGAACGTTTCACAAAGTGGCCTTTCTGTATCTGACCTGCCAGTCCTCATCCTCAGAGGGAACCTGCACAACACTTTCAGAAGATGAGCCTGGGAGCTTAAATTCAGAAATTTGCTGGACACTAAAAATCATGGTGTGAACAGAGACACTGGATTCATGGCTTATTACAACCATCTGCAACCCACTAAGCCGCCCCCCCCCCCTTTTTTTTAAATTCGATGACTACACGGGTGTTAATGGGCCCCTTCATCGTGATGGTCACTTTGAACGTGTGCTAACTACTTATGCTAAACTATCTGTTCAACCTTGTATGTAGCTGTGACGCTCTGAGAACCATTCCCAGATGTGAAGAAGAGCTCCGTGTGTCTAGGCAGCCTGTCTCTCCCACCAACAGAAGTTGGTCCAATAACAGATTTTATTTCACCCACCTTGTCTCTCAAATATCCTGGGACTGCCACGGCTGTAATTACTGCATAACAGTATACAATGGTCAGCCAGGAAGATAAGTGACTCCCATCTCCTGTCTTGTAGAACTTGTCTTAAGGCATGTCACCTCTGGGTGACCTGCCTTTAACTGCAAGGACTTCAGAGCACATGGGCATGCACACACATACTCCTCCTTACATATTATCCCCATGTAGGTTTCGCATAGATTGTGATGACCAGGGTTTCAGTGGAAACCTTACGTGATGCTCTTTGATGAACCAGAATGTAAATATCAGAGCCGGGGGGCCCTGCAATCCTTATGCATCTTTGCATCCTCTGCCAGGTGGCATCAAGAGGTTCTTGGGTCACACATTCTCCTCCACCTGACTCAGAATGGTGTGTCTCTGTGGGTAACAAATACTGTAGCCTCTCCCCCAAGTCTAAATAAAACTACTCCAACGCATTTTCCCCCAAGTAAAACATCCCTGCATCTCTATGCATTCAAGGAAGAAGGGATAAACCAACCCTGCAATGAACATGCTGCAGTTGGATTCTACTTTGCTTTCTCCCCCTGGGACTCATTAAGGAATTTTAATACAGGTAACATATATTATCCATTTAACTGTTTCAGAAATCTAACCCTGGGGCCTTCACACTTCCTGTGCCAGCCTGCTCCACCACATTACCCTTGCAGTAAAGTAGATTTTTGCATTTAATGTTGTAATACAAAAATACCTTAACATAGGACCAGCAACCATGTTCTGTATGTTTGCCCCTTAGGAGGCGTTGGGACTGAATGAATTTAGAGTGCAAAACCACTTGTAAAATACTTCATTTATTCAAAAATTCAAGTCAAACCCTTTTTTTGGACACATCTTGTCCCTACTTTTACAATATTGTGATATGTCCTGACCCATATTCAACCAACGTCTTCGGGAGGTAAATTTGGTTTGCATAGTGATGAAACTGAAAAAGCACTGAAGACCAAACAGACTCCCAAGGCAACCGGAGTGAGCAACCCAAAGTCAAAGGGTTGGGAATGTTGGGGAAGAGCAGCCTCCCAACCCTTCTGTCTACTTGTTAAAGTAAAATTCAAACTCCAAATTGTCAAAAAAAGATTTAGAATTCAGTCCAAAATGTCAAAATGCCTTCTGTCTTTGACCCTAATCATAGGAAAGGTGGAAGAAGTTGTCATTGCCTCAGTCACCAAGTGTGAGCAATCCTGTTGGCTTGGTTTCTCTGTCACTGAAGGGGGGAGGGGAGAAAGAGCAGGAGGGTTTAAGGGATTCTTTCCTAGCTGCCCCAGGCTTTGGTTGTTATCTCCACAATTAGGGATTGTAAATTGTGACCAGAGTACAACCCGAGCCCTGTACAGCACTGCACAATGCCCATGCTCATCCGAATTCACTCGTCATTATTTCTGAGAGTAAGCTGAGAACAGATCTGAGTGTTTTGTTGAAATTCTACAAAGTATTGCCTGCTCATCCTACCGTGCCACATCTGTCCCAAACCCTGGCTTGAGCAGAATGGGATAGTACTCTCAACACCAGCCGTCAGACTGCAGACCCGGGGTGGAAGCAAGGCAGTTCAGGGGGGGCAACTTCTTGACAGTTTGATAAACTGCTGATTGTCTTGAGTCCGAATAAAACAGCGTGGAATTACACTCTGAAGATTCTGATTGCTGATTGGAGTCCATCACCCATGGTGGTTGTTTGGAACACCTGCTAATGACCGCTCTGGGTTCCGGAACCGCATGAGAAGAGCCCTTAGTTCTGTGTCTGATCAGTCAGAAAGGAATGAAGCAGATATAGATGTACTCACTTGCATATATTTACTCTCTCTGATTACAACTGCAGATTTGGCATTGTGAGAAGCTCTAATTAGGAGAGTTAAAATGAAGTTTACTAGAGCTTGGTATCAGGAAGTCTGTGATCCCAAGGCTCTCTGGAGGCATACCCTGTATAAAGTGCTAAGACGACAATCAGGCCATTGCTTAAGTCTGGGTCTGAGAGATTCTCTGTAGTGGGTGGGTCTCGGAGATGGGAGTACCACATCCGTAAGAGATCAGAATAGGCAAATCCAGACACCCTGTGGCATGTTTGCGCTGCAAGCCATCTCCTAGGCAGCTTGTCCTTCCAGGAGAAGCTCATCCATTCATAGAATCCCTTATTGTCATCTGCCTAATGAGTCTGTAGTCCCAAATGGGTAGCCTGAGGCCCTACTCTCACAACCCTCCCTTGCAGAATATGCTGGGACAGAGGCTTGAGAGATGCTGTTTGGAATGTTAAGCTGCTTTGCCTTTTTTCCTCTCTGGCTCTCATTTCCAGGTGAAATGGGTACCAGTGTCCTAGCCAGAATTTGCGGCTGCAGCCAGCGTGGCTACAGCAGCGGTCTCCAGCGCAGTGCCCACGGGTCCTATGGCGCCCGCCGGGGCATTTGTGCGCCCGCCTACTGACAAGGGAGCGCTTCCGCTGGACAGCCTGCCACCAAGGAGCGCAGCCGCGAGACAACCAGCTGCCGAAATGCCGCCCGGAAGCAGCAACGCCAAGAAGTGTCACCGCTGAAATGCCACCGCTTCTGTGCAGCATTTCGATGGCAGTACTGCTCGATGACACTGCTTCTCGGCGGCATTTCGGCGGCTGGTTGTCCAGTGCCCGCCACGCTCTTCTGGGAACGTAAATATGCTACAGCAACAGAAAGGTTGGGGACCGCTGGGCTACAGGGTCTTCTGGTGCCTCCTCCCCTGCTTATGTTTATTCAATAATATCGCAAGCCCTGAAGTCTCTCTGGCAGCTGAGCCCTGTGTGCTGTGCTTTTCCTAGCAGCAAATAATAATGTCACCCCATGAAGTCGCAGTTGGACTTTTGTAACCGATGAAAATGGGTTTGTCCCCTGTACAATAGTTAAACTGTTCAACTCTTGTTCACGGTGACCATTGAACAGGTATTTTCAGCAGTGGGTCAGTTTCCTAGTGTAGGGACAGGTTTCAGAGTAGCAGCCGTGTTAGTCTGTATCCGCAAAAAAAAAAAAAAAAGGGAGGACTTGTGGCACCTTAGAGACTAACACATTTATTTGAGCATAAGCTTTCGTGAGCTACAGCTCACTTCACAAAAGCTTGTTCAATATCTTCATAAATGATCTGGAGGATGGTGTGGATTGCACTCTCAGTAAATTTGCGCATGATACTAAACTGGGAGGAGTGGTAGACACACTGGAGGGCAGGGATAGGATACAGAGGGACCTAGACAAATTGGAGGATTGGGCCAAAAGAAATCTGATGAGGTTCAATAAGGATAAGTGCAGGGTCCTGCACTTAGGACGGAAGAACCCAACGCACAGCTACAGACTAGGGACCGAATGGCTGGGCAGCAGTTCTGCAGAAAAAGAGCTAGGGGTGACAGTGGACGAGAAGCTGGATATGAGTCAGCAGTGTGCCCTTGTTGCCAAGAAGGCCAATGGCATTTTGGGATGTATAAGTAGGGGCATAGCGAGCAGATCGAGGGACGTGATCGTCCCCCTCTATTCGACATTGGTGAGGCCTCATCTGGAGTACTGTCCAGTTTTGGGCCCCACGCTACAAGAAGGATGTGGATAAATTGGAAAGAGTCCAGCGAAGGGCAACAAAAATGATTAGGGGTCTGGAACACATGACTTATGAGGAGAGGCTGAGGGAACTGGGATTGTTTAGTCTGCGGAAGAGAAGAATGAGGGGGGATTTGATAATTGCTTTCAACTATCTGAGAGGTGGTTCCAGAGAGGATGGTTCTAGACTATTCTCAGTGGTGGAAGAGGACAGGACAAGGAGTAATGGTCCCAAGTTGCAGTGGGAGAGGTTTAGATTGGATATTAAGAAAAACTTTTTCACTAGGAGGGTGGTGAAACACTGGAATGCGTTGCCTAGGGAGGTGGTGGAATCTCCTTCCTTAGAAGTTTTTAAGGTCAGGCTTGACAAAGCCCTGGCTGGGATGATTTAATTGGGGATGGGTCCTGCTTTTGAGCAGGGGGTTGGACTAGATGACCTCCTGAGGTCCCTTCCAACGCTGATATTCTATGATTCTATGATTGTGCTCAAATAAGTTTGTTAGTCTCTAAGGTGCCCCAAGTCCTCCTTTTCTTTCTAGTGTAGAGAGGGTTCTTGGTGTGCTCCCTACCCAGAGAGGGATCAGTGTGATGTGGGACTGGCTCTTGATTTGTCATAGTCTGTTAGAAATACCACTTTGCAAGTCAGGTTCATCCCATGATGTCTCCTAAGACAAGTGTGCTTTTTTTGGGCAGTGCTATGCAACTAATTACGGCTATAGTCTGAAAAGTGCCTACGAAAATGGTATTTGTGGTTCTCTCTGATCCTATGTAAATAGTGCTTAGTTTACAACCAGAAAGGTGTTTTTTCTCACTGCCAGCCCTGCAAATTCAGCCTGACCTTCAAGAGTCATGTGGGTTCTTTCCCTCTTCCACATCATTACTTGCAATAAAAGTTCTGCAAATCTAATTATGCCAGGAGTTGCACTTGTGCAAACCAAGTGTCTTAAAATTGTGCTTTAGTTACACCAGTGCAGCCATCAGTGGTTGACACACGTGTGTCTGCTTGGAACTTAGTAAACAAGTCTGTTGCTGTTGCACAAGGAGGAATAGACTCCAGCTCATTCAGTCTGAGCACTCGTGGCTTTTTAGAGCTAACAGGAGTAAGAAGCATTAACTAGTTAAGTTGGCTGGCCTGACTTGCATAATACCTTGGATTGTTCCCCTCCTGACAGCCAAAAAAAATGCCTTGATTTGTTCCTGTCCTCTTCTCTTCTGCTGCTTTTAAAGCAAAGAAACAGGGAGGGGCTATCATGGAGATATCTGTTTCAGACCTCTGAATTGGTCAGCCAAGTGGAGTTGGGCTTAGGACCCGGCTTTCCCACTCTCCCACACGAGTCAGACTTCTGCTGCTTTGCAGCCAGCTGTGGTTTAATTGGTGTTGTGTGTAATGGTTTGGCTAGAAATGTAGGTGCTGTCTCATTTTATGACTTTTCTCTCTGAATCTGTTTTATCAGTTCTTGTCTCTCTGCTCCCCACTCTGTCATGTGGTCCTTTCCATGGGCTCCAAGTCTGCCAGCATAGGGCAGTAGGAAGAATGGAGAATTGATGTAGTGGAGGTCATGTTGCTCTGACGTTCTTTCAGGGACTGCAGGCCTAGCATGATCTCTTCTCCCATTAGCTCTCTTGCAGTGAGGTTCACAAGTAGGGAGTTCGCAAGGCCTGCTACTTTCATTTTACTCTGGATACTTTTGAAAGGAGTTAATGTTCTCTGGCCTGCTACCATTTGCTTCTGCTGTCCAGTGGCATGTATCTTTCACTCAGGCACTTTCCATCTCCTGTGCATACTTTGGAAAACCGTGTCTCACTCACTCCTCCCCCGTTTCTTTCTCATGCTCTGAGAATGGTAGGTTTAAAAAAAAAACACCTGGGGAAGTTTTAGGCAGCAGTAACAAAGCTTGTCTCCACAGAGGGGAGACTAATTACACAGCTAATTAATCCAACAGATGTCCTTTTTAAATGCCTGATTCTTTGTGAGTCTGTTGCACACACATGCTGGTTAAACAGACTTTGTGGGCCCTGTTCAAAATGCCTGTACAGGCTGTTGGAGACTGTCACTGTTATAGAATGTCCAGGGAGATTGAAGTGCTCTCCCACTGGCTTTTGTGTGTTACCATTCTTGATGTCTGATTTGTGTGTTTTACGTAGAGACTGTCTGGTTTGGCCAATGTACATGGCAGAGGGGCATTGCTGGCACATGATGGCATATATCACATTGGTAGATGTGCAGGTGAATGAGCCTCTGATGGTGTGGCTGATGTGGTTGGGTCCTCTGATGGTGTCACTTGAGTAGATATGGGGACAGAGTAGGCAATGAGGTTTGCTACAGGGATTGGTTCCTAGGTTAGATTTGAAAGTAGCTATACTTGAACAAAAAAACTTCAGAAACAGACTTCAAAGAGAAACAGCAGAACTAAAATTCATTTGCAAATTTAACACCATTAATTTGGGCTTGAAGAGGGACTGGGAGTGGCTGGCTCATTACAGAAGCAGCTTTGCCTCTCCTGGAATTGACACCTCATCTGTTGTTGGGAGTGGACTACATCCACCCTGATCGAAAATTGGCCCTGTCAACACTGGTTCTCCACTTGTGAGGTAACTCCCTTCTCTTCAAAAAGAAAAGGAGGACTTGTGGCACCTTAGAGACTAATAAATTTATTTGAGCATAAGCTTTTGTGAGCTACAGCTCACTTCATCGGATGCAGACTAACACAGCTGCTACTCTGATCCCTTCTCTTCATGTGTCAGTATATTTATGTCTGCATCTGTAACTTTCACTCCATGCATCTGAAGAAGTGAGGTTTTTACCCACAAAAGCTTATGCTCAAGTAAATCTGTTAGTCTTTAAGGTGCCACCGGCCTCCTTGTTGTTTTTGTGGATACAGACTAACACAGCTACCCCCTGATAAGTAATAGCAATGACGTTTTGGGTGCATTTCCTGCTCGTTTGGGATTTTATTCCCCTTTAAACCAGCAGAGATGGAAACCAATTCTTTGTCTTTTCCTCACTGAGAAGTTACATTCCAGTGACAATAGGTACATGTATGGCGTTGGTTTCAGTGTTGGATTGAAGTTATGGGCCTATTGCAGGAGTGGGTGGGTGAGGTTCTGTGACTTGCAGTGTGCAGTAGCTCAGACCAGCTGATTGTGATGGTCCCTTCTGGTATGAGGCAGCCGCATGTTGCTTTTAAAGCACAGATGCTAGGTGGGAAGAAAGCAAGAGAGATCCAACAGATTATGGATTGGTTATAATGTGTGTGGCAGTCTGAAGGAGGCAGACAGTTGGATAATAACTACATGGAATAAGGGGAAGAGTAGTCAAAGGCAGAGGGAGGTTTTCCTGGTGCTTAGATCCTCGAGTAAATCACTGTTACTGCAGCTGATTCAGCATAATTGATGTGTTCTCATTTCCCACAGCTGATGAGGATTATATCAGCTTGGTTTAACGGTCTCATTTGCTACTCCCAGTGCACACTTGTTTTAATGTGTTTCAGTTAATGAGGTAGAAGAGAGGGTGAGGTGTTACTGTTTATACATGGATAGTCTGTGCAGAGAGGGCTCTGCTGGAGCCTACACGATCCCTCTCAAAGGGCCAGCTTCTTGAAGACGTTAGCCAGCACTTCAGAGAGAAGTTATTGGCTGGGCTTGTGCAGGTGCTGCCCTGGCCACTCCTGCTTGCTGGTGCATATTCCTCCTCTGCATATTAGCTTCCCTTCAGCATGGTTCCCAGTTGGAAGAGGCTGACTCTGTGACCAGCCGTCAGCATTTGGGAACTCGAGCAGGGAAGTCTGAAGCTTAGCAAGGCTCAAGTGCTACAGCAAAGATTCAGTGTTGCCTCCCAGGAGTAACAGACTGCGGTATGCCCTGACTCCAGTTCTGAGAGCTGTGTCACCTCACACCTCTGTGTTGCTGCATTACAGCCCAAAGGTCCCAGTCAGGATCAGGGCCACATCGTGTCAGGCTCTGTGTGTACATGTAGAAATAAATGCCCCTGTCCCAAATTGCTTACCATTGCAAGTCTCATCTTATTAGGAGAGAGGCTGTGTCCTTGTCGGGGCTAGCATGTAGTAACTAGCATGTAGTAAAATACTAGTGAGGACAAAGTTGGTAGTTTTCACACAAGGTAATGCTGGGCTCTCTGCTAGAGTTTAACTTGACCTGCTCATGGGTGAATAGTATAAATTGCCTTGTGTTCACTAGACTTTTACCTCATGTTAGTTACCAGGTGTTAGTCCAGGTAAGAACATACCCTTTCTCCTAGTGTGGATATGCCTTAAGTTAACATTGCCTTCTCCGAGCACCGGAGAGGCTTAATCCAGCACTGTGTAGAAGAGGGTCAAGACTAGGAGCTGGTCTGTTGCTGTTTGATATGGGCTCTGCCATTGACCACAAACTTGAGAAGCCTAGTCAAGAGACGGTTGTAGGGGGATGGGAAAGGTCAGCGATACAGTTTGAATGGATTTATGTAAAGGGGGTCTCTGCATTCATGAAAAAATGTACTCTGGTGGTGAAATGTGTATTTGCTGTATTGTGAACTGTAATATGGTGGGTGGAAAGAGCACATCATCTCCCCTACACCCAGTTTAAGTTGCAGTGAAAAGTGTCTATAAATAGTTAAACCTGTTATCTAACTTGTGGCATGGAGCCAGGCTCTGGCATCAGCTGGCTGACAACCCACCTCAAAAGGCCCTGTGCATTGGTGTGTTCCTGAAGGCAAAGCTGCTGCTGTTTTAAGCAGGAATTAAACAATTACTGTGTCTTAGTTCTCCCCACCTTCAGTGGATTGACTCTATAAATTGTCAGCCTGTTGACATTTTAATGTGAATTATGTCATATGGTATCCCCTTTGATTTCAACATGCCTCAGTTTGTAAATACATGAGCCTCTCAAAGGCTTGTGGTTAGCATACACATAGGAGGCCTCAGGGGTTTTGGTGAGGAGTGAGCACAATGCCTGTCTCTTTCAGCAATGAGTGCGCCTGGCATGGAAAGACTCACTCACTTACCACATAATCTCAAGAAACAGGCAAAGAGGGGCATTTTTCAAGCACCAGCCTCTGGCAGGGCTGCTGTAGAAATGCTCTCAGCCCTTCTCTTGCACAGAGGGGATGGTGCTCCAAAGGAGATTCCAGGGCTTCCATGGTGCTGCTCACATGGAATGCTGATTTAGTGCTGTTCTGTGTAATGGTTGCTCTTTTATCTCCACACACCCCCATACTGGGGATTGCACAGGCTCTGAACTGTTAAAAGGCAAATAAATCTGGTGTTGGGCTGTTCCCAGTAGCTCCTACACCCATGTAGGACAAATATCCAAAACAGATGTGTCCACATGCACTTGAAGTGAGGAAGCAATAAACAGCTGAAGCCATTTACCCATCTCCGGTTTTATGGAGCACTCGTCCCCTGTGCCCCACCCCGGTGTGTGTTCTACACACAGTACTGTTGGGCAGTGACTGTTAGCTGTAGCTGAACCCTTAATATTAAAAGGGGTAACACACACTTACACACACACACACACACTTACACACACACACACACACTTACACACACACCCGTCTCTCTCTTTTGTGTTTCAAAATCCCCTTTCCATGCTTGCCTGCAAAGTATTTGTCTGGAGGATCTGTTGCTTTGGGGAATGGGGCATAGAATATGTACATAACCTATACAGCAATACTGTCCCATGTGTAAATTCCCAGTCAAAAATTGTTACATTGGAATTAAAGTTGAGAGTACATATCAGAAATTTAAGGTAAAAAACTTTACATTGATGATGGAATCGCTCTGAAAATAAGCACTTTAAACCCAGGAAACTAAAGTTAAGGTTAAATTTAAGAGACTAAGTGAATGTATGGTGAAGACACCCAAACCACTTTGTATCACTATTATTTTTATTGCTCTTGTGCCAAGTGCCCCAGTCATGGACCAGATGATAAAAAGATGGTCCCTCCCCAAAGAGTTTATAATGTAGGTAAATCTTAAACCAGTCAGTCAGACAGGACTGTCACTGCCATCTCATCTGACTTGCTGGTTCTCACAGGCTGTATAGTCTCTCACGCTGTTTTCTGCTTCAAGCCCATCACTTCTGTTTTGAGCTATAGAATCATTTTTGAAAGGCATAGTCTTGATTTTAAAGACTTCAAATGATGGAGAATTCACCACGTATCTTTGTAAATTGTTGGAATGATTACCTCCGTTGTTAAAATAAAAAATACAAAAACCTTACACCTTATTTCTGGTCTGAAACCATTGGATATTATATCTTTTTCTGATACATTTGAGACTTCTCTACTGTTAGAAAACTTCTCCCCGTATAGGTGTTTGTTGATTAGGAACAAGTCACCTCTTAATTTCTCTTGGATAAAGTAAATAAAGTGAGTTCTTCTTTGAGTGCTTGCTCATGTCAATTCCATTTTAAGTGTGCCGCGCGCCCACCTGCACAGTTGTCGAAGATTTCTGCATTAGCGGCATCCGTAAGATTGGCTGTGGCGCTCTCTGGAGTGCTGCGCTCATGCGTTGGTCACTCTTCTTTTCTGATGGTCCTCATTAGAGAGGGCTAGCTTAATTTTGCCCTATTTTGTTGGCAAATGATAACTGTGTAGCTGTGACTGAAATATATTTGAATTTGTTAGGCCACATTACATGAGCCTGCCTTTTTTTTTAAAGACACGCTACATTTTTTTTCCTCATGGTGTCATACGGCAGAGCTAAGGTTGTCTAGTGGCTTCACCAAGGCATTTCCATATCTTACACATTTGGATTTCTTTTAAGTTTAAACTTAATGCTGAGTTTCCTGGGTTTTATAATGCTTGTTTTGGGGATAAGTACAGCATTCCTATAAGGTTGTTATGCTAAATTATTGATGTATACTTTCAATCTTCACTCCATGTTGCCACAGCTTTTTCTGAGAATTTCCTTGTTTTTTAAAAATATTAAAATGTTCTTACATAAACAGGAAGCAAGAAATTGAAAGAGTGCTACGTGTGCCATTTGTAATGAGTTGAAGATCTCTAGTATCGGCAGAGCTGGGCAAAGAGCTGATTTTTTCAGTTTGCTGGCAGATTGAAAAACTCAGTTTGGGTCAAACCAAAAATTCTGAAACATTTCATCCACTTGAAAAAGTCGACACATTTTGTTTTGTGATTGAACAAAATGTTTCATTTCATTGTTGGACATTATAAATAGAAAAACAAAGGAAAGTGAGGACTGGCGTCCCAAACAGCAGGTCAAGGGCGAGGGGTTGATGGTGGTGCCACTTGCCTCCTTTTTAACTTTTAGCCCGGTTGTTAGGGGACTCACCTAATCACCAAGGTACTGTGGGGTGGGTCGTGCGCAATCTGTCCTGTGGAAACTGTTCTGCTTTTGTATAAATACTTGAACTGTCATGGTGCTAGGCGAGAGAGAGAGACTGATTCTACAGCCTGGTGTTTAGGACGCTCTTGCAATGGACCAGACCCAAGTTCAGATTCCTGTTCCACATCTAGCAAAGGGAGGGATTGAACCTGGGTCTCCCAAAATCCCAGTTGAGGGCCTTAGCTACTGGGCTAAAAGTTATAAAGGAGACCGCCACCTCCACTGTCACTCTCCCCCCTGTTTTGTGAATAACACTTAAGTCCCCATGTGAATTCAGCTGGAACTTTTTTTTTTCTTTTTGCATGAAATTATTCAATGAATTCATGTCAAATTCACAACTCGTTTCAATATCAAGGGTATGGAACAGCTTCCATGCAAGGAGAGACTAAAAGGATTAGGGCTGTTCAGTTTAGAAAAGCGATAACTAAGGGAGGGTATGATAGAGCGCTATCAAATCCTGACTGGTATGGAAAAGGTGAGAGAGAAGTGGTGTTTACCCTTTCACACAATTCATTTCACCAGCTGATCTCTGGTTTTTGTAGCGGTAGCAGGGTTAGTGCATACAAGAAGGGAAGTACTTTTTCACACAACTAACCTGTGGAACTCATTGCCCTGGGATGTTGTGATGGCCATAAGTGCAACTGGGCTAAAAACAAAAACCTGGATAAGTTCATAGAGGATAAATCCATCAATGGCTATTAGCCAAGATGGTCAGGGACACAACCCCATGTTTGGGGTGACCTAAACCTCTGACTATAAGAAGACATGAGTAGAAGACAGAAGAGGATCACTTGGTGATTGCCCTGTTCTGTACATTCCCCCTGAAGCTCCAGAACAGGACACTGTCGGTGACAGGATTTTGGGCAAGATGGGCCATGGTGTGTCCCAGAATGGCAGCTCTTATGTCAGTCAAAACTCTATTTTAGGTAACTAAACGATTTGTGCAAAAAACTTCTCCCAGCTCTAAGCATCAGCCCGAACTTTTCTTTATTCTATTTTTAACTATTAGGGCCAGGCTATCTCGTATGCACTGGAGCAGCACAAGGCAGCTGGAACACAGGGGCTGGTTAAACTGGATTTACAGCTGCTTTGTATTGCCAGAGCACTACAAGGCAGCTGGCAGGTACGAGGCAGTTTTCCCTTCCTGTCCACGTTCTCCTACCTGTGGGCGCGCCCCCTCCCCTCCCCCATGTCCCCTTTGCTCGTGCACACCTTATTGCCTCCATGCACATGCACGCTTCCTGGTCTCCTTCTCCTTCTTCCTTCCTTTCGTGTTGAATAGATCTGGTGTAGCAAGAAGTTTTTGAATAGAAATATTTAGAATTAATGGTCACTTTTTTTTTTGCTGACATTTATTCTTCAGCAGAGTCAGGTGCTTAACATCTTCAGAGGGAATGCCCCTCTTTCAAAATGGCCTGTCAACTCTTGAGCTCAATGGCTTGGAGGCCACAAGCTGCCTTTTCTTAGCCCTGATGGCCACTGTTTCACATGGCTCCCACTGGGAGTGAAGCAAAGCTTACCTCAGAGAAGATGATTGTCCCCTGCGCTGTCAGGGGGCAGAGGAGCCTGTGGCTTCTTGGCTGTGGGAGAGATACGGGCTTTGGGGGAATGGTAGCTGTTTTTGAAAGAGGACAATTCTTTGAATTTCTCTGAAGAGAAAAGTGTTCTTCAGCCACTGCTGTAAAAAGCACCATGAATCCTACATTTCTTTTCCAAAGGTACCGATTGCATTGAACCTAGTCAAGTTTTATTTCTCTGCCAATTTTTGTGTAGATGGACTATACCTGAGCTGACATCATGCAGGACATAAAAAGGTCTGGCAGAGTTAATTTTCTTAAATAACCTCTTTTAAATTTATTTCAACTTAAATGAATTAACAGATTTACTTGTTAAATTCTCAAACTTCATTCAGTACTCAGCATAAGTGCTATAATTTTGGGCAGGATAACATCTCAAATAGTGATCTCCCACTTTAAAACTCAACCTTGAGTCTGGAGCCACGACTGCCATTTCTATAGTAACAATAATCATCACAATAGCCAAACTATATAGTCTGAAAAAGAAAAGGACCCTGAGCTGCTGGAATCTCCTGGATTAAACTCTTCCCACCGGGAAACATTCTACGGGGAGGCGTTGCTGTTTAATTATTTATTTTGATGTTTGTAGCTCCTGTTGTTTGGTGGTTCTGGGAGTAATACACAAAAGATGGGACGCAGCAACTCCCGCTGAGGGTTTGCCCTAAACTCAGGTGTCAAGGCTTGTGAGGTGGTGCTCGACCTTGTGTATTGTAAAAAAAACCTCTGCTTCCATCCTCCCTTAGCTTTTGTTATCGTACTCACATTTGCATGAAGAGAGGAGGGCATCTTGATTCTTTGAGTTGCACTGTGGTCTGGCATTGTTTTGAATTCTTCTGTTGCATTTTGGCAAACTCCAGGGTAATGGTGTCTTTATTATCAATTATTATGGTAGCATGTAAGACCCTGAACAGGTCTGATCCCCATTGTGCTAGGTGCTGTACTATTCATCTGTGCAACACACAGTAATTCTGTTTTTGCAGCCCAGGAGGTACTGGGCCTAGTGAGAAAGGTGAATTGCATTCTCCTGCCAAGTGACCATGGCAGTAGACAAAATCACTGTCTAGGGTGCACAGCTGGCCAACTTGAAAGGAAGTTTCTCAACTGCTGCCTTATCCACGTCCGTGGCTGCTCCACTTGCACAGTGACTGGAATACGGATATGAATGAATTGGAATACTCAAGAAGGAGGGGCCAGTCTGACTGTACCAAACATGTAGACATGCTAGCACCACCATCCCATTGTGTTGAAGCCTGCTTCAACCCTGCATCTTCGTGACTTCCAGTTCAAAAAGAAAACTATTTTTACTTTGTCTGTTACTTCTACTTCCCCTCTGTCAGAAACTGTTTTCGTTGCATCCATCGATGTAATATCTAGGTGCTAGTCTTCACTACTGGCATGCCATCTGCCACAGATTCACAGGATCGGACCTATGCCCCAGCTTTTAAACTGTCTCTTGGAGGGGCCCCGTCAGTGTGCCAGTCCCCTAAGAGGTCTCACTCTTCCTTCAGCTTCAGTCACGTGGCCTCCCTGCCTCAGAGACTGAGCCTCTGGATTCCAACCCTCTTGCTTCACACCTGCACGTCCGCACTGAGAGAGGCTCCTGGTCAGAGACTTGTAGCCTCTTCAAAGACTAATGCACCTCTGCAAGTAGTTGCAGTGACACCAGACAGCCTTTTCAAAACAGAGTGGGATTTATTAGTCAATTGGAGCACAGCATTGGGATATCTTTAGGTTAGTATAGAGAAATAAAGGTCAAAACATAGTCCATCTAGCCAAACCAGAGCAATCCAGCAGCCAAGCTGTAATGGATTCCATTTTAGGCCTTTTCCCTCTGGGTATGTCTGCACTGTAACCAAACACCGATAGGTAGCCCGTGTCAGCTGACTCAGGTTCATGGGGCTTTGGGTATGGGGCTGTAAAATGACAGTGTAGATGCTTGGGCTGGAGCCTTGGCTCTGGGACCCTCCACCACTGCAGTGTGGGCATATCCTCCATGACCCCTTAATCAGTCCAAGGTGAGAGCAGCCAGCCTCTTCCAGAAGCCAGCCCTTTTCTCTCCTGCCGGCCTCCTCCAGGCAGGCCCATGCTGAGTTCACAACCCCACCTGCTGGAGCTTTCCACTGTTGAGTGTAGATTGTTCAGTCAATGGAGCTTTTGTTGTGTTTCTGGAGCCTCTGTTGATCTGAACCAGATCCTTAATGACCCTATTCATTGCATCCCAGACTACAAGGTGACACCCACACCTCCTTTCCTTTGCTGTGCCAGGGACTCTTTTGCACCCACTGGGTAGGCAAACAAAGTACAGAGGGAAACTGAGGCACACTCACTGTTTATAAAAATATTACAGAAAATTCCAACTTCTGACTACCCTCACTCAACCAAAGCCATCTGGTTATGTGTGTGTGTGCATGCAATGCCAAATCAAATGAGAGTGAAGCACTTTCCACTCCAGCACTAACTCAGGAGGATGTTGAATAGCAGCACCTTAAGTGAGATATTTTTAGTCAGCACATCTGGATACCTGGCATCTGAGCGTTTTAAAGAGCTGTCCTTGGAGCTGTGGATGGTTAATGTTGTTTTTTTCAATAATTCTTGTGTCAAGGTTCCTTCCCCACTCTGAACTCTAGGGTACAGATGTGGGGACCTGCATGAAAAACCCCCTAAGCTTATTTTTACCAGCTTAGGTTAAAACTTCCCCAAGGTACAAACTATTTTACCTTTTGCCCCTGGACTTTATTGCTGCCACCACCAAGCGTCTAACAAATATATAACCGGGAAAGAGCCCGCTTGGAAACGTCTTCCCCTCCCCACCCACCCCCAATCCTCCCCAAACCCTACACCCCCTTTCCGGGGGAAGTCTTGATAAAAATCCTCACCAATTTGCATAGGTGAACACAGACCCAAACCCTTGGATCTTTAAGAACAATGAAAAAGCAATCAGGTTCTTAAAAGAAGAATTTGAATTGAAGAAAAAGTAAAAGAATCACCTCTGTAAAATCAGGATGGTAAATACCTTCCAGGGTAATCAGATTCAAAACATAGAGAATCCCTCTCAGCAAAACCTTAAGTTACAAAAAGGCACAAAAACAGGAATAGACATTCCATTCAGCACAACTTATTTTATCAGCCATTTAAACAAAACAGAATCTAACACATATTTAACTAGATTGCTTATTAGCCTTATACAGGAGTTCTGACCTGCATTCCTGCTCTGGTCCCGGCAAAAGCAACACACAGTCAGAGAGAACCCTTTGTTCCCCCCACAGCTTTGAAAGTATCTTGTCTCCTCATTGGTCATTTTGGTCAGGTGCCAGCGAGGTTATCTTTAGCTTCTTAACGCTGTACAGGTGAAAGGGTTTTTCCTCTGGCCAAGAGGGATTTAAAGGTGGTTAGCCTTCCCTTTATATTTATGACATCTTGGAACACTGGGTAAGTTCCAGAAGTCTGGAAGAAAGCTAATACTGTGCTAGTATTTCAGAAGGGTAAATGAGACAACCTGGGTAATTATAGGCCTGTCAGCCTGATACTGATCCTGGGCAAGATAATGAAGCAGCTGATACCTGACTTGATTAATACAAAATTAAAGGAGAGGAGTATAATTAATGCCAAGCAACACGGGTTTATGGACAATAGATCCTGTCAAACTAACAATCTCTTTTTTGCAGAGATTACAAGTTTAGTTGAGAGAGGTGAGTGTGTTGATGCAGTATGCTTACAGTTCTGTAAGGCATTTGACTTGGTACCACATGACAATTGGATTAAGAAACTAGAATGATACGAAATCAACATGGTCCACATTATATGCATTAAAAACTGGCTAAATGACAGATCTCAAAATGTAATGGCAAACAAGAATCCTCTTCAGGCAGTTTTGGTTCTAGTGGGGTCCCACAAAGAGCAGTTCTTGGGCCTGTGCTATTTAATATTTTTATCAGTGACCTGGAAGAAGACGTAAAAACTGAATGTCTGCAGCACCATCTAAACAGCCCTGTAGCCCAAGCCAGGCCAGCCGCTGGTGTTTAATTGCAGTGTAGGCATACCCTAAGACTCCTTCATGGACTGGGACTCCCTTGTGCTACGTTCTGTACAAACACAGAACAAAAAAGTTCCCTGAGGATTTTACAATGCAAATGTAAAACCAGAGAACAGATGGATACATGCAGACGGGCATACATGGAAACAGCAAGATCGTATTGATCAGTATGATAGGTGGGGATAAAGTTTTTGCAGATGACACAAAGATTGGGGGAGTAGTAAATAATGGAGAGAACAGTGGTAAATAATGACCGAGCACGATCTGGATTGCTTCATAAAGTGGGTGCCAGCAAAAATATGCATTTTAATATGGCCTGATGTAAGGTCAACTTGTAGGAACAAAAGAATTCAGATCATACTTGCAGGATGGGAGACTCTACCCTGGAAGGCAGTGACTCTGAAAGGATCTGGAGGTGGGGGCCAGCTGGATAATCAGCTGAATGTGAGCGCTCAGTATGAGGCTGTGGCCAAAAGGCCTAATGCGATCCTTGGGTGTATAAACAGGGTATCTTGAGTAGGAGTAGAATCTCAACTATACCTACAAAATGATAAGTTCTAAACTCACTGCTGCCACTCAAGGAGAAGATTTTGGAGTTATCGTGGATAGCTCTCTGAAAACCTGTGCTCAATGTGCAGTGGCAGTCAAAAAAAAAAAAAAAAAAAAGCTAATGCTAGGAACCATTGGGAAAGGGATCGCTAATAAAGCAGAAAATATCATAATACCACTGTGTAAATCCATGGTGCCCCCACATCTTGAATACTGCATGCAGTTCTGGTCGCCCCATCTGTAAAAAGATGTATTAGAATTGGAGAAAGTACAGAGAAGGGCGACAAAAATTATTAGCAAAAAGAAAAGGAGTACTTTTGGCACCTTAGAGACTAACCAATTTATTTGAGCATGAGCTTTCGTGAGCTACAGCTCACTTCATCAGATGTTTACCGTGGAAACTGCAGCAGACTTTATTAGGGGTGTGATATTGGCAGACCAGGTGCCAGTTCATGCCAAGGCTCCTATGTCTCACTGAACATTGATAGTTGCATAGCTGGAAACCAGTCTGGCTTGTGTGTTACTCCTGGGGGAATTCTGCGCCACTGCGCAATGCAGAATTTTGTAGAAATTAATGTTGCGCAGAATTTCCTTTCTTCCCCACAGAAATGGTCTGTAGAGATGTTGGTCGCCCCTAGGGACCTCTGGACCTGGCAGAGTCCAGTTTGCAAATACAAGACAAGGCTTGAGGGGGACGGAACTGGAGGGTTCCCAGCAACTACAGTTCCCAGCATGCCCTGAAGGAAGGAGGCGGCGGTGTGCAGGAAACCGTGCAAGCCTGGGACCCAGCATCAGGCTCTTTCTCCCGCTGGATCCCTGGGCTCTAGGAGAGTAGGCTCTGAGTGTCTGGGCCGGGGGGAAGGCCTGCAGCTGGCCTCTGTGGGGGAGAGGGTGTGGGTGTCTGGCCCCCGGCTGGGCTCGAGGGGATGGGGGTGGAAGGGTGCAGAGAAGCAGCAACTGGGTTGTCATAGGGGTTTCTTTAATGCTCTACTCCTGGGGGAATTTTAGTGTGTCTGTATTGTTACAGACATACTTGCTGACAGGTATTTTGAAATAAATTACCAAAATAATTGAAACTGGTGTTTATTATATAGTGTTATTTTGACAAATAAAATTTGCAGAATTTTGCAGAATTTCAACATACTGTGCACAGAATTTTAAAATAGTGTGCGCAGAATTCCTCCAGGAGGAGTGTGTGTTAGTAGTGTTAAAACAGGCTTTAGATTTTTAAAGATGTTTAGTGTTTGGACTTGCTTGTGAGTTGTTGCATGTATTAATCTCACTTATAATATCTGTATCCCATGTTATAAAGTAATATTTAAGTGTTGGCTCTGTAACTATAAAAGTGTTTAGCTATGAAAATGAAACCCCCATAGTCAGGAGACAAACATTAAATATCAATTTACACAAGATGTCATCTTCTGCCCTGCAAAAGAAGGCCTGTACATACCTACAAACCATTGTGGAACATAAGTGGACAAAAGACTTTGTTGGTTGTTTTCCGTATCCCCACAAAGCAGGGACGTGCACAAACACTCGTCCCATCACAGCTTGAACGCTGGTGGAAGGGAATAAAAATTCCTGTGAAGAAGAAATTGTCATCACGATGCTGCTTGGAATTTGGAGAGGCCAGTATTTCTAAATATTAGCATGGGATCCCAAGCTGCTTAGCTTGGGTTAGACCTGAGGTCCTATAGAGTTTGCACATTATAGCAGCTTCTATTACTTTTTGGAACCTAAGACTGTAACTCATTGGTGTGTGTATGTTTACCTGCTTTAACCTTGTAAATAACTCTTGTTTCCTTTTCTTAGTTAATAAGTCCTTAGTTTATTACAGGATTGGCTACAAGCATTTGTAGTTGGTGTGTGATCTGAGGTGCAGTTGACCTGGGGTAAGTGACTGGTACTTTGGGACTGGGAGTAACCTGAACATTGTTGTACCAAAGATCTTTACAAGGGACCTCTATTACAAAGGCAAGTTTGCCTAGGTAGCGGGATAGACTGGAGTACCCAAGGGGACTGTCTATGACTCCATGGTAAGGTTCTTACAGTGCCTGTGGAGTTCACACTCGGTGAAATCTAAGTACAGAACTCACAACCAGTTTGGGGTTTGTAACAGTCTGCCCTGAGCCTGGCTGTCACGTTCATGAGCCACTCCGTGCAGCTTGACAAGGGGAATGGAACAGATTCCATGTGAGGAGAGATTAAACAAACTGAAACTGTTCGGCCTAGAAAAGAGACGGCTAAACAGGGATGATATAGAGGTCCATATAAAATCACGAACGGTGTGGAGAAAGTGAATAGGGAAGTGTTGTTTACCATCTCACATAACACAAGAACCAGGGGCACCCAATGAAATTAAGAGGCAGTAGGTTTAAAACAAACAAAACAAAGTATTTCTTCACACAATGCACGGTCAACCTGTGGAGCTCATTACCAGGGAATGTTGTGAAGGTCAAAAGTATAATGGGTTAAAAAAAGAATTAGAGAAGTTCCTGGAGGATAGGTCTATCAATGGCTACTAGCCAACATGGTCAGGGATACAATTCCATGCTTCGGGTGTCCCTAAATCTCTGACTGCCAGAAGCAGGGACTGGATGACAGGAAATGCATCACTCACAATTGTCATGTTACGTTCATTCCCTCTGAAGCATCTGGCCACTGTCAGAAAATGGGATACTGAGCTAGATGGACCATTGGTCTGACCCAATATGGCCATTCTTATGTTCTTATTGTTATATTACCTCTGTATTTAGCATTGGTGCAACAGTTAACTGGAGTATTGTATCCAGTTCTGGTGTTCACAATTCAAGAAGGATGTTGATAAATTGGAGTGGGTTCAGCGAAGAGCCATGGGAATCATTAAGGGATTAGAAAACGTGCCTTATAGTGAGAGACTGAGGAACTCAATCCATTTAGCTTAGCAAATAGAACATTAAGAGGTGACTTGATTATAGTCCTTAAGTGCCTACATAGGGAAGAAAATTTGATAATAAATGGCTCTTCCAGCTAGCAAACAAAAGTCTTACAAAATCCAATGGCTGGAAGTTGAAGCTAGACAAACTTCAAACTAGAAATAAAGTGCAAATTTTTAACAATGAGGGTAATTAAGCACTGGAACAACTTTAAAAGGGTTCTGCATCACTGCAAATTTTTAAATAAAGATATTGGCTGTTTTTCTAAGGACATGGTCTAGTTCAAACAAACTATTTCAGGGAAGTCCTATAGCCTGTGTTATACAAGATAGCAAAGTAGATTATCACAATGGTCTCTTCTGCTCTTCTGGCTTTATAGTCTATGAATATTTGAAATTGTTCCATGGCTTTCTTGAGATGGAAATGGAGTAAAGAGTTTCAAAACTTTCTGGGTATGTATATTACAAGCCCACAGCTGAAGTGTGTCTTTGGGTAAATAACGCCATAAGCAAGGAGAATGAACGTAGCCCTGCAGGATATATTTGGACCTACAGAGAAGCAATGACTGGTAGCGGCCTCAGTCCTCCTTTGTGATGCACAGTATGGATTTTTCAGTGTTGTCTCTGATCTCTGTAGGTCTATATGTCAGAATGAATGAGATAAGATAGAAACTGGTTCAAATGGAGTCCAGATCTTCTAGTTTTGAGCCTTTGATTTTTAGGAGATTCCTTTGCATTTGTCCCTTTTCTAGATCCTAGGAAGCTCTGGATCTAGCACTTCAATGGAAAATGACAAAGCATCCATTTGTAGTTCTCGCTGCAGCTGTCTAGTTCTCACATGAACTTCTTGAAGTGAAGGTACTAACCAAGGCAACACCTCAACACCCTGGCCTTTCCTGGCCAATGTCCCACCTCCAGCTATGGCCACCCCGATACTTCAGAGGAAGGAGATTAAAAAAACAAACAGAAAGCATTGGGATGGAAAAATCTCCTCCTGACCCCTGCAGGTGACTGGCTGAAACCCTGAATCCATGCGCTTTCAGGTACATAAGACATAAACTAAAAGTGAGCCCAGGGCTACCAAGCCCTGTTCCTTGCCATTACAAGCAACCCCTTCATACAATTCCACTCAAACTTGTCCCGCTTTCTCTTAAAACTAATTAAATGGTCACCATAGCTCCTATTGCGAGGCTGTTCCAGAGCCTCACCCCTCTGATGGTTAGAACCCTTCTAATTTCCAGCCTGAATTTGTTCATGGATAGTTTGATATTGTACTTCATCTTAAATAGCTGTTCACCCTCCCCGGACATGTGTGGTCTGCCCTTGGAGTTGGAGAACCCATCTGCTGGAAGGGTGAGTCTGAGGCTATGTCTGCACTGTGAAAATAAAATGTGTGTTGGTCACTTGAGTTAGACCAGCAGCAAAGACATGGCAGCTCAGTTTTTGGGTTAGCCGCTCAAGGCAAAACCTAGACGGGGGAGCCTGGGGTTGAAGTCAAGCTGCTAACCAGAGCTAAAAGAAGAGTCGCTGGGTCTTCACAGCTACTTTAACCCAAGTTAGCAATTTTTGCAGCGTAGTCAGACCCCGAGTCTTTAATCTGTGACTTGGGCTTGAGGACAACAGCTTCCTCACACATCCACAACCCTAGCAGGGTGTGCTGGCATTTCCCCTCTAGTTCTTTCCCCAAAGTTGGGAAACTCACTGAAATTCCCTATGTGGTGCTACTGGCTCAGTGTGATGTTGGGTAGAAGTGTGAAGGCTGCCATGATTGAAGCTCCATGCTATTGCTCCTGTCCCAGCAGAGGGTTAGGTGGGGCTGTGTTGTTGTGTGTCAGGGTCCAGCTGAGAGTTAAAATTAACATCCTGGCCACTGAAGATCTCATGACACCCTTCATATGCATGGAAGATTTCTGAATTCCATTTATACCGAAAACCAGTGTTAATTACATTCTGCCTACTTAAATCTCCCCTATGCGCTTTCTTCCCTTTTTTCCATAGCTATTGTGTTGCTGTGATGCTGTTAAACAATCACCTCAGTTTACCGTAGAAACAGTAAACATTTCAGTGGAGGGTAAAGTAATCCCTCGGCATGTAATCTTAAACCCATTTAACATTTTTTTGTCCTTCTGAAGCTAAAAGTCCATTGTTGGTTCTACACAGGTGCAACTGGGTATTGCAGCACTATGGTATTGTGAGATGAAGGTAATGATATTTATCTTTAAACCGTATTTCACGATCTCTGTTGAATCCTCACAGCCCCTCAGTAGGTATCCCCATTTCATAGAGGACAAAGCTGAGACAAAAGAGGTTAATGGTCTTGTCTAAGGGCACATAAGAAGCAGGTTTCAGAACTGAGATCAGAGCTCTGGAGTTCCTGGGTGTAGCTCTGATGTTCAAGCAACAACTTTCTCAACACCATGATTAACCAGTCCTTCGAGGCGGAGCCACATCTAGAAGCTGGGTGCTCTTCTCTGTTTGGAGGCTGCTAGCAGTGCACAGCACCCTCCCTGAGGAGCGCAGAGTACAATTAAACAGAAGCAGTGATGGGCTTTGGAAATTGATCTGCTTTCCCTGCAGTTGTCTACATAGAAAAGCTTGTGCAGGTACTAATTGGTGCAGAGTAGTAAAGTCACCCCTGCTCCAAAGTGAGCCAGTTCTGCTGGGAATTGTGTGTGTGTCACCCTCCTACTCATCTGTGTTCTCCTCAGGGACTGGGCCAGCTGGCTGTCAGGGTGGGTTGCTAGGAAACCAACATGCTTTGGTCTCAGTTTCCTTAGGACAAGACCCCAGCCAACACTTCAGGGCCTGAAACCAGCATGGATCAAACGGAAAATACAAAAGAACAAGTGGAATGCTGTGACCCCAAACCCTCCCCCCAGTCACCCAGCTCAAATTCTTTCCATGGGCTTGTGATTCTTAGAAATGAATCTCAAACAGTTAGGAAAGGGGCAGGCAGAGGGACCTGTGCCTGCCCGTTTCACTTCAGGAGCAATTTCCTGTTTGCATAGGACTGGGAAGGTAGAGTCTGTAGATCCCACACAGCAAGACTTCCTTTCGCTTTTAAATTCTGAAGGCTTCACCTGTCACTCCCTCTTATTTCTGTGACTGCAGAGTGCAAGGTTTTGATTCTCTGCCCTGGGGTAGGGTGTGTCATCTTTGAGTATCAGGACTCATGGTGAGGGGATAAATAGCAGGTAACGTATGATCTCAGTAAACCCTGATTGACCTTTCCCACTGATAGATTTGGAAAAGTCTGCTCCTGGGACACAAGGACAGTGCTAGCCCTGAACTCTCCTCAAATTTCTCAGGTCTAGTCAGGAAAAGTTTGGCAGCATAACTATGTCAGTTAGTGTGAAAAATCATAATCCCAGGGGCTGTCAAAATTCCTAGTGTAAACGTAGCTGTCCTGGCAAAACCCCCGACAGTCGAGCCTGGGACGTACAGCCTATTTCAAAGCACAGGCAGCTGTGAGAACTTAGCGCTTCTCCCAGTCAGAGCAGGGTGGCTCAGTCCCAGGTCGATGCTGTAAGCAGATAGAGCACCCTCTGGAGTCTGCCTGAGCAGAGAAGTTAGCTGCCAAATGCTAACGTGTCTTTACTGAGCATGTGAAAACAGGTTCTTTTTTTTTTTTTTTAAAGGCTCATAACTTGGCCAAATTGATGTGTTTTCATAGGAGCTGCACGAGGCACATCCCTGACACCAGTGCATCCTCTGTCAGATTTCAAGTATCTCCTCCAAAGTATTGAGGTGCTAGAGCTTCTAAAAATTCTCATTTTGTATAGGAGGGCCATTTTGAAGAGGAAGGTTGTACAGTATTTCTTAAAGGCAGTCATCCCCTGGACTCACCTAATCTTTCTTGGAAGATTTTGTTCCATAGCAGGATGCCCTCAACCAATAGGTAAAATAATCCTATTCTCTGTGTGAGACTGGAAGCTATTTGGAGCAGGGACTGCCTAGTCTTGTGTCTTTGTTGGCACCTCACTCTATGACGTATCCTTTATTATCCAAACTGTTCACATTCCATTCAAGTGATTTTATTAAATATTAACAAACTTTCATATCTATGCATGATATTAACACAGTTTGACATTGTGTTTAGCTCATAGCTATTATCAAATAGCTTCCTAACTCTGTCCACTAACAGAGTTTCCTTATGGGCTACTCAGATCAAATTAACTAGGTGGGGAGGTTTGTGATGGTCCTTGGTTCCTGGGAGAGTTCTTTCTACAGTCTTGGGCCAGCCCCCAAGACAGCTTGGTCTCTTGCAAAGATGAACTTTGCCCTTATGGTAGAAAGTTCCATTGTGTCAGAGGAGTCAAGATGTCAACTATGATCTTCATCCTGGAGCTTTAGGCTCTTTTAGATACCCTGGGCCCAGGCCATTGAGTGCCTTGAAGATTAGGACCAAGACCGGGGTAGTCCATTATTTTTTTTTGTCATGGTCCAAATTTCTTAGTCAAGGTCCAGACTCCAGAGAGAATAATAATAATAATTAATGATAACAAGTAAGTGATTTTTGGGGTTCGTTCAAAAGCATTTGGTGGTCTGGATTTGGCCCACAGTCCACCTATTGACTACCTCTGACCTAGATCTTTAACTTTATTTGATATTCTGTGGAAAGCTAGCACAGGGAGTGAAGGACTGGTCTGATGTTTGTGGTAGCCTGTGTTGCTGAGAAGTAGTGCTTTGTGCCAGCTGGAGTTTCCTAAGGCATGAAGGCTTCATTGCGAGGCATATTTCATTGCTGTAGCCCAGCCACGAGGTGACATAGGTGTGTGTAACTGAGGCTGGGTAATCCATCTCCAGGATGGAGCAGAGTCTCCTAACCAGCTGGACATGGCAGAAAGTTACTCTCAGATGCTTGACATCGGTGAGGACGGATGACTGAGGGCCAACTTAGGTCTGTATATTTTCATTGCCGCCCTTGTTAACGTTTGTGTAGGACAGCTCAGAACCTGATATTGTTCATCTCTGTGGTACTGGTATTCTGGTACTGGTACTCTCACTTACGGCGAGAGTAAGACCATAATCCTCTGGGGGCACTGTTGCTACTATAGGATTATCTCTTGGGATTCACTAAGGTACATTGCTGTTTTTCAACCTTTTTTCATTGGTGAACCACCCCCCCCCATCCCCCCAAATTTTTGACTGGAGGTGCAGATACCTTTGGAAATCTTAGACAGTCTGTGGCCCTCCTGGGGTCCTCAGCTCACATGCTGAGAACCACTAGTGTAGGAAGTTAGTTATAAACTATGTGAAAACAGGATATTCATCAGTCTTTGTCATTGTCACAGTTCAGGGCAGCTGCACCTGTATTCTCCCTCTGAAGTCCAGCAAGAGCACCTCTCCTAGGCTTCTCTCTCTCCAGCCATCATCTCTCTTGGGCAGCGACACACATCTCTCCCTCCAGGTTGCACAGTTCCCTGTCTATGCTGTGAATTCCCCAGCAAGTCAGATCACTCATATCATGCTAAAAAGCTTACCAAATATCACCTTCCCCCATCTCCACAAGGGCTGTGGTCAGTGTCAGTCCTTCCAGCCATTCCCTAAGGATTGGGCCCACGCCTTGGACAGAAGTCCTGTCTGTTTGCTGGATCAGAAAAAAGGCCCTGAGTCTGTTTAAATTCAGGCCTTTTATCCAAAAGTCCTTTGTCTGTCGGCCTCTGGCAAATGCAGTTTGAACTAGCTCATGCAGGCATCCCCAGGGGTGGTAGTTCTCTGGAGGTGTTACCACCTGAGTGAATTTGCCTAATCACCCCCCAGTGTTCTTCGTTTCATACAATCCCTAGCCCAAATGATACATAAACTTAGTACAGGAAATCTCCCAAAGCTATTGCAGGAGATTGCCGTATTTGTAACAATCACAACACTTATAGCTCTCATTTGATTTGAGGTAGTTGAAACAAATAGTGAGCAAAGAAAGTTTAATCTATGTCCAAAGTATTTCCTTGAATAAAATGAGCACAACCTAGTTGGGTCTGGCTGGCTCCAGTTTCCTGTGTAATTTTTGAAGCATTATTACACTGGCCCCTTGTTGTCCGCATGTCGTAGCCTGCAAAAATCTCCTGCAACTGCTCAGCTAGTAACATGATCACAAAGCAGTGTCTCATCACACCGAATAGTTGAGTTTCTAGCTCATTTCTTTCATATGAGTGCATAAAACCTACTGCAGTGCTTTCAACCAGAGCCTTCAGGAAGCTTTCTGCTAGTGAATGCATTGGGCACCAGCTCCTCAGTATGAGAGACAAGTTGGGTTTTTCTTTCTGCTCTGCTTTATCCTCTTCCCCCAATCAAGCAACAAACAAAAATTACCTTGTAGAGACAGGTTTCAGAGTAGCAGCCATGTTAGTCTATATTCGCAAAAAGAAAAGGAGTACTTGTGAGTATGTCGTTGGATGCATCCGATGAAGTGAGCTGTAGCTCACGAAAGCTTATGCTCAAATAAATTTTTTAGTCTCTAAGGTGCCACAAGTACTTCTTTTCTTCTTGTAGAGACACTTTGTGGTCAGTGAATCCACTTCAGGTTCCAGCTGTGCTTCCTTTCAGTCACTGCCTAGATTGTTCTCATGATGCTGGGATCCCTATTATTTCTGAATGTGGCATATGGTTTCAAGAGCCCCATGCTATCTGTTTCTTTTCCTCTGATTCTGTCTTTTTTTCACCTGAGTTACCCTGGATCGGAGCCCAGCCTGTTACACTTCTCTTGTCTGGCCTGCTTGCTTTGGTGCTGCAGCTGGACTTGTCCATGTGCTGCTTTCCTTTTACCTACCCCTCTTGGCTTGGAGCTGGGAGAGCAGCTCCTTCTCATAGTTGGGGGAGTGTAGATTTGTGTGCCAGTCTTGTCACCTTTACATGTACAGCACAACTGTTAAGAGCATCTCCAGCTGAGCATTCCTTCTCACATGGGGACGCTAAGTCAAGAGGGCCTGTCTGCTCACTGGTGGGTGTTTGGTTGATTTCCAGTTCTAATTCCATGTCACCTGAGGGCGTTCAGAGACTGGGAAACAAGAATAACTAATGACCTGGAAAAAGTCTCATATGAAGAGATTGAAAAGATGTAAACTCTGAATCCAGCATACAATTTCAGGAGCCCCTCTGTTTCTTTTCCTCTGATTCGGTCTCTTTTTTTTTTCTCCACCTGACCATTTTCTCCATTGACTGTGTAGAGAAGATGACTAAGAAGAGGTATGATAAAAACATACAAAATATAAATGGTATTGAAATGGGGCATTTCCCTTCCCGCTCTCAAAATACAGGGACAAAGGTGACGCTCAATTCAATTGAGAGGTTGCAAATTTAAAATTGATGCAGAGATACTTCTTTACAACACACACTAAGACTGTGCAACTCACTGCCACAAAATAAACTCTTGCTCTCGGTGATAACAAGATTCAAAAAAGGATCAGACATTTTTATGAATAGCTAGAGCCAGACTTGTCCTAATGAATATTTTAGGAAAATTGTGGAAGAGATAAACCCTTGATCTTCAGGGCATAAGCCAACTTCGAACTATTAGAAGTTAGGCAGAAACTTTCCTTGGGAGCAGATTATTCTGTAAGTGTCAACAGCATGGTTTCTTGCACCTTCTTCTGAAGCAACTGATGATGGCCACTTTCGGATGCAGGGTACTGGATTAGATGGCCCTGTGGTCTGTTACATTCTGACAGTTCAAACATTCTGCTTTGGAAGAATGCCACTGCTATGCCCATTATCTCCATTGCGTGTCATTTCCAAATGTTTGCTTCAGGTTTTTGGTGGGGGGTGATATTGTAAACTGAGAGGCCCTCAGAGAGTTAGGTCTCATGGACATAGCTCACATCCTCCAGCACAAAAATTAATCTCTTGAAGCATTCTAGGTGTGTTTCTAATGACTGCATTAAGTGTCACACTCTGCAGACTAGCGAGGGAAGTGTGTTCACTTGTCCCCTCCACTGGAACTGCCTTGTCCACCCCTTGCTCCTCTTGTGCTCTTCCAGAACAAGCTTTATTTATACCTTTCTGCCTGCATGGGTTAATCCAACCCAAAAGCAGGTAGGACAGTACTATTACAAAAACTCGATAGCAGTCTCTTAAAGATCCTCTGAACAAAAGATACATGCTTCTCAGAGGTCAAAGGAAGCTACTGAGGGTTTGCATTGCCAGGGGAAAGACACAGACACATTTCAGTGGTAACATGGAAAATAAATAAATAAACCAGCTCTCCTCTTCCTCCTCCCTCCCCTCACTACTGTTGCAACCACTTAGAGCTGGCCTGCTGGATTTACTCAGTAGCATCAAACTCCATTTTATTAATCTGTATTTGAAGATCTGTAGTACCTTTCAGCTGAGGATCACAAAGCACTTCAGAAGCGTTAACTAAGCCTCATGACGCTGTAAGGTGGCAAAGGTAAGGGATCTTTAGTGTTTGCTTTTCCTGCCACTGAAATGCAGTAGTGTCTAGGGTAGGACTAAGCAACTTTTTAATAGACTTTGACCATTGAGGAGCGGAAGACGAATAGAATGTAACCATCTGAGGTGGGATTTGGCCAGGGAGCAGGAATAATATACACTTCTATTCAGTTACTCTGGGATTTTACCATAGTAGTAACCATATAGTAACTCTGATTAAAAAATCAAAATTAGCAGACAAGGAAAACACAAATCTGATCTTTGGATTTTATTAAAACATTTGATATCTCAAAATCATGACCTGAAACATTCAAATTGGCTTGGGTAGGAACAGTGTTATGGGGGCTAAAAATAAACCAAACAGTAGTGAGGAACAGCAGTGACATGAGTTTGAATGACCTCTCGGGTACAAAGCTGGGTGGTAAGGCCAGTGTTCATTAACATCTTTCTTAATGATCCGAAAGAAGTAAACAGCATCCAGATGTAGTTCACTGATGATACCAACTTGTTAAGGACAGAGAAATAATTCTGAGGAACGTAGAGATACTGGGAACGTAAGCAGGAAATTATCAAATGAGATTCAACATAGAAAAATGCGGCTAATACATCTTGGGGAAGAGACTCTGTAATGAGGGTACTCTGAGCAAGGGAGAGATTGGGAAGCAGTGTTGCAGAAAGAGAACTAAGGGTGACAGTGGGCTGTGAATCAGAGATGAGTTTGCAATGTGATATGGCAATAACAAAGCCATTGCAATAGTGCAGTTGTTCTCAAATTTCATTGCACTGTCATCCCCCTTCTGACAAGAAAAATTACTGCATGACCCCAGGAAGGGGGACTGGAGCCTGAACCCACCCAGAGCCCTGCCATCCTGGGGGGCAAAAGCTGAAGCTTGAGGGCTTCTGCCCTGGGCAGGGGCATGTAACCTTGGCCCACCTGCCCAGGGCTGAAGCCCTCAGGCTTCAGCCTGGGCCCCATCAAATCTAACAGCAGCTCTGGTGACCACATTATAATGGGATCATGACCCACTTCGGGGTCCCAACCCACAGTTTGAGAACCCCTGAAATAATGGGCTTCATGTCCAGAGGCTTTGTATTGGGTAGCCAAACCTGGCCCTGGATGTGGACAGGATATAAGTCAGCATCTCACCTCCTGCTTCTTCCATTAATTTTTCCAGCAGATGTAACCATGCCAGAGCACGTCTTTTATCTGCCCGCTATTCACACCATTGCACCAATTAACCTTTCAGAGCCAGAATGCATACCTCCATTTCCCTTCTCTGGAGTTTATAAGATGGGCTCACCTGCAAGTTCAAGGCATCTGTGAACTTGAAGTATAACAGTCTTAGTTTTCACATTCTTTCTAAAAACAAAGGAAGTTTCCTGACCCAAAATGTTAAGATATTAGTGGTTATATTATTTAAACAAACGTTATTACAATGTTAATTGTTTTTTAAAAAATAGTTGAAAGCCTGGAAATTCAGAGTGAAGATTTCAGATTGCTGAGCCTGTATCCACCTAATGTGGCCTGTCTGGCTAATTTTGTGAACTGCACCTTTGAATGTGAAATCTCCTGGCATGTGTGTCTGGAGGGCAGGACTGGGAATCAATTCAAGATGGCGGCAGGGTTGCCAACTTTGTAATATTTAAAAACCAGACAGTCCAGCAGGAGTGCTGGAACCTCCCCTGCCCCTTGAGGTCTCACTCCCGCCCTGCCCCTTCCCCCTGAGGCACTTCCCCCCACATTACCTCTTCTTCTCCCCCCACCTCCATCGTTCACTGCTTTTCCCCTCTTCCCCCCTCCATGCAGGGTCTGGTGGGACTCACCTGCAGAGCCGGGGCTGGGAACTGCAGCCACCCAATTCAGGTAAGAGGTGGCCTGGCTGAGTAGGTGCCGGCACGGGTGATGATTTGATGCCTCCCCACCTGCCCTGCCCGCAGCGACCAGACTTTGGGTGTCCGGTCAGTAGATCTGACCGGACAGTCAGGTGCTCTTTTTGACTGGACTTTCCAGTCAACAGCTGGACACCTGGCTACCCTAGCTGGCTGTCAGAGGGAATAATACATCCTCTAAACAGAAAGTAGGTTTTGCTCTTCCTGTATGAAAAGCTAACAACCCTGCTTTCCTCTGTCTGAAACCCCCTGTTTTTCCAACCCCAGACTTCATATACCTCTTCCTCCCTCATATCAGCCACCAACACTCCTCCAGTTCACCTGATAGTTGTAGCTAAAGAACCAAAATGTGCCTGTTCATACTGTATAGAACAGTATAAGGAAGTAGGATCTTTGGCCAGGGCCTGTCTCTGGCCATCACCTCCTTCCCAACCACAGGCTGGCTTCTTCCTGCTCCTCTCCAGCCCCAGCGAGATGAAGCTTTTTGGATGCTGGTCTCTGGTTCCTCCTAAGATGGTTGAGAGAAGAAATACATGGAGGAAGGACAAGTATTAACCGCTAGGGTTGGTACTGTGGAGTTGCACAAATACGGAGTTTGCAGAGCTTCATCTTGGTGCTGTACATCCTAAAACATAGGCTTTGCTGTTGCACTTGCCAAGGAGCAGCTTTTAAAAATAATGTTCAACATTTTCGTCCGTCGACAGTGACGGTTCCTCACGGAGGGCTAGCCCCTGGAAAGCATGACGTTTGTAAAGCTGTATCTGTTAGTGACGAGCAAAACCTCCCTAATTTAGCTTCGTCTCAAACTTTCAAAAAAATCCACCTTTTGGCTGAGACTAAACAATTGCAAACATCACAGTATTTGATAGTGAAAGCTCCTGTAAGTACTGGAGATGTCAGTGCAGGAAAGCTTTCTTGTGAGGCTTTTAGTCATGTCTATTATTTGCATAGTGAAACTCTGTCGACTGCTTTGAAAATTTACCTGCTGATGTCGTTTATGTAAAACATGCATCACCTGTGCCAATTTTCCAACAGTATTTTAATCTCTGGGCTCTGGTGATCCAAGCTTCCCTCTTAAGCTTTGATTTGTACACAGCCTCTTGTTGGTTCTTTCTGCAGTTTACACTTATGATCAACATTTGTCCTCGTAATGTAAATTGGTCGGGATTAAGGTTGCCTGCAAAAAGCATGGCAGTCTCACCTGTCCTGCTAAACAGCAAAGAAGTCTTGATGGACAAAGGTAAATAGGTCATCAGAGACTGCTGCAGTAGCAGCAGGGTCGGGGAAGGTGGATCGTGAGGTAGCCGGAGAGGTCTGTTGGCTCCAGTGAGAGCAGGGAAGTGTAATGCCAACTCTTGTGACTCTGTCATGAGTCTTGTGATATTTGGTGTTCTTTTTGAAGCTCCAACTCCTGGAATCAGGTAATTACGCTAGAATCTCAGCTTTCATTTAAAAAATAAGCAAATTCCTAGCCCTCCTGGTTGCAGAGAGAAGCTTGAAAATCCAATCAGAGTGCCCCGTAAAGGCTCAGAAACCAGAAGGCAAATGAAAAGACGACAAACCACCTGTATCACTTTTCCGAAAGTTAAATGAATTTTAAGCTAATAATGATTGTTGGGGTTTGACTTGGATATTTTTGAAGGTTTGGGGTTGGTGATAGTGAACGAAGTGGAGCAGCTGCTGAGCACGGAGGGCACTTTATAGTATCAATATTGAAAGACCTGGGTGCGAAACGGGGCACTGAGTGCTCAAGTCATTCCACTTCAATTCCTGGTTATTCCTGCAGTGGTAGTTCACACACACATGCGGATAAGGGATGACAGTTAACGAGGGAGAGGCCTGAGAGGAGGACGACTGCCATGGTGGAATGTCCTGAAACGTGCTTAATATCCTGTGCACATTGTGTTAGTTTGTCTTTAGATTTTTAAAAGTGAAAGATGTTGACCAAAAGAAGTAAGTCTTGAGGTTTGAGAGCAACACTTGCCAAAACAGTTTTGATCCACATATGTGGGACGCTAGGAGACGTACCATTGACTGTGACTGTTTGCTCATTATTGAGCTTGCTAATGACAGTAGCATGCCACTGTGTTCATCTGCCCCGGTATTGGAGCATGTGCTTGTGAGAAACATTCTATGGAGGATGTTCAGACGCAAGGCGATTGGAAAGCTCTTAGAAATTGTGTTCTTAGGAGGGAATTGCTCCGATATGGCTGCCAGTCTCGTAATGGAATAGTAATGGGAAAGCGGAATACCATGACTGCAAGCAGGATGCCAAGTGAGCTGAGCCCCTTCACTACAACTGTCTTTTTGTCATGTGTTTATAAGGTCCCTAGCCCAAGGGGTCCTGGTCTGTGAGTAGGGACCCAAGGTGCTACCACAAGACAAATAATAATTTGCCAGATGGAAACTGGCACCTTCAGCCACCTGGTTTTACTCCATTCATGTCTCCTCCTGTTGTTTGTTTGACTCTTGGCCCCAGGACAGCAGTGTTTTTTTCCTCTTGATCCATGACTTTCAGAGGAGGAAGTGGCTGGTGAGTAAAGTTGAGCAAAGAGGCTTTCCAGGGACTTGCTAAAGAAAGTGGGAGGGATCCTGGTGATACTTTTACGCATGTAATGAGCATGCAGAGTCTTTCACCTACCTGACTCTGTGATGAATGATTAATTCATGTTCTCAGGCCAACTGTGCAATTAAGCCAAAAAGAGGGAAAAGTCCAAGTTAAATCTAATTTGGCCCCATCTTGTTTTCTGTTAATCTATGCTGTTGTGTGTCCGTCTGTCCCTGGAGAGTGTGGGGGGGCTTGCTGCTTACTGAAGCCTGCATAAACAATATCCTTGTTAAGAGCTGATCGGTTTAGGAAGGCCATGTGAAGAAGCCAGCCTGCCAAAGGCAGTGAAAACTGGTGCTGTTGCCTCCCTCTGGGCTTTAGCCCCTCCTCATTAAGCTGTTCCGGGCTATTGATTGGGAGCTTGTGTTTGGAAGAGTCTTACTTACTCCATGCATTATCTTGACAGATTGATCAGACCTGATTGAGAACCTCTTAAAGAAACGAACAGCTGTAATGGGAAAGTTGGACTCTGTCATCTGTTAGGATGATTCTGGGAGTGAGAAGAACAAGGCTGACATCTTGGAGCAATTGTA
Organism: Lepidochelys kempii; assembly: GCF_965140285.1. Lineage (NCBI taxonomy): Eukaryota > Metazoa > Chordata > Testudines > Cheloniidae > Lepidochelys > Lepidochelys kempii. The sequence continues at coordinate 42,902,962 of NC_136391.1, forward strand.
TTTACAATTAACATGGCTGAAAACGATTGCCTCTATTGATCCCCCCTTCCTGCAATTACAGCCCCATTGTTTACATTCCAGCACTTCGGTTATAAAAAGGAAATTCAATAATTATTGCATTATTTAAAGTTAAAGTGCCACAGAGTTTGCTGGCTACGCTTGCTGGTTGATTTAACGTTCAGTAAAATCCATGTTGAGCTCTCCATCTTTAGGCTGAACAATATTGGCTTTTAATGAGACTTAAAGGGGTGGGGGAGCAAAACCCAGTCTGCTGGGTGTTCGTCTGGGTTGTTTATGGGGGAAACTCAAAAGCACTTCAGAGCAGCCAAAGTATTGTTTGTTCTTCCCTCTTCACCATGAGGAACAGCCTCATGGCCACCAGAGAGAGCATGTCTGGGCCAACCACCTTTCATCTTACTCTAAACCCCAATGGGGACATCTCCCCTCCCTTGCTTCCCTCTACTGGCATATGTGGGGCACACAGGGGAGATTGAAGGTTCAAGGGGGTTATTGATAGGCCAGTAATGAGGTAGAATGAAAAGCTTTTCTCCAAAGTATGAAGAGACTGTGATGGGTCTTATCCTTTCTGGGTAAGATGGCTTGCTTTTTCCAACAGGCTGATCCAGGACTCAATAAATAACTAAAGGAGGATAAAGTAATTAATGCAAATAAACATGGGTTTATGGAAAATAGATCCTGTCAGACTAACTTGATCTCTCTTTGAGATAGCACATTTGGTTGATAAAAGTAATAGCATTGACATAATGTGCTTAGGCTTCTTAAGGTGTTGGACTTGGATTCCCACAGGGATCTGTTCTTGGCCCTACGCTATTTAATATTTTTATCAATGACCTGGCAGAAAACATAAAATCATCACTGATAAAGTTTGCAGATGGCACAAATTGGGGGAGTGGTAAATAATGAAGAGGACAGATCACTGATTCAGAGCAATTTCGATTGCTTGGTAAACCAGGCACAAACAAACAGTGGCTAAATGTAAATATATACATCTAGAAACAAAGAATGTAGGCCATACTAACGAGCAGAGGGACTCTATTCTGTGAAACAGTGACTGAAAAAGATTTGGGGGTCGTGGTGGGTAATCAGATGAACGTGAGCTCCCCGCGTGACTCTGTGGCCCAAAGAGCTAATGGGATCCTGGGTGCGGAAACAGGAATCTCAAGTAGGAGAGGTACTGGTATGACCTCGGCTGGAATCCTGTGTCCAGTTCTGGCCCCCACAGTTCAAGAAGGCTGTTGATTAAATTGGAGAGGACTCTGAGAAGAGCCATGAAAATGATCAGAGGATTAGAAAACCTGCCTTATAGCGATCGACTCAGAGCTCTGTCTATTTATCTTAACAAAGATGACTTGATTAGAGTCTAAAAGTATCTATGTGGGGAACAAATATTTAATAATGGGCGTTTTAGTCTAGCAGAGCAACAGATAACATGATCCAAGGGCTGGAATTGGAAGCTAGACAAATTCAGACCGGAAACAAGAAGTAAATTTCTAACCGTGAGAGTAATTAACCATTGGAATAATTTACGGCATGTCCTGGTGGATTCTCTATCACTGGCAATTTTAAAATCATGATCAGATGGTTTTCTAAAAGATTTGCTGTTGGCGTCATTTTGGGGGAGTTCTCTGGCCTGTGTTTTACAGGACATCAGACTAGGTGACCTTAGTGGTCCTTTCTGGCCTTGGAATCTATGCAGTATTATCTTCAAGGAGACAGGTTAGACGATGGCAGCTTCGAAGACCCCGTCCAGAGACACAGGGCTCTTCTCAGTGATGCTGTTGTCAGGTGTTTGACACGTGCATGAAGGTGTACTATAATTCCTGCCAGGTTCAGTTATTGCCAAGCAGGATTTAAGAATGAGAGGATCCTCTTTAGGGGGAAAAGAAAGTGAAGACCTGCAGAGAGAACCTTGGCAAGAGCATGTTTGCACCTCTTGTGATACTTGATGTTTTTCTTAAGGTCCCAGCTATGGGGGCTGTGATCACATCAAAATCTCAGCTTTATTTTTTGGAGAGTGGGGAGGGAGAGAATGTTTCTATCCATTAGAGTTGTGTAGAAAAATGTAGACAACATGAACCTTAAAGGCTCAAAAGGCAAACAAAGACCTAAATTTGTTTTTAAAAACCTCATGGTTTGTTCAGTGATTGGGATTGGCAGTACTGGGAAATCTTGACTTTGGGGAGAAAATTTTAGGGTGAAGACTATGATGTTTGGTTACAAAAATGACCAAAGAACCCAATTTGCAGACAGGTGTGGGACAGAAAATCTGGACTTTATACAGTGTGTGCAAACTGTTTAGAGCAAGGTGGGAATTCCTGCTTGGAAGCATGTATAAAGGCAAGGAAATAGAGGTCTTTCAAGGTGAGGGTGTGGAGATCACTTCTTTGTGAGCAATACACAGTTGAAGGACATGGGAGAAATTTAGAGACAGTGAAAGTTCTTCTGTTGAACCTGCTGCAGTGAAAATAAATTATTTCTTGTTCCTGCAGACATCTGGACAGGCAAGCCCAGCAAGAGGTTGGTGGTGAGCAGGCCACCCCCTTTCAGCAGTCAGGCAGCATGTGTTCTCACTGTAGTTAGTTTCCCCAGCTTCTCAGATGGCTCCAGGAAATTCCAGCAGGAGTGCAGGTGTGAAAGGAGAGTAAGATGAATTGAGCCAGCTCTGATTTTTATGGAGTACTTGGAACAGGCCAGCATCAGACAGCTGCTTCCACATGACTTTCATTAAGGATCCAAATTCTTGTGTACAAGTATTGTATGATTTATCTAGTGCAGCTTATGGCTCTGAGCTGTGGGGAGGGGGGAAATTTTGAGGCATCTAAGATCTTCTGAGGGCCCTGATCCCTTCCCCGAGTCACAATATTCTGCATACATGGGTCCTAGCCTCAGGTTCTAGGGATCAATATTTTGGCGTCTTATCTAGATTAATAGATTATAAAGCCAGAAGGAATCACTGTGGTCATCTAGGCTGACCACCTGTATAACACAGACCAGAGAACTCCCCTGAATTAATTCCTCTTTGAACTCACGCAGATCTCTTAGAAGAATATCCAGTCTTGATTTTAAAATTGCCAGTGATGGAGAATCCACCATGATCCTTGATAAATTGTTGCACTGGTTAATTAATCTTGCTGTTAAAAACGTGCAGTTTATTTCTAGTTTGAATTTGTCTAGCTTTGACTTCCAGCCATTGGGTTGTGTTCTACCTCTTTCTGTGAGACTGAAGAGCCCTCTATTATCAATTTTTGTTCCCAGTGTAGGGTATATATAAACTGTGATCAAGTCACCACTTAACCTTCTCCTTTTTAAGGTGAAACGGTTGAGGTCCTTGAGTCAGTCATTGGAAGGCAGGTTTTCCAATCCTTAATTGTTCCTTTTGCTATTCTCTGAACCCTCTCTAACTTATTAACATCCTCTAGCTTTGCTGGAGTTCCTCATCGCATACAGAGTTACAGCCTGGTGGTAAAAATGGAATCCTTATGGGCATGTGAAGTGCTTTCCACATAACCCCAGGGTCAGGAATTTGTATCTATTGTATCCAGTGGGCCCCAAACTGTGGGGCATACTCCCCTAGGGAGCCATGGAGGAATATTCGGGGGAGCATGTGGCGGGGCCAGGGCGAGCTCCCACCGGGGGCGAGGAGGGTACGCCACGCTTCCAGCCCTGCCGGCAGACCAGCTCTGCCCTCATTCCCTCTCTGCCCCCAGTCCAGCTCCTCCTCCATCCCCAGTTCCACCTTCAGCCCATGCTCGACTGCTGAGGAAGCCTTGGCTGTGCAGTAATGGAGGGGGGGCACGGACACGGACAGAGTCTCTTACTGGTAAGGGGGATGTGACTGGAAAAGATTGTGCACCACTGCAATGGGCAGACTGAATTCAGAGGGCCACATTCTACCCTCCACTCTCCGTGTGACCCTGTATTATTACATTCAAATCCGGGGAGAGACTGTCTCTTTGTCATTACAGCAACAGTGCTGTCCTGTTTCCAAGGTTTGCTCCTGAACCCCCACTAGTCAGGAGTTGGAGGCAATGAGGCTGGCATGTGCTGTCCACCAAGACCTCGCTCACACAGGCTAATGGCAACAGCTGCCAGTGTGCCAGTACGTGTGTACACAAGGGCTTTTGAAGTAGTTTATATTCTTGGTTTTCTCTTTTTGTCCCCTCTTGGGGAGAGGCAAGTGCTAAATGGGACGTATCTGTCTAGATGCAAGCGTCCCTGAGGCATGGCAGACTGAAGTGTTTTGTGCCTGTATTTGGCTCCTGCTCGCCTTCCTCTTGCAGCCGTGTTTGGTAATTCTTTTAACATCTCTCTTTAACTGACATTTACCAGTGCATCAATTACAGCAACTCCAGTGCTGGAAAGAAGGCTGCGTGAGAGGAGAGGTGCAAGCCTTTGCTCTTTAACATTACTCCTTTCTTTCACAAGACCTCTTAGAGGAAAACTTGTCTTTAATAGTTCTAAAAGAAGAGAATAAAGACCCCTCTTTGGGCACTGATCTTCAGCACACCAGGGAAAGTACTGGATAATGTTGTTCAGTCAGCTATCATTCTTGATATGAAATGAGTCCCATCGATTTGTAATACTAATGTACTGCCATGAACCCTCAGCCAGTTTATGTAGTATAGAGTGACTGAAGAAAAATCAACCCTGGGGGGATGCAGGGGAGAGGGAGCACTCTAGTTATTTATGTTGAGCCTTTGGAGGAGTATCACAACATATCACCCTGACAGGGTAGAGCAGGCATGTTTAAAATGATCCCTTTGCAGCAGCAGGTTCCCCCTGTCCACCTGATCCCTCCGGGCTCAGGCAGAATGCCTACACCGTCACCTCTAAGAGACTGGAGGCAAGAAACAAGAACTGAAAGCAAGCAAACCAGCTCTCTTGGACTGAGGAGGCAACGGGTGGGAGTTCTCTCTCCGCAGGGTTCCCTCCATGGGATCTGAGCAACATTAGGGGAGAGAGGGAGGTTTTTCCAATTTTGCTGCTGCCCAAGCCTCCAGCTATCCATAGAATCATAGAATATCAGGGTTGGAAGGGACCCCAGAAGGTCATCTAGTCCAACCCCCTGCTCGAAGCAGGACCAATTCCCAGTTAAATCATCCCAGCCAGGGCTTTGTCAAGCCTGACCTTAAAAACCTCTAAGGAAGGAGATTCTACCACCTCCCTAGGTAACGCATTCCAGTGTTTCACCACCCTCTTAGTGAAAAAGTTTTTCCTAATATCCAATCTAAACCTCCCCCACTGCAACTTGAGACCATTACTCCTCGTTCTGTCATCTGCTACTATTGAGAACAGTCTAGAGCCATCCTGTTTGGAACCCCCTTTCAGGTAGTTGAAAGCAGCTATCAAATCCCCCCTCATTCTTCTCTTCTGCAGGCTAAACAATCCCAGCTCCCTCAGCCTCTCCTCATAAGTCATGTGTTCCAGTCCCCTAATCATTTTTGTTGCCCTTCGCTGGACTCTCTCCAATTTATCCACATCCTTCTTGAAGTGTGGGGCCCAAAACTGGACACAGTACTCCAGATGAGGCCTCACCAATGTCGAATAGAGGGGAACGATCACGTCCCTCCATCTGCTCGCTATGCCCCTACTTATACATCCCAAAATGCCATTGGCCTTCTTGGCAACAAGGGCACACTGCTGACTCATATCCAGCTTCTCGTCCACTGTCACCCCTAGGTCCTTTTCTGCAGAACTGCTGCCTAGCCATTCGGTCCCTAGTCTGTAGCTGTGCATTGGGTTCTTCCGTCCTAAGTGCAGGACCCTGCACTTATCCTTATTGAACCTCATCAGATTTCTTTTGGCCCAATCCTCCAATTTGTCTAGGTCCTTCTGTATCCTATCCCTCCCCTCCAGCATATCTACCACTCCTCCCAGTTTAGTATCATCCGCAAATTTGCTGAGAGTGCAATCCACACCATCCTCCAGATCATTTATGAAGATATTGAACAAAACCGGCCCCAGGACCGACCCTTGGGGCACTCCACTTGATACCGGCTGCCAACTAGATATGGAGCCATTGATCACTACCTGTTGAGCCCGACAATCTAGCCAGCTTTCTACCCACCTTATAGTGCATTCATCCAGCCCATACTTCCTTAACTTGCTGACAAGAATACTGTGGGAGACCGTGTCAAAAGCTTTGCTAAAGTCAAGAAACAATACATCCACTGCTTTCCCTTCATCCACAGAACCAGTAATCTCATCATAAAAGGCGATTAGATTAATCAGGCATGACCTTCCCTTGGTGAATCCATGCTGGCTGTTCCTGATCACTTTCCTCTCATGCAAGTGCTTCAGGATTGATTCTTTGAGGACCTGCTCCATGATTTTTCCAGGGACTGAGGTGAGGCTGACTGGCCTGTAGTTCCCAGGATCCTCCTTCTTCCCTTTTTTAAAGATTGGCACTACATTAGCCTTTTTCCAGTCATCCGGGACTTCCCCGGTTCGCCACGAGTTTTCAAAGATAATGGCCAATGGCTCTGCAATCACAGCCGCCAATTCCTTCATCACTCTCGGATGCAACTCGTCCGGCCCCATGGACTTGTGCTCGTCCAGCTTTTCTAAATAGTCCCTAACCACCTCTATCTCCACAGAGGGCTGGCCATCTCTTCCCCATTTTGTGATGCCCAGCGCAGCAGTCTGGGAGCTGACCTTGTTAGTGAAAACAGAGGCAAAAAAAGCATTGAGTACATTAGCTTTTTCCACATCCTCTGTCACTAGGTTGCCTCCATCTTCCTTTTCTCTTTTTGTGGGACTCAGAAGGGAGAGTCCCAGGTCTGTGGCCCCTGGATGGGCAACAAGAGAGGAGCCACACTACTATGTACTGCCTGGGCTCTGCAGGTGAGGAGCCCTGATCCTTGGTACTTGTAATGGGTTAGAGAAGTGAGGCTGCTTTTTTGTGGAGCTTAGGAGACCGGCAGCACCAGGACTCTTCTGTAGGGTGGTGGGTGGGAACTGGTTAGCAGATCCCATGGCCAGCAGACTTACGGGGCACCATTGACCCTCTAAGGTTTGTTAGGGTTGGGGCTCCAATCTTGTGAGGTCCCTGGGGTCTGCCGTAGCAGCACTCCTCTCCAGCAGACTTTAGGATCTTCTAAAATAAAAACAGGGAGAAGTTCCCACAAGGTGAAGTGAAGGTTGCAGACATAGTCTGTTGTGTGTTTCTAAAAAATAATAAACATTACAAAGCAGGCAATTCAGAGTGAATGTTGCACTTTTACAACAGGCTAGAGTTACGCTTTACATCGCCACCAAACCTTTAACTCGGACACACTGAAGATGGCTCGTGGATTTTAGGCAGAAGAGAGCATTTCGTTCCACTGCACTGTCACTGGGAAGTGCGAGTCTAGCGTCTTAATGCTACAGTAGGAATTGGCTTCCTGCACAGTATTAGTAAACTTACTGTACATATTCAAAAGAACACTTCCAAATTAAAAGCAGACCTGCTATGCTCAAGTTAGCAGTTCAAATGTGGAAGAGTTGTGTGTTAATTAACAAATTAAAGATAATTATGTGGTTAAGGTGTCCTCCGTTATTAACCCTATTTTTTAAAAGGTGTTTTATACATATGGGTCTGGATAGGTTTAGCTAGTTTCTGCTTAATGCATTTATTTGTATTGCAGTAGTGTCTGGAGGCCCCAGCTGAGATCAGGGCCACATTCTCCTAGGCACTGTACACAGTAAGAGAGAGAGAGAGAGTCTCTGCCCTGAAGAGCTTGCAGTCTAAATACAAAATAAAGAGGGGAAGGAAGGTGGGGAGGGGAAGGAAGGTAACATGCAAGCAGAGTGAACAATCTGACGGTTGCAAATGTCCTGTTAGCTCCACAGTTTTAAAAAAGAATGGTGGGTGGGGTTTGTTAGGAGGGGATGGGGGCATTGAAGGGATGGAAGAAAAGGGGAAGGGAAGGAAGGAGAAATGGAGCATAGTGTCATTCCTTCTCTCATTTGTTTAAAAATTACATTGTCCACAGTGATAGGCTGTGAACGTTTATTGTGCTGTTGCTTATCAGAATACAAGCCGACACAACCTTCCAGGACAGATGTTCATGAACAAGAATTGGAAAGTTAGTCGATCAATCCAAGGGTCAGTTTCACAATCACTCTCTTAACTGATTTCTTTCACTTAGAGCAACTGAGCAGATTGATTTCTTTAAGATGAACTGTAAAAATAACATTAAGCAACACTTTCTTAATCAGTGTGAGAAACTACAGAGTTACAATGTAGGCTGTCTAGTTATTTGAGTGTGAGTCTGCGGTTTACTGTGGAAGTAGTCTTAACTCTGTCCTGGGTTTCTAAATGTCTGGTGGTTGTTTCTTTTAAACTCTAACCATATTGAAAGCTCACAGGCAGACAAAATGGTTGATGCTAATATCTTTACTATAATGTAATATTTTGATCTAACAAAAAACATTTGACATATCACTTCCTTTGTCATTCTGACTTCCAGCCTCCAAATGAAACAGGGTAGGTTCCTCCACAGTCTAACTTTCTGATACAAACTGTGTATAAGGAAAACTATCTTGTTTGCATCTATTTGCTGCTACTCTTTGCTGTCTTGCTTGAGCAGGATTTTGTTGTTGTTGTTACAGAGGATGGAATCAGGGTGTATGTTTGATGTGGGAATAAAATGAAATAGAGAACCCAGTTTCTCAAACGCAAATTTCTTGTTTTCTGATTAGCTTTTCTTCTTCATCTGCTAAAGAGCTAATAATGTGTAGGGCTGCTTCTGTGGCCAGGTACTAGAGATGGTAATGTACAGGGGTATTTCCTCCAGGCTTCAGAAAAGTTCTAGTGTTGATATACAACCAGCTACACACTGAGAACACTTTTGGCGTTGTAATCCTTCCCCAACTGCCCTCTTCCACAGGGACAGCAGATGGCTTTGCATTGAGGTACTAGATGTTTCCTCATTGAAGGACTGGGCAGAGTTGTTTTTGATTTTTGTGTGTAAGAGTAGGTGTTGTGAGCTGCATGTGTTGTTGTGGTTCGTGTGTGTACAGTAACAGGCCTTATTCCCCTAGGAAGCATCACTTGTGACCCTTATGGTTTCTGTCAGAATGTACTTCTGTCTGTTTCTACTTTAAAGTGGAGCTTTGACTAAATCTAATCAATATTTTGCATTCCATGCGTGAAGAACCAGATGTTAGAAGTTTCCTATTGTTGGAAGGCAGGGTAGGAGGGTGGGGGTGAACAGCTCCTTCAGATTTACTGAAATCGATGTTCTCTTAGCGAAGTTTGGTTAGTTTTCTTTTGGAACAATATATCCTTTTGATTTTTTTTCAAGATGAATTATCGTCTAATGAAAGTTCTTGTTTAGTCTTTTGAATTTGTGCTTTGTGTAAGGGAAAATTCTCATCTGGGGAAAGCTTTACTACACGATGGACCATTAACAGTACTTATCTATCTGTGTGTTTCAGCATTTTCAGTAACACCCCAGCTAAAAATTGCAGGTGTGTGACTTTCACCCAGTTCACTCCTCTCGTGTAACCCTGCAGTAAAATCACAGCACTGTATGTGTGACCGCTGTTGCTTCCATGGCAGACTGATGCTGTAGGTCACACAGGATTTTGACTTCACTACAGGATGCAGTAGCAAGTGAAGGGGGCCTGAGAGGGGCAGGGTCTCTGACTACAACCCACATCCTTGGAACAGACACACAGGGAGCATCGCAAATGAGCCACATTTATTAAGTTGTTTTAAAATATATTTCCCCAGGATGTAAGGCCCCCCCACCCCTGTCAATCAAAGACTGAAAATTGTGCCTCTGTCTCCCATGGAGACCACATCCATAATACTTTTCTGGAACCTTGTATAGTGGTAGCAATGATCTTGCAACACTCCTGGTCAGGAAATACCTTATGAAAGGCTAGGAAGAAAATCCCCCAATGTCAGGTTATTCCAGAATTGCCCTTTTCGGGTTCCTTGCACTGTTTCGAAGCAGCTGGTACTTGTTGCAGTCGGAGAGAGGAAACTGGGTTAGATGGACCAGGTTAGCAATTGCTACATCTGTCTCTGTTCATTCAGGGTCTTAGAATTTGAAATTTGTACCACCAGGACTTAGAAGGCTTCTTCGCTCAGGGGAGCAAATAGTTTTCTTGTAGCCCCAATGAGCAGGAAATCCGGGGCTGGTGGTAGGAGTGTGATGCAGAAACCTGAGCTGGACAGGACAAGGCACTGGGCTGGTTGAGCTGGGCAGGACACTGTCAAATCACTACTCCCGTGCGTCTTTTGTTTTTTATATCTGAAGCAATTGCTCTTTTTCTGGCTATAGCATAGGCTAAGTTAATGCACACAGACAGTAGAGATTAAGCAGAGGAAAGAGGAGTAAAACGCCCACAAGAGAGAGCGCTCTGGAAAGTTTCTTTGAGGGCAGCAGAGGGATTGGTGCCTTGGTGGATTCTTCAGATACTACAGTGAATTTAATTAAATACATTATGATCCCAAATGAGACTATTCTAATTAGCTGGATCAGGAATGCATTTATTCTCTTCATGCACCCCTTCTGGTCAAAAGCAGCAGCTCTAGCTCCTATCTAGTTTTAAGCATGTCCTTAGCTTGGAAGGATTGTTTATCTCTTCGGCACCCTACTGCAGATCCCTATCATCCAGACATAAAGAGTTGGGTAATGTGTGTCTTTAGCAGGACATCTATACCTTAGCCATCGCTGGCAGGTACAACGAGGCAGCTGTCTGAAGTCTAGGATAACCTACCCTCATATAGGTAACGCTTTTTGGTGACAGAGTGCAAATGAATGCAGCCCAAGATTGGTTGACGTAAATTTTCCCCAAGTAGAACAAATGGGAAAGGAGGATTTCCTGGGCTGCTATGGAAGGTGAGGAGCAGCTGGTTGTGGGGCTGTGTGCTAAGAATGGATACTTCCAGGCTTGCGGTGCAGGACAATATTGGAGAGGATTCGGGTTATTGCTGAATTGCAGGTTATTGCAGGTACAGGCGGTAATCCGAAATGGCTTGGCCTGGGAATTCTTCCTTGACCTTTGACCTTGTGTCCCTGCTTCACCTTGGCAGGCAGGCAGGAACAAAATGCCATGGGAATGGGGAATGCTAGTGCAGAATATATGGGAACAGTACAAACTCAACCCAAAAATGAGAGAGCAAAGTGGGGCAGCCCTCTGCACAGCTAAGAGGGCGAATTCTTGCCCGTGTCTTTCTCTAAGAATTTTGTTCCAGCCTTTGGGATTCACAGCAATGTGGTAAATAACATTTACCCCTTTCCCCAGTGTGCTGGGGATTCTGGGTCTGAGAACTGACAGGTTTCGTTTGCTGATCAGGGGGGTAAACTGTCCTCCACTGGCACTGGCTGGCTTGGCTATGAGGTCTCCATGTGGGAGGGGGAAGCTTTTCTGTAGCTTGCTCTGAATTACTTGAAAAGGAGGTTGTTGCTAGTGCGCTTAGTCTCTGGCCGTCTCTCTCAGGTCATCCTGCTTCTTTTGTCCATTTCCGAGGGAATGGACCCTGGGGTGGTAGGCGTTTAAACCTTCTCTTTACAAACAGAAAACCAGGGGATGCACATACTCAGCAACTCTGCTCTCGTGAGCTCTTTCCAGGGTCTCTTGGAATTGGTTCATTGCAACCAAGGGCTGCTCCTCTTTTATTCCTCTGTTTTAGTTGAGCATTTATCAGATGTAATTCTGTCTGTTGGACATAAGACCAGAGCTCCCTCTCTGATTTCCTCCCTGGAACCGCTTGATTAAGAGAGACTCTTGCCAAATTCCATACGTAGGTTTTGAACAGTTTTTTAATGTTGGATTGGTCATTTTCTTCCAGTGAAAAGGCTTGATCTCGGTTGTTGCTGCTATATTAGTTTCAGCACATGCTTATCTCCCTGATGACTTTCCATGGAAGCAAAGAGTGGGAAGTTCTGTTTTAACATCCCCAAGTGTAGGAAGACATGGATTTCAGCTTTCTCCATCATTTACTACATTTTCCCCCTCATCTTCTCCTCTCCCTCTCTTGGGACAGCCCCAATCCCTAATATCTGTAGCCTCCCGGAAGACTTCAGTGCCTTTCAGTGATCAGTTGTGGGAGAGGAGCACTGAGCACAATGGGTCCCCATCAGCGTGAAAGTTTGTGTGGTCACTGTCAAATCCACTTTTCCTGCCATTCAACTTATAGTCCTATAGGGCATGAGGCCCCCTTTAAGTACAGCTTTCAGCCCTCCCAGATTCCCCTGTGTAGCCGGGCCTCCAAGTGAAGGACATGGCAGAGGAGGGATGGAGGCACTCCGTGTCTGCAGGGATGTGTGTGATAGTGGGCTCACTTTTCACCTGTATGATACTAAGCTCTTTGACTTAGTACTTCCACTTGCACTAGTGGACAGCCACGAGCAGTGAGTTATTGATGGTTTGTGTGGGACTTTGGATCAAAAATGAAGGTTGACCCTTATTAGTTATAATTGCAGGCGCTGCAGAGATGGTTTTCGGTGAGATTCAGTGGCTGAGGAATCAAGAGGTTGTCCTGTGCTGCCCTGACCACTGAAACATCATCTCACTGCTGTGCAAAAAGCAGCCTTTCTCTTGGTTCAGATCCACCCTTCAAATGCCCCTTTCCACCAGGCCTATGAAAGATAAACTTGGAGAGAAGTGGGTTAACAGACCCATTCACTTAAAAAAAACAAACCAACAACTCTGGAGTTCTTGATGGCCCTTTTTGCCCTCCAGTGCAATTTATAGCTGAACTGTTTTGTCTGTACGGCTAGATTACAATCTCTTGGGGGCAGTGACTGTGTGTTTTGTACAGTGCTGAGCATACTGGCAGCCCTTTAATAAAAAAAACAAAACAAACAGTCCTATGCCCACTTGTATCGCTCCTTTGCCCAAAGTCAGCCCAGCCTCTCTCTAAGTGCTGTTGCTGTCAGTCAGTACAACAGTGCCAGGAAATCCCCATTCATGGTTCCTTCATAGTACCCTCAACAGAGGAAATTCTTGCTCTTGCTCTTGTTCTTGTTCAAGGTGCATTCCTGCTAGTGAGTTTCCAAGAAACCTTTTGGGAGCTTCAAGTGCTGTAGCCCATATAGGTTGGGGATGGGACATTTTCTAACTCTGTCACTCATGTGTCTCTGCTTTGTTCTTCACAGCACCTTCAGCATCATGAGAGCGGGGTTGAGGGCGAAAGCTGCTATTATCACTGTGTCCTCTGTAACTATTCCACCAAGGCCAAGCTGAACCTTATCCAACATGTGCGCTCCATGAAACATCAGCGTAGTGAGAGCCTGCGTAAACTGCAGCGCCTTCAGAAGGGCCTCCCTGAGGAAGAGGAGGACTTAGGTCAGATCTTCACCATCCGCAAGTGTCCAGCTGCTGATGCCGGTGAGTGGCATTTCTTAGCTATTGCTATTGACTGGTGTATGTTCTGACATTCGACTTGGAGAGTTAGTCTGCAGAATTTCTCAGCCAGCTTCAGAATTTCCTTGTCGTGGTCTCTCTTCCTCTTTCGAGGTGACAGTATGTATTACAGTAGCCTTACAAGCCTAAGTCAGGGTCAGGGGCCCATCGTGCTGGGTGCTGTACCAACACACCAGAAAACGTAATCCCTGCCTCAGAGAGCTTACAGTGTAGGGCTCCAACCCTGTGAAGACTTAAACACGTTTAATTTCGTGTATGTGAGTTGTCCCATGGGCTTCAGTAGGACTAACTGCATGTGTGACGTTAAGTACATGCATAAGTCTGGGACCTAAAATAACTAGGGACATAAGAGGATGAGGGATAAAATCAAATTCGGTCACCTTTAATAGGTGGATATTTGCATTTTTTCCAGATAATTATAAATAGGGCCTTTCCAAATTCACAGTCTATTTTGGTCAATTTCACAGTTATAGGATTTTAAATCTGAAATTTCACGGTGTTCTATTTGTCAGGATTCTGACCCACAAAGGAGCTGTGGGGTGGTCACAGGGTTATCGTAGGGGGGGTTATCGTAGGGGGGGTTGCGGTTCTGCTACTCTTTCTTCTGAGTTGCTGCTGGCGGCAGCGCTGCCTTCAGAGCTGGGCAGCTGGGGAGCGGTGGCTGCTGGTCAGGAGCTCAGCTCTGAAGGCGGAGCTGCCCCCAGCAGCAGTGCAGAGGAAAGGATGGCCTGGTCTGGAATTGCCACCCTTACTTCTGGGCTGCTGCTGGCAGGGCGCTGCCTTCAGAGCTGGGTGCCTGGCCAATAGCCACCACTCTCTGGTTGCCCAGCTCTGAAGGCAACACAGAAGTAAGGGTGGCAATATCACGATCCCCTTAAAATAACCTTGCGACCCCCCGCCTTGCAACTCCCTTTTGGGTCAGGACTCCCAATTTGAGAAATGCTAGTCTCCCTCATGAAATCTGTATAGTACAGGGTAAAAGCACGCAAAAGATCAGATTTCACGGTCCATGATGCGTTTTTCCTGGCCGATTATAAATAGGGGTCAGCTATGCCATGTGCCCCTCACATCTTCATTCACTGATTGATTTCCTCTGGGTATTGCAGCAGAGGTGGCTCTTGAGGAGTTTGGAGGAGGAGAGGATAGTGTCCTACAGACTGGTTCGGAAGGAACATTCCATGTGTAAGGAGCAGTGTGGAAGAAGGCACAGTGATGTTTATGTGAGACATGGCAGGGAGCTGGAAGAGGGATTTAACAGGGTGCGTAATTAGGGATGGCAAGAGAACAGGAATTCGGTTTCACAAAAGTTTGTTGAGGTTTGGACATTTTGTGTTCTGAATTGGAATGAAACCAAGACCTTGCAAAACTTTGTGTGTGTGTGTGTGGCCCTTAACATCCCAGAATAGCCAATAGTCAGGACACTTGCCTGTATTATGGGGGAGACAGATTCATGTCTGTGCTCTGCCTGATTCAGAGCAGGGTCTCGGGGGGTTTCCTACATCCCAAGTGAGTGCCTGGGCCACTGGAGGACTGACTGTTTCTCTCCCTCTCTCCTTTTGACCATAAATTCCATCCTGGGCCTCAAAAACCTTCCCGATGAAAGTTTTGTTTTTGATTAATTAGCATTTTCTGGGTTTTTTTAAAAAAAAATCGTATTTGTGGAAAGATCCCTGACCAGCCATATCATAGGGACTGATCTCAGGGTGCAGTCATCCAGACAGGGTGAACATCTGGATGAACGCTTATATTGTGTGGATAGAAAAAAAAAATGCAGATCTTAGAAATGTGTTGGATGAAGGGTTTGGTGGTTGCTGATATACATGTTGATCAAAGAGGAACGGAAATGCTTGAAAATACCTGAATAACCAAAACAAAAGATTTCAAATCACTAAGGGTTAAATCTGGTTTTACAACCTGAGTACCCAGTCTGTAGGCTCGGGTAAAATTTCATTTGTGTGTTGTTGGGTTTTTTTGCAGCAGCATCACACTGTTGACTCATGTTGAGGTTGTGATACGCTACCGCTCCCAGATCCTTTTCAGCAGTGCTGCTGCCAATCCAGTTATCCCCCATTCTGTATTTGTACATTTGATTTTTCTTCCCTAAGTGTAGCACGTCACATTTCTTTGTTGAATTTCATTTTGTTGTCTGTAGCCCAGTTTTCAATTTATGAAGATCCCTCTGAATTTTAGCTCCATCTTCCAAAGTGTTTGCAAACCACAGACCCCCAGCTTTGTGTCATCTGCACATTTGATCAGTCTGTTCTTTATTCCTACATCCACTCGAGACCTCCCTCCCATCTGACATCATTCCATCTGTAGTTACTCTTTGTTTGTTTAACCAGTTATGTATCCATTTAATGTTAGTTCCGCCAAACCTGCATTGCTCCAACTTACCTATCAGAATGTCATGTGGGACTGTGTCAAAAGCCGTGCTGAAGTCCGGGTATATTATGTCCACTGCATTCCCCCTATCCATCAAACCAGTTACCCTGTCAAAGAAGGAAATCAAGCTGGTTTGGCATGATTTGTTCTTAGTAAATCCATGCTGTCTGCTAGTGATTACCCCTTCATCCTCCAGGTATTCACAAATTGAATAATTTATACATTGCTCTAGTAGCTTCTCAGGTATCAAGCTCAGGCTGACTGATCTATAGTTCTCCAGCCCCTCCCTTTCCCCTTTTTTGAAGATGGGCACTACATTAGCGCTTCTCCAGTCTTCCAGGTTCCACCATTTTAAATCTGGGCTGAGAGATCTCACTCCATATCACTGGGGGTCTCCCTGGAAATCACCAACAAACAAGAGGGCAAAACTTGACATTCCTAATGTTTCTAGGTTTCTAGTTGAAAAAATATCTTTTTACCTAATAAAGATGCAAAGGAGGAGCCAGCCCCTTTTGCAGGTCACCTTAATGATTTGGAATATTTTCACTTCCTTTAGGTTTTAAGAAGCCTCTCAGCCAACCTTTGAGAGAAGTGAATAAATACTGACAGCCTGAGGATTCTTGTTTGCCAGAATGTCAAGTCACCCCCCAGTAGAAGACCCTGCTCATTGGGTGTGCTCCCAAAGTAATAAAGCAACAGAGTTTGCATTTGGCTGAGACAGTACAAAACCAAAGCAGAGAATGGATAATTTTATCTTCTTTCTCTTGCTTTTATGCCCATAGAGAATTGTAGATGAAGGTGTCCAAATGGATGATAGAACATGGCCCCATTTCTCTGTGTGACAGTGAAGAGAGGCCCTGGCTAGTATCTGGGCTGGATGTTGGTTGTTTAGTTCTCCCTAATAAATGTTCTCCTTTCAGGATCCTAGGAGCTAGAGACCAACAACCCCGACTAGGTCTCCCTTAGCCTGTGGCTCCGGGGTTAGGGCAGATGGTTCCCTGCAGGGTGTGTTTCAGGGTCTTGTCCAGTTGAATTTCCAGTGACACACCACCTGGAGGTGATTGCACAGGTGGTCCCTGAAAGCATGCCTACACAGCCTGTGGTAGTGAGTCTCCAAGCCTGGGTCCGCAGACTCGAGCTCACGCTCATGCACGAACAATAGCTCCATAGCGTTGCCGCTTGGGCTCTGTAGCCCACCTACCCTCCCTGCTCCTGCTCAAGCCACAATGGGAAAGCACTGTCTTCAGAGTTGATTCGGGGCCGACAGGCTGCCCACCCGAGCTGGCAGGGTTCAAAGGAAAGGAGATGTATGTAGCTCCTCAAGCCCATTGCTGACTGCTGAAGATAACAAATAATAATAGCAGAGCTAAGCAGTGACTGAGGGGGGCATTTCAGTATTTCAGGAGGAAGGAGAGGAGATATTTATAAATAAAGGGATGAAATTGAACAAAAGAAAACGTTTCCTTCTCAGGTCTCTCAAACTGTAAGGATACATCTACACAGCCAGTGGCAGCCTGCAGCTTCAAGCCTCCAAGCCCCAGTCAAGTCAACTAAGGCTGGCAGTCTAAATCCAGTATCAGATCTGGAGATGTGTTCACCATGTTTCTGTGCCTGGCATAAAGGGTTCCATGGTCCCTGGATCTGACCTGGTCAACCAACTCTCTTGAAATCTGGCACCCCTTGACACTGAGGAGCCACTTGTCAGAAAGGTCCCTGGATCCATCCATGTCGACAAGTCCAGAGCTGAGGATCTGGCCCCATCTACTCTTGAGAACCACTTACCAAATGTGTCCACATGAGTAGCATTGAGCTCTCCAGTTCCATCCAGGTTAACCAGGGTGGACTGAGGGCCTGGTTCCATTGACTCTCTGTGCTTAGCACGAGTAGCCTGGAAGTCGGAGTCATAGAACTGAAGGCCAGAAGGGACCACCAGATCATCTAGCTTGATCTGTATATCACAGCTCACCATCACCACCCAGATGTGTCCGGGTTGACTGAATCACACTCTTCACATGCGTTGAACTATTTCAGTGTGGGGCATATGTCAGTAGAAGACCCTATTTTAAGAAGGGCTGCCTGGGAAAGCTATCTTTCTTTCCCATTAAACCTCTCCTCCCTCTACACTTTTTATCGCTGGGTGTGTTCATCCACTCACAGGAATGATTTCACTGTCATTCTGATGTAGATGACTCTCAAATCTACTTTGTCCAGGCCCACATCTAAGCCTGTGTCTCAAATGCTTTCTCTTAGATACTCTATATCTGCAGCTAAACTCTCCCTCCATACTCTCTTCTTCCCCATTCTCCTTTACTGTTAAAACACCCCATCCTCCCTCACCCAGGCTCACAACTTGGAGATTATCTTTCATTCTTTCCCCTTATATTATGCACATCTAAGGACTATATACATTTTTCCACTTCTTTACAGCATATCAAAAGATCCAGCCTTCCCTTGCCAGCCTGACAACTAAAGCACTGAGCCACGTTCGTAATTATTTCCAGTCTTAGGGCTTGGCTACACTTACATTTTATAGTGCTCTAACTTGCTGGCTCAGGGGTGTGAAAAATCACCCCCCTGAGCACAGCAAGTCTGAGCGCTTTAAAGCACTAGTGTAGACAGGCTCCGAGCACTGGGAGCCATGTTCCCAGCACTGGGAGCTAATCCCCTCGTGGAGATGGATTTCCAGGAACGCTGGGAGAGCTGTCTCCCAGCGCTCGTGAGCGACCACACTCGCACTTCAAAGCACTGCCGTGGAAGCGTTCTCTCAGGAGCGCTTTGAAGTTTCCAGTGTAGCCATGCCCTTAGCTACTCATCTTCCTCCTATTTGGCCTCACGAACGCACACCTGGATCCCTTTCAATAGGATCCCAATACCCTGCCGCAGTTATCTGTCTTGACCATTATTCAGACCTGGTCACAATTCACTTTCAGTCCCTCTGCTGGCTCCCCTTTAAGAACTTAAAACTTCTTGTCCTCATCATCAAAGCTTCAGTCCCAATGACATCAGTCTCCTGTCACCCTCTGCTCCGAGCAATGCCACTCCCAGTACCCTGTGTCCTTCTCCACCCCCTCTCCATACTTTCTCACCCTCTCTGCCCCTACATGAGCAGTATCATTTTGAAATCATTTCTCCAAGCCACCACCCTTTCTTCATTCAAGCCCCTTTTTAAAGCACCTTTTTTTGTAAGGTCCATAGAATGAGTGTATAACTTGATTTAAATAAATTGAACAAAAGCCCTCGACACAAAATCTTCCCCCTAGGATTTCCCAGGGTAGCCTGTGGTCTCTGCCTGCCTGTCCAACTGTAAGTGCTTAGGGGAGGGGCTGTTATCTTTGTGTATTGTGCAGCGCTGAACATATCCGCACTAACCAAATAAATAATAATGAAGAGTCTACTACAGTGCATTTCAGTGCAGGCTAAAGCTCTGTCCCTGTTGTTCCTCCAGATATCCCTGTTAATAGCATTCAGGTGTTGCAGCCATGCTTTGTGTTTGCACATGGATAGTCTATGTTCAGGTCTTATACTGAACCTGAATCTGTGCTGTGGAGTAGTCAGGGTGAAAGGAGTGGCCATGGTGGAAGAGGTTAGCAGGGCCCTTGGGAGGAGGGATAGCAAGAGTGCTGTGTATCTGGAGCTAATTGAAATACTTGCATCACTTTCACAGGAAATTTCTAAATCCTTTTTTGTTCTGAAATGGAACAAAATTTTAAAATTTCCTGCAAAACAAAAAGTCTTATTGTTTTCAATTCAGAACAAAGTTTGTGAATTTCAACCCAGAGGAGGAATTGTGCGAGTGGCCATTTTGTATTTTCTGCAGTGCCTTAGTAGGCAAGGGAAGGAATGGATGAGTTGTCCCTAGGCATCAGTTATCTCCCTAACTCTCTAGGGCAGTGGCTCTCAACCATTCCAGACGACTGTACCCCTTTCAGGAGTCTAATTTGTCTTGTGGACCCCCAAATTTCATCTCACTTTAAAAACTGCTTGCTTACAAAATCAGACATAAAAATACAAAAGTGACACAGCACACTGTTACTGAAAAACTGCTGACTTTCTCATTTTTACCATACAATGATACAATCAATGGGTTGGAATATAAATATTGTACTTACATTTCAGTGTATAGAGCAGTATAAACAAGCCATTGTCTATGAAATTTTAGTTTGTACTGACTTTGCTAGTGCATTTTATGTCGCCTGTTTTAAAACTAAGAAAATATCTGGGTGAGTTCATATACCCCCTGGAAGGCCTCTGCGTACCTCTAGGGGTACATGTACCCCTGGTTCAGAACCACTGCTCTGAAACAGGCACCCCCTTTCTGTGTCTGTCCAATGCTCAGTATGTCTGAAAACCTCCCCTCATGTAAATAACATATTTTCCTGTCTCTGCCTGGATGCATTTCTGTGTTTGTGTGCACACCACGATATTTGTGGGCTCTGTTCTATGGGCTGGTTTGCACACGGTTATTTCTGCATATAGGGGGTAGTGTGGGTGAGGCACCGAATTATGTGTGTGTTGCAGGAAGTGGTTCAGAGCAGGCCACCTCCCTGGAGTGGCAATTTTGTTACCATAGCCTCAGTTCTCCCAACTATCCAATTAAGTCCCACATGCCTAAGAGTTTGAATGACGATTCTCCCTTATGGGGTCTACTTTAGTAAGCCATTCCGGTTCCATAATTGGTTCAGTTGGACCTCTCAGGCCAAAAGTATTTCTCCCTAGTCTGCAGAGTTCTCCTCAGCACTTCACCGTCTGGATGCAGGGTTCTCTGCATTCATCCAGGGCTTGCTCTCTGCGGACCCCTCTCCTAGGTGAGCCTAACTCATCTCATAGCAAGTGCCACCTCCATGTTTCTGTCCATAACCCTTAGTCACCTGACTCAAGTACAGGCTAGAGCTTGAGGCCTGTTGGGCGGCAAGGGCGTGTCGCAGGCCCAACAAAGGGGTAAGATTATTAATAAAACCTTTGTTCACAGTAACAGCATTAGCAGCTAAGTGTGGCCTTTGGCTTCGTGTCAAGTTACTCCTGTAACAACCACCTTCAAAAAAATCTTTTAATCCTTTTATTAAAGACCCAGGAAAAGAAGAGAAACCAGTTATAAAGCATTTGGAATGTAGTGTCCAGGAAGGCTTTTTTTTCAGTAATATTCCTTCCTCCCTTTCCCTTCAGCGGCAGAGTTTATTTCCTAGGCTGGGTTTCCCCCTTTGCTAGGTTTTAGACGGTGTTGACCATGGTGTTCACTCTTGTGGGGAAAAGAGGAAACGTTTAGCTTTGATGATCTGGCACTGTTGTAGTTGAAGTTGATCCTGTTTAATTTCCATAAAACAAGACAAATGCACACAAAAAGGGAGAAACAACAAAAGCAAAGACGAGAACCTGTGTGGTGTTCAGATGCTGACTTCCACTTGCAGCCTTGCTCCTGGAGAAACACAGGGTTTATCAGCCACTCATGGTGTGTCTACACTGTAATTAGACGTCCACAGCTGGCCCATGCCAGCTGACTTGGGCTTGCAGGGCTCTGGCTAAGGGGCAGTTTAATTTCTGTTTCAGAGGTTCCTTCTTGAGCTGCAGCCCCAGCTCTGGGACTCTCACACCTCAGAGGGTCTTAGAGCCCGGGCTCCAGTCTGAGCCCGAATGTTACACTGCAATTAAACAGCCCCTTAATCCGAGCCAGCTGGCATGGGCCAGCCACAGGCATCTAATTGCCATGTAGACTTACTCCCAGTGATGGCAAACTTTTACCAGTGTCAGAAATCTAGCACTGGCTCACAGCCTGTCTTGCCAGAAATGAAATTATTTGTCTTGGCTGGCCAATCCAGACTCTTGTTAGACAGAAGACAAAAGGAGAGATGGGGAAGAGGAGAAATAAAATAGGGAAGGAAAATGACACATGAGGGAGGGGCTGACATCAGGACCCAAGTCTCTCACCCCCAGGAATCATTCAGGATTGAGTAGAAGCTGGTGGAAGTGGTGATATAATCTGATTTTCTCCCTGTGGCCCGACCTGGTCAGGTTGTCTTTCAGAATCAGGACAGTGAAGGCCCAGTGAATGGTGCCATGGTGGATCCCAGGATCTCAGGTGGCAGTCGCAGCCATGATGGTAAAGCTTGCTCCTAACCAGTCCGCCCATACCACTGCTCCCCTTTAGTGACTCCAGATAAGCCATGTCCAAGGCAGGGTGGCAACTACATCCCATTAATAATAATCCGTTCTGACACAGTTCAGTCATTTCAACTATAAACGCTTCTTCCTTCTCTAGAGTCTTTCAGCTCATTGTCATGCCAGCCCATCACTTTACCAGGAGTTTGGAAAGACCCCTGATTACAGGTCTTCTAACTTAAACAATCCAATGTGTACCAGTCTACTTGTCTCCAACTTTTTATTACTTTTACAAATAGCTTTATAGACCAGGCCAACCTGGACTTTTGTTACCCTGAATAACTTTGAATACTGCACAACAAACCTTAATGCTTTGCTGGGGCACAGTATGAGTGGTGGGATTATTACCTCCAGTTTGCATGTGTGCAGTTGGTTATTTGTGTGTATCAAAAAAGGGGTGTATAACAGGTTGGGTTTGCATGTAGATATTTCCATGTGTTTGTGCCTCAATCTCCTGATGGAAGAGAGTGCCTGATCTGGCTTAATTAGTCCTCTAACAATCTACAAAGGTCAGGGCCAATTGCTTGTTCGTTTACATTTGTAATTGTGATGGTTCCTGATTGCACATTCCCTCCCATCCCTTACAGAACACACAGACACACACATACACTTCCTCCCTCCCACCAACCCTTTACAGAATGAACACACACAGGAACACACACACACACCAGTCGAAGCAGCAGCCTTGTAGACACAGGGACCTTTGTCTCCTCACTTGTGCTGATGATACAGACCTCCCAGGAACTTCTGTGCCTGCCATGGAAAAGAGCTTTGGGAGCTACAGTCCACTTCCTGTGGAGGGAAAATGAAGCCACTGGCAGAGAAATTACACAGACACTGGGCAAGAAACCCAAGCCCCATTATCTGGGAGCCTTCTTGAGCTGGATGATTAAAGACCATTATGCTTTTCTGCTTGCTCTGTGCAGAGTTTGCTAATGTAGCAGACAGGAAGATGGGCTCAGGTGGAATACTCAGTGTTGCTGACCAAGGACAGTGCATCTTAGGTGCTAGGAGATGCTTTTCTCTCTTGGATATTTTTAGGGCCTCCCTCACTGTAGTATTTTAGCACATCTCTGGGCTTCTGCTATGGCTGGTATTTGTCGCTCACTGCAGATACATCCATTCGCTATCACCCATGGGCCAATTTGCTTTTAATCCTGACCACTTAGCAAAAAAATTCCCTAAACAATGATCAATGAATAGAGGGAGGCTGATGAGTGTGGGAGACAGAACTTCCCTAGGCTAGCCCCAGCTCCTGTGACCTCAATTTCTGCAGGAGATAGTGACAACAGACCTCACCATGTTCAGCGGTAAATTTAAACTCATTTCTTCAGCCTAGCTCTCCCCAGTAACTCCTGCATACCTCCCCCCACAGATCTCACAGGCAAAAAAATCCCTAGAAATTAACCAAGCTACCGGTTTTACAGCTGGGAAGGAAGAGTGAAGAAGGACTGTTATTTCTATGTGCAAATACGTGAAAGGCTCTTAGATATTGTGGTGGTAGCACCATGTAAGTAGACAGGGCATGACAGAGATAAACATGAAAACAAACTATTTTTGTCCAACCTGTGAAAGCATCTTCTCCCTGAAAACTGCAGATACAAAACAAGCCTGTTTAGTGCTCAGCTCAGACAATTGTGCTTGGAGCTGCCAACCACTTGGTGTGGAACTGCCGGATTGGCGTTTTGTCGATGTAAATGTAGCTCACTGGTCAGTGTGTTGTGTTCCCTCAGTGCCTGATACACGCAGGATGTGAGTCTGTTACAGCCCCATATATAGCCTGGCTCTAGAGACTCCGGCTTTTAGTGCGGGAGGTCCCTGAGGTCAGTCATTTTTGCATGCTAGCTAAAAATGTCCCATTCTGCCTGCTTTGATTTTGTTCTCCTCCCCTTTTCCTTTCCTTGTCCTTCTGTCCACTTGTCCTCCCTCTCTGTTGTATGTCTTGGTGTATTGTTGCTGCTCAGATTAGGGTTTATTCTCTAGGGTTTAACTTTCTAGCCTTCTTTTTCTCAGATCATTCTTCCTTCTGTAAGATGTGTTTTTCTGCCTCACCTTTTAGCTTCCTTTTCCCCTCTCTGTTTTCCCTTCCGCATACTCTCTTTATCTGGTGTTATTTGTACATAATCCATTCCTTCTATATTTTCTTCTTTCCCTTCTGTGTTAACCTCTATTTCCTTCTGTCCTCCTCTCTCTTTTCTTTCCTGATTTCAGCCCAAAGGGTCACCTCTTCCCCTAAAAGCACTAAGTGTGGAAGGTTTCAGAGTAGCAGCCGTGTTAGTCTGTATTCGCAAAAAGAAAAGGAGTACTTGTGGCACCTTTAGAGACTAACCAATTTATTTGAGCATCAATGCATGATGCTCAAATAAATTGGTTAGTCTCTAAGGTGCCACAAGTACTCCTTTTCTTTTTAAGTGTGGAAGATTTTCTTAAAGATAAAAGTGGGCATATAATTTCTGTTCTGTGTGTGTCTGGCCTGTTGGCAGCTGTTGATCTGGTAACATGCTTTCTTGGGGGCTGGTGTAAGGCTACGGAACAAACTCCCACAGGAACTAAGGATCATCCCTAACCTCACTACCTTCTGCTCTAGCCCCAGGCTATCGTCTTCAACCTGCCTTCTCTAGCATGAACACGGAGCGTGCACGTTTAAAACCTGTCACCCCACTCACAAGTCTCCCTTGGGATGAGGATGAGGGAGAAAAAAACCACAGGAGACAGACGTTCGTTGCATCACTTTATCTTAAATACGTATTTGTAGGCTGACCAGATAGCAAGTGTGAAAAATCAGGACGGGGGTGGGAGGTAATAGGCACCTATATAAGCAAAAGCCCCGAATATCGGGGACCGTCCCTATAAAAGCAGGACATCTGGTCACCCTATGTATTTGGCTTCCATCACTGTAGCGTCTGATTACCCCACAATCTTTTTCCTCACAAACCCCCTATGATGAGATAGGGCAGTGCTGTTATTCTCATGTTACGGATGGGGAACTGATGCACGGAGAGGCCAAATGACTTGCCCAAGGTCACCCAAAAAGTCTGTGGCAGAAGGGGATGTGAACCCAAGTCTCCCGAATCCTAGGCTAGGACCTTAACCACTGGACAGTCTTTCCTCTCTTACCGCCGTCTTGGAGGGCGCACAGCTACTATGGTGATAAGGGCGGTCTGAGACCCTCCATAGAATTGAATAGGGCTGGTAGTAAACAGGAATGTTGTTGCTTGAAGTTCGTTTTGGACACAATAATATGAGCGTGTATCGCTTAGAGAATCCTGGACTGAAACATCACCGAGAATAATTTAAAATGCCTGTCCCCAACTGAGAGATTGTCCTAGAAAAGCACTGCCTGCGGATGATGGAATTTTGTTGCCAGGTTTCTGTATTTGACAAACTAACTCAAAAAAACAAGGAATTTTCTAGGAGAGAAATAAAGCTCCTAATGGATTTAAAAGTAGGGCTTTATTTTGAAGGGTTTAGAATGATGTTTACCTAACACCCCCACATGGGCCCCCATAAGTTGATGGTGTGGCCGAATGCTTCACCATCAGGAGAGAGAGCACAGTCCCTGCCCCAGGGACTCGCAATCAAAATGGACAGAGCATGTGCTCTAGCTGAGGAAGGAGCAGGATAAGTCCTGGGTGAAATGGCATGGATGAAGGAGCACACCCTTTCTCTTTCATCTTCCCTTCTCAAAGCAATGCAATTGGTTTGGTTTTAAATACCTAAATCTGTGTGTGAGGGACGTGGCAGTGGGGAACATCTACAGCAGGGGTCGGCAACCTTTCAGAAGTGGTGGGCCGAGTCTTCATTTATTCACTTTAATTTAAGGTTTCTCCTGCCAGTCATACATTTTAACATTTTTAGACTCTCTCTCTCTATAAGTCTCTATATTGTATAACTAAACTATTGTCGTATGTAAACAAGGTTTTGAAAATGTTTAAGAAGCTTCATGTTTAAGAAGCTTCAAGTTGCAGTGGGGGAGGTTTAGATTGGATATTAGGAAAAACTTTTTCACTAAGAGGGTGGTGAAACACTGGAATGCGTTACCTAGGGAGGTGGTAGAATCTCCTTCCTTAGAGGTTTTTAAGGTCAGGCTTGACAAAGCCCTGGCTGGGATGATTTAACTGGGAATTGGTCCTGCTTCGAGCAGGAGGTTGGACTAGATGACCTTCAGGGGTCCCTTCCAGCCCTGATATTCTATGATTCTATGATTTAAAATTAAATTAAAATGCTGATCTTACGCTGCCGGCTGTGTTCCAGGCTTTGTGGAGCCACCCCTTAGAAAAGTCCTGTAGCATTTAATAGGAAATAATAACAGTTTTCTAGACTTTGTGAATCATCCCATAGAATAGACTATATTAAAAATTAGATCCACGCTCTAGAAATCTGTAGGATGTTTTAAAAACACCTATGGAAAGGAAGCCCTTTCTTATTCTAGTCAATGAGTTTTAGATCATTGTTGTGGAACGTATAATTTAGAACCTGTTGGTGGTGTTGCTATTAAATTGTATGGAATTTACCCATGGGGGCCCAGCAGCCAAGGACACACTCGGTTATGTGCTGCTGCACTGTTTGCTGGCTCAACAGGAAAAGGGTTCCTGTAGTCTCTGCATTCCACTGAAGGGACCCAATCCCGTACGTGGACATATTGTTTCAGCCATTCTGCTAATCTCTGCCAGAACCTTATTCTTGTAAGACATAAAGTCATTGTTGTAGGCCTTTGCATGTGAAGAATGAGAGCAGGGTCTCTGGAAGGAGTCTCTGAACAAATCCAAGTATGCTCAAAAGAGCCTTTCTTTGTTCAAGAAAAGAATCTGAAAATGGTGTCAGACAGAGAATTCTTAGTCACGTGTCACTCCTTCTCTGCCCTGGTCTTGTTGGAGCATCCATTCTGATCCCAGCATCAGCCACAGCAAACACCCGGGGACCTGGCTTTCTCCTCAGACTCAGGGTAGAATGGCTGCCAGCAATTTGGGTCAGTATCTCTAGATGTAAAAGTCTTAACCGCTGGGGAGCTCTTCTGTTCTCAGAGCAATTGGGAAGGGGGATTCTGGGTATGTCTTCCCGGGGGGGGGGGGGGAGGGAAGTGTTCTTCACTTGGGTTAAAATAGCAGTGAGGACATGGCAATGCTTCTAAAAATGTAACAGGTTACAGCTTGACTTTAAAGGCTGTGGGGTTGAACTTGAGCTGCCAAGCTGAAGTAAAAGCAGACTTGCTGTGTATTCACTGCTGTTTTAACCAAGTTAGCTGCCCCCACGATCCAGTCTGTCCCTCTTGTTTGGTAGCCATTTCCTGGATTACACATTGAATGGACAGGGTGAAATGCTGGTAGCTCACAAAGGCTGTGGAAAATCTGGTACCCAGCTGGTATAGGAAGAGGAAGCAGGCTCTCCCCAGAAGGTTTAGAAAAACGCTGAGCATCCCTGGCCCTCAGAGCCTGGGGGAATCTGACCACCATATAAGGCATTTCTGATTTGTAGGTGTCAGTGATGTGTAAGAGCCAGAAAGCATTATTAAAGTAGGGGTGCAACAAGTGCCTGCTTTGAGTGGAAGTTTTACGTGAGTCCAGTGTCCCCACTTGCACTGTAACCTTCTACGGCCTTGTCTGTGTTGGAGTTTGCCCTGATTCCTACTGTCACTGTAGGTGCGCTGGTATCAAGTTTAGACAAAGAAAGCTGCAATGTTCACCAGTGGAGCTTATCCCTGCTTAAAGTATGGGCCCATCCCTGATTTTAGTAATGCCTAAAATCTCTCTCTGATTGTAATTAAAGGTAAACTGCCCCATAACCAAATGCAAGTTGTTGGCCGTACTGAACAGAGGCAATTGAGGGTTTCAGACGGATTCAGAAGAGTGGGATTGTCATTGTCACTCCCCTCGTATATGCCTTTGTCTGCTGTCTAGGTGGAACTTAGTTCTGTGCACACAGGGCGCTTAGAAACTTCCCAGTGGGCAGAGAAATTGCGGTGGCCACAGTAGTACAGTGCACCCTGGGCGAGGAATTTCTTTTGCGCCTCGCACAGGGACACAGGCTATTTGACTAAATTCTGTCTGTCAGCAATGTGGAGGCAGAGTGAGCAGCTCTTCCAAACTGATTGCTCTGTCTAAACATTACCAGTAAACAAAATTAAGTCAAATCTCCTGCGTCCACATATGAAGTGCAATAGGAACACCTCTGTGCAGGAGACGGGCCTTTCAGGGCAGAGCTGAAGTCTGCTGGTGAAGCAGGGCAGAAGCCTCCTTGTCTTCCCTGTATGCAGCTTTTCATGATCGTGTTCAGACTGCTGCCTTCTTCCATTCTCAGCCTTGTCTTTGACCTGTGGATCTGGAACAGTCTCCCCTGTCCTGTGCACTTGCCAGCCTTATTGTCCCCCTTCAAAGCGCTCCTCCAAACCAGCTTCTTTCAGCTAGCATCCCTGTCACTAGTGACCCCTCAGGCGCTCGCTCCTTCCCCCTGCCAGACCTGCCCAGGATTGATTAAATCCGTCTAATAGGACAGTTCAAACGAGAGCCCAACCCTCTGTGCACAAATGTCAAATGCTGTCCCAGCACCACTAGCTTCTTCCCTTATTTTGTCATGCACTTATCGCCCTGTCCCAGCGTTGTCTCTCCCCAACATGTCGTTGCTAGGTTCCTTGTGGCAGGAACTTGTGTTTGTATCTGTGAAGTGCTGTGCACCTGATGCCATGTAAATGCAATCAGATTATTGGTACATAGACTCTAAAGATTTGCTCTAAACGCGTTGTGAATGCCCAGTCTGTGCAGCGTACCAGAACTGGGCTAGGAAGGGCTGCTGTGTGTGTCCTGCCATGCCTCAGTTGGAATGGAATCAAAGAGCTTGCTGGGGCAATGGTATAGCTTTGGTCTCTGAAGAGGGAATCCTTTTCTGTTGTCTCCTCAGCAGAAGGTGAGGAGTGAGAAAAGCTATTGTCCTGATTTGAGGAAACATTCACTCTTCAGCACAGTAACATACGTGAAATAGCAACAAAGCACACGACTCTTGGCAGTACGTGTGAATGCTGATTAAACCTACATTTGGCCTTTAACTGCAGCATTTCTCATCCTTGTGCCAAAGCCCCAGGACACCCCCACATACAGGATTATCATGTCTTCCAAACAAGATTTCGTTTCACTTCTGTTCCTTAAGCCATAAGAAAACTTGTTGCTTTAACCTCAGTCATTCTGTTGGGATCTCAAAGCCCCATTTCTCCAAGCTGTTCTTCCATTTCTGAAGGGTATCATGTCCCAGGTGTGACTGTCAGCTGTTTGGCAGGCCCACATAAACAGATGTGATCTTGCTCTGCTCTGTGTAATCATATCCTCCGAGGGATGTGTTCAGACACCAGGCTGATTCAAAGGCCTCTTCTTGATAGAGAAGAGGAGAGGGATATTTACAACTGTTACGTTGGTTTTGCTTTAATCTTTGTACTGTTGTTCCACAGTCATCAAACTGGAGAATGTCTTTTGTTTGTGGCTAAAGGACAGGGTGGCTGCTGACCAGAACGTCTGTGAGAAACAGAGTTTGGGGACATGGGGAGACAACCATTCCAGGTCCCATAGGAAAACACACCAGGCTCAGTTTGTTTAGAAACATAGGGGGACTTGCTTGTCTCTGTACTTTTTCTCCTCTTGTGAGAGGCTCTGATGTGAACACAGAGATGAGAGGCTGGCTGCTGAGAATAGAGGGACAACATTTGTTCCTCTTTAATATCTGGCAGAGGCACATTTCCTTTTATTTCTCTTTTGGTTTTTAAATTTAAAGAAAAGAGCCGTTGTGTCCCAGAATCCATTTGACCAGCAGCAGCAGGGAGATAATCTCTAAAGGATATGAAAGGTTTAATCATTTTAATTTTGTTTTTATTAGTTTATCATAACTTTTTTCCATGTGCCCCTGGTAAACATGAGAAGAGGATGGAGGGAGTAATATAAATATGCACAACGCCCCCAAGCGTTCACTTAATGAAAGGCTCTAATGGGAGGCGCCTGGCGGGAAGGAAGTGGTTAGATAGCTGGGCTAGGGAAGGCAGACCAAAGACATGCTGTAATATCACTGAAACATGGCAGGAATCTCATAAACTCCCCATGTAGCTCCAGCAGACACTTGTCACTGGGAGCTCATGGCTTTCATTAAAGAGAAAGAGAGGAAGTTCTGACTGCTGACTTGTTCCAGAATGTTTTTCTTGTTTGGCTGCATCTTAAAGCCTTTTCCACTTAAAAATGTATAAAAAAATATAAAAATAAAAACCAAAACCCACCAGACTACCCAGCAGATGCTACAGTGAAGTGTGTTGAGAAGATATGAAGTGCCCCTACTAGGCTTTTCTCGTCAGCAGAACAAACCCTGGTGCTGGGATGAATCCAGCCTGTTTGGGAGGGGCTTTTCTGAAATTCTCCCTAGCTGTAATATCATCTGGGGCAGGCGAGCCATAGGCCAACAACTGCCTCAGATCCCTGGCAATGAGCTTCAGCGCAAGTTCACCCTTGTCTTTCCTGGGTTTGGAATATGGGACTCTACTCATTCCCTTGCTTTGGGGGGGGGGGAGGTTTAAAGGTCGTCATCGTTGGAGTGGTGTGAGGTAAAGCCAACAACTAACTATGCTCACCCCTGTGCAGGGATTAGCAAAGCAGTGAGGAAGCCCCAGATTGAATAACTGTGGACCCTAAATTTCCCTGTCTCCTCAGGAGCCATGTGTGGAGCAGGGTTTAAGGCCAGATTGAGTTATCTCTGAAGGAATTATTCAGGCTGTGGGGCATTCTGGTAGCAAATCCAGTTGTGAGGTAAAGTCTTGTTCCCCAATTTTTGCACTTAACCTGTTGCACGTCTCTCCTTCCGGGGGGATCTGATGAGGTTCCTGACAGGTAGAAAAGGGAAGCTCCTGGAAGCTCAGCTTCTCCTCCTGTCCCAGCAAATCAATTCCAAGTTGCTTGAGCCGAATTCATGTGTCACTGTACAATACTGGGAGACTGAGTGACAACCCAAACCCTGCAGTATCCTATTCTAGGCTGCAGTGTTTGGGTCCATCACTGCAGTATTTTCTGTAAGGCTTTCAGTTAAATTGCACCCGGCATGAATTTGTCTCACTCTAGTTCTAGAAAGCTAATGAGTTTGGGTTTTGCTTTGCTCTGATGCTTTTGTTTTTACGTTAACATTGGATCCCTTGTCATCTCATGCTGATAAGTAATTAATGGACTAAAGGACACAAGAGAAGAGGGCAGTCCCCTTCGTAAAGTTGTGTGTTCCAGCCCCTTACGGAGTGATTGTTGCGTGGAAGTGACCAGACTGCTGGGCCTATGTGCTTAGCAGAGGACAAGAACTCTAGTTCAAAGCGAGTGTTTTGTTCTCTTGAGCAGAGTCAATCTCTGTACTGTATCAGTCCCCTCTGCACACCCTTCCTAACCTGCTCTGTGGCCCTATCTGGAGCTACAGCCCAGCCTCTTTACTGCATTCTGGTGTCATAAAGGGTCCAGAAACCAGACAGCTTTCCCAACTGGGAAACTCCCCTGAAGTAAGGGAGCTTCCACTGTGGTACAGGGCCAATGGGATGGTCTTGTGCTGTGCTCCCTTGGCACGCGCCAGTGCAGCGGCGTGCTAAATGTGTGCCAGGAGGAGGCCAGAGGTGCGTGGGGAGAGAAGGGGAGTGTGGTCAGAGTGCCACTGATCTGCCAGCTGGTTTCTTAGGGATCATTGTAGCCAAGACAAATTGGCCACTGGGTGCTACATCTAGATTTAACGGTGATGTCTTTGTTCTGAGAAACCTGGAGTTCTCTCCTAGTAAATGTCCATAGAGATCTAATAGGTTCTTCGAGTGCATGGTACTCTACAGTCCCACCTCACTCCGTCATGCAAACTCGCTCAAAGAGCAGTCACAGCTGAAAATACCTTTTGTTGTCTTTTAAGAGACAGCTGTTCTTTAAAATGGCTGATTGTCTGCTGAGCTGTGTTGTGGCTCCATTCTAGCTCTCTGGGACACCCAAGTGCAGGAGGCAGCCCAACATCATATTAGCTGTGGCAAATCTTGCCCCATTGTATTGACCGTCAGCATCTCTGTCAAACATGTCTCTGCCTTTTGACCTGAAAAGAGCTGTAAATCCTCAAAGCACAGAACGCTCCCAGACTCCTAGCTCTTGGTGAGCACATGGACATAGGAACGGCCATACTGGGTCAGACCAAAGGTCCATCTAGCCTAGTATCCTGTCTTCCGACAGTGGCCAATGCAAGAGGGAATGAACAGAACAGGTAATCAGCAAGTGATCCATCCTCTGTCACCCATTCTCAGCTTCTGACAAACAGAGGCTAGGGATACCATTCCTGCCCATCCTGACTAATAGCCATTGATGGACCTATCCTCCATGAACTTATTTAGTTCTTTTTTGAACCCTGTTATAGTCTTGGCTTTCACAACATCCTCTCTGACAAGGAGTTCCACGGGTTGACTGTGCATTGTGTGAAGAACTACTTCCTTTTGTTTGTTTTAAACCTGCTGCCTATTAATTTCATGTGGTGACCCCTAGCTCTTGTGTTATGAGAAGAAGTAAATATCACTTCCTTATTTACTTTCTCCACACCAGTCATGATTTTATAGATCTCAATCATATGCCCCCTTAGTCGTCTCTTTTCCAAGCTGAAATGTCCCAGTCTTATTAATCTCTCCTCATACAGAAGCCGTTCCATACCCGTAAACATTTTTGTTACCCTTTTCCAATTCCAATATATCTTTTTTGAGCTGGGGCAAAAACATCTGCCCGCAGTATTCAAGATGTGGGCATACCATGGATTTCTATAGAGGCAGTATGATATTTTCTGTGTTTGCCAAGGAAGCCCATCGGTATGCACACACTATTTGTTTTATCACACATTTGCCTGTATGCACGAGGGCTCACTTTATTTGCTGGACCATGTAGCAATATGAGAGGAAGTGAGAGGAAGTGGACATGTCCATGTCTTTCTATGGACAAAACCGAGATATTCCTTGTGTGCTGTGGGGTGTTCCTTGGCGTGGTGCATCATTCACATAGCCCAGGACCAGTGGTGAAAAAGGAGTCCAGTGGTTTCTCCAGGACTCACTTTTACCCAGCAGTTCTCAGTTTCCGGTGGAGGGAAATGTTTGAGCTGGGTGGCAAAGGAACAGAAGGAAATAGCCCTTCAAGGGCACAGTACGCAGTGGTGTTGGCACCATTCGGTGGCATGGGGAGGAAACATCTTCTGCTGATGTGGGGAACAGCAGAGAATGTCTGTCTGAGACAGTGGCGATGGGCCCCACATAAGGACCTAGATAGGGCAAGTTTGGAGTTCCTTTCTTGTACCAAGGCTATGGCGAAAGGAATCCAGAATAATGATTCTCTCAGTACTTTGTTTCCTGAATCCCTATAAAATGAGGGTGAGATGTCTGTGATGCATAAATAATGTTAAGAATTATTGAACTATTAGACAAATACTTGTTGAGGGTAAGTGCCAAATCAGAGAGAGAGAGAGCGCCTATGGTGCAGAGCCAGGGCTGAGTTTTCAGACAGTGCTTGTGCTCCTGGTCAGACTCGTGTCCTTTTAATGGAGTGCTTCTGGCTGGAAAATGCTCTATTTCCCACCATTATTTTGACTACTTTATAGGAGATGGGGAGAGGGTGGCCCGGAGGGAGGAGTTGACTGTGGCTTTCTTAATTAGGTTTTATGGACACAGTGGACTCCAGCCCCACTTGCTTTGGTGTGTGTGTGCCTGGTTGCCCACAGCAGGCTCCTTGAAGTTATGCTTTTCTATATAGAGAGCATGTCAAGTTCTTTAAAGCATATTGCATCAGCAGGAATATTTCAACCAAACTAGCTTCATTCCTAGGTGCCTGAGCCCTTACTTGACAGCAGAAATGTGTGTCAGTGGAGAAGAGAAAGTAAACTCCTGCTTCCTTGGGATGGTAGAATCATTTGGGTCAGACACTGCCGCCTTGAACTCCTCAGGTGCTTTTATGTTGCGTTGTTTCCTCTTTGCCATCATACAGGACTGTGAACATTATATTAGCTTTCTGCTCTGCAGCGTTCCTCATGGGGAAAAATTGCAGGGCAGGTTCGCTTTGTGTGTCCAGCTGGGGTCGTTCTCTGCCACTGGTTGCCTCTCTGCTGCTGCCTGAGTACTTTCCAAAATAAACAATCTGGTGTTCCCTCGCCTTTCTCTGCACGGTAAAAACCCCTGTCCAGGGTTCAATGCTTAAAGCAATAAGGAACAGTTCCTGCATAAGCCTGTGCAAGACCGTAAGGAAGTGTAATCCCACAGTGCACTTCAAAGGCTGCCATTGGGCCTTTCATTAGCAGAGAAGCTAAGGGCACTCCAGTAGCATGTTTGTCCTCAGTTTTTAACACATTTTAGGATTGGAAGTGACCACAGTGTTACTAATTCACTTCAGCAGCTCTCAGTGATTGGAGGGAAAAGTTGGTCTTATGGCCAAAACACAGGATGGACTCCAGAGATGTGAGTTCTCCTTGTGGCTCTGACACTAACTCACTGGGGCAAGTTACTTAAACTTCAGTGCTCCCCACTTGCTGGCTCTTCTCTCCCCCAACCATGCTGCGTCAGGCCCCGAGCCCTCCCCACTCCTCCCCCCACCCGCACCCCCCAACAATCCTGCACCAGGCCCCTGAGCCCTCCCCACCTGCACCCCCCACCCACATCCCCCACCCGTCCTGCGCCAGGCTCCTGAGCCCTCCTTGCCCCTTTCCCCCCTTCAGACATACTGACTGGCCTGGACAGGTGGTGGGGATAGGCTGGGGGTGACCTACGCGCAGTTTTCCTTTTCCTCTGATCGGCTAGTATTGAAGCAGAACAGAAACTTTTGCTCCTTTTCTGGGAGCTGGTGTCTTACTCTCGTTTTTAGCCTTTTAAACTGAAGCATTCTGGTGTCTCCCTTCCTCCTCTTTGTTGTTGTGAAGGGTGAGCCATGGCTGGGGGTTTGGAATTGTTCTCTGCCCTGTACTGCTACTTTGCTGCCTCCTTTGTGGCAGGACAATGGCATTAATTTCAGCCTTTGCAGGCAGGCAGTCTGGCAGAGCACAGCGCCTGTCCGTTCCACTTCAGTAGTGCAGCCGCCTCCTTTCCACATCACCTGCTCACTTCTCTCCTCCTCCTCCTTTCTTTTCTGCTCTTTTGGTGCGTGTGGTGCGCGGGATTGTGTGGAGTTTATTTGTTCCAGTCTGGAGGAGGTCAGAGGTCACTGCTTGGATCCAGCACACAGGGAAGCAGACATGTAGCCAAATGAAAGTAAGCAGCGTTTTCCCCCTGCTGAGCATGCTTTTTCCCGGAGCCCAGGCTCAGGCTTCCTTTGCCCACTCTGGGTGTGTCTACACTGCAATGAGACCCCCGTGGCTGGCCCATGCCAGCTGACCAGGGCTCGCAAGGCTTGGGCTGAGGCGCTGTTGGATTGCAGTGTAGACATTTTGGGCTCAGGCTGCAGCCTGGGCTCTAGGCTCAAGCCTAACCAACGTGAGCCTTACGCTGTACAAGCCACAGAAGGGAAGGATAGCAATATTCAAACCACTGATCTGGAAGAGGTAGAGGAGGGAATAAAAGAACCCAAACCCAACCCCACCCCACCCCACCCCTGCACCACATGACAGTGTCTGAGAGGGGGATGTGGGCAAAACCTCTCTTTCACAAAGTGTTCCAGCTCATTGCTGTGTAACCTGGAGGTGGTTCAGAACTGGGCTAGCGCCTCTTCCTCTTTGCCCCAGCAGGGCTCTCTGGATGTCTCATGTAGATGGCTTCAGGCTGAATTCACAGTGTTGGTTAAATAAGGCAAACAAATCAAATTCATTCCCAGGCAGTATGGTGCCCATTATCCGAACCTCTGCCTATCAGGGAAGGACTCTGCAGTTCCCTGCCAGAGCTGCCTCTGTCCTGGGGACTGACTTCTCCCAGTTGCACAAGAGAAGAACGGTATGCAAGGCCAGGGCACTGCACTCACTCTCACATTTGCAGCACCTGTTGGGACACGCAATGTTTGTTTTCTCCCCAGATAGTACTTTTTCTTCCTTGGGTGTGTATGCTGGAGTTCCAGGGAAATGGACACAGCCATTATTTCCATCACTGACTCCCTCTATTGAGTAAAGACCAGCAAATAGCAGTTTGAACATTGCCAAGCAATAGCCTGAATCAGCTGGGGTTAATAATTTGTGATGCTGGCTTCAATTCTTTTTGGCCAGTGTTGACAAACATTCCTTTAGGACCCCGGCTAATATGGTACTGGAAGTTCTGGAACTGCTTTGTGCCAGTTGTTCTCCCACCACGGCCATGTTGTAGAGCAGTGGGAAATGCAGAGTTGTCTGTATAATGGAAGGTGGATGCTGCCCCTGTGGGGGAGGGGGGAGAAAGACACACTGCTAGTATGCTGGCAGTTGGATTTCAGTGCCTCGCACAGGGGGCAGCACTAGTGGTGGGGAAGGGAGCAGAAAAAAGTTGGGCTTTGCCTCTGATCCCACCGGCATTTCTAAACCGGCAGAAACAGAGAATACTTAAAATGTCTGTCAGAAACTGACACTTCCTTTGAAAGATGCGGCACAGCTTCATTTTGGGTACTGGTGTCCACAGAACAAGTACCCCCGGCGTGTCAGAATTAAAATATAGCACAGAGGGAAAAAGATTCAGATGCACAGGGCAAGGGAGAAAAGATGCTTCTAGCTGAGAGATGAAATGATTGGGTACATCAGGCACCTACAAGGTGGAAGTCTGTTCCAGATGGCAGGAGCTGCAGAGGAAAAGAGTCTTGCACAAAGAACGGCAAGATTATGTGGTGGGACAAGAGAAGGCTAAAGCTTGATAAGTAGAAGGAGTAAGTAGGCACACTGATGTTTTAAAAACAAGGAGGTCAGTTTTGAACTGTGTGACTCTGATGCTTGGTTCAGGTCACCCAGAAGTGTGAGCCACTGTGTTCTCTTTGCTGCTGCCAAGCTACGTGTCAGCTCCCCAATGTGCCAACCTATCTGCCTAGCCAGCAAACTCTGCGGGATTCTGCCAGTCCAGACCTATCTTGCAAGTAACAATCAGCAAACCCCAGTTCCCAAGTTCCCCAGAGACATCTTGCTGCAGTGCCCAGTCTCTCTCACTGCACACTCACAGAAGTTAAATTTGCTGTCTCCAGAGAGGCAGAGCACCCATCAGCCTGTTAAGTTAGCTGAAGACCCATACTTCGCTTCAATATAACAGCACTGAGATATCTTTGTAATAAGTTTATTAACAAAGAACATAGGTTTAAGTGATTTCAGGTACAAGTGAAAGATATGAAAAGTTACACGCAAAACACGCTTTCTAGTGACTAAAACTTAATTTCAGCAAGTTACAATCTTTGTCACCTACAGTCACTTCAGCCCCCTGGTTGAGGGATCCACCTTTCTCAGGTTTCAAGAGCTCTGGCCTTTTGTGTTTTTCAGCTGATGAATGCTAAAATGGCTTTTTTTTTTCTGCTCATATTTTCCAAGTCCATTGTCTCTGTTTCAAGAGCCAGGAAGGCTTCCTCCATCCCCCATCATGATTGTTACATCTCCCCACTTACTAGTTTGATGGCTTTGTTTACCTTCTATCTACATGTACTTCCGTTATTTCTGGCTTCACCTTTCTCAATTTAGACTGGAAACACAGTCAAGCAGGTAAAACAACATTACTTAGTTTAGGACTGGCTGGACTTAGGCTTGCCGAATACCTTTTAAGTACATATTTCCAGTGCACATCTATAATTCGTTGTATATCGCCTATACATACATCACAAAATAATATTAATGATCAGTGTGTTACCAGTTTGTATAGGATACTTTACATGACTCCTTTTAGATACAGATTATGACCAGAGTGAGTTGGGGCCGTGTGTGTGCCAGGCCTGATGGGAATTGTGGTATGGCAACATGCTCTGCCAGTTAGAATTGAAGGGCTTCCTGGGTCACAGTGACTTTGGGCAAGTCACTTAGTTCCTCTGTGCCTCAGTTCTCATCTGTACAATGGGGATAACAGCACTTCCCTACTTCACATGGATGTTGTGAGGATAAATACATTAAAGATTGTGACGACTCAGCCACTGTTGTAAGGGGGGCTATATGAGTACCCGAGGGACAGGGGGAGGGATATTGAAATGACTGGGGAGCCTGTGGACTTGGCTGAAGATGGGATACTGTGTGCTCTTCTTTGTATGTGGTTGAAAGTACTAGTATCCAATGGAAAGTCCATACTCTCCATGAGAGTGCTGCAGCTCTTGCTCTGCTCCTGCTGAGTTGGGTCTTCAAGGTATAAGCACATGGTGACCTGAATGCCGAGCCAGCACTCCGCTGGGCCTCCCATCGGGGTTTGCTAGTGTTTTTCAAGCTGAAAGCAATAGATGCATTTTGAGCACTCGCCCATAGCCTGTTATCACTTAGCCACTGTGAAGGTTGCTCTTCCCTGGCCAGGGACAGGCTAATGAGCCCACAGTGAGGTGGCCTGTGCTGTTGGCAACAAGCAGGAAGTTTGAGCTGAGAGAACACTACTCTGACTCCAGTGTGCACATGTGCTTTCCCGCTGCTATCGGACTCACATCAGCCAACCTGCAGGAATGGGCTGCAGCTTCCTTTGCCTCCAATTCAACGCTCTGGGGCAGTTGGTTGGCCTCAGTTTATTTCCTCAGTTCATTTTGTCCGCAAATAAGGAAGGTTCTTACCTGCTTTTCTAAAGCTAGATATGGAGCCCAGCTGAGGTCTTCTCTGTCTGGAAAGAACATAATAAATCATGGGCTACCTGGTAACAGGCGTGTCCTTTGCCTTCCAGAAGGCAGCCGATAAATGCATACACGAGATGCCCCCCCGTCAACTGTTTCCTTCCTTCTGCGCAAATTGGCAAGAACTAACCTTGTCATATTTAGTGCAGCGCTAACGGGCGCCTGCCTCCAAGGGGTAATCATGCAGGCATAAATTCGGAAAGTTGCTAAGCTATGGGCAGTCTTATGAGCATTAAAAGTGTCCTCTTTGCCAGAAAGGTCATTCATAACTTGGCTGCGCCGCTGATGCACAGTCAGTGATATTGATTGATTAATGTATAAAAAGCACCAAATCCATTTGCCTGTATGAAAGAGAATAAAGTGCAGTCGACTCTCTTTATTTTCACCTCATCCTTTTGTTTGAAGGACGTTTTTTTCTCTTTTTGTTTTGCCGGCTAGGTTTAAGGGGGTTACAGAAAGCCAGTTTCTGCCAAGTAATGCGTTCACAAAGGGAACATTGATTCACATCAGTGTCGCTTGAATTACCCCTAAAGGTTTGCCAAGGAGTTGTTCTTATATTAACCTTCTGTTCATCAAAGATGAAATAAATAAGTCATAAAATCAGCTCCACTGCATTTGATTTGGAATTGGATGCAAAACAGGAATTTCTTCAGTTGATGATTGTTGCAAAAGGTGCTGTAGCCTTGTCTCTTCCTCCACCCTGGGGTCTTACCCCTCCTTCCAGCCTTGCTCCCTCTATGACACTGCATTTCCCCTAGTTCCCTGGGGGACCTCATCCCCTCTGTATGACTGGCTTTCCCCCTTTATAGGACTGCCCCCTTCTTCCCTGAACCTTACATCCCTCCTCTGGGGCTAGTTCCCTGCACTCGCCTTCTAAAGCCTCTCCCAGTGCTGTTTCACAGAACAGAATGGAGAATTTACTTCCAGCACAGAGATTAGTTCTGATTGGCTGCCTTCCCTTTCACACTGACTAGCTGCTTCCCGGATTCCTTGTACTTGGAGACAGTTCATGTGGGGTGGGAGAGCTGGAGAGAAAACCTGCCTTTGTCAAGAAGAATTGAGTTCCTGGGGCTCTAAAAGGAACACTTCCAGCCCTGGGTCCATGGATTTAACTGCACAACTCAGAAACTCACCCTAGAATATTCAGATTCTCCAGGGATTCAGAAAGGGGGGAGGAAGCAGAAGAGAAAAAAGGAAAACAAGGGCCCTCTCCTCACTTCCTGTGATTCGGGATGGAGGCTGGGCACATCAGATACCAGGTGGAATATTCTTTCTGTACTAACAGAATTAATTTCTTGCAGTAGCTCAAAATTATCCAATATAAATTCAAATGTGTTAATTTTTGTAAGTGAGCAAACCTTGGGGACTGCTAGGGGGTGCCTCTATGTACATATGTGTTTCCTCTCTTGGAGGGAATATTTTGTTTATGGTGGCTATTTTGGATATTTATTCAGATATTCGATGAGCCATTTACTAACCCACCTAACCAATGTATGATTTTATTCTTGGATACATACCTTGCCTGGGAGTTGTACTGACATTAACTACTAAATCCGCACAACACTTTGACCCTGAGAAGTGCTGTCGAGAAGCCTTGTAGTTTTGTTTGCTGCATGAGTTTCATGTGTGAAATGTTCATTCTATGACCACAGCCTTAATTAGGATGATCTCCGAACATCCTCACTTCCGAACAGAAATGAGGTCTTGGGACCAGCCAATACATTCTGGACTTGCCATTTGATCCACCTCATTTAGCATCCACATAGTTCATCCGAGAGTCCCATCTCTAGATGTTGGTGGTTACATTCTGTCTTTGGTTCCTCGTTATGGCAGGTACCTCTCTGTTTGATGCCAATGAGCACCCTGAAACAAGAGGTCCTTGAGTCCATGGAGCTGGCGCTATGACCCATGCCCCCAGCATGCAGGCTGCAGCATTCCCTTCCGCAACAAGTGAAACGGACAGGTTAAGTTGTAACCCAATTTGCTGTCAGTTGGAGGAGCAGTTAATTGTATATGTGGCCCATCGGTGACTGCCAGTAGCAAAAATCCCCAATGGCCGGAGATGGGACCCTGTAGGGGAAGCACTCTGAGTTACTAGAGAGAATTCTTTCCAGGGTATCTGCCTGATTGGTTTGGCCCACATGCTCTGGGTCTAAATGATCACCATATTCGGGGTTGGGAAGGAATTTTCCCCTGGGTCAGATTGGCAGAGACTGGGGATGGGGTGGGGGAGGGGAAGAGAGACGAAAAAGAAGGTGTTTGCCTTTCTCTACAGCATGGGGCACGGGTCACTTGCAGGTTTAAACTAGTGTAAATGGTGGATTCTCTGTAACTTGAAATCTTTAACCCATGTTTTGAGGACTTCAGTAAGTCAGCCAGAGGTTAGGGTTCTATTTCAGGAACGGGTGGGTGAGGTTCTGTGGCCTGCAGTGTACAGGTCAGACGATGGTCCCTTCTGACCTTAAAGTCTGTGAATCTGTGAGTCAGCAGGAGCCTTACTGTTTGTCAGTCACGTGTTTCATTTGAGCCAAAGTCTTATGCTCTCACTGGTCCTTAACCAAAACCCAGGAAGGACAATTCATGTTGTCCTTGGGTCAGTTCATTCCCTACACTCAGGGTAGTAGTCTGTTTTGGCTGTTGTCTGGGAGGCTGGGGAAGCGGTGGATGTCATTGTCCTCCTTGCCTCCTTCTCCCTTCCCCTCTAATGCAAAAGGCTACGCTGAGACATTTGGAAAAGGCTCTGTAGTGAGCTGTCTGCACCTGGTCAGCAATTCGATAGAGAATCGCTTCAATGTGTGAGCATCTCGAAGGCCTCAGGTTTTGTGTGTCATTTCAAATAATCTCTGCTGCTCAGCCATGAGTAGTTCAGTATTATAATTGTTTGCAGCTGGACCGCAGTGGGCACTGCACAATAGCGTCGGTGCTTTCCTCAGTGCAAGAACATGGTGACTGACCCAAAGACAGATGTAACTTCCAGTTTCTCAGCCCTTTGTATCTAATCAGATTTCTTTCCCTTCTTGCTGACTAGAGCTGCTAATGCACAGTGCTGCCCTAACCCCCGGACATGGAGAGGCGGCTGCAGGACGTGAGCTAACTGGATTTGCTGATGATACTAAACTGGGAGGAGTGATAGATATGCTGGAGGGGAGGGATAGGATACAGAAGGACCTAGACCAATTGGAAGATTGGGCCAAAAGGAATCTGATGAGGTTCAATAAGGATAAGTGCAGGGTCCTGCACTTAGGACGGAAGAACCCAATGCACAGCTACAGACTAGGGACCGAATGGCTAGGCAGCAGTTCTGCGGAAAAGGACCTAGGGGTGACAGTGGACGAGAAGCTGGATATGAGTCAGCAGTGTGCCCTTGTTGCCAAGAAGGCCAATGGCATTTTGGGATGTATAAGTAGGGGCATAGCGAGCAGATGGAGGGACGTGATCGTTCCCCTCTATTCGACATTGGTGAGGCCTCATCTGGAGTACTGTGTCCAGTTTTGGGCCCCACACTTCAAGAAGGATGTGGATAAATTGGAGAGAGTCCAGCGAAGGGCAACAAAAATGATTAGGGGACTGGAACACATGAGTTATGAGGAGAGGCTGAGGGAGCTGGGATTGTTTAGCCTGCAGAAGAGAAGAATGAGGGGGGATTTGATAGCTGCTTTCAACTACCTGAAAGGGGGTTCCAAAGAGGATGGCTCTAGACTGTTCTCAATGGTAGCAGATGACAGAACGAGGAGTAATGGTCTCAAGTTGCAGTGGGGGAGGTTTAGATTGGATATTAGGAAAAACTTTTTCACTAAGAGGGTGGTGAAACACTGGAATGCGTTACCTAGGGAGGTGGTAGAATCTCCTTCCTTAGAGGTTTTTAAGGTCAGGCTTGACAAAGCCCTGGCTGGGATGATTTAACTGGGAATTGGTCCTGCTTTGAGCAGGGGGTTGGACTAGATGACCTTCTGGGGTCCCTTCCAACCCTGATATTCTATGATTCTATGATTCAGTTGTTTTGTTAAGATGTTAGTTTTTCAATTCTACGTTCAGCACGTGAGCCCTTTTTTAACCGAGACGAGCAGCAGGCTCTTCAGCATTGTCATGCACAACGCTGTCTTGCCAACTCTTCCACTCAGAAAATGACAATGACGTTACTGTAAAAATCTCTTTGGACACCAAATACAGTATAAATAGTGGAGGAACAGCTGGGTTTTCTCCCCACATATAACTTTGCTCAGGCTACTTGTACCACTTTCTCTATGTCCTTTTCTGTGTGTCATACCACACCTGTGATGCATCTGAGGGTTGTGCCACTGATTTAACGTTCCAATAAAGCAAGCCCCTCAAATCTCTACGTGCTACCTGGAAGGGACTTTATTTTCTCCATGGCTGCTGCAGAAATTGAAAGAAAAAATCATTGTCTTTTAAATCTTTTTTTCTCAGTTTCTGAGTGAGCCTCAGAACCCTGACTTCCCCTCCCCCCAAGGTGAGGTGATGGGGATAGGGTGAGAAAATACAAAGTGAGCACGCTGAGAACGAATCCGTTTTCTCCCTTCCATCTCCGCAGAATCAATTAGAATTTGCCTGATTTAATCAAATGGCTTAATCTCTCTGCCATCTTTCCTGTCTCCCAAATGTTCTCTCCCCACCCCCACTGCACAATAATAGATCTCAGCTCCATATCTCCTTGTTATAAGCTAGCCATTTAACATGGAGAGAGAGAGACTGTGTGTGCACACGTGTATGCATAGCTTGCACTAGGGGATTCTGGGGACCGAAGGTGCAGGAAATTTGTCACTCTGTCTCATTTTCCTTATTGTCAGACGTGATGGTTATAATTGATGTGCAGGTCAGTGTAATTTACTGTCTGTCTGCCATTAGCCCGACCTCTTGGAGTGGATGTGACTGCAATATAGAATTTTTGTTTCAGATGTGGGGGTGTTAGTGATAGGAAATCTTGTAGCACAAATTTTCCCCAGCCACTTTTCTCTTTAACTGGCACATATTTATCTCTGTGTTCATTGGAATGTAATTCTTCTGTCCCAGACAGGAGGAAGAGGTTACTGTTAGAATTTAGAATCGTTTCACTATATCTGAACCTTTCCCCCTCTTCAGTCTGGTGTGTTTAATTTCTATTTCCTAGGTTGATTTTTTTCCCTTTCCGTTCTGACACTGATTATGCTAGGCGCATTGGGAGCGCTTGCTGCTGAGAGGTACCCAGCTAAGTGTTAAGAAAGGTTTTAAAAACAGACTGAACTCTTCCTTAATGAGGCTCAGTCGTGCTCTCCTCTGGGTGGTTTTGTTTTGCTGATCTGTCAGTTTTTCGAGGCTTTAATTGCACTTCTTTCATATTAGTCTTTGAAGTGGGGCTAACCAGATTGCTGTAAAATATAATCTAAAGAGGGAGAGAAGTTATTGGCTTTTCTTTTTCTGTTTTCTTCTTCTTTTTAGCTTTCATCACTCCATGATCATCTTCTGCCACTGGCTCTTGGGACCCAACGGTCGTAAAGAATAAAATATATGAAGGCTGCAAATGAAATGGCAGGCTAGACCTTTATGGCAGCTCCCAGAATCAGACCCTTGTAGGAGATATTCTTTGCCTCTCACGCTGCCTCGTTTTGGCTCCTGTGTCACACTGTTGCTTAT
Organism: Lepidochelys kempii; assembly: GCF_965140285.1. Taxonomy (NCBI): domain Eukaryota; kingdom Metazoa; phylum Chordata; order Testudines; family Cheloniidae; genus Lepidochelys; species Lepidochelys kempii. Next base: position 42,947,223 of record NC_136391.1, read on the forward strand.
GTTGATCTTAATAGAACTTCCAAAATGTTTGGTTTGGACGGGAAGCGGGAAGAGAGGGGAGGGGCGTGCTGATTTGTATAGTATGAGGAGGCGCTCATTTCCTATAGAAGTGACGAAGGACATCAACATGGTTCCAAAACAAGTGCATTTGTGAAGCTCAACAGCATCTCCTCAAGGCCCAAAATGTATGAAATGCAGAAATCCAGCCCAAAAAATGGAAAGCAGAAGTCAGGCTGGTGGGGGTGGGGGAGAGAGGTTGTATCCCTTATGCTATTATCTTTATGGCATAGAAAAACATGCTTGAAGCAATCAGCATGAAATTCTTAATTGCTTCGCTTACTTCTGCTCCCCTCGAGGGACAAATTGTGCAAATGCAAGAGCTGCCAGGACCCTCGTATTAGCGCACTGTCCCTGCTGTACACACTATGTTTAACTAGTGCTTTGTTTTGCAAAGATGCACAAAGGTTTTTCTTTTTTCATGGATGCTAATAAACAGCAGAGGCAATAAAGAGCCGTTCTAGCCAACCTGACAGTGACTGTGCTTTAGTAGAGTGCAATTCATGTTTCATCCTCTTTCTGTTCATCTTCTTTAGCTTTAGCTTTGGCTTTCTTTTTGTTTTTCTTCACATTTATCCCGTAACTATTTTAACAGCTATTTTTAATTTCTAGTCTCAACATGACTCAAATCCCTTGTTCCTTTCTTCCTTCAGATGCGTATCTTCCTCTTCTGGTTCCCAGCACATCACTCTCATGAGGCTGTATGATCCAAGAACCAGATCTGAGATTTAAAAATAAAATAAAAGTAAACTCTGCTTAGAAACACTTTAGTAGGAAAGCCAGGCTAATTGTAAATCAATGAGTCTTAAAATGCAGCATTGATCTCCAGTTAGAAGTTTGAAGGGGAGAGCAGTAATTACTGCGCCAAAGGTAGTTTTTTCTCTTAGTAAGTTCTGGGCAGAAAGAAGGCTCATTAGGGCAGCACTTCGGAATCTGAGTAATTAGTTTAAGAAGTACTTTTGTGGTGTTATTCCCTTGGCTAGAAATTATTGGAATCTTCACAGACTTATAGTTCAACCCAGATAAGGTTTGATTTATTATTGTGTTTGGTGTGGGAGATCCTTACTATATCATCACCTGGGTGAAGATCCCAAGCAGTGTGGATCAGGCAGCAAAGCCTCTCATACACTTTGAGAACTGTTTGCATTTAAACATTGTTCATTGGTAACCCCAATTTCTCTGTGTAGTGGCTTACCTGAAACAATGCAATGTAACTCCACATACACTGTCCCCTCAAGGCAGTGCTGTTTGGAATGGTATAAGTGGGCCATGGCATCTCGGGGAGTAGACAGTGATTTGTGTAGCAAAAAACCTGTCCTGCTGGAGGGTGATTGGCACCACTTGTGTTTTGAAGTGCCCTAGATATCTCTCTAATAGCTTACATGTTTAGGTTTTATTTCATCTTAACAAATAAGTTTAGCACTAATATACCATTCTATATATAACACTTTCTGTCTGATGACCTAGGGGCTCTTTCATCCCTGAGGAAGACAAGATGCCAGCACTGGAGATGGTGCCTCTAGCAGCTAGTCTGCCTGAAAGAGATGAACTCTTCTAGCTTTGTGAGGGATTTTAGCTTCTATTTTTCTGCTTACAGTTATTACTTAGTGAATTTCCAGGAATGACACGTGTTTCTGTTAAGGCCTGTCCAAAGGTCTCTTGGAAATCCGTTTGTGTTGCTATGTTAATGTGTATTATGGAGCTGCAGTAGCAGTTCCATAGTTAAGGAGTTTTATTTTCCCAAATCTGGTTTATAATAGAAAAACACCCTGCTTACTTCCCCCAAAAAGAAACAGTTCTCCTGGAAATTTGGCCACCATATATTGCCCAAGGGTAGAGTTTTCTGGGAAGCTCAATGGAAATCAGAAAAAGTGGTTCTGAAGTTACGGAATCTTGAAAATGTCCTTATTGTTTACTTCTGGCTTTCAACTCATGGGTTGATTTTGACCTGTGGTGTGTCCTAAGTGAGTTTTTTGTTGTTGCCATTGCTGTTTGTGGGGCCAAAGGGAGTTAGTAGGGCAGATGCAAAGGCAGGAAAGGAGTTAGCCAGGGTCTGGCTCATCAGAGCAGGGCTATAAATAGAAGGCCCTGGATGGTGGGGGGAGGGCCTCTGATGGGAAGAGGAAGTGTTCAGCCAGGAAGCAAAGAGGAACTGCCGACACTGTCTTACTGTACTGCTTCAGAGACTTGGCAAGTTAACGGGCTGTTTGCTATTTTGCTATCCTAGTTTGTTCTTCTACTTCCTGGTTTTTAATTCTGAGTTAGTTTGGACCAGATAGAAGAGATCCAATCCTGACTCGTGTGCGTGAGGGCCAATGCAGAGGAATGCTCTGGGAAGAGCAGCATGCTTTTTACAGGGCCAGCTTGCAGTTCCCCTCCATCCCCATCCCCTCCTTTTTATTCATTTATTTATTTATTTTTAACTTGTGGTACAGTGTACTGAGTGCTGCTCATGCTGAGCTGTTTTTGTATGTAAACAGAGCATTAAGATTATTTAAAAATATTTATTCATATAAATTGACTGCGTCTAACTCCTGACATGGATTGGGTAGAAGGAGGACTTGGGTCTGAGGGAGGGTGGCGTGGAGTGGCAAGTGGCATGGAGCTGTGCTACCTGGCTTTGGGATAAAGGGGTCTGGAGAGGAAGGAAACAGAAGCACAGGAGACAGGATGGACATGCAGTAGCAAGATGAATGGATGGTGCTGGGAATTGGGGATTGCATGAGGGGTGAGGAGAGGGAAATGCCGTGTTTTAGCCATGTTGAACTCTACCCACAAACGCACCCCCACCCTCAGGGTGCCTACAGTACCAAAATAATATAAGCACATTAGAAGGGCACGAGAGAGAGACAGTCTGGAACTGTGCACATTTTTAAGAAAAGCTCCCCTAACTCTGGGCTCTTCTCCGCCCACCAGCTGAGCCTTTCACAGAATTTCCACCTCTTCTTATCTTATCAAATTAAGTCTGTGTTTTAAAGCTGTGGCATTTTACTGGTTTGGTGCCAGAGTGTGAGCCTCTCTTGCTCGTTCTTTGCACAAGTAGTCCCGTTGATGTCAATGGGACTGCTCATGGGAGTAATTGCTCACCATTGGGAGTAAGGAGTTCATAAGCTGGCCCATAGTGATTTTAGTGTTGTAGTTCTGTTGATTTTCTCCAAGTTTAGAGGTCTTTTTTAAGCCAGTTGTGGAAGTCTCCACATGGTGAAGTTAGAAGAGTTATAGTTCCAGAAAGTAAATCTCAGACTGTGATTTACCCATGCCCATTGTTATGTGTGCTTTGGTAAGGGGCATTCAACCCATGGACATTCATCTTAACGATTTCCTGACTGGAAAAAGCTTTATTCCCCCTCAGAGCATAGATCCAAGAGCTTCATGTAACTGGGGCAAATCAAGGAAGAGAAAGTGACCTTAATATTTTCACATCTGGCAGTAGCTGCATCATCTTTGTTGCTCCCTCCAAAGACGTCTAGGTGGCACTTGTAGGCCCCCAAGAAGTACAGAGGTCATCCAAGAAGAGGTCAAGGAGTCAAGGGTTGAATCGGACTGTGCCATGGCGTGTCTATTTCTTTGGATTCTAGGAAGCCTGAACAGGACAGATCTTCCTCAGATCCAAGGCAGTTGAATTCTTTGAGGCTTGTGGGCTTTGCAAACTGAGATGTAAGTACTCAAATCTATCTTCGGAACTGAGGCCTGCTCATATCCCAGATTTGGAATAACTCTCCTCCTGGATATGCAAGACCATGGGAATTTTCATATTACATCAGACCTGTGGTCCATGTAGTCCAGTGCCCTATCTCTAGCAGTGGTCACTACTAAATATGTAAGAGAAAAGTGCCAGAACCCCACAGTAGGCAATTATGGAATAACTTGCTTCCAGGGTTGGTTTCTTCTAAGCCTTAATAATTAGAGTTTGGTTTATGCCCCGAAGCTTGCAGATTTGTATTCCTTCCAAAATTTTTGTTGGCTTTAAAATTAACAATAATAATTGGATATTCTTGTTATCCCTATAAATGTCCAATCCCTTGCTGAATTCTTGGCCACAGCAACATCCTGTGGCAATGAGTTCCACAATCTAATTACTAATTGTAATTACTAAATCTAGTTTTATGTGCAAAAATATTTCTCCTTTCTCTACAAGCTCTACAGCTCCATTAACTGGCGAGCTCTCAGCCTGCACAGGTAGAACCAGACTTGTCAGTCACTGCTACGGGAGGTTGTGGCCAGTTACACTGAAAACACTGCTGGTTTTTTCACTCTGCCTCCCTGGCCACAGAAAAGTTTACCAGACATTGTTACAGAGCAAACACGTCTTGTTAAAAAATGGTTGACAGGGTGCATCCATGAAGCCCTCAAGTAGAAAAATCTGTCCAGAAACCAGCATCAAAGCCCATCCATTGAGAGAGTAGCAGCTTCCTGGGTGAAGGAGTCTTTCTGATCTACCTGCTTGTCCATTGATCATTTCTCAAAATGTTACAAGCTGCTGCTGCTACTCAGGCAGCAGCAGAGTTGCTCCACACTATGATCTCCTAGTGGTAGAAAAGGAATTTAAAATTCCTTATCTAGTTCTGTTTGACTGAACCCTCCTTGACAGCTCACTACTGTAAAAATCCCACTGGTTAACAGACTTGTGGACCTTGTGACTCTACTGAAACTTTTCCCACATCAGATGTTCCAATTCCTTTTATCAGTTTTGAATTTGCCGCTTTCCAATTTGACTCTCTCCTTGCTCTCTTTTTTATGTGATGGAGAGCAGAAGTTCCTGGTTTACCTCTCTGAATCACTTATGTACCTTTATCATGTCCCCTGTTGTTTGCCTCTTTTCTAAGGGAAACAATCCCAAGCTTTTCAATCTCTCTTCATGAGAGTTTTGTTGGGCCTCTGATGATTCTCTTCCTGCTTCTCTGAATCCCTGTAATTCTGGAGTGTCCTTTTTGGATTGAGGTGATCTGTCCTTCACACAGTATGCAGATGAGTCCATATCACTGATTTGTGTAAAGACATTAGAATATTATCTTCATTATTCTTCATCCCAGTCCTTGTGGATCCTAACATCTTGTTTGCTTTTTCTGAACACAGCTGCACATTGAGCCAGGGTCTCTTTCGTAAATTGATTCTGTTAATTTAGAAGCTTGTGAGCTGTATGAGTTGTTAAAATTTTGCTTTCTAATGTCCATTGCTTTGCATTTATCAACAGTGAACTTCATCAACCATCACATTGCCTCTTCTCTGACCTTAGTTAGGTCCTTACAAAGTTCCCACGGTTTTTCTGGGTTTGACTGCTTAAATTACTTTCCTTGTCTCTGAAACTGTCCTCTTCTTTGTTCCAAGGTTCCCTGATATCACACTCAGAATTGATATATTGGGTCCAGGAAAGTAAAGATGAATGTCTTTGCTAAATATTGACTTTGTGGTGGTCCCAGCAAATCCTTCTGCCTGTATAATCACTCCTCCTGGTTCTGAAACCCCTTTAATCTGAATGACAGCCTTGGTTGTTTTTTTACTCTTCTGTAGGGATAATTTAATCTCCCTACAATCTATGTGGACCTTGGAATAACTGGCCTTCTTGGATCTTGGGTTTCTTATCCACTGAAAGGTGATGACAAAGAGTTTGGAATTTGTTTCCTGTCCCTCATCTGTCAAAAGATCTAGGGTTATAAAGGAGCATATGACAGTGCTTCAGAATACCTCTTATTAATGGCTGGCTGTGGAGAGGCAGGCAGGAATTACTCTTTGTCCACTTCTCTAGACCAGCGGTTCTCAAACTGTGGATCGGGACCCCAAGGTGAGTTGGGACCCCATTTTTATGGGGTCACCAGGGCTGGCTTAGATTTTCTGGGGTCTGGGGCTGAAGCCCAAGCCCCACCACCTGGAGACGAAGCTGAAGCCCCCCTCAGGTTTCGGCCTGGGGTGGCGGGGCTCAGGTTACAGGCCCCCTGCCTGGGGCTGAAGCCCTTGGGCTTCTGCTTTGTTCCCCCGCCCATGGTCGTGGGGTTCAGGCTTTGCTCCCCACCGCCCTCTCAGGGTGGTGGAGCATGGGCGGGCTCAATCTCCAGTCCCCCGTCCTGAGGTTGTGTAGTAATTTTTGTTGTCAAAAGTGGGTCGTGGTGCAATGGAGTTTGAGAACCCCTGCTCTAGATGACTCCATGTGTCTGTCTTCCACATCTCCTCCTGAGAATCCTAGGTCATTGGGAGCTGGCAGGCTGTGTGTGTTTTCATAACTCCATAAACTCTCTAACATAGTAGTTCATATGGAGCGTGGCCTAAAGGCCCTCTCTGCTCTCAAGAGGTTCTCTGAGAATTTATCCAGCCACTGCTCCAAGTGACCTTCCTGATGGCTGTCAGATACTTCAGACGATTTAGCATTTTAACCCAGAGTAGCATTCAGCACACCAGAAGTGCAATGTGTACGAGCTGGCTGACAATTACTTGCAGGAGAAGATGCAGACTTTGGGTTAGTCCCAGCCTCCATTGCACAAGTGTTTGGCAATGGTAGCAGTTCATCTTTGTCAGAAATTATGGATATATCCTTATCCTTCATAAAACCCAGGTGTGACTGGGCCTTGTAATGTAACTTGCTCTCTCTTCTTTTCTTTGGGGTTGAGGATGAGTGTAGCAAAGTAGACACTAAAGCCAGCTCAACAATTGACCTTCGTAGAAGTATATAACAGGACTTTGCGTGAAGACACAGAGCTATCCTGCTGATTCACTTTGATAGGAAGACCAGCTCTGGGGTATTAAATGGCTGAGTGGCTCTCTGAGGTAACAGAGCCATAAGGAAGGGATGCTGACACCTGCGGTTAAGTCTAGCTCAGGTGCATGGGGTAAGGAAACTCCTTGGACCAGCTACTGTTTTCCCCGCCTGTCCTAGATAACACTCCCACCAGGCCCTCTAGTGTGTGTGTGTGTGTGTGTGAGAACTGTGGTACCCTGTGCACTGTTGCTGTTTTGATTTCTCACTCTGAGGCCTGGTATCCTCCCCTGTGTAATCTGATAAATATTTTTATAGACATAATTTAGTTTAGGCTTAGTTTGCAATGATTGATAAGGATCTGATTTTTTGCAACTGGAAAGGAGAAGGTATTTTGAGGCAGAAAATCCCCATGTGTCAGCAATCCTGCTTGGAAGTCAGCTCATGAAGAATTAGAAACCTTTAAATAAATGCTTGACAAGGCTCTGTCTTCCACCTTCTAACAAGCAGGGAAGCGAATGGCAGCCGCTGGCCAGAAATTGATTGCATTAATTGATATGCCAATAAGAGAGCTTGTTACATCCGCCATTGGTTAGGAGGCCGGCTAACAAGTCCTTCTGATCAATGGAACCAATAAAGATTTCATCCATTAATGAGCAACATGGTAATTAATGTTATCTATAAACCAATTAGCCTAGGTAGCTAATGTGCTGGTTAGCACAGTGAGTAGCAGAGCAGTGGGTGTGCATAGACTGGCCATCCGGTATGAAGAGCAGGTTAGGCTGTTGGGTAGAATTTTGTGATTTGAAGGAACCAGCCACCCTCTCCAAGCCTTTTCACAGGGAAGAAAGTTGACTGACTTGGGTGACAGGAGCTTTTTTGCTGGCAGAGGAGGAATTTGTGGCCAGATTTATGGAGCAATTTGAGCTACATTTTTTAAAATCTGCTTCAAATATGAAAGTTGAGAATTTTTTCTTTTTGCAACAAATGTTTCTCTGTGTGTGCCAATCTCTTTGGCCCTGTGTACAGAGGGCAGAATGGAGTGGTTGTGTGCCCCAGCTCTGCGCCACTGGAGACCTGCTGGCCTCTCACCTGGTTACATTCTCTGTTAAGCATACCCTCTCCTCTTGTTTGCAGGCCTGCCGCCTGCACTGGCTTCCTTCTGATAATTTCCCACTGGTGAGAAGGCTGGTTCAGCGCCACTCGTGGGAGCAAAGGTGGCAGCACCCGTGCAGGCGAAGCTCCAGGTGCCACGCGTGTGCTAAGGGGTGTATTGCTTAAACCTGATCAGGCAAATCTACAGACCATGGCCACTGAAAGCCTGCAGCCACCAACCCTCCGCCTGCAATCGCAGCGCATGATCCATACCCTGGGTGGAGAGAGGATGGTGTTAGCAAGGGTGGGAAATTTTTAGAGAACGACCTAGTGTAGCAGGGCTCTGAGAAGCTTGGAGAGTGGTGAACTAACTCCCCTGCCGCTGCCTGCGATGAAGAACAGCGTGCTCGTGGAAAGAGCGACGGACGGTTGTAGGCTGGGCCTTTCCCTGCCAAAATGATTCAAGCAAGTTGTTTGACAAACTGAACCCTGCAACCCTTCTCCAGACCTGGGATTTCTGAGGGGAGCCTCCTCCCTGCCTATGTCATCGGGGCGGCTTTCCAGGAGCATTGCTAGGTGCTGGTCTGTGGTGACGGAGAGACTGGGGGGCTTGTGTGGGTCAATCAGAACAGAGGGAGTTTAAGGCTCTAAGAGGCTGTGGGGGTTGGAAGCTGGCTGAGGGGTCTTGTTAGGGATCTTGTGGGAATCGGAATGAAGCTGAATTAGTAAAAAACAGGCTGGGGGATAAGACACAAGGCAGAGGCACAGGGACAGGCCTGGAGAAATACTTCACAGTGTCAAGCCCAATATTCCACTGTGGAGTTTCCTTTGCATTGTTAGGTATTGACCCTGGGAGACCCCTTGTGGATTCCCTAATTGAAAATTAATACTAGATCGATGTCTTGGGCAATTTGCATATTGATCATAAACAACTTTGAAGGCACCAAGTGTGTGCTGGATCAATAGGGCTTTTGAGCAGGTTGCAGTGGGAGTACATCCCCTTACGCTGTGCTGTGAAAGAGGTTAATGATTTGGGAAGTTCCGTCACTGGTCAGGGCAGGCATGGCGGCAGCCTGCAGGCGAGAGGAGAAGCTGGCTTGGCTGGGACAGGGTCAGAGGGACTTCTGAATTAACAGGCTTTTTCTGCATTTAATTCTGGGGATGTTATTGAGGGAAAGCAAACCCAAAGGCCAGTGAAATCACACAGCACCAGTGGGGGTGTCCCTGCTGCCTCCCAGTGCACAGCCCCTGCCCCCCTTTATTCACACACTGAGAGGTGGGGGCTGCCATGTCTCCTTTCCTGGAGCTGTTGTTTCCCAGCAGTGGTATTGGGAGGTATGGAAGCGACCCCCAGTTTCTATTCATTCCCGTTCTGTTCAACTTCATTTGCCCCCTAAAGACATAGTTAGAAACTGTCTGACTATGGCCTTTATGGCATGCCCCTCACCATAGTATCTCTCCTGAAATACTTTCCTCCTCCAGCCCCACCCCATTTAAAGAAAAGCAAACCAACGCCATTTTGGGCTATGCACAGTGCTCCTAGGTTAGGAGATTCCTAACTACAGAACAAGCAGACGTGCTTCACCTGCATAGAGAGGAGACGTTTGGGGAAATAGGAGTAAGGTGTGGAAGTGAATTTCCCCCTAGTCTGTCAAATCCCATCTGCCACTCCCACACTGTGGGCCTTTCAGTCCCATTGGATGTCACTCCCATCCAGGATTTGAGCAACAGGAGATCTGAATCGATAGTAAAACACAAGTAGCATGCGCCATTTGTGAGCAGAGGATTGGAGTGAAGTTAGGATTCTGCTCCTGAAAGTTCTTTCTTGGTTTCAGAGCAGTGGCAGCTGCTTGTCTGTGTAGCCAGCAGGTTCCAGGAAGTCACTGCGCATCTAATTACTTCATTATAGGGCCTTTCATTGACTTGGCTGTACTATACTGATGAACTGAGACTGGGGACAAGAGCACATAATTGAGAGAAATAAATTCTTATCACAGGCCTTGCTGGAGAGAGAGAGAGAGAGAGTGTGTGTGTCTTTTTGTCCAGTTCTCAGGAACATTTCAAGCTTTTAGAGCGGCTGGTGCTCCCTTCAGAGTGTTCCAGGAAAGCTGCCCAGTTAAATCCCAGGGATGGTACATTTCTTAAGGGGTGCCTGCAAAAACCCCCAAACGTCTCCCCAGAGTGACCTGGCTGTTGTGCCATTCTGCTCAGTTGCTTGCCTGGAGCCAGCTATGACCCTGAGGTGGTAGGTCACCACCTTTCTGTCAGTGTCATATTGGAAACCTTGCCATATTCCTCACCCATGTTTTATTTGTTAGTTATGTGTAACCCTTCTGCCCGTTAGAGTTGGCAGCAACAAGGGCCGGGTTCAGTATCTAGGGGTTCCATTCCAATAACACAATGCAAAACTGGCTTGAGCCCCCACCCAGTGACCTGGGACAAATATATACCACCCCCGCTGGGTGCCTCTAAAAGGCAATACTTCGCCTCTTGCAAGCACAGAGTCTGAGTGTAGCAAAAGCCTTTTAATAACAGAGAGAAACAATGTGGCATTATGCTAGGGAAACACCACCAACAGAATTCATAACACAACCCATGAGCGGAAAACCCACCCCAAGCAAATTGGGCTGTGTCCTTTCCCTTTGGTTCTTGAGTCTAGCAACCCAAAAGTCACCCAAAGTCCCAAAAGTCCAACACCCCCAAAAGACTCTGTCCCTGGTAAGTGCAGCACCAGAGTTTGAAAGTTTATCTGCAGAGTTTTACCTCCCAACCTGGGTGGAGATGGGGGGTTAAGGGGCACCTGACATGGTCCAAAGTCAATTGCCCCACCTCTACATGGGGCTCTGCTCTGCTCCGCTCCACCAGCCATCCCGCAAATCACTCCGCTCTGCCAGCTGCCCCCATGAGCCACTCCAGCCATCCCGCGAACTGCTCCACCATATCTCTTCAGGCCCCCCCACTACTTAACACAACACTCAGCTCTTAGTCAGTTCAGCTCTTTTGTGATTTCAGCTTGTAGTAGGGGAGCCTCAGTGCTGGTGCACCATTGGCCCAAAGTGAATTCAGCTCAGCAGCCTGTAACTAGACGCCTAATGGAATCAAAATTAGCTCTGATATTCCACAGTGGAGAGAGGAGGACGTGCAATTAGCATGTAAGACCCTCACCAGGGGGCCCATACCACCAGGTATTAATACCTGTCCCCAGCCTCTCTAAATCCACTGAGTTTTGGAACCCATGTCCCTTGCCTAGCGAGTGTTACTTACTTGATGGCAAGTCCCTCCATCATAATAAAAGGCCAAGTACAGTTCCACTGTCCTTGACTCACATAATCAGGATAATAACAATTTATTCTTCCTGCCCCAATGACAGAGAAACTGGGGATCCCACAGCAGCCAAAATAACCATTTGGGCAGCTGTGGGCTTTTGCTAGGCGGGGTGGGTGTGCCTATGCAAATGAGATCAGCCCCCAAAGTTCTTTTCCACAACTTGCCACAACTCACCACCAGATGTCAGGGTGGAGCTCATCCTGACTCTGCTTACATCTGGGAGCTCTTTTTTTTTCATTCATTGCTTCCCAGCTTCTCTTTCCGATAAGACAGTGTACACAAGGGTATGTCTACACTATGAAATTAGGTCGAATTTGTAGAAGTCGGTTTTGTAGAAAACGTTTTTATACAGTCAATTGTGTGTCCCCCCACACAAATGCTCTAAGTGCATCTAGTCAGCAGAGTGTGTCCACAGTACCGAGGCAACTGTCAGCTTCTGGAGCGTTGCACTGTGGGTAGCTATCCCACAGTTCCCACAGTCTCTGCCATCCATTTGAATTCTGGCTAGAAATCCTAGTGCTTGATGGGTCTAAAACATTGTCGCGAGTGGTTCTGGGTACAGATCGTCAGGCCCCCCTTCCCTCCCTCCTTCCGTGAAAGCAAGGGCAGACAATCGTTTTGTGCTTTTTTTCTTGAGTTACCTGTGCAGACGCCATACCATGGCAAGCATGGAGCCCACTCAGCTCACTGTCACCGTATGTCTCCTGGGTGCTGGCAGACGCGGTACTGCATTGCTACACAGCAGCAGTTCATTGCCTTTTGGCAGCAGACAGTGCAGTATGATTGGTAGCCGTCATTGATGTAGTCCTGGGTGGTGTTTTAACCGACCTCGCTGAGGTCAGGGGCGCCTGGACAAACATGGGAGTGACTCAGCCAGGTCATTTCCCTTTTAAGTTTCGTCTCATGGCAATTCAGTCCTACCAGCAGTCCTAGTGCACTGTCTTTTAATCAGCAGCCAGCAGAAGATGATGGCCATACTGCACCGTCTTCTGTCCAGCACCCAGGAGATGACGAGGGCTAGCAGTCGTACTGCACAGTCTGCTGCCAGCAAGATGTATAAAGATAGATGAAGTGGATCAAAACAAGAAATAGACCAGATTTGTTTTGTATTCATTGTTTCCTCCCTCCCTCCGTGAAATCAACGGCCTGCTAAACCCAGTTTTTAGTTCTATCCTTGAGGTTTTGAGTTCTATGCTTCAGGGGGCCATTCTCTTTCTCGCAAAGCCACCCCCTTTGTTGATTTTAATTCCCTGTAAGCCAACCCTGTAAGCCATGTTGTCGATCGCCCCTCCCTCCGTCAGAGCAATGGCAGACAATCGTTCTGCACCTTTTTTCCATGCAGACGCCATACCACGGCAAGCATGGAGCCTGCTTAGATCACTTTGGCAATTCGGAGCACATTAAACACCATACATATTATCCAGCAATATATGCAGCACCAGAACCTGGCAAAGTGAAACCAGGTGAGTAGGCGATGTCAGCGTGGTGACGAGAGTGATGAGGACATGGACAAAGACTTCTCTCAAAGCACGGGCCCTGGCAATGTGGGCATCATGGTGCTAATGGGGCAGGTTCGTGCAGTGGAACACCGATTCTGGGCTCGGGAAACGAGCACAGACTGATGGGACCGCAAAGTGTTGCAGGTCTGGGACAATTCCCAGTGGCTGCGAAACTTTTGCACGCGTAAGGGCACTTTCATGGAACTTTGTGACTTGCTTTCCCCTGCCCTGAGGCACAAGAATACCAAGATGAGAGCAGCCCTCACAGTTGAGAAGCGAGTGGCAATAGCCCTGTGGAAGCTTGCAACGCCAGATAGCTACCGGTCAGTTGGGAATCAATTTGGAGTGGGCAAATCTACTGTGGGAGCTGCTGTGATGCAAGTAGCCAACGCAATCAAAGATCTGCTGACATCAAGGGTAGTGACCCTGGGAAATGTGCAGGTCATAGTGGATGGCTTTGCTGCAATGGGATTCCCTAACTGTGGTGGGGCCATAGACGGAACCCATATCCCTATCTTGGCACCGGAACACCAAGCCGTCGAGTACATAAACCGCAAGGGGTACTTTTCAATAGTGCTGCAAGCACTGGTGGATCACAAGGGTCATTTCACCAACATCAATGTGGGATGGCCAGGAAAGGTACATGACGCTCGCATCTTCAGGAACTCTGGTCTGTTTCAAAAGCTGCAGGAAGGGACTTCATTCCCAGACCAGAAAATAACTGTTGGGGATGTTGAAATGCCTTTAATTATCCTTGGGGACCCAGCCTACCCCTTAATACCCTGGCTCATGAAGCCATACACAGGCAACCTGGACAGTAGTCAGGAGCTGTTCAGCTGCAGGCTGAGCAATTGCAGAATGGTGGTAGAATGTGCATTTGGATGTTTAAAAGCGCGCTGGCGCAGTTTACTGACTCGGTTAGACCTCAGCGAAACCAATATTCCCACTGTTATTACTGTTTGCTGTGCGCTCCACAATATCTGTGAGAGTAAGGGGGAGACATTTATGGCGGGATGGGACGTTGAGGCAAGTCGCTTGGAGGCTGGTTACGCGCAGCCAGACACCAGGGCGGTTAGAGCACAGGAGGGCGCGGTGCGCATCGGAGAAGCTTTGAAAACCAAATTCATGAGTGGCCAGGCTAAGGTGTGAAAGTTCTGTTTGTTTCTCCTTGATGAAACCTCGCGTCCCTTGGTTCACTCTACTTCCCTGAAAGCGAACCACCCTCCCCTCCTCCCTTCGATCACCGCTTGCAGAGGCAATAAAAGAAAAGGAGTACTTGTGGCACCTTAGAGACTAACAAATTTATTTGAGCATAAGCTTTCGTGAGCTACAGCTCACTTCATCAGATGCATTCAGTGGAAAAACAGAGGCAATAAAGTAATAGTTGCTTCACATTCATGCATTCTTTATTAATTCATAACACAAATAGGGGGATAACTGCCAAGGTAGCCCGGGAGGGGTGGTGGAGGAGAAAAGCACCAGCAGGGGTGGTGGAGGAGGGAAGGACATGGCCACACAGCACTTTAAAAGTTTAAAGCTTTAAAACTTATTGAATGCCAGCCTTCTGTTGCTTGGGCAATCCTCTGGGGTGGAGTGGCTGGGTGGCCGGAGGCCCCCCCACCGCATTCTTGGGTGTCTGGGTGAGGAGGCTATGGAACTTGGGGAGGAGGGCGGTTGGTTACACAGGGGCTGTAGAGGCGGTCTGTGCTCCTGCTGCCTTTCCTGCAGCTCAACCATACACTGGAGCATATTAGTTTGATCCTCCAGCAGCCTCAGCATTGAATCCTGTCTCCTCTCATCACGCTGCTGCCACCTTTCAGCTTCAGCCCACCACTTACTCTCTTCAGCCTGCCACCGCTCCTCCTGGTCATTTTGTGCTTTCCTGCACTCTGACATTGTCTGCCTCCACACATTCATCTGTGCTCTGTCAGTGTGGGAGGACAGCATGAGCTCAGAGAACATTTAATTGCGAGTGTGGTTTTTTTCGCCTTCTAATCTTCGCTAGCCTCTGGGAAGCTGGTGGTCATGGTATATGTAGGCCCCAGTGACATAGGGAAAGGTAGGAGAGAGTCTTGGAGGCCAAACATAGGCTACTAAAGTAGGAGATTAATGTCCAGGACCTCTGTGGTAGCATTCTCTGAAATGCTTCCAGATCCACGCACAGGCCAGGCAGAATTGCAGGGGCTCAATGCATGGATGAGATGACGGTGTTGGGAAGGGGGATTTAGGTTTATTAGGAACTGGGGAATTTTTTGGGAAAGCAGGAACCTACACAGGGAGGATGGGCTCCACCTAAACCAAAACAGAACAGGCTACTGGCATGTAAAACTAAAAAGGTAGGAGTTTTCAAACAAAAGGCTGGGGTTAAGCTGACAGGTGCGGAAGAGCATGTGGTTTGGGCAGAGACATCCCTTAGGGCACGATTTATTAGTGAGGATTCTCTATAGCCTAGTACAGAGCAGAGGATAGAAGCTGATAAATTCTCTGTAGGAACTGAGGAAAACAGTCAAACGAAAGAGTTCCATTCAGTTATGTCACATAAAGGCAGACAACTAAATATTGCCAAATTTTATAAGTGCTTAATACAAATGCTAGAAGTCTAAAAACTAAGATGGTGAACTTGAGTGCCTGGCATTAAATGAGGATATTGATATAATAGGCATCACAGAAACTTAATAGAACAATGCTAATCAATGGGACCTGATAATACCAAGGTACAAAATATATAGGAATGTCAGAGTAGGTCACATTAGTGGGGGAGTGGGACTGTACGTGAAAGAAAAGCCGAGAGGCAAATATACTAAAAATCTTAAATGAATCAACCAGTACCATAGAATTTGTCTGGATAGAAATTCCAAGCTTGAATAATAAGAGTATTACAGTAGGAATATACTACCGACCTCCTGACAGGCATGGTAGCAGTGATTGTGAAATGGTCAGGAAAATCGGAGAGACTACAAAAACAGAAAACCCAATAATAATGGAGGATTTCAATTAATCCCATATTGACTGGGAACATGTCACTGCAGGATGGGATGCAGATATAAAATTGCTAGACCCCATTAATGGCTGCTTCTTGGAGCAGCTAGCCCTGGAAGCCACACAGGGAGAGGCAATTCTTGATTTAGTCCTAAGTGGAGAACAGGGTCTGGTCCAAGAGGTGAATATAGCTTAACTGCTGTGGGATCCCCATAATGTAATTACATTTAATGTCCTTGTAGGAGGAAAATAGCAAAGAAACCCACCACAGTAGCACTTAACTTCAAAATAGGGAACTACACAAAAATGAGGAAGCGAGTTAAATGGAAATTAAAATTAACAGTCACGAGTGAAATGCCTGTAAGCTGCATGGAAACTATTTAAAAACACCATGATAGAGATTTGAACTAAATGTATACTCCAAATTTAAAAAAAAAATAAAAAAGTAGGAGGACCAGAAATATACTACCATGGCTGAACAGTAGAGTAAAAGAGGCAGTTAAGGGCAAAAAGGCATCCTTTAAAAATTGAAAGTTAAATCCTACTTAGCAAATAAAAAGGAACATAGACTCTGGCAAGTACAGTGTAAAAGTATAATTAGGGAGGCAAAAAAAGAATTTGAAGAGCAACTGCAAAAGAGACAAAAACTGAGAGCAACAAAAAATAAAGTACCATGAGAAGAAGGAAGCCACTGGATAAGCAAAGTGCCAAAGGAGCATCAAGGAAGACAAGACCGTTGCGGAGAAGCTAAATGAATTATTTGCATCGGCCTTCACAACAGAGGATGTGAGGGAGATTCCCAAACATGAGCCATTCTTTTGAGGTGACAGATCTGAGGAACTATGCCAGATTGAGGTGTCATTAGAGGAGCTCTTGGAACAAATTGATAAATGAAACAGTAATACGTCACCAGGACCAGATGGGATTCCCCCAGGAGTTCTGAAGGAACTCAAATATGAAATTGCAGAACTCACAACTGTGGTGTGTAACCTGTCGTTTAAAACCACCTCGGTACCAGATGATTGGTGGGTAGCTCATGCGATGCCTATTTTTATTCAAAGCTCCAGAAGCGACATTGGCAATTACAGGCAGCTAAGCCTGACTTCAGTTCCGGGCAAATTGATTGAAACTATAGCAAAGAACAGAATGATCAGACGCACAGATGACCACAATATGCTTGGGGAAGAGTCACCACAGCTCTTGTAAAGGGAAAGCATGCCCCACTAATCTATTAGAATTCTTTAAGGGTGTCAACAAGCATTTGGACAAGGGTGATCCAATTGATATAGTGTGCTTGGACTTTCAGAAAGCCTTTGACAAGGTCCCACACTAAAGGCTCTTAAGCAAAGTAATGGGATAAGAGGGAAGGGAAGGGGTCAGACATGTTCATGGCCAAGTAGGAGGGCTAAGTCACCTCAGCCTGAAGGTGTTGGAGTCTGGGTGGATTGGTGGAAGACCAGGAGGGAAGCAGAGGCCGCACCACTGTGGCACACCATAAATTTGTGTGGTAACAGAACCAGCATACGGTTCACTTTAAAGTAGCCCCAATTCCCACTTATTTAAACATCTTCACAGGACCACTTTCCCCATGTCTGGGCCAAGCCCCGCTGCCCACCCTGCCTTCCATAAATCAGTTGTTTTGGGGTTTGGCTGCTTTTTAGCAGTTCCTAGGATTTTTGTGCTGTCATCTGCTGTGGAGTGATACTGCAGGTTGGGACTCCTGGTGTGAAGGCAAATGGAGAGGACTCACTTGACATTCTGTGGACTCACTTGGTGCAGCTGAATACCGGAGAGGCAGGGCTGAAATTGCAGTCACTTCTGATTATTTGGAACTGGTAGAGGCAGAGAGAAAGGAAAGGGCCCGTTGACTGCAGGAGGTTGGAATGTTCCTCTGCTGAAAAGCTTGTTAGTAGAAGGGGAAAAGCAATTACTGATTTTCTGCTAGTGCTACTAACCCAAACTGTGGTTAGTAGGCAGCTCCTAGGGCATCTTTCCAAAGAGAGGCCCTCCCCAAAGAGAGGAACCTGTGGACGCACTTGGGCTTGCATGAGTTGAATCTTGCTAATTTTAACCTTGTTTTTCCTTTGGCCTGTTGTTCTGTCCTGTTTCTTCTGAAGCTGTCAGTACAATAGCAATGCCAGGAGTCATTAGAAATTGCTTTATGGGACTGCAGATGGCTTCGTTTGTTAGAGAGGAGTAGATTAGTTATACCATAGTAGCCTCACGTTAGTAACTCTTCCTCCAAGATGTAATGGTAAGGTGCTAGTCCGCAAGAGGGACATGACGCAGCAGGATAAAGAGTCTTAGCCCTTCTCTAGCACCCTCCAGCCAACAAGTTCAAAGAACACAAACACTGGTTAAGCCTCACAACCTTCCCATTATCCTCATTGTGCCAATTGTAAAACAGGCGCAGGAAAGGGAAAACCTCTAATGGGAGGTTGGATGCCAAGCCATGAGTAGAACTCGCATCTCCCAACTCCCGGTCCAGTATGTTAGCCACGTAACTCGCCTTCCTGCAACAGGCTGGACTGAGCAAATGGCCCACATCGTTAGATTCACATCACACCAGCCTGGACAGAAGCCTTGAGAATCGGCTGCAGGGAGCCCATTCTGCAATGGCTGGGAGCAGGCTATCCTAGATGATCTAAGGGGCGGGGGCAAGGAGTGGGGGGAGCAGATGGTGGGGCAGGAGCAAATAGATGATGGGGCAAGGTGTTGAAGCAAAGCTGGCAGGAGGACACACAGGAGCAGTGGAAGGAATGTTCTGAGCTCTCTGTGAGCACTCCTCTGGTGATGAGCGAGCCAGACTATGGTTTTCTGGGACAGCGGCTTCCTAGGGGCGTTTGGTATTTGTGTTCTCTTGCTGTGGCTGCTCTGCCCAGCTGTTCCAGGCATCTTGCAGCAGTGCACTCTGTGCCTTGAGCTTGGCAGCAGCCACGGATTTGTAAGGAGCTGGTTGCCAGGATGAGCAGAGAAGGGAACAGGGTGGGAAATTGTGAGCCTCCAGAAAAAGCAGGATCTTCTGTTCAGATCCAACATGTCAACAAGTTGGCTCAAAGTAGCACAAGTCTGAGCTCAGTCTGCAGAGGTTGGGGGCTCGCGGAAGGGTGCAAGCTTGGGGGGAGGTCAGGTGACCTGCAGAAGGCTGCAAGCTTGGGGGGAGGTCGGGTGACCTGTGGAAGGCTGGTAGCTTGTAGGAGGTGATGTCATGTGGCCTGTGGAAGGCTGCAAGCTTTGGGTGTGGGGGCGTCAGGTGGCTGACGGAAGGTGCGAGCTCATGGGAAAGGGAGGAGTTATACGCTTGTGGAAGGCTGAGAGCCTGGGGGGAGGGCAGAGTGTCTCTCTCCATAAAGGCTGTGCCCTCTGAGAGCCATAGTTAATTTTTCTAGCTATAGGCTTCTAGTAACCAGCAGGAATCAGAATGTAGTGGAAATGCAATAGTATTGATTTGGGGGCCTTAATGTTCTAGGGTTAATTAATAGAAATCAGAACCATAGGAATTAGAGCTGAGAAAGCACTATTAGGTGCCATCTAATCCGTCACCTGGGGCCCGTTCTGGATTGTTCCCTACAGCATTTTGTTTTTCTAGTACTTTGAAAACTGGGGTAGACAGTGTCCCAATCAGTGCAACTTTCACCCCGTCCCTCGGCAGACTGTTTCCCGCCTAACACATCTCACTGTCCAGAAAAGTTCCTTGAAAAGTTCCTCTGGCTTCAAGACTAAGCTTGGTAAGTGTACGGAGGGGATGGTATGATGGGATAGCCTAATTTTGGCAATTAATTGATCTTTGACTATTAGCAGTAAATATGCCCAGTGGCCTGTGATGGGACACTAGATAGGGTGGGATCTGAGTTACTACAAATAATTCTTTCCTGGGTGTCTGGCTGGGGAGTCTTGCCCACATGCTCAGGGTTTAAGCTGATTGCCGTATTTCTACTCGGGAAGGAATTTTCCTCCAGGGCAGATTGGCAGAGGCCCTGGGGGGGTTTCGCCTTCCTCTGCAGCGTGGGGCACGGGTCACTTGCTGGAGGATTGTCTGCACCTTGAAGTCTTTAAACCATGATTTGAGGACTTCAGTAGCTCAAATATAGGTCAGGGTTTTGTTACAGGAGTGGGTGGGTGAGATTCTGTAGCCTGCGTTGTGCAGGAGGTCATACTAGATGATCATAATGGTCCCTTCTGACCTTAAAGTCTGTAAGTCTAAGGTAAGTCTACACTACGAAATTAGGTTGAATTTATAGAAGTTGTTTTTTTAGAAATCGTTTTTATATAGTCGATGGTGTGTGTCCCCACACAAAATGCTCTAAGTGCATTTTGAACTTCATCTTGCATCCGATGAAGTGAGCTGTAGCTCACGAAAGTTTATGCTCAAATAAATTGGTTAGTCTCTAAGGTGTCACAAGTACTCCTTTTCTTTTTAAGTGCATTAACTCGGCGGAGTGCTTCCACCGTACCGAGACAAGCGTCGACTTCCGGAGCGTTGCACTGTGGGTAGCTATCCCACAGTTCCTGCAGTCTCCGCTGCCCATTGGAATTCTGGGTTGAGATCCCAGTGCCTAATGGGGCAAAAACATTGTCACAGGTGGCTCTGGGTACATGTCGTCAGGCCCTCCCTCCCTCCATGAAAGCAACGGCAGACAATAGTTTCGTGCCTTTTTTCCTGAGTTACCTGTGCAGACGCCATACCATGGCAAGCATGGAGCCCGCTCCGCTCACTGTCACCATACGTGTCCTGGGTGCTGGCAGACGCGGTACTGCATTGCTACACAGCAGCAGCTCATTGCCTTGTGGCAGGAGATGGTGTAATAGGCCTGATAACCATCGTCGTCATGTCCTAGGTGCTCCTTGCCAGCTCAGTAAGGTCGGTTAGGAGCGCCTGGGCAGACATGGACGCAGGGACTAAAATAGGAGTGACTTGACCAGGTCATTCTCTTTAGTCCTGCTGGCAGTCGTATGGCACCGTCTTCTGCCGAGCAGCCAGGAGATGAGGATGGCTAGCAGTCCTACTGCACCGTCTGCTGCCAGCCAAAGATGTAAAAGATAGATGGAGTGGATCAAAACAAGAAATAGACCAGATTTGTTTTGTATTCATTTGCTCCACCCACCCTCCCTCCTTCCCTCCGTGAAATCAACGGCCAACAATCATTTCAGTGAGGTCTCTCCAGGGCACCTTGAAAAGTTTAATGGAGATTCAGGCCTTCCTGGAATACCAGGGGGAGGGATAGCTCAGTGAGCATTGGCCTGCTAAACCCAGGGTTTTGAGATCAATCCTTGAGGGGGCCATTCTGTGTGACAGTTGTTTTTGTTTCTTCTTGATGTAGAGCCACCCCCTTTGTTGATTTTAATTACCTGTAAGCCAACCCTGTAAGCCATGTCATCAGTCGCCCCTCCGTCCGTCAGAGCAATGGCAGACAATCGTTCCGCACCTTTTTTCCGTGCAGACACCATGCATGGAGCCCGCTCAGATCACTTTGGCAATTAGGAGCACATTAAACACCACGCGCATTATCCAGCGATATATGCAGCACCAGAACCTGGCAAAGTGAAATCAGGCGAGTAGCCAACGTAAGCGCGGTGACGAGAGTGTTGAGGACATGGACACAGACTTCTCTCAAAGCACGGGCCCTGGCAATGTGGGCATCATGGTGCTAATGGGGCAGGTTCATGCCGTGGAATGCTGATTCTGGGCTCGGGAAACAAGCACAGACTGGTGGGACCGCAAAGTGTTGCAGGTCTGGGACGATTCCCAGTGGCTGCGAAACTTTTGCACGCATAAGGGCACTTTCATGGAACTTTGTGACTTACTTTCCCCTGCCCTGAGGCACAAGAATACCAAGATGAGAGCAGCCCTCACAGTTGAGAAGCGAGTGGCAATAGCCCTGTGGAAGCTTGCAATGCCAGATAGCTACCGGTCAGTCAGGAATCAATTTGGAGTGGGCAAATCTACTATGGGAGCTGCTGTGATGCAAGTAGCCAACGCAATCAAAGATCTGCTGACATCAAGGGTAGTGACCCTGGGAAATGTGCAGGTCATAGTGGATGGTTTTGCTGCAATGGGATTCCCTAACTGTGGTGGGGCCATAGATGGAACCCATATCCCTATCTTGGCACCGGAGCACCAAGCCGGCGAGTACATAAACCTCAAGGGGTACTTTTCAGTAGTGCTGCAAGCACTGGTGGATCAGAAGGGTCATTTCACCAACATCAACGTGGGATGGCCGGGAAAGGTACATGACGCTCGCATCTTCAGGAACTCTGGTCTGTTTCAAAAGCTGCAGGAACTTCATTCCCAGACCAGAAAATAACTGTTGGGGATGTTGAAATGCCTTTAGTTATCCTTGGGGAGCCAGCCTACCCCTTAATGCCATGGCTCATGAAGCCATACATAGGCAACCTTTTATGATGAGATTACTGGTTCTGTGGATGAAAGGAAAGCAGTGGATGTATTGTTTCTTGACTTTAGCAAAGCTTTTGACACGGTCTCCCATAGTATTCTTGTCAGCAAGTTAAGGAAGTATGGGCTGGATGAATGCACTATAAGGTGGGTAGAAAGCTGGCTAGATTGTCGGGCTCAACGGGTAGTGATCAATGGCTCCATGTCTAGTTGGCAGCCGGTATCAAGTGGAGTGCCCCAAGGGTCGGTCCTGGGGCCGGTTTTATTCAATATCTTCATAAATGATCTGGAGGATGGTGTGGATTGCACTCTCAGCAAATTTGCGGATGATACTAAACTGGGAGGAGTGGTAGATACGCTGGAGGGGAGGGATAGGATACAGAAGGACCTAGACCAATTGGAAGATTGGGCCAAAAGGAATCTGATGAGGTTCAATAAGGATAAGTGCAGGGTCCTGCACTTAGGACGGAAGAACCCAATGCACAGCTACAGACTAGGGACCGAATGGCTAGGCAGCAGTTCTGCGGAAAAGGACCTAGGGGTGACAGTGGACGAGAAGCTGGATATGAGTCAGCAGTGTGCCCTTGTTGCCAAGAAGGCCAATGGCATTTTGGGATGTATAAGTAGGGGCATAGCGAGCAGATGGAGGGACGTGATCGTTCCCCTCTATTCGACATTGGTGAGGCCTCATCTGGAGTACTGTGTCCAGTTTTGGGCCCCACACTTCAAGAAGGATGTGGATAAATTGGAGAGAGTCCAGCGAAGGGCAACAAAAATGATTAGGGGACTGGAACACATGAGTTATGAGGAGAGGCTGAGGGAGCTGGGATTGTTTAGCCTGCAGAAGAGAAGAATGAGGGGGGATTTGATAGCTGCTTTCAACTACCTGAAAGGGGGTTCCAAAGAGGATGGCTCTAGACTGTTCTCAATGGTAGCAGATGACAGAACGAGGAGTAATGGTCTCAAGTTGCAGTGGGGGAGGTTTAGATTGGATATTAGGAAAAACTTTTTCACTAAGAGGGTGGTGAAACACTGGAATGCGTTACCTAGGGAGGTGGTAGAATCTCCTTCCTTAGAGGTTTTTAAGGTCAGGCTTGACAAAGCCCTGGCTGGGATGATTTAACTGGGAATTGGTCCTGCTTTGAGCAGGGGGTTGGACTAGATGACCTTCTGGGGTCCCTTCCAACCCTGATATTCTATGATTCTATGAACCTGGACAGTAGTCAGGAGCTGTTCAGCTGCAGGCTGAGCAATTGCAGAATGGTGGTAGAATGTGCATTTGGACGTTTAAAAGCACGCTGGCGCAGTTTATTGACTTGGTTAGACCTCAGCGAAACCAAATTTCCCATTGTTATTGCTGCTTGCTGTGCGCTCCACAATATCTGTGATAGTAAGGGGGAGACGTTTATGGCGGGGTGGGACGTTGAGGCAAGTCGCTTGGAGGCTGGTTACGTGCAGCCAGACACCAGGGCGGTTAGAAGAGCACAGGAGGGCGCGGTGTGCATCAGAGAAGCTTTGAAAACCAAATTCATGAGTGGCCAGGCTACGGTGTGAAAGTTCTGTTTGTTTCGCCTTGATAAAACCTTGGTTCACTCCACTTCCCTGTAAGCTAACCACCCTCTCCTCCCCCCTTTGATCACCACTTGCAGAGGCAATAAAGTCATTGTTGCTTCACATTCATGCATTCTTTATTAATTCATCACACAAATAGGGGGATAACTGCCAAGGTAGCCTGGGAGGGGTGGTGGAGGAGGGAAGGACAAGGCCACATAGCACTTTAAAACTTATTGAATGCCAGCTTTCTGTTGCTTGGGCAATCCTCTGGGGTGGAGTGGCTGAGTGGCCAGAGGCCCCCCCACCGTGTTCTTGGGCATCTGGGTAAGGCAGGTATGGAACTTGGCGAGGAAGGCGGTTGGTTATACAGGGGCTGTAGCGGTGGTCTGTGCTCCAGCTGCCTTTCCTACAGCTCAACCATACCCTGGAGCATATTAGTTTGATCCTCCAGCAGCCTCAGCATCCTGCCTCTTGTGAATCCTGCCTCTTGTCATCATGCTGCCGCCACCTATCATCTTCAGCCCTCTCTTCAGGCCGCCACCTCTCCTCCTGGTCATTTTGTGCTTTCCTGCACTCTGACATTGTCTGCCTCCACGCATTCGTCTGTGCTCTGTCAGTGTGGGAGGACAGCATGAGCTCAGAAAACATTTCATCGTGAGTGCGGGGTTTTTTTTTTGTTTGTTTTTTTTGGTTCTAATCTTTGCTAGCCTCTGGGAAGGAGAAGATCCTGTGATCCTTGAACACATGCAGCGGGTAGAGAAAAAAAAAGAGACAGTGGTATTTAAAAAGACACATTTTATAGAACAATGGGTACGCTCTTTCATGGTAAACCTTGCTGTTAACATTACATACATAGCACATGTGCTTTCGTTACAAGGTCGCATTTTGCCTCCCCCCATCGCGTGGCTAACCCCACACCCCACCCCGTGGCTAACAGCGGGGAACATTTCTGTTCAGCCACAGGCAAACAGCCCAGCAGGAATGGGCATCTCTGAATGTCCCCTTAAGAAAAGCACCCTATTTCAACCAGGTGACCATGAATGATATCACTCTCCTGAGGATAACACGGAGATAAAGAACAGATGTTGTTTGAATGCCAGCAAACATACACTGCAATGCTTTGTTCTGCAATGATTACCACGCCAGGCCAGTAGCATGTAGTCGGGAAAGTGTCCTACCATGGAGGACGGAATAAGGCTGCCCTCCCCAAAAACCTTTTGCAAAGGCTTTGGGAGTACATCCAGAAGAGGTTTATAGAGATGTCCCTGGAGGATTTCCACTCCATCCCCAGACACGTTAACAGACTTTTCCAGTAGCTGTACTGGCCGTGAATGCCAGGGCAAATTAATCATTAAACACGCTTGCTTTTAAACTATGTGTACTATTTAAAAAGGTACACTCACCAGAGGTCCCTTCTCTGTCTGGCGGGTCCAGGAGGCAGCCTTGGGTGGGTTCGGGGTGTACTGGCTTCAGGTCCAGGGTGAGAAACAGTTCCTGGTTGTCAGGAAAACCGGTTTCTCCTCCTCCTCATCTTCCTCGTCCCCAAAACCTGCTTCCGTGTTGCCTCCATCTCCATTGAAGGAGTCAAACAACATGGCTGGCGTAGTGGTGGCTGAACCCCCTAAAATGGCATGCAGCTCATCATAGAAGGAGCATGTTTGGGGCTCTGACCCGAAGCGGCCGTTTGCCTCTCTGGTTTTCTGGTAGGCTTGCCTCCGCTCCCTAAGTTTCACGCGGCACTGCTTCGGGTCCCTGTTATGGCCTCTGTCCTTCTTGCCCTGGGAGATTTTGACAAATTTTTGGCATTTCAAAAACTGAAACGGAGTTCTGATAGCACGGATTCCTCTCGCCATACAGCGATCAGATCCCGTACCTCCCGTTCGGTCCATGCTGGAGCTCTTTTGTGATTCTGGGACTCCATCATGGTCACCTCTGCTGATGAACTCTGCATTCACCTGCAGCTTGCCATGCTGGCCAAACAGGAAATGAGATTCAAAAGTTCGCGGGCCTTGTCCTGTCTACCTGGCCAGTGCATCTGAGTTGAGAGTCACAGTGGAGCACTCTGGTATAGCTCCCAGAGGCAAATACCGTCGCATTGCATCCACACTACCCCAAATTCGACCTGGCAAGGCCAATTTCAGTGCTAATCCCCTTGTCGGGGGTGAAGTAAGGAAATCGATTTTAAGAGCCCTTTAAGTCGAAAAAAAGGGCTTTGTCGTGTGGACGTGTGCAGGGTTAAATTGATTTAATGCTGCTAAATTTGACCTCAACTCCTAGTGTAGATTAGGGCTATATTAATTGAGTTTAATTTTTTAAATTTCATCCCATTACTCTGAGTTCTACCTCTTACCATGCCCTAAATAACTCCTCTCCCTCTTTGTCATTTTGTAGAAGCCTGTTTTGTTGTCTTTTGCCATCACTTAGCCAAGCTTTGAATGTGTGTCTCTTTCAATCTTTCTTTATAATGAATTCCTACACCCTCAATCATTTATGTTGCTTCTCTGAACTCCCTATAGTTTTGTTTACAGCCTTCTGGTACTGCACTACCCAGAGCTGAGCACAGTATTGCTGGAACAGTCTCGTTGCTGCCATGTAGAGCAAGACTGTCATCTTCTTTCTTTGTTACTTGATGCCTTTGCCCAAAATCAAAATGGCCTCATTTGCGTTGCATCACAGTGCACAATCGATCTGAGCCTCTGTGGTGGCTGCCCTTTGTGAGAGTGCAGAGGGGGAGCAGAGTGCAGGGAGGCATGGTTGTACCCAGGCAACTTTTGGCAATATTTGGAGTACTCCAATTTTCTTGACCTGAGTCAGTTTGATTTTAGAGCTGGTTATGGTTTGGGGACTGCCCTGTTCCTCTTGGTCAAAGATCTAGCAATGGAGGAGGCTCTAACGGCAGTCTTCTATACCATTGACCCTGAGGCAGGGTTGACTTGTCTGTGGGCCTTGTCGGGATAGTCACTTTTGAGTAAAAAGAAAAGGAGGACTTGTGGCACCTTAGAGACAAATTTATTTGAGCATAAGCTTTCGTGAGCTACAGCTCACTTCATCGGATGCTGTAGCTCACGAAAGCTTATGCTCAAATAAATTTGTTTGTCTCTAAGGTGCCACAAGTCCTCCTTTTCTTTTTGCGGATACAGACTAACACGGCTGCTACTCTGAAACTTGTCACTTTTGAGTGGCTCTGTTCTCTCCTTTTCAGTACAGCCCAGAGGGTGCTACTGGACATTTGCTCCCTAAAGTCTTCTATTGGAGGTGATATTAGTGATATTCGTCCAGTATGAAACATCTGGTGGGTGTGGAGTTACTGGGGCATGGAATAGGTGCACTTTTAATGCAAAATGAGAAAGGGGAGCAGCCACTGTTAGGCATGCGTCTTAGGGCTTTGACCACAGACCCTGAGCCAATCAGGACTGTCCTGGGGTGTATACGCTCTGTAGTCCTTCTTCAAATGCCGTGCCTCCTTTCACACTGCTTGGATTGCGAAGTTTCTCCTTACCCCTTGTATTCCACTAATGCTCACATCCCCAGATGGCCCAGAATTTGCTGTTCATGTTATCCATAGTTCTCTTTCAGTTTTATTGTTTCCTAGCTATTTCCAGCCCATTGAATATTGCTCTGGGATTATTTTTCCCTCCATGTTTCAGCTGCTGTTCTCCAGTTGAACCTGTCTAGGCCCTAAATACTGTGGTGTCGGAGCTTCTCAGACACTAATGACTTTATCTTCTCAACACCCCTGTGAGGTAGGGCAGGAATATTATCACTGCTTTACAGCAGGCGGGTTGAGGGAGTAAAGGACTTGTCCAACTTCCAAACTTCATCTTTTAGCTACTGGATCTTGACATGTCTTTGTCTGCAGGTAAAAGAGCCCTCTAAGCATGAGAGAAATTGAACCCAGTCCAGGCTCTTAAACCACAAGATCATCCTTCCATATGTGCAGTTTGTTCATGAAAATGTTAAATAAGACACTCCTACAACTGATCCCTGCTACCTCAGTAGGACACCTGTTCCCACTCAATATACAGTCATTGATGATTTTGCACATTCACATCCATTGGCTCTCCTTGGAAATATCTTTAAGTACAAACATACCTACATGTAGAAATAACTGGTGCAACTCCAGTTAAGGCTGAGATAAGTTTTGCACTTAATAATACAGAGGTTAATCTTGTTTTAAGATGAACCTCAGCAGAAGAGAAGAATGAGGTGGGATTTGATAGCAGCCTTCAACTACCTGAAGGGGGGGTTCCAAAGAGGATGGAGGTAGGCTGTTTTCAGTGGTGGCAGATAACAGAACAAAGAGCAGTGGTTTCAAGTTGCAGTGGGGGAGGTTTAGGTTGGATATTAGGAAACACTGTTTCACTAGGAGGGTGGTGAAGCACTGGAATGGGTTACCTAGGGAGGTGGTGGAATCTTCTTCCTTGGAGGTTTTTAAAGCCCAGCTTGACAAAGCCCTGGCTGGGATGATTTAGTTGGGGTTGGTCCTGCTTTGAGCAGGGGATTGGACTAGATGTCCTCCTGAGGTCTCTTCCAACCCTAATCTTCTATGATGATGTATGATAACTACAGAATATCCTCCTCAAAATTGAAGCACTGAATCTTTGAGTATCAGATGAATTTTCTGACCATTTAGAAGTAAATCTGGTTAATCAATGTAGGAGCTAAAATTAATTTAAAATTGGTCCTTTGAGAAATTTAGCACCCACTGCCAGACCATTTTTGTTCCAGATGATCTTAATAATAGCATAACACAGGCACGTCAAACTTCCCATGTAGTTTAAACTCACTGAAATCTTGTGAGTAGGCTACATTTGAAGAATTTTTATTTTAGGATTAGTGCTCTTTTCCCCCTATTCTTCATAATTGAAAAAATGTCTTCTGCAATAGGGTCTAAAGAATAATGTTCTACTATAGAGAAATCCATGAAGAACTGTCTGTCCACTTTCAAACTGGCAGATCCTATTGTTCTCAGTGGTACTGAAATCACAGACTGCCAGTGCATGCCATCCTCGTAATGGCCACCTGTCTCCTGTGGTTTCCAGCGGGACTCCAGGGATGTCTACCCAGCAGCCGGGGGAGTGTGCTTCCAGCACAGGTGGACGGATGTGCACTAGCTCTCGTCATGCTGGTGAGCTAAAGATCGCCGTGTGGCTGCGGTGGCACAGGCAGCAGCTCGGGCTAGCTGCCTCGGGACGTACCCTGCGGGTCAGTGAGATTGTACTCGGAGAGCTAGGCTGAGCCGCTGCCCTTGCCACCACAGAGCTAGCACCTGTGTCTGCCCATGTGCGGAAGCGTCCTCCCAGTTGCAGCGTAGACATACTCTGAGAGTTTCTCTCTGCTTCCTGAGGGCCACCATCTTCTCTTGGTTTACTCTCATTTAGAAAAATGGGAGATGAGGGCCATTTTGAAAGATGGCAAGTCTTCATCAGTTTCTGTGAAAAAGATCATCTGCCAGAAACTTCTGGTTATGAAAAATAATGGCAAAATAATAATTAATTCTAAGTTCTTCTCAAAAGCTTCTATTGTACCATCTCTACCCAACAGGGAGGGGAAACGAGGATGTTTGTGTATACGTGGGGGGGTGGGGTGCATTTCCAGACCTGAAAAGAAATCCAGACATGTTATGGTTAGCCTTAACGCTACATTTTCTGGGTTTATAATGCTTGGTTTTGTCATAATTACATCATCTCTATAATGTATTTTACCCTAAATTACTGACACACATTGTCATCTTTAGCTCCGTCTTACCCCAGTTTGTCTGGAAATTGAGAAGGGCTTGCAGTGGAGCCCTAGGTTGAAGTCTGAATTGTGATAGTTCAGAATTCAGCACCTGGCCTTTGCCTCAGTCAGCTGAATAATTTTAAATAATGAAATCCACAGCCTTTACCAATAGTCTGGGATGTCACACCCAGCCTATGGGCACTCAACCTGCCTGACTTATTTATGGACCATGTGCAGTGTTAAGCTTTTGCAGAATCCTGAGTTTTCATTTTTATAACAGTAACTGGCGTGGTGCTGTCTGCCTGAACCTGCACGCAGCCTTGAACAATTACCAAGGTGTGCAATTGCCCCATTAGCCTCACTAGTGAGGACACTAATGTCAGCATGGACCATTTAGTTGCTGATCACTTTAGTGTACGGAAAGGGGAAGGGATGGCAGCGAAGCCCATGGGGGCAGGTAGATTTGCTGTAGGGAAGGAAATGGAGAGGGGATGAGACACACAGACAGGGAAGGAGGAGGGAACCAGAGTAAGGAGGATGGGGAAGGAAGAGAAACGGGAGAGATTGTATGGTCTCTACTGGGGAGTGAGGAATGACACTGAATGGGATAATAATGGACTGATTAAATGAGAATAACTCAACATTTAGCTACTGCATAAGGACCAGATTCTTCCCTTCAGCTCTGTGCAAACCTCCCAGTGTGATCGAGGGGAGTATGGAGCCCTAAACAGTATACTGACACACAGCAGAATTTAAAATGGAATTTCCCCCCCTCCACTGCAGGAGTTTGACTCCCGTTTTCTAAAAGGAGCATGGCCACTGACAGGTTCTCCATTGCCTCTTTTCACTCCTTCACCATCTCCTTCTGATAACCCCTCCCTGCGTCTTCTCACCTTTTTCTTCCCTTCCAATGCTTTCCTCTTTGTTTCCTAAACCCCCCCCATTTGTCTCCACTCTGGGGCTGAACTTTCCTTTCTCTCCAGACCCAAAGAGCTGGATTTGGGCTTCCTCTGTTTTGTTTCTTTTGGTGCTGGTTTTGCAGGATTTGCATGATTCTCCTTTCCAGCTGATTCCTATTTAGAGCTCGGTTAAACTGTGCAGAATACTATTTAAAAGAAAGGAACGTGTCAAGATGCATTTGTTAGATCACATTTAAAATGAAATAGAATTGAAGGTAGATTTTGTCCAAAGAAAGGAAAAAACCCTGAAAAGCTGTCAAGCCGCAGGAGAAAGCCCCTCCTTTGTTGTCCTCCTGACACTGAAGTGTAATTTTTCATGGTTATTTGGACTGGAAAATGGTGGGGGGAGGTAATGAGGGGAGAAGGGAGAGATGGGCTTGCGATTATTTCCCATAAATGACAACACAATTCCATCACGCTCCACTACAAATATGTTCAGGGATTTTGCCTTTTTTTGCATTTCATGTCTGAAAATAATAGCAATGATCTAGTTCTGTTGAAATTCAAGGGAACAAATCCCTGTTGGATTGTACTGACTTCAGACTTTGTGCCGCGTGCAAGAAAGGGCCATCTCAGGGACCTGAGTGTTGAACTTTCTTTTTTAAAGTGGAATTAAATTATTCAGAAGTATCTTTAGAAACAATTGGTTGTATTTATGATAATGAATCCTCAAAAGTAAACTGAAGAAAAAAATGTCTCACGTTTTGTTAGTTTCCTTTACAGTATCGATAGATCTGTCTCTGGATCACTGGCCAAGAAGATAAGTAGCCCAGCTCATTTTGTTTGAACTACTTTTAGACAGTTTTGTATGTAATGTCTCGTCTCCTATGTTTTAAATAAAAAGAAAAGGAGGACTTGTGGCACCTTCGAGACTAACCAATTTATTTGAGCATAAGCTTTCATGAGCTACAGCTCACTTCATCTAAGGTGCCACAAGTCCTCCTTTTCTTTTTGCGAATACAGACTAACACGCCTGCTACTCTGAAACCTATGTTTTAAGTACTTTTTTGTAGGATATGATGAGTTCAAATAACTAACTAGCACTTTTCCTGTTGGGTAAACATGGTGGTCAGTGAGTGACACTGAAATGGGAGCATTTCTGGCTTTGTGTAGTTTGGAAACGGTCCTTCTTTTTGCAGAACTGTTTTCTAGTGTGATATTTTCTGCAGAGCTAAATTCCTGTCCAACTTGTAGGTTTCCAAAGCAATGCAGACTCTTTCACTGTGCATTCTCAGAACGTAGCTAGCTGTCTGTGGCCCAGATCCATTGAAGTCAATGGGATGCCTCACATGCTTAAAGCTAAACATGTGTGTAAGTTTTGACAGGATTGGTCCGAACTCTCTAACAACAAACTGAAATTAAAAGGCGAAGGTGCTGAAATTTCCTCCTCACGCTGTATTTCTCCTGAGGGTTAGACTGCCTCCTCCTCCTTTGCCAGCAGTAACTGCAGCGTTATGGAACAGGCAAGCTTCTCACTCTTGTCTAAACTCCTGTTTTTTCTTGTTTCTGTAAACAGTGGTAAGATCTTCACTACTGTATGCAGAGACACAAATGATCTCTTCTCCAATTATCCCCCCAAACCATGCCAGAGTCTCCACCTCTCTGTTGCTTCAGCCGTTGCCAGAATCCATGGGCAGAGGACTAAATCATTTTAGGATCAGGATTTTAGCACAATGGCTTTTTGTGCAACACTCCTCTTGCTGCAGGCATTTTTTGACCACATGCATTTCTTGTCACTCTCCAGGCATGGGATCCCCCAGTGGATTTGGTAAATGAGGTGATACATTTGATTGGTAAAAATAATGATCATACTAATTAAAATTATGTTTTAATGAAAAAGGGAGAGATGCAAATGTGTGACAGAAGAAGGCCAGCCTGCTTTCCTTGAGTGAGAAGCACATGTCAGGGGAGAGTCAAAGGCCATGTCTATTTTGTAGGATGTTAAAATAAAATGACCCCAGCAGCCCTGTCAGAAGCGTCTGCATCTGTCAAGTTTCTCCCTGCGAAAAGGCAAATAAAAACCAAAGTGTTCAACAACAAACATACCTGTTTGTCTGCGCTTGCCCCCCTCTTCAGTGTTCTCTGCCTCCACACTTGCCAGGTTGCTGCAGGAAAGCCTGGTACATGGCTTCAGCTTGGAGGACAGGCCTTTGGGGGCTGTTTTTCAGTTGGGCATTGCGTGCTTTTAACTTGTAGCTGGCATTCTCCTTACTCCTCCTCACAGACGTACCCTTTCTGCACAGACGTACCCTTTGCACATGGCTGCCCCAGAAATAAAGTTATTAACCCAAGAGCAACAAAAGGGTTATTGATTACATCCTGAGGCCCAGTGCTAAATGGTTAGGAATCCCTCCAACTAGGCCCATTACTCTAAGATTTGAGCCCCATGAATCAGTCCTCACATTCTGGACCCTGGTATTTCCCTCCCGTCACTTTGGGCCCTGCTTCTCCTTTGTGTAGCACAGGTGCAGAGTGACCCACTCAAGAAAGCACCACACAGTGTCTTTGGGCCGTCCATCGTATGCATCCTTGCGTCTGTCTGTGCCCGAGGAGGGAAACGGCTCCAACCTGACCAATGCCTCCAACAGCAGGTGACACTCTGCAGGGCCAGCCTTAGGGGAAACAGCACCCTGGGCAAACGTGTATTTTGGCGCACCTGGCCCCCATGGGCGTGGTGCCCCCCTATTTCTCCTCACCCCTGTGGGTGCCCCTTCCCATTGCACCGCCCACACCCTCACCCCTGCACTGTGACCCTGTCGCCCCAACCCTTGCACCCCCACCGCACCCACATAGGAAAACTGACCTGGATGTATGGAGCGCATGGTATTGCTCCTTGCTCCCCCGAGCCTCCTAAGGGGGCACAGAGGAACGTTGGGGAGTGCAGTATCTGTGTGTCACCGCTTGCCTCCCCCCTCCATAGTCGTCATCCGGAAGAAGCCGGGAGAAATCTGGGCGCCCCCCACAGACCGCAGTCCTCTGCCAGCAGCTTCCGACTCTACCCTGGCAGCACGCACCTCTGTGCTGCCGCACGGCACCCCACCCCCCGACCATGCCTCCCTGATGCTCCGCTCCGCACGCTTGGGGCATGGAGGTGAGATTGCTGCCAAAGGGCTGGAAATTGGATTTATGCACATTTCCAAGTAGCTGCATTGTCTCTGCTTCACGTGCAGCTAATCTGCAGCTCAGGACATGTGGAGAACGGTCTTCTGGTAGGCCCTGTCACCAGCACTTAGTCAAATTATTCTCAGGATGCTGCTCTCCGAATGCTGAATCTTGGTCGCTTATGCCTGTTCACTGTCAAATCAAAGGTTAGAAAGCTGTAGGATTGATACTCTAATTTGCAGATTAAAAAGGCCAGAGGACTCCAGCGACAGACTTGCCCCTATATCTGTGCTCCGCAGTCCTCCAGCCATGGAGAGCTCCAGTAACAGACCTGTCCCTATTTCCTCCTCTTTTGCTGATCTAAAGTAGGGTGTGGAAGTGAGTCCCTTGAAACTCTTACCATTTAGAAATGCTTGGTCAGTATGTATAACAATTTGGATTCATACATTTTCTTGCATCCTGAAAGATTCTAAGATGATTTCCATACTACAGCTAGCAATCCCATTGCCCGCCATTGGGGCGAGGCCCAGCAGCTTTTGAACAGCACAAAACGATAGCACCAGTGGTTTAGAAATCCCTTCATCATGTTAAGCTGCAGGTGGAATCTAGGTAGTTGTTTGGTTATTATCCAAGTTAAGATTTGGCTAGGTTCCCAGGATAACAGCCCACCTCTTACCTCATATGCTGTTGGCTGTTTAATAACTACAAGCAGCCAGAGGCTTGGTTCTAAGGCTTATATGAAAGACATTGCCCCATTAGCCCTCTTATGCACTCAGAGGGAAGAGGGCACCCTTCTGAATTGTCAGCAATGCTTCCTGCTGCATTTAGGTGTCCCTGCAGTGCTCCTATCCAAAGTCCAAATGTTCCATTCTGGACCTGTGACCTGAGAGGACAAGGCACAGCTGGCATGTGGGAGATGGCATAGAATGCAGACCGAGGCTTTCATGGTGCTTTGCTCCTACCCCACAACAGTCGCCCCCTAGAGCTTCTTCACAGGGATTCATTCAGCTGGCCAGAGGGACAGTCCTCTCCATGGTATTGTTACCATTCCACCCACACACACACACACAGTTAGTGGGGCAATTGCATGAAAGCCGATGCTCACTAGGGCAGGGCCACCCCAGCTCAATAAAAACCCTGAGTTGGGGAGTCCTAGTCAGAGCCCCTAGTACACCACATGTCTATGGCGGAGGTGAAAAGATGGGCACAGAGGGCTCTGGCCTCCTGTGGGCCATCCGAAATCCATGGCATGTGAGGGCCAAACGCCCCAGATGTTCCAAAAGGAGAGAAAATGACAATACTTTACATGGGGTCCTCGAGTGCTGATCTGCCCTGACTCTGCTTCATCTGTGAGAGCTAACTGGATTGCAACATCCATCGGTGAATGTGTACTTGAGTAGGGCAGGGCTACCCTGACCTTCTAGTCTGAAATTTCCCTGCCCTTGCTACCACCATTGCATGTTCATGGCTGTGGGAAAGCTTCTCCCTTCAAGTCTAGTGATGGTAAGCACATGCACACGCATCATCACGTGGAGTGGATAGCTCTAGCCTACTGCTGTCACTGGTGCCCGAGGTAGGCTGGCTTTCAGGTCCGTGGGAGGGCACCCTTTTTGTTTCACAGAAGATGCTTTGTGTACAATTAAAACTTGTTTCTGGTAAACTTCATTCCAGGAAAGATGAGCTTTTAACAAAGGGCTTTTGACAGCTGCAGGGTATTTCACTTTTTTAATGCCGAATGAAAAATCAATACATTTTTCTGGGTTATACATATTCAGAACAGGCTTGATATTTCCATTATAATGGAAAATGGGTGTCTGTGCACATCTCGCCTGTCAGAGCTGCACCATTGCATTTTCCAAGCCACTGCTAAATATTTCAAACCTGATTTGATTGTGGTTCATGACAGCTAGTGTTTCTCAGCTCTTGAGCCTGCCGGAGGGAGGGGAGGCAAACACGCTATTTCAGTTCCTTCCCCTCTGCCCCCCCAAAGAAATGCCGCTCATCCTTTTGCATCAGAGATGACAGTTTGTTAGGGAAATAAGGCTGAGAGGAAGAGAGAACTGAGGAGACTCAGATTGTTCAGCCTGGCACACTTCCAGTAAGGATTTAGTGACTTCTCTCTGCACTGATTTTAAGCTTTGTTGTCTGGGTTTTGGAAGGGGCAAAAGTGATACATTTTGTTCCTGTGATGTTTGGGGACAGAGGCACATTCTCGCTACTTACTAAACTCAGGGATTTTCTGAATTCTGCTGAGGTCAGAAGATACTTAAATTTTCCAGACTGCTTTTCCTCAGCTCCTTCTCTTTAGTGAATAGTTTAATTTCAAATTAAAAGGAAATGCCGTTGTCTAAAACGATTTATTTGCTAAGGAAGAAAAGACCCATCCTGGGAATTAGCACTGGGGTGGATTTCAAAATTCTGAATAGCAGATTTCCTAGCGTTCCTGCCACCCGGTAATTACTGCTCTTGGTATAAGCCCATTCTCAGGGATTTATAAAATTGTTCCAAGTATATTTATTTATATAGCACCCAGTGTGCACTGGGTACCTCTTGGATAGTGTTAAGGCAGTGGGGCTCATGGCAGGATTTTATTGTTTGTGTTTCAGTGAGACTCAATCTCTCTCATGCAAATTGCTTAGCAGCAGCCCCTGAGTCTGCCCAGTTCCTCTGCCTAGGAAGGGTGAAATTCACTTAACTTTCATAAACCCTGACATGTACAGAGCTTGGGGAAATCTGCTTTGCAGGCTGGGGCCACAGCACAGCTATACCCTCCCCATGCCCTCTACTCCAGCTAATGCACAGGAATAGCAGCTATAGCCCCTCAATGCTATTCGTTAAGGCCCCACACTGCAGATTAAAGAGCACTCCCTGGGATGGCTCTGTCGTCCTGGATTCAGCACACCCTGCTCTGCTCCTGTAAATGAGAGGATCAGCATAGAGTTTCTCTCAGACACACAGAGGTTCCCGAATGCAGTGCTGCAGGTGAACTACCTCACGCGGCACAGCGTCCCCTGTGTCTCCTGCACAGGGTGCATGCTCTCTAGTCACAAAGACAGGTTTCAGAGTAGCAGCCGTGTTAGTCTGTATCCGCAAGAAGAAAAGGAGGACTTGGGGCACCTTAGAGACTAACCAATTTATTTGAGCATGAGCTTTCGTGAGCTACAGCTCGCTTCATCGGATGCAAACTGGAAACTGCAGAAGACATTATATACACAGACCATGAAACAATACCCCCTCCCACCCCACTCTCCTGCTGGTAATAGCTTATCTAAAGTGATCACTCTCCTTACAATGTGTATGATAATCAAGTTGGGCCATTTCCAGCACAAATCCAGGTTTTCTCGCCCTCCGCCCCCCACACACAAACTCACTCTCCTGCTGGTAATAGCCCATCCAAAGTGACCACTCTCTTTACAACGTGTATGATAATCCAGCTGGAAATGGCCTACCTTGATTATCATACACATTGTAAGGAGAGTGATCACTTTAGATAAGGTATTACCAGCAGGAGAGTGGGGTGGGAGGAGGTATTGTTTCATGGTCTCTGTGTATATAATGTCTTCTGCAGTTTCCACAGTATGCATCCGATGAAGTGAGCTGTAGCTCACGAAAGCTCATGCTCAAATAAATTGGTTAGTCTCTAAGGTGCCACAAGTACTCCTGTTCTTTCTAGTCACAAAGTGGGTGGGACTCAATTAGACTAACAAACTGAGCAGATGTCTCCCGCTTAAAATGTTACTGACTCTTCAGATACTCAGCAAAGACACAATTTTCTCTCAGAGATCTGCATGGCCATGACTGAAGGCTCAAAGTCGAGCTGTCTTTGAGTTATAAGCGTGAGGGGAAATGGGACAAGGGTTTGGGTTTTTTTGTTTTTTTTTTCCAAGTGAAAGAATGTAGGAGAGTGCTTTAAGCACACAGTGACCAGTGAGATTTTGCTCAAGCTTTAGGTGCATCAGAAAGTTGTGAACATGTGAAAGTAGCGGATGGGAATGGACACCAAGTGTGGCGAGTACTTGCTATAGTATAAGGTGACACAAGTGCCTTCATTGTTTTTACAGGGACTTTTGCCCCTAACTAATCAGAGGATCGGCTGTCTTTAGTGGTTTGGCACTGGACACTCTTGCCCTAGAGGAGGGTGAGCATTCCCCTCAGCTGCAGGGCTCTCCCATTGGCCAGCTGAGCTCAGCAGAAGGGTCAGCTCTGTCTTGCCATTGAAGTGTGACTATAGCATAAGTACAATCTGACATGAGGATATTCTAGCCAATTCTAATGAAAGGAAATTACACATCAGAAACCCTTCAGTGTTACTGCACGTGAGAGTTCAAGAGAAAGGGGGTGAGGGAAGAAGCTGGGAGTGGACAACTAGGGATGGATCACTTGATGACTGCCTGTTCTGTTCATTTCCCCTGGGGCACCTGGCATTGGCCACTGTCGGAAGACAGGACACTGGGCTAGATGGACCCTTGGTCTGACCCAGTGTGGCCGTTCTTAAGAGCAGCCCCCTCCCCATTAGTCATGTAACTGGCCTTGTTCGTTCAGTAATATGCCCCATGAAATGCAAGAGGAAAGAAGGATGCAAAAGCCCTGACTCAAAAGTTTACAGGAGGTTCTCTTCCGTCTCCGAGAATAGCTGTTGGAACAGTCACTTGGGCACTCCAGATCCAGAGACCTCATCAGAGAGAGAATTTTGAAATAGGTGCTTGGCAAGGAGGAAAGACCCTGTTTCTTTTTTACGTTGACATTTGGGGGTTTGCTCTTTTCTCTGTTGAAAGGAGACACCTTGACACTAAAAACTGGATCAAATCATTGGTCTTAACTCTGGTCTAATATCTTAACTCTGCTAGTGGCCAATTCCTGATATTTCAGACAGAGGTTGTCAATTATTTTTTTGTCAAGGTCCAAATTTCTCAGTCAAGGTATAGTCAAGATCCAGACTCGAGAAAATAATAAAATATAACAATAATAAGTAAATAAAAGGATTTTGGGGTCTATTCAAAACTGTCTGGTGGTCTGGATTTGGCCTACAGTCCGCCTGCTCCAGAGGAAGGCGAAAAACCCAACAGTAGTGCATCTAGTAGCTAGTTACGAAGTGCTGCACGGGAAACTGAGGGAATCTCCATCCTGACTGTCCAAATGATCAGCTCATCCCCTGAAGCCTGTGGTAACTACCCAACATATAGATCTGGTATCTACACTTCTGAAAATACTAGATGGAAAGGGGCTGTGGGGAGCTGTGAACCTGTTCTTTTACCCCTGGGCTATACTACTAGAGTAGGTTTCAGAGTAGCAGCCGTGTTAGTCTGTATCCGCAAAAAGAAAAGGAGGACTTGTGGCACCTTAGAGACTAACCAATTTATTGGAGCATAAGCTTTCGTGAGCTACAGCTCACTTCATCGGATCCTCAAATAAATTGGTTAGTCTCTAAGGTGCCCCAAGTCCTACTAGAGTAGTAGATCTCAGCTCCACCGTTGCTGGAATGTCCCTGTGCAAGGAGCATTCCAGGGTGGGCTGAAGGAGGGGAGGGGCTGTGTCATGGATGGGAAGAGACAAGACAGGAGCATTCTTATGCTTCAGTGATTCTGCACCCCTGCTTTGTCCATAGGGGTCATTCCAACAGGGGAGCCACGTTAAGACAGTGGTCAGAGCTGCCTCAGTCTGTGCAGGGAACCAAATGAGCCACCAGGGGTCCTGGAGAGGCTTGTGCCAGCAAATGGAAGAATATATCCTTCAGTGTTTTATCCACCACCTCTCCTATTTAAAAGCAACCAACCTTCACAAAAATTCTGTTCTGTGAGAAGGAAAATCAGTTCTGCAACCTCATCCCGTTCCCTCTGCCTCATCCAGAGCTGTCTGATCCAGGAAGCAGACATGATTTGGGTCTCAGAAGAGCAAGCTTTCCAGTGACAGGGGCTTGGTGAATTCCTACTACACATTACTGTCTGGTGGCTTTCTTTTTAAGTAGCTGAGCAATAAAATGAACTGCCTTCATGTCAGTGGGGCTGGGCACTGAGAAGGGGAGAGGAATTTGCTGTTTGTATCCTTGCTTTTTAATCATTTTTCTACCTTTATAGTTATTCATAGCTCACATTTTCCCAGTTACTGTCAGCCTGGGCTTTCATCCATTTAAAGAGCTCTGAGCTCTTTTTTTCCCCCTTGATGGTGGTGGTGGTGGTATAAAGACAGATGGTGTAACTGCTTATGAATGTCCTATTTTATTTCCCCAGAACCAGACGGTTCACTTGAAGACATATATTATTTCCACATGCTCAGGTTAGGCAGCCCAGACAGTGTCTGAACCCAGCGGCTGGCTACCCCTTCCTCCTCTCCATGCAGATGGTGACACCTTTAGGTCACAGGTGGAACTGCATGAAGGCTCTGCACATCAGGCTTATCTTTGTTAGCTACGGAGGATGTTGCAGCTTCATTGTAGCTGAGGAAAGCTTTAGGTTTTTAGAGTAGCAGCCGTGTTAGTCTGTATCCGCAAAAAGAACAGGAGTACTTGTGGCACTTTAAGCTTTCGTGGGCTACAGCCCATTTCATCGGATGCATAGAATGGAACATATAGTTAGATAGATAGATAGATAGATAGATAAATATATACACATACAGATAAGTTGGAAGTTACCATACAAACTGTGAGAGGCTAATTAGTTAAGATGAGCTATTATCAGCAGGAGAAAAAAACTTTTGCAGTAATAATCAAGATGGCCCATGTAGACAGCTGACAAGAAGGTGTGAGGATACTTAACATGGGGAAATAGATTCAATATGTGGAATGACCCAGCCACTCCCAGTCTCTATTCAAACCCAAGTTAATGGGATCTAGTTTGCATATTAATTCAAACTCAGCAGTTTCTCCTTGGAGTCTGTTTTTGAAGCTTTTCTGTTGCAAAATTGCTACCCTTAAATCTTTTACTGAGTAGCCAGAGAGGTTGAAGTGTTCTCCTACTGGTTTTTGAATGTTATGACTTCTGATGTCAGATCTGTGTCCATTTATTCTTTTGCATAGAGACTGTCTGGTTTGGCCAGTGTGCATGGCAGAGGGGCATTGCTGGCACATGATGGCATAGATCACCTTGGTAGATGTGCAGGTGAACGAGAACCTGATGGCATGGCTAATGTGATTAGGTCCTATGATGGTGTCACTTGAATAAATATGTGCACAGAGTTGGCATCGGGCTTTGTTGCAAGGATAGGTTCCTGGGTGGTGTGTGGTTGCAGGTTGGGAGCTGTCTGTCAGCGAGATCTGGTCTGTCTCCCAAGATCTGTGAGAGTGAGGGATCATTTTTCAGGATAGGTTGTAAATCTTTGATGATGCGCTGGAGAGGTTTTAGTTGGGGGTTGAAGGTGATGGCTAGTGGCGTTCTGTTATTTTCTTTGTTGGGCCTGTCCTGTAGTAGATGACTTCTGGGTACTCTTCTGGCTCTGTCAATCTTTTTTTTTTTTTTTTTTCACTTCAGAGGTGGGTATTGTAGTTTTAAGAATGCTTGATAGAGATCTTGTAGGTGTTTGTCTCTGTCTGAGGGATTGGAGCAAATGTGGTTGTATCTTAGAGCTTGGCTGTAGACAAAGGATCGTGTGGTATGGTCTGGATGGAAGCTGGAGGCATGTAGGTAGGCATAGCTGTCAGTAGGTTTCCGTATAGGGTGGTGTGTATGTGGCCATCACTTATTAGCACTGTAGTGTCCAGGAAATGGATCTCTTGTGTGGACTGGTCCAGGCTGCGGTTGATGGTGGGATGGAAATTGTTGAAATCATGGTGGAATTCCTCAAGGGCTTCTTTGCCATGAGTCCAGATGATGAAGACGTCATCAATGTAGCACAAGTAGAGTAGGGGCATTAGGGGATGAGAGCTGAGAAAGCGTTGTTCTAAGTCAGCCATAAAAATGTTGGCATACTGTGGGGCCATGCGGGTACCCATAACAGTGCTGCTGACTTGAAGGTATATATTGTCCCCAAATATGACACAAGTGTGGGTGAGGACAAAGTCACAAAGGTCATGACAAAGGTTTGTCACTGGTCCCCCTGTTTAACCTTGAGCAAGTCACCAACCTTATCTGTGCCTCAAGTTTTCTGTTCTGTGAAATGGGGCTGGGGATGCTTTGCCCACCTTCTTAAAGTGCTTTGAGGAGCTGAGAGGAAGTGCACATTGTATTTTACCAGGAGGATTCTAGGCTATTTCCTTGTCTGTCTAGTTAAGCAATTCTAGTTTATGTATCACTGGAGTGTCTTGGAACCAGTCACTATGGAGAATGTTAATTTGGGATAGAAAAAAGCAAAGACTTGATATTCAAATATTTTTTTAATGAAGACCATAAAATCAGTTAACTTTTTAACTCCTGCTTTTTAGCCCTGCTTCCCCAGTTAAACAGAAACCTTCTCCACACCTTGGCTTACAGCTTCTCTTAGGCAGTAACAAAGAGATGAATTTTTCTCAATTTTTCCCTGAAGTGAGGGGAATTATGGAATTTCAGTTCCCAACTATGAATCCAAATGCTGATTCCACAGTTCTTCCCTCCAGCAAACTCACTGCTGCTCAGCCCACAAGGGGACAGTTTCTGCATCAGTAATTTGTAGTATTGTAATTTTCTGCATATCACTGAAAAATGTCTTTGTCGAAGGATACCATCCACCAGGCATTTGACACTGGGAATCTGAGCTTCCCAGCACAAGACCCCTGCAACTCTCACAGCTCTAAAGAATTTTGACCTGCAGAGCGGTGGTAGTGAGGTAGATTATGAGCCACGCTCCCTGTTAGACATCATGGGCTACCCCTTCTATCCATCGGCCTCAGGGGAGCATTTTCCAAAGCACCTCAGTCCCATTTTCAGAAGAACCATAGCCACTTACAAGCCTGGGTCCCCATTGGAAGTCGATGGAACTTGGGCTAAGTCATATAGAAGTCTGTGAAAATTGCATCCTGTACCTTCAAGCAAATGGCTTGTGTTTGGCCAGCAGCGCCTAGAGTGCCAAGTAGAGAAAGTTCCCAGTGTGGAGCAGTCACGCCCAAGTCAACCCCTTGTCAGAGTCAATTTTGAAAGCCCTTGTTAAAAAGCCCCCTTTGCCAGTGGCTACTAATGTACTTCTGACAGAGCTGGTGAAAGCTGCATGTGAACCATTCCATTCCTGTAAGCTTATGTTGCTTGTATGGTGGCTCGTTTCCCTAATGGTAACCTTCCGTTTACAGGGTGAGTGATCCTCAGGCTCTAGTGATTGACCCAGCTTTTACTGGAGGAGGTACTGTGAACTCATCCATGAGACTCCTTACCAAAGCGGTGGTAGAATTCCTCCTTAATGAGCCTAATTGTCCTGCCAACATTCACTTTCTTTTTTGATTGACTGGAAAAAATTGTTAGACATGCAAAAAGAGCATGTTCGCTTGTCATCCCCTCAATCTAATGTCACAGTTTATTCCCTTTTCTGTTGGTGGTAAAGCTTGTCTACATGAGCATTTAGTTCACTGCAAACAAGGATGTGAATCTGCCTTGTGTAGCCTGCCACCGGCCAAGTATTCTTGTGAACCCTGCTGTGTCAAATAGGACTAGATCAAAGCACGTTAATGAACTGCTAGTGTGCATCAGTAGGGTCCAGACAGACAGCTAGTCTGCGGCAAGCTTCACACTCCAACTTGCTGCAAACTAATTGTTTGTGTAGACAAGCCCTCAGACTGTTCTCTCTTACGCTATGTCTACACTGGCAGTTGAGCGACAAAAGGTGCTCCCCTCCCACCCCGCCAAATACAAAAGTTTTGCCATGGCAAGAGTCAGTATAAACAGTGCGTTGTCAGCAGGAGCGCTCTCCTGTCAACGATGAATGCTGCTCGTTAAGGGTGGAAGGATTTTGTTGGCAAAAGTGCTGACAAACAGCAACTACACTGCCTGACTTTTAGCGACATGGCTGTGTTGACACGGTCGCTAAAAGCTGTGTAGTGTAGACAAAGCCTTAGTGAGTCTGTTCCTCTTCGCTAAAGCCATTGGAAAGGTTGCCATTTCTCACTAGCTTGTTTGGGTTCTGTAGGATGGGGACAGTTTCTGACAAAGTTGTGCATGTCTGAAGTCCCAGTTTTTTCGTATTCGACGTGGGCCTGTCAGTGCTTAGCGTTCTCTTGATGAGGTCTTGCTCTGTTGTGGATTAATACCTGCTTTTATGGCTCCCATTCCCCTAGTGTCTGATGGACTGTGTGTGTGTATTTAAAGGGCAGGTAAGGATGTGTGTAGAGAACAGGGGAGCTTGACTAGAAACTAATTGAACTGTTGCTTTAAGAAATATCTCAAAACTATATGATCCAGTTGTTGGACAATCTTGTTGAAAGTCTGTATAAATAAAAGCAAGATAGCCAAGCACGGCTGGACCTAGAAAAGATGGTGCACGTGTCTCCATATCCTCCAGTTTGTTTCAGCAATTGCCTCTTCTCAGATTATATGTGCATG
Source organism: Lepidochelys kempii (assembly GCF_965140285.1). Taxonomy (NCBI): domain Eukaryota; kingdom Metazoa; phylum Chordata; order Testudines; family Cheloniidae; genus Lepidochelys; species Lepidochelys kempii. The sequence goes on from NC_136391.1 coordinate 42,991,031, forward strand.
GAGAAGCAAGGATTGTACTATTTCCTTAAAAGGAATTCTCTTTGGACTTGGGGATCATTTTTGGTTCGTAAATGACCTTGCTGGAATTTTGTCAGTGGGTATGAACAGCATAGGAGGGGCAGGGTCCTCATTTCACTTCCCCACATGGTATGTTTCCCTAGGGACTCTTGCTTTTCTTAAGTTTCTCCTTCACTCAGGCAGCAGGTTTCTTTTCACCATGTGAAGTGCTGCAGCCTGTTGCCTAGAGAAGTGACTGTTCCTGGAAATAGTCCTTGTATGTTTTCTCTGCGGTGATTAGTGTTGGGTAACTGTGAGTAGTTCCCACCTGACGGGATCTTGTGGGATATACAAAGGTCAGGTTGTTGGCAGAAAAGTTCCAGCCACATCCAGGACTGGGAATGTTGAAACTGCAAAGTGCATTCTGCCAGGTGTGTCATAGGTAGACAGCCCTGTCTGTCAGACACAGAATCTTCCCAGTTACAGAGAACAGGACATCCCTGGAAAGCGAATTAGTGACGACAGCACTCCTTTTCCTGTTGCTAGAATTTCACTGGTCTTTGAGCTCTACTGACATTACATCCAGCCTTGAGACTGCGTGTGTTTGTTTCTTGGAATGTCCCAAACAGTTCTGTGCTTGCAGTCTGAAATATGGGTAGGTGGAAATCTATTTGAGATTGGTCCTCAGCAGAGTAGCTTGAACTGACCAGGCAAGAAACTACTAGCACTGTAGGTTCTGAGGACCCCCAGACACCATAGAAAATAACCAAGCAATCCTAGTTGATGAATGTGAGGGAACTCAACCCAGCATCTGTCAGTTTAGCCAGGTCCTTCGGTAAGTTCTTGTCACAAAGCAGTCCTGGGAGAGGGGAATTGGAACCACTGGAAGCCCAGTTCTATATATACATCACAAAATTAGCTGCTGCCGAGCTCTTTGAGTGAGAGACTCACTCCTGTTTCTCTACTTCTGCTTTTATTTTTTTCCCCTTTGCTTCTTACATTTCAGAAGAGTCAGTTGAAGATGTGGAAGGGCTGAATGAGACACCAGCTGATCCAGAAGAGCCTACTAAAGAGCAAGAGAGTGGAGGTGACAAGGACCAAAACAAATGGACAGGTGGGTTTTGCTTTCATTCCTATCCCAAGTCCAGCTAGCCTTGAGGATAGATAGATGGTTAGCATGGCTTATAAGGGCACCTCAGCTGATGCCTTGTTCAGCTCTGTAAATCTGGGCCTTCATATTTCTTCCATTTGATTTTATTTGAAGAAGGACTTACAAACTCCATAAAATTTTCAAACAGATATTTCAACTTCCATCCATTAACCTTCCTCGTTCATTTTTTTGTTGAAAATATGTCCCCTTCCAGCCGCCTCCTCCTGCCTGAAGTTACTAATTCAGTGCCCAAAAGCGTGCTAGGCTTTACAAACAGTTATGAGAGAGTCCCTATCCCGAAGTGTTTTCTAGAGACATAGCATGATGGGAAAGGAGGTCACGAAAATGGTGAGTTACGCGGTCATTCTGCAAATTAGCAGGAAAGACAGGGGAAAACAGAAAGTTACAGGTAAAGCAAACTGTTGCTTTGCTTGAAAGGTCTATTCAGGTGACACCATCAACATGGCATAAGAAGTCATGCTCACAGCACTCCTGTCACTAACACTTTGTTCGTGAGACCAACAGTACATTCGTTTGTTTTCTCACCATTTACTATTTGTATTGCAGTGTCCCCCGGGTACGTCTGTACTGCAGTAAAAGATCCGCGACTGGCCAAGTCAGCTGACTTGGGCACACAAGGCTCAGGCTGCGGGGCTGTAAAATTGTTCAGGCTCAGGCTGGAGTCCGGGCTCTGAGACTCTCCCCCCCCGCATGGGGTCCCAGAGCTTGGACTGCAGCCTGAGCCCAACATCTACACGGCAGTTTTATAGCCCCCAGCCTGAGCCCTGTGAGCCCGTCAGCTGACTCGGGCCAGCCGCAGCTGTGTTGTGGATCTTTATCGCAATGTAGACATGCACTGTGCAGACATAACAGTGAGACTCCCCCTGCCCCGAAGAGCCTGCAATCTGGCCATTTCATAGAATCATAGGACTGGAAGGGACCTCAGGAGGTGGTCCGGTCCAGTCCCCAGCACTCATGGCAGGACAAGGCATTATGTAGACTTCCTGCTTGTTTACTTTTTGCTAGAGTTGTACAAAATTTTGACACCACAATTGAAAATAGATGTATTTTTGCTTGTGAGAAGTCAAAAATGTCTCTCTTTGGAAAATCTGTGCTCATTAGAAATGGAGAAATAAGCAGTTTGAGGGTCACTGCCACTCCCGGGAATAGGGTCACTGACCCACTAAAGAAACATTTTTTTAAAATCCTTTTTGCCTTTGGGCAGAAAACAATTTCAGGTTTGTCCTCTTAGCAGGCAGGTAGCAGTTCCCCTTGGCAGCATGGTTGTGCTGACCATTCTGTTTACTTGCAGGTAGGGGAATTGAGAGGGATTCTCATTTCCCAGCATCCAAATCTGAGCAGTTCTGGCTCTCTTTCCTGGCAAACAGAGAGGAACCCAGCGATTCCCCCTTAGGGTTATTTATGCTGCTGATCTAAAATGTTCCCCTTCCTCAAGGTAGCCAAAGAGAAATACAGATGTTTGGCCCCATTTACTCTGTCTTTCATGGCCAGCACAGAGAGAGAGCACATAGCTCTTCTGCAGGCTGCCATCTCCAGTATAGTTCCCATCCTGTTTACAGCTGCTTCTCAATGAACCACAACTGAAGGCCACAGGTCTCTGCAGTGCATACAGTCTTACTGTGGTGGGGTATTACGATCTCTGCTTTCACCTCCAGGAACAGTTTTGATTCTTTCACTTTCGAAGGACACGTCAAGACTGGGAAAATAGGTTTTGTTTTAACAGATTACGACTCATTTTCCAAGTCTAGACAAGCCTCAACGAGCATGCAGAAATGTTTGTGAATCTGTTGTACGCAGTCCTCCTCCTTCGTCTCCCTCAGCTTGAACAAAATGGTGCATGAAGGAGACCCAACTGATGACAGTCCTTTTCCAAAGCCCCTCCTGCGAGGCTGCGTATCTCCAGGGAGAGAGATAAGTCTGGCATGGATTAGAAACTGACTAAAATACAACAAAAAGAAGAAATAAACGATTAGTTTTCACCATGGCAAAAGGTTAACAGTGGAGTTCCATACTAAGACAGTGTTGTCTGATTTATTGAGAACAGGAAAATGGGGTCAAGGGTCAGGTGGCAAATGTGCAGGTGACAGAAAGTTAGGTAGGCTAGAGAAGACTGTGAGGAACTTCAGAAGGGACCTACTTAAACTGTAAGCTCTGAGGGGCAGGGACAATCCTGTTGCTAAGTATTTGTACAGTGAGTAGTACAATGGGACCCTGCCCGCTGGTTAGAGCCCCCAAAACACAACCACAATACAAATAATTAATCATCATCAACCTGGGCAGCAAGATTGAAGGTGAATGAAATTCAGTATCAACAAATGCAAGGGAAGCACATTGAAAAGACTACTTGAACTATTTGTAAATGTTAATATATTCGAAATTATCTCACGGTGCTGGCGCACTGGTATTCGTAGCACTGCCGGAGAAAGTTTAAATTTTTAGATTGTTTTCAGTTATATGTTTAAGAAATCATGTGAAAAAATTGAAGTCATGTAAAACTTTTTTTTCCATGCACAAAATCTAAATGTTGGACTTAAACTTTTAAGGCTCCTTGTATTATCATTTTCCTGTGAAATTTGTAGCCCATGTTCAGTGTAAGTGCCATGTAAACAATAAATACTAAAACCAATGTATAGCACCTCTAAGCTTTGCTTAGTGTAAAAGTTCTCTAAAAGGAAATAAGCTCTACTGTGTTAGGCCTCACCGCTATAACTGGCTCTACATAGGCCAGTCCCTGTGCTTCCACAGAGCCCCAGGAACTCAGTGGGGCTCTGGCTCTGGCCAGAGACTGTAGCAAGGTCAGGGACACTGAGTTTAGTGAGATTTAAGAACATGCTTAAATGCTTTGTTGAACTGGGGCCCTAATTTTGTACATGTAATAAAAATACCCCACATTATTCAAACCAGAGAAACACTGAAACCTTTTCTTACTTACTGGAGCAGCGTAGCAGTGTGGTTGTAGCCATGTTGTCCCAGGATATTAGCCGGACAAGGTGGGTGAGCTCTGTGTGGCTCCAAAGCTTGTCCCTTGCACCAACAGAAGTTGGTCCAGTAAAAGATATCGCCTCACCCACCTTGTCTCTGTAGGTGAACAGAGCAATTGTAATTTTACATCTTAGTCCATTCTGCTTCCAGAATCCCCTTGAAGGCAATGGAAGATCAGGGCAAGGAGGAAATGCAGGTTCAAGCACTTGCAAGCCAGTGAACATGGGTTTGGCCTGAAAATCAAGAGACTCTGCTTCTGTTCCTGATTGATTATTTATTTATTTACTTATTTGTATTATGGTAGCACCCCGAAGCTGTAGTCGTGCACAGGACCCCACTGAGCTAGGCACTGTACAAACACAGTCCCTGCTCCAGTGAGCTTACGGTCTAAGTGTAAGACAGGAGACAACAGATAGATGCAGATGGATGTGGGAATACAAGGAAACAATGAGACAAGATTGTTCAGCTGTGATTTCAGCACACTGGCAGCGTAACCACTGTCAAGCTCTTTTCAAGGCATCATGGCAAAGGAGGGTTTAGAGGAGGGATTTGAAGGCTGATTAAGACATCGCTTTCCGGACGTTTACAGAGAACTTCTTCTAAGAATGAAGGGCAGCAAAAGAGTGACGGTGCTTGTTTAAAAATTTAACAAGTGGACAAGGCAGGCTGACAGCATGATCTAATCCAAGGCAGGCATCCACCTTTTGATAATGAGAGATGATAGGTTGGGTGAGGACAGGTAATGAAGGGACTTGAAACTGAAGATAAGTAGCTAATGTTTGATGCCATAGAGAAGAAGGAGGAGGAGGGATGCAAGTAGAGGAGTGACATGGTCAAAGCAACAGACTAGGAAAATGACCTCTGTAGCTGTGTTCTGGATCTGAGCAGAGCAAGACTGCATTCTCAAGGCCAGAAAGAAGGATGTTGCATTGAGATGTGAGATGATGACAGCTTGGGTGAGATTCTGTAGCCATATGAATAGATAGGAAGGGGCGGTATCTTAGAATCGGCAAGATTTAGATACAGCCTAAATGTGAAGACCTAGAGGAGATGATGCCTTTCTTACAGGCCTGAGTGACAGACAGTATGGTGGTGTTATCCACGGTGATTGAGAAAGGAGGGAATAGGAAGAGCTTTTGAGGGGGAGAGTAGGAACTCCATCGACTCATTATGTGACTCTTCAGAATTTACTTAACCTTTTTGTGCCTCAGTTTCCCACCTCTAGACTGAATAATTACCCACCTTAGTAAAGCACTGTGAGATCCTCTGATGAACAGCTGCTGTGTAACTTATAACCATTATTCGTTTTATTGCTGGAGCAGAGTGAAAAGTGTCCGTGAACACTGCAGCTGGCTGCCTTTGACCACTCAGCATGTTGTGCCAGCATGAAACCTTTGTAAGATATTTGCGATGAAATGGAAAAGACTCAGCACTTTAGGTTTCTCTGTTTCATGGCAAATTTAGAAAAAAATTTCCAGTTTCAAAACAAGTCTGGAAAATTGTCTTTTTTTAAAATTTGTAAATAGAACAAATTATTCTTGTCCCATGTTCAAGTAACATTCTCCCCCACCCAAAAAAAAAAAATCAAAATCTTTTGTGCATAATGATGAGTTTTCAAATCAAAATACAAAATTTAGAATTTTTGCATATTTTGATGTGGATGAGGGGAAAGCCGTGGACGTGTTGTTCCTTGACTTTAGCAAAGCTTTTGAGTCAGTCTCCCACAGTATTCTTGCAAGCAAGTTAAAGTAGTATGGGCTGGATGAATGGTGGATAGAAGGTGGATAGAAAGTTGGCTAGATTGTCGGGCTCAGCAGGTAGTGATCAATGGCTCCATGTCTAGTTGGCAGCCGGTATCAAGTGGAGTGCCCCAAGGGTCGGTCCTGGGGCCGGTTTTGTTCAGTATCTTCATAAATGATCTGGAGGATGGTGTGCATGGCACCCTCAGCAAGTTTGCAGATGACGCTAAACTGGGAGGAGAGGTAGATACGCTGGAGGGTAGGGTTAGGATACAGAGGGCCCTAGACAAATTAGAGGATTGGGCCAAAAGAAATCTGATGAGGTTCAACAAGGACAAGTGCAGAATTCTGCACTTAGGACGGAAGAATCCCATGCACCGCTACAGACTAGGGACCGAGTGGCTCGGCAGCAGTTCTGCAGAAAAGGACCTAGGGGTTACAGTGGATGAGAAGCTGGATATGAGTCAACAGTGTGTCCTTGTTGCCAAGAAGGCCAATGGCATTTTGGGATGTATATGTAGTGGCATTGCCAGCAGATCGAGGGACGTGATCATTCCCCTCTATTCGACACTGGTGAGGCCTCATCTGGAGTACTGTGTCCAGTTTTGGGCCCCACACTACAAGAAGGATGTGGAAAAATTGGAGAGAGTCCAGCAGAGGGCAACAAAAATTATTAGCAGGCTGGAACACATGACTTATGAGGAGAGGCTGAGGGAACTGGGGATGTTTAGTCTACGGAAGAGAAGAATGAGGGGGGATTTGATAGCTGCTTTCAACTACCTGAAAGGGGGTTCCAAACAGGATGGCTCTAGACTGTTCTCAATGGTAGCAGATGACAGAACGAGGAGTAATGGTCTCAAGTTGCAGTGGGGGAGGTTTAGATTGGATATTAGGAAAAACTTTTTCACTATGAGGGTGGCGAAACACTGGAATGTGTTACCTAGGGAGGTGATAGAATCTCCTTTCTTAGAGGTTTATAAGGTCAGGCTTGACAAAGCCCTGGCTGGGATGATTTAACTGGGAATTGGTCCTGCTTCGAGCAGGGGGTTGGACTAGATGACCTTCTGGGGTCCCTTCCAACCCTGATATTCTATGATTTGATAGCTGCTTTCAACTCCCTGAAAGGGGGTTCCAAAGAGGATGGCTCTAGACTGTTCTCAGTGGTAGCTGATGACAGAACGAGGAGTAATGGTCTCAAGTTGCAGTGGGGGAGATTTAGGTTGGATATTAGGAAAAACGTTTTCACTAGGAGGGTGGTGAAACACTGGAATGCGTTACCTAGGGAGGTGGTAGAATCTCCTTTCTTAAATATTTTTAAGGTCAGGTTTGACAAAGCCCTGGCTGGGATGGTTTAGTTGGGGATTGGTCCTGCTTTGAGCAGGGGGTTGGACTAGATGACCTCCTGAGGTCCCTTCCAACCCTGATATTCTATAATATGAATCCAGTCAGTTCTAGAAGTTTTGGCAAAAAGCAAAATTCTGGGGTCATAAAATGGGCCACAATGAAATTACAAATGAGTTTTCATTACATTGCACAAAAAAAGCTCTGTCATTTTTGCACTCACTAGTCCAAATGTTTTGTGTGTATGGCAGACCCCAGAGCATGGCCAATGGCTCTGAACAATCACTAGCTTTTCATAGGAGTTCAGAATGTTTGTGCTTTTTTAAAATCAATTATTTATTGGTTTAGAAGCACATTACTAATGTTTCCTGTTCCTGGACTGGGCTTGTTTGCTTTTCATTTTCATTACAGTAGTAGGATTAAATAGCTTCTGCACATTCAAGAGATGCAACATGAGTGGTGCTGGAGGTTCTTCCTACCTGTCAGTCTTATGTTCGAGTTCTTCCAATTTTAGTGCCAAACAAGAATGACAATTCCCAAATCTCAGCCTCTGAGCAAAGAATAAATCATGTTTTCATGATTAACTTCAGATTCATCACAAATGAGCAAAAAGCCGCAATTGTTGCCTGACTGCATTTTCAAATCATGAAGATATGAATGAATTCTAGATGTAAATGTTTAATATCAGACACATTGGTTTCCACCTAGAGCCCTGAGTCATATCCAGGGAAACCAATTCTGGACTTAAAGAATTTTGTTTTGTTTTATTATTTTTAAACATGAAATATATGGACGTTGATAAAATGTCAGAGAACGTCTCAATCTCGAGTGGCCCTGCTATATGAAGGACTTTATTAGTATTATCAGTTGTATGGACTTCAGTACACCCGTGTTTTTTTGGTTTGTTTGTTTTTTAATTTCTACTTAAAACATAGATTGAAATGAAATATTTCTGGAGGACTAGCCTGAAGGGTTTAAAAAAAACAAACATTTTTTTTAATTCATGATGCTCACCTAACCCTGAGCAATTAGTGCAATGGAGCATCCCTTATTCGAATTTCTGGTAGATTGCTATTAAAGGAGGTATTAATGGGCTGCTGAGAGCTGGGAAATTGTTGCAGAAAAGTGTGTTTATGGAGGATGGTGCTGGCAGGCATGATTTCAATCAGATTTGACATGTTTAACATAAATGTACACTGCACAACTCCTGCAGTTTATGAATAATTCCTACAGGTCCACTGCCTTTCTAATTACTGAAACTGAAAAACCAGGTCAGGCACATCCTGGCGGAAATCTATTACCATCCTTCCCCCCTGCCTTTTTTAATATCTGTAGTTTTGGTGAGCACTTACTGTCCGGGATATTCGGTGACATGAGAGTAAAGGAAGGGGAGAAATCAGCTGGGGAGAGGAAAGGAGAGGCAAAGGCAGGAGGACACATTAGAGTAGTTCTGGATCCAGACGCCATCTCCAAGGTCTGATTTTACTTGTCTTTCTATTATTCACATAAAGGAAATATGGTCCACCTGCTGTTGGGGATGCTGTTCTCTGGCCCAGGGCAATGCTCTAGAAGGTCTTGCTGATGAATCCTAAAGTCATAGAAGTCAGAGACTGGGAGGAGCAGTAGGGCCCCAGCACTGGGCTCCATTGTTGCTACAGGATGGCGTTGTCTAGTGCGTTGTCTGCCGTACTTAGAAGTGTCTCTTCTGCTGAGACTCCTTCCCCGGCCCTTGGGAGAGACTCAGCCTCTAATGGCTCAGTGCCAGGGAATTTTTTACATGAATTTGCCCTTCTCATTACATCTCGTTACACCTCCTGTCCCAGCTTCAGTAACTCCTCTCCCCCCACTGTGTAGAACCCTCCTCCTTCTTGGAAATAGTTCATAGAATCATAGAATATCAGGGTTGGAAGGGTCATCTAGTCCAACCACCTGCTCAAAGCTTTCTCTCATTTCCTGGGGAGTTCTTTAGCCAAGCCACATGTATTTAGCATTGTTAGTCTTTCCCTCCAATCAACCCCTCCAGCCCCCTGATCAGTTTTGTTGCTGTTCTCTGAATTTCCTCAGTTTATCAGTATCTTTCAGCCGATACAGTACTCAGAACTGACTGCAGCATTCCCAGTGCCATCACAAGAGGGCTCTGTAGAGAGGAGCTGTCCCCTCCTCTCCCTGAGTTAGGGAGCATTTCTGCATGCAGCCCACAATGCCGTGGCCTTCTGGTGTCATATTACATTGTAAACACCTATCTACTTTGCCATCCATTATAACCTCAAAGTCCTATTCTGCAATTGCTGTCATGATAGCACACACAGGTAAAACTGAAAGTCCATCCCCCAATGTCCTTTAAACGCAGATTAGTCTTGTAGTTTGGCTAAAACTGACCTATGTTGCAGGTTGTATTTTGTAGGCTTATAGCATACAACGAGAACATGATTAAAACAGTTTAAGCCTGTCTACACTGCAAGATTGAACTGTTTTATCTGTTTCAGAGGACATCTTTATTATAACTGGATCCCTCAACAGGGGAACAATTATAATGTTGGTGTGACCTAGTCTTTGACACTCCTAATTCTTCTTCCCACTCAGTCTCCTTGTTTATTTCCTCCTGGATGCATTAGCAGCAATTTACAGATAGACTCTGCCTGTTCTGTCCGTCTCTACCCCCTATAGATCTCTTTGTATTCATGCTATGTCCCCACCGCTATTGACCGCTCTAGCCACTTCTGTGACGTGCTGCATAGCCATGCTGTTTGCTGCCTCATCCAGACTAGAAATGACTGAACCCAAAAAAGATCCTGTACTCCTCATTGGACACTTCTCAAAACTCTGTCTTTTAGCCCTAAACTTTTTCTATGGTCTTTGGTCCAGTTTTCAGTCCAAATGAGTTTTTGTATCCAAGCCATTTGAATTCATTTTTCAACTAAGATAGCATGAGTCTCTGTATCAGCTAATTATTGAAATCCAAGTGCTGTGTTCCTTTCAACCATTCATTTGGTAAACCTCTCCCAAAAAAGCAACCAAGATTGTCCCCTAGCAGAGCCCATGGTCTTTAATACTAATGATTATGCTAGGAAGAAAAGGTACAACATTAGGGGATGTCCCCATATGCATGACTTGTGCATTGCAAAACAATGACCTGATGATTTAGTTGGGGATTGGTCCTGCTTTGAGCAGGGGGTTGGACTAGATGACCTCCTGAGGTCCCTTCCAACCCTGATATTCTATGATTCTATGATTTCATGTACATGCCAGTAATAATATGCTCTAAAGATATGGGACAGCCCTGCCCAAATTAGGAAGGTAGCAAATATTGGGCTTACTCCACGGTACAGTCCAAAGGTAATTGAATGCTCTTCTTCTGAGGTCCAGTTTATTTAGTTCTGACACACATTGGCCTTTCAGGCCACACTCCAAGTTCAGTCTTTCTCTCCTCCTGGGGGAGGAGTCCCCAGCTTTCCTTCTCAGAGCTGGCTTTCAGTTCAGTGACTCTCTCTTCAGGCCCCTAAACTCAGGGTATCTCAGGGGCTTCCCTGCATTAGCAGGCTACTCCCAGCCCTTCCTGGCAGGTGCCACTCTGCTAATCTCAGGGTACTCCCTACAAGAGCCCTTCTAACTCTCCTCAATAACCAGGCATGGCTGAGCCCTGGCCTCTAGCCCTTAAAGAAGCAAGCCACCCTGCTGCACCAACTTAAATGTCTTTTTAACTTCATGTTGTCCTGGCCCATTGCTCTGACAATGCAACTCCTGTAGTTGAATCCTTCTGCTGGATCCCCCTGTATCAATTTCAAGCTTCTTATCTTGACCATCAAGGCCCTTCATATCTCTGCTAGTCCTGATTTCTCTGCTCTGGTCTCTTGTGACATTGCACCCTGACCCAGTCTGGTCTGCCAGCTATGTTCTTCACACATTCCTCCCTACTGTGTCACCTTCATAGAGCATAGTCTGCAGGGCTTTTCCTGCTATGAAGCCCACAGGAAATTAGCCAACCTTTAACTGCTAGTCTGACGGGGAGCTGGGGAAAGTCGATAGTATTTATTGATGTCACTACAAAATGTATATATAATTGATTGTCTTCTTGTCCCCCACCATTTGTGTCTTGCTTGTCGTCTTATATTGTAAGCTCATTGGTGCAGGGACCACATCTGTGTGTTTGTACAGGAGAAAAGGCCCTTATCCTGTTCAGGGCTTTTGCGTGCTGCGGTAAGATAAATATTTAATAAGAATTCAGCTATTCAGACTCACTGCAGACTGAAATGTATAACTCAAAGATAGAAAAACAAATCCATTTGACCATTTTCAGGGTCACACTTTTAAAAGATAGACAAAGGTCTGTGTGTGAAAGTGCATTTGCAAATATCTGTGTATTTAATTCTATCTACTGTATGATCCTATTATTTATCAAATGTGGGTTTGAAAAAATCCAGTAGAGCAACAGGCGATATTCAGTCCTATTAGTATGGCTACAACGTCCCATTAGGATGAATGGGACCTTTGGGGAATAGGGAATGTAAACAGACAGCATTTCAGAAAGAAACATTCTAACCATATGCTATTAACACAAAAAGGAACAAACGTGCAGCACTGCAACAATATTAGACAAGGAAATTCCATTTCAGAGCGGCTTAAGGTCTAGTCTCATGGTTTATTATGTCACTAGAATCCCTCAATGGAATTATTGACTTGTATTTATTCCTATTATATTAATATAAATGGTGTGTTCCTGCTGGAATAGCAAATCTTTGATAGAGAGATCTGCCTGAAACTTGATACCAAAGTATGCAGGATTCCAAAGCTGTTTCTCTGTGTGCTCCAATGAGGAACACTCCCCAGTGTAAGTATGCTGCCTCACCATTCATCCACTCTGCTAAAGATAGGAGGGTGAAGGCCTTATGGTGTAGGGAAATGAAAAGGGATGAAATAATCCCGTCACCTCTCCAAGCATGGGCTCTCCCAGACAGAACCAATAGGGGCTGTAAGGATACCTTTCTACTGAATGAGTAAAACGGTCGTGAGGAGCTCTCGCTACAAAATCCTCCACAAGAGGCAGTCAGATTTAACTCTGAGGGTTAGAGTTTGGTACAAAATTTCAGAGTGCAGGGTCCAGGAAAAATTTGAGGAAAAGGTCTGAAGAACCTGTCTCTGTGGAGAAAGGCCTGTGGGGACCAGCAATCCCACTGGGTAATTGTAGTTTCTATCAGGCAGCGAAAATAGTGTTCTAGTGGGGTTGAAAGTGTAGCAGAGACTGGTTGCTGAGCTAGTATGAAGAGTATTTTCATAATCAATCAAGGTAGCAAAAACCCTGCTGTAAATTTGTAGGGCAGGTGGCAAGCTGGTTTACGGAATGCAGGGAGTTGAGAACCTCTGGCTTACGGAAAGCAGCATGAATTAATAATCATTTAATTGGCTCCTCCATTATGTTGCTGGTCAGGAGATGGAGGTTTAGATGAAGGGGCTGTCAGTGGTACTTTAGCTAAGAGAGTCTGATGGTTGAAAGGTGGGGGGTGGCGGCTGCCTTTGGCCTTTCCACAGGGCTCAAGCATAGTCAGCTCTTTGGGACCCTCACAAGGTTAGCCTGGGGTTAGCAAAGAAAAGGATGAGTGTCCCCTCTGGGTGACCTCTTCCCCTTTAAAACAGAGAGAGAGTCTCCCCTGTGCTGAAAAGCAGGGACAGCCCGGCATATGCACTGGCGGAATAGCCTCTCAGAAATGCTTCCGGAGGGCAGAGTGCCTTGCGGCCATACTGCTTTCGGGTGTGGGTGTGAGGTACGTGTTTTCTCTGTCTGTGGAAAGGTGTATTCTTCTAACCTCTTTATTTCTTTAAACCTTGAGATTAGCAAATCAATGCACAAATTACCTCCTGCTCAGGACATTTATCACATTTTCATTTGTTTTCTTGAGGGGAGCTCTGGTCTTTGAGCAGAATCTCTCCTTGGCCCCTAATTGTGGCACAGGGGTATTTGTGCTGGATGAGCAGTGGTTTGGAGAAAGTGAGAGAGAAGGTTTTCGACACTTCTTTTTTTATGGACATTTTTCCTCGTCTACTCTATAACAGATGAATAGGTCAGACTGACTGTGTGTGACATGGTAATTAATACACATTCTTTTCCAAGTCTGTTTTGAAGCTTTATAGTCAATCACTGGGTGTGCTCAAGAGTGATGCCGTCTGCATGTCCCCTTTCTCCAGAATGTAAAGGAATTCTTAATTCCCCTGCTCTGTGACACTGTTCCATGATGGCTGATCCTAAGATCATTCATGTACTTAGATCTAACATACAGTAGGTTCGGGTGGATGTCTACTAGCAATAACTTGGTCTCAGTGTTGATAGCCCAAATGGGAATTTTCTCTTTAAAAATACTCCTTAGCATGTATCTTGAGACATCCATTTTGAGAATACTGAAAACATTGGCCAAACCAGACAGTCTCCACGTAAAAGAATAAATGGACACAAATCAGACGTCAAGAATTATAACATTCAAAAACCAGTCGGAGAACACTTCAGTCTCTCTGGTCACTCGATTACAGACCTAAAAGTGGCAATTCTTCAACAAAAAAACTTCAAAAACAGACTCCAAGGAGAGACTGATGAATTGGAATTAATTTGCAAACTGGACACCATTAAATTAGGCATTGAATAAAGACTGGGAGTGGATGGGTCATTACACAAAGTAAAACTATCCCCCCTCCCACTGTTCCTCACACGTTCTTGTCAACTGCTGGAAATGGCCCACCTTGATTATCACTACAAAAGGTTTTTTTTCTCTCCTGCTGGTAATAGCTCACCTTACCTGATCACTCTCCTTACAGTATGTATGGTAACACCCATTGTTTTCATGTTCTCTGTGTATATAAATCTCCCCACTGTATTTTCCACTGAACGCATCCGATGAAGTGAGCTGTAGTTCACGAAAGCTTATGCTCAAATAAATATGTTGATCTCTAAGGTGCCACAAGTCCTCCTTTTCTTTTTGCGAAAACAGCCAGTTCATCTTCACACCCCTCCTATGGAGTAGACCAGTGTCCCTATATTAGAGAGATTAAGGCTGGTGAGCCAGATCAGCAGCACTGAGGAGTGCTTAGAGTTTCAGGGGTAGGGAGCAAAGCTGAATTTAAACTATCTTTTACCAGGATGGTTCCCCAGCTGAAGATAGTGGTCTGAAATGTTGCTATATCTTGTGCTGACTGCCTGTGGCTCCAGGGACCCATTATGGAAGACAGAGGTCACCAAAACCTAGGGATGCCCCAGCCACACCTGGCCATGCACTCAGCATCAGCAGTAGTGGGAAGGTTAGTGGGGGCAGCTCCTATGTCACCTGAGGATCCCCCTATGTACGAAGGGTTCTTCAGAAGCTGGCTACGCTTGTTAGGGCAGTTTTGTAGCTGCAGACAGTGCAGAGCTGCCTTAACAACCCAGGTTCTGTTTTCAAAAGTGTGCACTAATTTAGGGTGCTTCAAACACCCATGGTCTGATGTTCAGAGCAGCCGAGCATCCACAGTGCCGACTGACATCTGAGACATGCCAGCACTCAGCACCTCTGAAAACAAGCCCCCATTGTCTGAAGCTAGGCTCCCAAAATTAGAGTCCACCTCTGAAAATGCAGGTGAGCTTCCCAAGGTGTGAGTGTCGGTGGCATAGCCAAGGTATAAGAACCCAGGATACGTTCTCCTGCTTGTTTCTCAAAGAAGAGACCCCAGTAGATTCTAAGCACAGAAGATTATTTCAAAAAATAATTCTGATAATTCAGTGGGAGTTTTGTGACATGAGATAAGATGTCATATTAGTCACCCTCTCAAAGCCAGTCCCTGCTCACTGAATGTCTTCTGCAATGTGTTGATCACAGTTCATTCCATTGAGTGAAAACTAGAAACTTATGTTTTCGGTAAAGGACTTATTCTGGTTTTTATGCTCCTCTTTACCTACAAGAGGTGTCATGAAGATCATGGTGATAAGTCTGATTTCGACCAACAAATTCTGGGAATGTTCATCCTGACCTCACCTTGGGAGCCTCAGGCTAGTCTAATGTGACATACCGAAGGTACCAGCTGTGTGGCAATAGCAGGGCACAATAGGGGGTGCCATGGAAAGCTTTGGAGACTTGGGTAAATAAAGCATTGGTTTTGGTTTGGGTTTTTATGGGTTAAAGATAGACTTTAAAACAGGCTTTCGTGTTTAATTAAGGTTACGTGTCCACATTGTGTCCATGAGAACATCCATCTCCTGCATGTATATTTTTACATTTGATATATATGAAACAGGTGGTTAAACTGATAGATAATAAATCTTGGAAGGGGAGTTTCTATCCTGTAGGGACTCTTTCTGCCACAAACACCGCAGGAGAAGAATCACTGGATGCCTGTTGCACTCAACTAATAGTAGTTCAAGGGTTGAAGTGAAAGTTGATAGAGCCCAGAGAGTCCCTCCCCAAACCACACTGGAGACCTAATTACAGTCAGTGCAAGGGGACAGGGCCAGATTTACACCTTACATGCCCCTAGGCGCAGCATCTTCAGCACATACCCCCACCCAGAGACCCCTCCACAGACTTCTTCCGCCACAACGGCACAGCACTTTGCACACCACTACTCAGCGCCCCCTGCCCACTGACCTCCCCCCCCCCATGCCCAGCGTCCCCTGCACAGCCCCACCACCACAACTACCCAGGGCCCCACACAGATACCCCACTGCCCCAACACACACAAGCACCCTCCACTGCCCAGCGCACCTCCCCAAGCCCCACTCCCCTGCTCCCTGGCCTCCGTCCGCACTCACCAGCCCCGCTTGGAGGTGACTGTGTCTGCCGGGCTGATCGCTCTGGCCCCTCAGGCGTGGCCCGATCAGCCAGGCTGGAGCAGGAGCAAGACCTGCCCAGGCCAGGCTCCCTCAGGTCGCACTTGCCCGGCAGGGCCCCTCTGTTGGGCTGCTGAGCTCTTCCCCTGCAACAGGGGTCTGCTTCCCCTTCCCTGCTGGTAGAAGCGCCCCAGCAGGGTTGCGTGGGGCCATCTCCCCTTCAGCTGGCCCCACCCCCTGCCGGGACCTAGGAGCAGCAAACTTTGCATTTTTAGGCACCCCTAGAACGCTGGCACCCCTAGGCATGTGCCTAACTGGAAATCTGGCCCTGGCAGGGGACCCTAAATCCTGTAGGGCTCTGTGATTCAGGTCCCCGTGAGTAGGGACAGCAGTGCTGCTTGTACTGCTGGCCACACGCAGACAGAGCTCGGGGCCTGGGCCTGACTGCCCGGTCGTGGCTGGCATTTCAGTGTCTGCGGTCACACTGAGGGGTGGACAACAGCAGCAGTAGGTAACCTCCTTATTGGGGCCACTCTCCTCATGTCACACAGGGACCCACCGAGGCAGTTTAGCACCGGATCATCCTCCACCAGCCACAGCGAAGGAGTTCTTGCTAGGAATTCTTCTTACTCTTACTGGTAGAGTGGGGGCTCGTGAAGCACAGCCGGGGTCACTGCTATTCTCTTATCGCACCATGAATCCGCTCTAGAGGGCTGTTTCCCATGGGGGGGTGGGTAGGTAGTAATCCTCACCCACAGCCCTGATGCTCTATTTGTACTGTGAGATGATTTTTGCAGGGGGGGAGTAAACTTCAATTCTGTAGAAATCTTTTTAAAGAAGCTCCATCTTGGATCCACAGGGAGGTTTTAGATTCAAACATAAAAGTTCATCTCGCCACATGGACAAGACAATGGTGGATGCATTCTGATGTCTATAGATTTACCATGAAAGAATTGACTTCTTTTACACTAATAAGCTGTAGGATTGGCCTTTTTCTAGTAGACTGAGTAGCACAAAGGTCTTAGTGGTACAGTGGGATCCTACACATGTTTTTGGGGTATGTGCTTAAATTTGACACTGGGGCATTAGACCGCTGTAGGAGCACAGGACTGAAATATCAGGGGTTCTGCAGGACAGGAATTAAGAGCATTAGCAGAGCCATGTGACGAAGAACTTGCCAATCATCTATTCTGGCTCTCGCCACTATATCCCTTGGACACATTCAGGAGCATCAACATTAATCAAATCGTCTTTCCACAGGAATGGCCCAGGTCCTTTTATGTCCATTCATAGTGTCTCTGACTCCCTTTTCTTGGACGTGGTTTTGCACTCTGTTTATTTTATGAATGCTTAGTGTTGGGGGATTGTTAAATGTGGGAATTGGATTTCCGATTTTAAGGCACATTGTTGAATAAATCCCATCTCGGTAGCTTTGAAAGGGTCTCTGGCATGTGAGTGACCTATCTGAGCCATGCACTGGCTGCAGCTTCTGAAGTAAAGTGTGGCTGGTTCCACAGCATCCAGTTCACAGTGTGACTAAGAGATGGAGACAAGCTGTGGGGGAGCCAGTCTCAGAACGTTACAGCACCTGGTTAATCAGCAGCCAGTCTATCCTGTTAAATAGCCAGCTGTCATGTGTTGTCTTTCAAGTGAAAATGAATAACTCCCATTAAGGGTGACATGGGTTTGAAGTCGATTCAAGACAGATTACAGTACTGTTATGAATGTGTGTTCGGGGGGGCTGTGTGTAATATGCCTGGCTTTCTAGTTTTTAAATAATAGATGTCCTACAAACTTATGTACTCCAGGTTACCAAGATACAGGGTTTATAGGTCATAGGATGTGCATTCTGGGAACAGTATCAATTTCCTGGAATATTTTCTGCATTGAGCTCTGATTTTGTTGCTTTTATGTATACATTTGAATTTGAATACCATTGCTTGGTATTAACGTGTTTAAGGTTTATGCCTAAACAGCCATTCTTGGTGTCCATATCGGAGCCAGTCCCACCGCTGGTCATAAGCCAGGCTCTGTTCCCCAGACTTCCTGGGGATTTCAGTGGGACTGCTTGCTGGAAATAAGACCAGCCATGCCCTCTGCACAAATGCTGAGTGCATTCCACACTCTGAACTCCCAGCTGCTGCCAGTCTAGGAAAGTGAGACTGAGCCAAGGACCCAGATGTGAATCTTCTGCGTTGCACCTACCACTGCCCTTGGCTGGCTTTAATGAACGAATGCCTCACAATGCTTAGCACACTGTGTATGAACCTTTCTGCACTCAGGGTAGGAATGTTATCCTGCACTGTCCTCTGTATGGCCAACTCTTCCTGGAAGGAGGGGGAATCCTGACACTCAAACGCTGACATATGGCCAAGTGGTCAGGTCTCACATGTAAACACAGGAGAAGACTCTCTTGCATCTACTAGATTTTTAAGCTGACCTGGGGAGTCCGAGTGAGTGGGTGTGCTTTTTTGCTTGTAACTGTATGGATTTGTAACGGTTCCTTATTGCCAGTAATGCCAGATATTGAGAGAGAAACTCTTACTTTCTCCCTAGCATGTTTAGGCCCAGATGTTTCTCCTCTTCAAATCCTTAGTCTGTGTTTGTTTCAAGAAAATACAATAGCACAAATGGAATTACTGATCTTTTCATCCAGCATGAACCCCTTTAGAGCTGGCCTGATGGGGATGTCCTAATGCAAATCTCATTTGTCTTTGCAGCACCAGCCAGCCAGGCAGACAAGGAGCTGACAGAGTCTCCAGCATCCTCCAAATGCATGTCATTTCCCAGCAGCTCTGAGTCACCTCTCTCCTCTAAATGGTCAAAAACTTCAGAGGAGACCAAATCAGAGCAGGTGAGGCACAGGAGCCCAGCATTACTTCCTGGACAGCCATAAAAATCTAGAGGCTGTTAATTCACTTCCCAGGTGTTGAGAGAAAAAGCAGAGTTGATGAAAAGATGGTGATTGAGTGGTAGGACAAAGGCACAAGATTATTACAGTCAAGCTGTAAAGAAGGAGGGGATACAAGCAGTGATTGTATCAGTCACATGATTCAGTCAGCATGTTTTGTTTCATCTCTCTCTACAGATGTATCAGTGTCCATACTGCAAATACAGTAACACCGATGTGAACCGGCTGCGGGTGCATGCCATGACCCAGCACTCCGTGCAGCCCATGCTCCGCTGCCCACTCTGCCAGGACATGCTCAACAACAAGATCCATCTGCAGCTGCACCTCACACACCTACACAGTGTGTCGCCTGACTGTGTGGAAAAACTCCTCATGACGGTAAGTCTCTGGGAGCGGAAGTGCACCTTTTGCCTTCCCAGCAAGAGTGAAGTTGTCTTCGCATAAATGAAAGGACCTTGCCTGTGCCCATGGGCACTGGCTAGTTTTGATGTAACCTGCTGATCCAAGATCCCACTCCCTGATCATACAAGAACTTCTCTTGCTTTGATTCTTCTCATCCCCATGTTATCCTAGCTGCAGAATACCAAGGTTTGGGTATCATGGTGGTCGGCACAATCAGGAGAAGGAGTTATCCTGTGGAGATACTGAGAAGAATATTCAGTAAACATGTTCTCCCTTAACCCTTTAAAGTCACTACAAAAGATCAAGTCGACACTCATCATAATGGGAGTAGAAGTAGGATCTGTTCCTTCAGTGAGAAATCAGCCAGTCGGAGATAATGTAACTTTTTATAAGTAACAGATCACTTTATTCAAGGCAACTATAACAACCATGTGGATATTGTGTAGTTGGCCTGAGTGAGATGGATAATGTGTGGCTGTAGAATCCTGTAAATCCCTTGTTTAAAATGCCACTGTCACAATGTTTTGAAATGCCTCATTTTAAATTGAACTTTAAGGATGGTCAGTTAAACTTTTCTGAAGTGGGAAGGTCTTTAGGCCATTGAAATGGAGGAGATTTGCTAAATAATACCAAATATTTCCATGGAAACATGTAGTTAGAAACCGATCCATTTTTGTAATTGTTTCTCCAAGGTGGGTTGCACCTTAGTCACAGCTGCGCAATCTTCACCAGTGCAGTTTCTCCGTAAGTGTAGCAAAACTTGAGATCAGTTAAATCTGGTTCATTACCAAGATGTTTGTGTCAAACTTTTTTTCCCCTTCTACAGCATTGCTCTAGGTGTCAAACATGGGAGTCCTGTTCTAACACTGTCTCTAATGGAAGCCTTTATCCAGCATGCTCTTTGTCTCCAGTTCATTTGAGAAGGAAATTATCGTTACAGTGCATGATGGGGAAATGTCCTTTTTATTATGTTTCTAACATTGCGGTGCTCAAGCTATCATTCTGAAGAGGCTTTTTGTATGAGCGACAATCTCTTGGTCATGGACTGGCTGGTCGGGGACTTGCTTTTATGATGTCTGTGCGGAGCACCTAGCACAATTTAACTTCTAAGCACTGCGACAATACAAATAAATACAAATAATCTTGTGGGCTCACCTGTCTTTCCAGCGTCTCAATCCATGTGTATCAGGGCACAAGAAAAAATGTCCAGTGGTCCATGTTTCTCCTTAGGTGGCATTGTTTGTGAAAGTACATAATCTTGCTCCAGCACCAGTCGTCTTCTTCCCCCTTTTTTTCTGTCTTTTTCTCTCCTTCCTCTTTGCTTGTCAGATTTCTCTTTCCCTCTGCAGCTTTCCCCCCCAGTTTCTTGTCCTTCCAAGTCTGCTGCCATATCCCCCTTCCTCTGCCATGCCTGGCTCCAGATGGGCTGAAGAAATATTCTGCTCCGCGCTGGAGGATGGTTGATTAAATGCCAGAAGGGATGCTGTACCTAGCAATCAGCGCTGTCCAGGAACATCTGGGAGAGATCCGTGCACCACAGTGTGGGAGCCATGATCCTGGAACACATCAACATCTAACAGTGTTGACAGGTCCCATTACTGCTCCCCAGTAAATGCCAAATTCGGATACTTCTGTCCTCAGTGAAAACAATAAACAATACAAAAATACCAGGGGGCTTTGGGAAGAGAACATGTTAGTTAGCTAACATTTATAGCACTCAAGATATGTCTACACTGCAATTAAAAGCTGTAGCTGGCTCGTGCCAGCTGACTCAGACTCATGGGGCTCGGGCTAAGGAGCTGTTTAATTGCAGTGTAGACGTTCAGGTTCAATCTCTAGGACCCTCCCCCTTCATGCAGTCCCAATGCTCAGGCTTCAGCCTGAGCCCAAACTCCTGCACCACAATTAAACAGCCCTGTAGCCTGAGCCCCGCAAGCCTACGGGTGTCTAATTGCAGCGTAGACACACCCTCAGAGGCCCCAAACAGGGACAAAGATCTGTCGTACTGGGTCATTGTACACATTTATAGTCAAGGACTGTCCCAAAGAACTGAGATTCTAAGGCAGCTTAGAGTCAAACACAAGATGAAAATATTTGGTCCCTATGATGAAGAGAAATGTGAGAGCAGTGAGTAGCAATAGAGCTTCTGCCATACAAGTGGGAGTCCCCGGTCTGCACAGAGTGCTCTCCATTGTTATAGCCTAGAGAAATGGGGTCAGTGTATGAGGCCTTGTCTAAACATACAAGTTGTACCAGTTTACCTAAACTGGTTTAGAAACTGATGTGGTTAAATTGGTATAGCCTCTTGTGTGGGCACTCTGTCATGGTTAAGAATGCCTTATTTAAATCGATATACGGAATTCTTCAGGCCATTTAAGTGCAAGCAATTTAGTTAGATTGGTGCACCTTCTGTGTGTGATCAAGAGCTCACTCACCCAGTAGTTTAACAACCCCTGCCCAGGGCACCTGGAGTGCTCCAGCCTTCTGCTGAGATCAGAAATCCCATCAGAAAGGATGGGAGTCTCCTATGAGCCCTGTCCCATTACTTGTTTCTTTGGTCACATCCATGAAGCCTGGGCTGCTTTTCTCTTTGGTGTTGGGGAAATAACACCTGGGGAAGAGGGATGGTCTCAGTGCTTTGAATAAAGCAGAAGGGGGCCAAGCAGATATTTTCCTTTTGCTTTAAATGGCAAACATGTTTTTTAGAAAAATAAAAGAAACAACCATTTGTGGTGGACACAGAAACACCCTAAGTTCCTAATTTTGCTCATTCCAGCCAAGATTCCTGTCTCAGTCTGAAGGCACCGAGACCCAGTTCATGCACTATAAGTGAATTGCAGCCCAATAAATGGGAGCCAGGTTGCTTTTGACACGATGTCTTTGCGTTCAGTATTTGAAGGAGGCTCAAGTTAATAATACCTTATCAGACGCCTTTCAGGAACCTGCAGTGTCTAATATGTCTGTTGCCATAGTAACAGCTGCTTGCTTATGCTCCATCTCATATCTGTGTGTTTCTTGCCCCTCTTCCGTTCATATCAACAAGCAGTCTGGGTGGCTGTCCTGTTGGGAATAGCCAGAGCACTAGCCCTCCTTTCTGAGACCTGACCCTCTCAAGACTCTGCTAGTCCATCAATGGTGGGGTGAGAGAGAAACGTGTGTGATTGGTATGTCGAGGTCCCAGAGCCCAAAGGCACATGTGCAGCAACTCCAGCATCTAATGGACTGGGAAGACATGACATAGAGGGTTTATATACAGTAAGTGAAGCTCCCAAGATACCCTGACAGCTGAAGGCAACATTCCATGAAGCCCCAGTTCGTTCGCACCAGTCTTCTGCTGCTGCCACTTGATTACGCTGGTAAATAAATGTGTTAAAATTTGTTTTATATGGTATTTCATCTGCTCTAAACTAGTCTAGTTGTCTTTCCACACAACAGCCACTTCACTAGTCCTGGACCTGCACCACTTTGGCCGAGAGCTCCTTAATGAGGGTGAAGTGCAGTTCACTTCCATAGTCAATTGACAAGATTGATGGGCTCGAAATAGGAGAAGGGACTGCTTCCCAGGCAGCCTCCAGTAATGGGGAATTCTCCTGCCTCCCTCTCAGCATCCTTTATCTTTCCATAAATTCCTCTGCCCGTCCATTTAATTCTGTTGTCAGTTTTCTTGTCCCGTGTTCAAGGTGTCCTTCCAGGGTTTCCTGTCGCCAGCTGTCTTTTCATCTTTTTCGTTTCTCTCTTGCTCCCAGAGTAATTCTTTCCTGTCTCTGCCATCCTCTCTCCTCTCTCACTATCTTTACATTCTTTTCTACTTTTCTATTGTCTCTTCTTACTGCTCTCTGCCTTCTGCTGTCAGTCAGTTTTTCTCTCTCCCTCCCTCTCACCCCCTTTCCCTCCCCCTTCTCTTTCTCACTCTGTGTCTCGTTCTCCATCTCGGATGAAGGTAATGAAAATAATCGGGCTTCATTAATTCTGAGCCCTGTGAGATGATAGCCATTTGGAGCCATGTTTGCCAATTAGATGGTCTAAATTAGAAGTGACCTTGGTATACTGCCATCGCTTTGCCTGTCTGAGTCTAATGAAGCTTTTCACTCCAGCCCCCTCTCTGTCTTTGTAATGGAAATTCCCTTCTTTGTCTGGTTCGGGGACCTTGCATTGTATGTGCATTCCCCCCTGCATGGACAGAGGGGGTATTAATGTAGCTCCTCAGACCATTGCTAGAGAGGTTATTTTTAAATCTAAATTATTTTGGCCATTTTGGGGGAGCTCATGAAGAGCTACCTAGAACTTACATGGGATTGGCCCCGCATCCCAGACAGGCAGAGGCAGCCAGTGGGAGAAGGCTGAGCTAATGTATAGAATATTGATCTCTTGTCATTGTCCAAAGGTCAGTACGTGGCTTTGATGTGTCCAAAACCCATGTTATGCTCCTAGGGTCAGAATAGAGGAGACTGGCCAAGATGGGAACCTCCATACAGATGGTTACCCCAACTATAAGCTTTGCTAAGGCTTAGAAAAGGGTGTGGTGTGTGGAAATGGGGCAAGGGAAATGAGAGAACAGGGATGAACAGCCATTTACAGAGCCCAGCATTGCTGGCAGAGTGGAGATTGTACCGAGCCCCTTTTCCAGCCCCTGAACTGTTACATTCAGCTCTTCTAACAGGCTCTCCGGTGCTGTCACTTGAAGAGTGTGGGTGTGGCCCAGTTTCAGCAGGATTCCCACACCGAAGGATCATGTTTCTCTCAGCCATTTTGGACTGTCTCCTCTGAGGAAGCAGCTTACGGAGTCCTTTTCAAAAATAGCAGCAAAGTCATTTTCGCTTGAGGATGAGCGCTTGAGCTTAGTCTCTGTGAGAGAGGGCAGTCTTAAGGGAGACAAACAGGACAAGGAGAGAGGAGAGCTGTGTTCAATTTCTGCTCACTTTGTAACACTGAGCAGTTGGGCCAAATTTTCCAAAAATGGCCACTGATTTGGGGTACCAGGTACACGTACTGGAGCCTGCTTTCTAGAGAGGCTGAGCACCCGTAGCTTCCATTGGCTTCAACTGGAGTTGTGGGCGCTCAGCATCTACGAAGACCAGGGACCACTTCACCCCTAGCATAAATACTCACTAGCTAATTTCATCTTGGGGCAGCAGGATACTGCATAAGAGACATTGCTCGGACAGGAAGGAAACATACTAAGGTCTGATAGTACTGGGTATACATTTCCTATGTAGGTGATACCATTCATAGCCTACACGATAACATTGTGTAGAAGGATGACTTACAAGAGAGCCAGGAAGTGCTAGCGTATGGTCCCTTTGGACACATGCCTACATACTACGGGGATGGGCCGGTTAGAAACTCTGAGAGTGAAATAAATAATTATTTTCTAGAGCTGAAACATGCTAGGTGACTTTCAGCCCAGATAGAACAATGTGACTCTAGCCCCTAGGGGATGACAATCTGATTTGAACATGGTGCAGTGAGTATGGCTAAGAAACAAAAGGGAAGTGATAGAGGGAGATTGTGAGCTCTTTGGGGCATGGACCATCTCTTTGTTCTGTGTTCGTACAGGCCCTAGCTCCATGGGGGTCACGGCTAGGGCTCCTCGGCGCTGCCCCAGTACACAGAATAACTAAGGTCTAGGGTTACAGGAGCAAGCTGACACAGTGACGCATTGCAATTGTATACATACCTTAGGGTTGTTTTCATACCTTCATACTGGTGCATATGATGTTGGTGTTGTGGACGCACTAGAGAAACTTGAATGAGGAAATACAAGCATTTAGGAGTTTGGGGCTTGCATTCGTTCCCAGCTATTGCTGGACAAGCTGAATGAGAAGTGACCACATATGATCACATGAAACTTGCACATAAGTTAACTTCCCCTACAAGACTCAACCCTCCACCGCCCGTCCACCCATGACAGTTACACCATTTAAATACAGACATAAGCATAAACAGTAGCAAATAATATCATTTACCTGGTGATCTGTGATTGGCCACCAGCATTCAGTGCCTTCCTTTTCACCTTATACTCTGATTATTTATTTGTATTGCAAAATCACCAGAGTGGGCCAGGCCCTCTGTGCATGCACAGGAAGCCATAGTCCCTGCCCCAAAGAGTTTACTGTGTGAAAAGATAAAACAGATGAAGATGGGGGCTTGGGACACAGCATATATGCCAAGTGATCAGGTTGATGAGTGGTCAGGCAACTCCCCCTGGGAGAGACACTGGGTGTGGGAGGGGGAAGGCCCCCACCAGGAAGATGGCTACAGCAAAGAGGACTGCATATCAAGAAGACTGAGCTGGCAAATGACTGAGAGGTGGAGAGATCAGGCAATGAGCCAAGCATAGAGCTTTGCATTCAGGGTTTCACTTGCCAGTGGCTCCCATGCATAGCTTTTTGGGAGAGCCTGCAGTTGTCCTGAATACACAGATGCACACAATTTCTCACTTCCTGCCCTTCTGGCTTTGTCCCAGTTCCCTCTGGGAATTTTCTGCCTTATAACAATTTCCTGTACCAAAGCCCTTTCTGGGTGTGGGGGGAGGAAAGAGGGAGAAGGGGGGAGAACTGAGGCTGTGGAGATGCAGGTAGGTAAAGGTAATTACTTAAGCACATATAGGGGCAGGACTTCTTGGTTTGGAGGCCCCGATTAAGATGCAGAGGCGCATGTGAGGTTGATGATTATATTTCGGGGTGAGTTAATTGACAGAAGGTGAAGGCAGACAAAGAAACTCTGCTTACTGCCTTCTTGAATCCCAATCAGGAATTATGATTAAAGACGCGGCGAGACAACAGAGCCCTGATGAATTGGTATCTTTATTTTTTTCCTTTTTGCCGTCATTCACACTTGATTGACTTCAACCTTTCAAGTGCAAAAGTCTCTCTTTTCCATTATTATTCATAGCCATCTGAGTTTTTCTAATTAAAGTGTATGAAAACAATTACTGATCCATCGTACTGAGTCTGTTAGTGGGGATGACTGCCTTACTGTAACATGTATAAAAAGCCCACAGTTTTCTATAATGATGTGCTACTGAGGTGTTAGATAATTTTATTCTTTTTCTACTCTGTGGGGTTTTTTTAATTTCTCGTTATTTATTTTTCATAATTCCTAAAGATCCTGGGAAAGCACTTTCCCTGCTGATAAAATGAAGAGGGACATTGCTTTCTTTCCTCCTCTGCTTCCTACCTCATTCCCCCTCCTCTGAGTCTGGTTACTATGAATTAATCGGTGACCTTTCACTTCTTGCATTCCCTCTGGACTCACCAACCATATCCTTCAGAAACATTCTGCTTTGGAATAAAAGGTGGAATGAGTTTGGCATTCTCCGCCCCTTTCCTAGTGCTTTGTCAGTTGCAGCTGCCTTTACAGGGTATAGATGTCTGTAAAACACAAATGCTGTGTCTGTCTCACACTCACCTTCAGTGCTTAATTTGTGCCAGGGCTGAGTCCTGTAACTGCTAGGCTTGGCAGTTCAGAGCCCCGGCACCTCTGGGCTTGCTGTGTCAGTTACCAAAGTAAAAAATCGCTTGAGCTCTAGCACCTCTTTCATTACAAATGAAGCACTGCCCATCTTGCACAGCTCTGTGAGTGACCAGAGCAGTCACAGCATCCCTTCCCTCTGCTGTCAGACATCCGAGATCTCTCACAATCAAATCTTCATTTGAGGCTGTCCGTGTACGTGCTCCTGCTCCCCATGAACCTGAGCATGGCTGGACCAGACCCTGTTTCCCTACTCATGCTGTGTAGGCTTTACATTAGTGCCAGTGAGGAAGACATCATGTCCTATTTAGGGTTCACAGTATTTCAGCTAGACCTTGGTCACAGATGTTGCTAGCATTTCATTAGTCATCCCGCATGCACCTTGTGGCCTTTGACTTAAGTTCACTTAGAAGAAGGTAGGTAGCAGAACTGTATGAATGTAATCATGTCATTTGTTCTGCCATGAAATGCAAGGATCAATCCATTCCTCTGCCTGGCCTGAAGGGGAGCCTTTTGTAACTTCACTAGAGAACGTGACAGGTTAGCGCAGTGTCCAGCATGCCATGCTCTCCCAGCAGTCAGTGACTGGAAAAGGGCACTGTCGGAGCACCACACTGTGAGTCAGTTTGGGTTTGCTGCTCCCTCAATCACTAAGAACTCAGGGCATGGTAAGGATGTTCCTTTTAGCATCTAGGTGAGAGGTGCTCACAGACAATCAAAGCAGCAGAACGGACATCAAGCACTTGTTTATGGGGTGAGCTCCTGCATGTGGCTGTGTTATGAGATAACACTAGTGGGAACAATGGTCTTGAGTGGTTTCCTGAGCTACTGTGTTGGGGAGCATCTGTTGAAGAGCAGCCGTTAAGATGCTATGCGTGTGGTGCTCAGAGTTACATAGGGTTTTGTTGCTGCACGCCTGATGTTAAACACTGGTCAAAGCCCTAGTCATTTTGGTCAAAACTGTCAAAAGTAACTAGTGATTTTGGATGCCCAACTTTCAGTTACTTTATGGGGGCCTGATCCTATGAAAGTGCAGAGCCCAAAACCCAAGCTTCTTTTGAAGTGTCTCAAATCGGGCTCCCAAAAATTGAGCTATCCAGAATCACTAGTTGCTTGTAAAAATCCTGGCTTTCGAGTCTTGGGCTGGTGATAGCACAACTGATTGCAAACGGAATTTTGAAGCGAGCCAGAGTGAACACTTGTTTTCTTTCCAACAGTCAGAACAGCTTTGTGTTTCAGACAGTTTGCCATCTCTTTTCCCTCTTTCTTTATTCATCCCTTCTCGTCACCTCTCTTTAATTGTACTCTTCTTTCTTGTGCCCCTCCTTTTTTTTTGCATCAATACACTTTGAAAATAGTGCTGTAGTGCTCCCTAGTTCAAGATTACAGTGTACTTTATAGGTGTGATTTAATTAGGGCCTTATTATGTTTTCAGTAGCTTAAGGTGGGCCTTTCAACTTCTCTACCTAATTGGTTGCACAAGAAGTTTCACAGCCCATGACAAAACATTGTCAGTGATCAAAGTCTGAATTCTACATAAAGGAAAAATATTAATACGATGATTCTTCGAGTGTGCAGTGTTAATTATGTCCAGAATGTAACTGTAGAAACACTTTTGACTGATGTGAGCTTTGTCTAATAAACACGAATCTTCAGTGAGCTAAGAAAAGTGACACCTCTGCTGATGTCTGATTTTGCTTATTGAAAGATTTAAAAAATATTTTTCTGTTTTTATTTCTCCTCTCTCCCATTTTCCCCACCGTCCTGCCGCCCTCAGGTGACAACACCGGAAGGGATGATGCCCAGCAGTATGTTTCTCCCAGCAGCCGCTCCAGACAGAGATGGAAACTCCAATGCCGACGAGCCGGGGAAGCGGGCCGGTCAGTTACTTAACGCTTATCTGGAAAAATCATCCTGCTTTGAATTGTAGCAGCTTCTTGTTTCCCATGCACTGAGAGAAAAAGGCCTCATTGCAATCCCTTGCCCATGCAGTTTCTGCTACAGATCATTCATTGCAAAGACCAGTGCAGACAGCAGGAGATCTAACAGGAAGCAGCTAATTTCACTGAAGTAACACCACAGTTGAGGCATGTTAGCAAGGCAGCTCAAAATTACATTGGCCTTTTTTATTACGTTATTGTTGTAAAGTCATGCCTACCAGTAACAGTGGTCAGTTATTTAATCCTGACTATAGTGTGATATGGCAGCAAAAAAAGGACACTACAGTTTTGGGTACATAGGTGAGGCCCCTAGTCTCCAAATGGGGAGGTGATAGTCTCTAGGTCGGATTCTGTCAGTGTCGAGCCTGGTGCAGGGACCACAGTGGGAGAGCCCCATAAGGAAGTTTGGGATTAAGACAACCACCACCTCCTTTCTGCACAGGGCTTGCATGTGAACGGCACCGTTCCAGAGAGGACACCAATGGCATGGCTTGGGCTGCTGGAGATGTGCTGATTCCTCAAATCCCCTCCTCAGCTTCCACCAATAGGAGTATCTCTCCCCTGCTAGAACTCTTCTTCTCTCTTGGGTAGAACCTGGAGGAAAGATGGCAGTGGAACGGTTGCTTGCCCTTCCCCAAAAGGCTGAGTTCTCCTGAGGCATAGCAGCCTTCAGTGGAGTCGGGAACAGCAGGGGCTGAATTTCACTCTTTCTTTGCAGCGTTAGTGGACCTGAGGCTCAATGTATGTTTAGTTCTTGGCACATCATTATCAGCAAGACTTTGACAAGCTGACGGGACAGCAAGGAAGAGTAACAAAGATAGTTATGGGACCACAGGGTTTAATTTGGGGAGGAATTAAAGGGTGGTAAATATGCCCGGTTTGTTTGAACAACCATCATGTGGGAGATGTGTGCAGTCCACAGATAGTCAAAAGGTGTAAAAGTCAAGGAGGAAGAAAAATTTATTTAGGGTTGTGCAGTGGGGCATAACATGTATAATGAGGTGAAGTTAAGAAAGTGAAAATTTAGGCTGAATATTAGGGGGAACGTCTGTCCTTCTGCACTAAAGATAATGTGCCGGCATGTAGCGAGGAGGCATGGCCTCCCTCTGAGACTGATGGGAAGGAATGGCCACACACTCTTATGGGGCAGTAGCCTGCTTACAGAAGGGGAAGGTATGTTTTATGAGAGGGCCGTTGAGCTACATCATGGGCTGTGGTAATCTTGGGCAGCGGGGGGGCTAACTAAATACTTGGTGAGAAGTAACAGCCTCAGCAGAAGTAGTGGTGAAGGAAAATGACGCTGTTTGTGGCCGGGGGAGGAAGTACTGGATCAGATGTAAATTAAGAAATGAATAATGATTTATATTTTTATTTAAATTGTAAATGAGTGACAGAGACAAGTCCTGTCTAAACTGTATCTTCCTTGCATCACTTCACCCTTTTTATTCCGGTTCTGTTTTCAGAGACCTCTGAGGACTCAGGAAAAGGCCTCCTGTCATCTGAGAGCATAGAGCACAGTGGAGAGTCCAAACCTGTTCCTGCCGATCAGAGCTCCACCAGAGAGGACTCTGGCTTTCTTTGCTGGAAGAAGGGGTGCAGCCAGGTGTTCAAAAGCTCAGCGGCCCTTCAGACGCATTTCAATGAAGTTCATGCTAAACGGCCCCAACTGCCAGTATCCGATCGCCACGTCTACAAGTACCGTTGCAACCAGTGCAGCCTGGCCTTCAAAACCATCGAGAAGCTGCAGCTTCATTCTCAGTACCATGTAATCAGAGCAGCTACTATGTGTTGTCTTTGCCAACGCAGTTTCCGAACCTTCCAAGCTCTGAAGAAGCACCTGGAGACAAGTCATCTGGAGTTGAGTGAAGCAGACATTCAGCAGCTTTACAGTGGGCTTTTGGTCAATGGAGACCTCCTAGCTATGGGTGATCCTTCGCTGGCTGATGACCATACTATCATTGTTGAAGATGATAAAGAGGAAGAGAGTGACCTAGAAGATAAACAGAGTCCTACTGGCAGTGATTCTGGGTCAGTACAAGAAGACTCTGGCTTGGAACCTAAGAGGGCCCTACCTTTCAGAAAAGGTCCTAATTTCACCATGGAGAAATTTCTCGACCCATCTCGCCCATACAAGTGCACAGTCTGCAAAGAATCTTTCACACAAAAGAACATTCTTTTGGTCCATTACAATTCAGTCTCTCATCTGCATAAACTGAAAAGAGCCCTTCAGGAGTCTGCTACTGGGCAACCTGAACCTACCAGCAGTCCAGACAACAAACCTTTTAAGTGCAACACTTGCAATGTGGCCTACAGCCAGAGTTCTACGCTGGAGATCCACATGAGGTCTGTCTTGCACCAGACAAAGGCTCGAGCTGCCAAGCTGGAGGCAGCTAGTGGCGGTGGCAGTAGTAACGGAACTGGCAGCAGCAACAGCATCTCTCTGGGTTCGTCCACACCAAGTCCAGTGGGTGCTAGCAGCTCTAATACCTTCACAGCCGCCAACACCAGCAGCGCTGGCCCAGCTCCCGTCCCTGGTTCACTCAAGCAGGGATCCGGTGAGAGTGTGGGAATCGCACCGTCGAGTAACCCCGTTAGCACGAACATCGCCTCCCCTTCCGAGCCTAAGGACGTCAACCGGAAGAAACTGGCTGACATGATTGCATCCAGGCAGCAGCAGCAGCAGCAGCAAGCTCAGACTTTAGCACAGGCGCAAGCCCAAGTCCAGGCCCACCTCCAGCAAGAGCTGCAGCAGCAAGCTGCCCTCCTGCAGTCTCAGCTGTTCAACCCTGCTCTCTTACCACATTTCCCCATGACCACAGAAACCCTACTCCAGCTTCAGCAACAGCAGCATCTTCTGTTTCCATTTTACATCCCCAGTGCTGAGTTCCAGCTCAATCCAGAAGTTAGCTTACCTGTGACCAGCGGTGCTCTGACACTACCTGGTACTGGTCCAAATTTGCTGGAAGATTTAAAGGCTCAAGTTCAGCTCCCACAGCAGAGCCATACACAGATATTACAACAGCAGCAAGGCCAACTATCTTTGTCACAGTCTCACTCTGTCCATATACAACAGAGCCAGCATCACGAGAAAAAAAACAAATCCGTTATTAAGGAGAAGGAAAAAGAAACCCAGAGGGAAAGGGAAAATGCAGAGAGGGGAGACAGCAGTTCATTGTCTAAAGAGTCTCTGCCTGACAACCTAAAGCCCAAAGACAAGAAAGACTTTGCCCCAGGCAATAGTTCAGAACCCTCCCTACTTCCTCCACGTATCGCATCTGATGCAAGAGGCAATGCCACAAAAGCCTTGCTAGAAAACTTTGGCTTTGAGCTGGTTATTCAGTACAACGAGAACAAGCAGAAGGTGCAAAAGAAAAATGGGAAGACAGAGCAGGGTGAGAACTTGGAAAAGCTTGAATGTGACACATGTGGCAAGTTTTTCTCAAACATCCTCATTCTAAAGAGTCACCAAGAGCACGTTCACCAACACTACTTCCCTTTTAAGCAGCTGGAGAGGTTTGCCAAGCAGTACAGAGAGCACTATGATAAACTGTATCCACTGAGACCTCAGACTCCAGAGCCACCTCCACCTCCTCCTCCACCTCCACCCCCTACAGCACCTCCTCAGCCAGCTTCCACTCCTGCCATTCCTACTTCTGCTCCACCTATTACTTCTCCTACAATTGCACCAGCCCAGCCATCTGTGCCACTCACCCAGCTCTCTATGCCAATGGAGCTGCCCATCTTTTCACCACTTATGATGCAAACTATGCCACTACAAACATTACCTGCCCAGTTACCACCTCAGCTTGGTCCTGTAGACTCTCTACCTGCGGACCTGGCTCAGCTGTATCAACATCAGCTCAACCCTAGCCTTCTACAGCAACAGCAGAACAAGAGGCCACGTACTCGGATCACAGATGACCAGCTCAGAGTTCTTCGGCAGTATTTTGATATCAACAACTCTCCCAGTGAGGAACAGATCAAAGAGATGGCAGACAAGTCTGGACTGCCACAGAAAGTGATAAAACACTGGTTTAGAAACACTCTGTTCAAAGAACGCCAGCGCAACAAGGATTCCCCATACAACTTCAGCAATCCTCCAATTACCAGCCTGGAAGAACTGAAGATAGACTCACGGCCTCCCTCTCCAGAACCTCAAAAGCACGAATACTGGGGAAGCAAGAGGTCCTCCAGGACACGGTTTACCGATTACCAGCTCAGAGTCCTGCAGGACTTTTTTGATGCTAATGCTTATCCAAAGGATGATGAATTTGAACAACTTTCTAATTTGCTGAACCTCCCTACACGGGTTATAGTGGTGTGGTTCCAGAACGCCCGTCAGAAAGCTAGGAAAAACTATGAGAACCAAGGAGAAGGCAAAGATGGAGAACGGCGGGAGCTTACAAATGACAGGTACATTCGAACGAGCAACTTAAACTACCAGTGCAAAAAATGTAGTCTTGTCTTTCAGCGCATTTTTGATCTTATCAAACACCAGAAAAAGCTTTGTTATAAGGATGAGGATGAGGATGGACAGGATGATAGCCAGAATGAAGACTCTATGGATGCAATGGAGCTATTGACGCCAACCAGTTCCTCCTGCAGCACACCAATGCCCTCTCAAGCTTACAGCACCCCCACATCCTCAGCTAATGCAACCTCTTCAGCCTTCTTGCAGCTCACAGCTGAGGCAGATGACTCCTCCATGTATAGTTCTAAAATAGAAGCTACAGATGAGAAACCAAAGCAATCTGAACCTCCAAGTACACAGCAAAACCAAACTCAAGACAAGCAAGTGCAACCAAAGCAAGAGCCTCAGCAGCAGCAAGACCAAGGAGAACAGAAGACAAGTTCAACACACCAAAAGATCTCACCATTATCCCCCCCATCCTCATTACAACAACAGCCTCCGCCACAGGCACAACCACCCCAGTGTCCTTTGCCACAATCAAGCCCAAGTCCATCTCAACTCTCACATCTTTCCCTCAAGCCCCTTCATACGTCCACCCCGCAACAACTAGCAAACCTACCTCCTCAATTAATCCCGTACCAGTGTGACCAATGTAAACTGGCATTTCCCTCCTTTGAGCATTGGCAGGAGCATCAGCAGCTTCATTTTTTGAGTGCACAAAATCAGTTTATCCATCCGCAGTTTCTGGACAGGACGCTAGATATGCCTTTCATGCTTTTTGACCCCAGTAATCCACTACTTGCAAGCCAGCTGCTATCTGGAACTCTACCTCAGATTCCAGCAAGCTCAGCCACTTCACCCTCAACCCCAACATCTACAATGAACACTCTGAAGAGAAAGCTGGAGGAAAAGGCCAGTGCAAGCCCTGGGGAAAATGACAGTGGGACTGGCGGAGAAGAACCTCAGAGAGATAAGCGTCTAAGGACAACTATTACCCCAGAACAGCTGGAAATTCTGTACCAAAAGTACCTGCTCGACTCTAACCCAACACGGAAGATGTTGGATCACATTGCGCATGAGGTGGGCTTGAAGAAACGTGTTGTGCAGGTTTGGTTTCAGAACACTCGAGCACGGGAAAGGAAAGGGCAGTTTAGAGCTGTGGGTCCTGCCCAAGCCCATAGACGGTGTCCTTTCTGCAGAGCTCTCTTTAAAGCAAAGACGGCTCTGGAAGCTCATATCCGATCCCGTCATTGGCACGAGGCTAAGAGAGCTGGGTACAACTTGACTTTGTCTGCTATGCTCTTGGATTGTGATGGAGGACTCCAAATGAAGGGGGACATTTTTGATGGAGCAAGCTTTTCCCACTTGCCACCAACCAGTAGTGATGGTCAGGGTATTCCTCTTTCACCAGCAAGCAAAACTATGGAGCTCTCACCTCGAACTCTGCTTAGTCCGTCCTCCATTAAAGTGGAAGGAATAGAAGACTTTGAAAGCCCCTCCATATCCTCAGTTAATCTGAGTTTTGACCAAGCAAAGTTGGACAATGATGACTGCTCTTCAGTCAACACTGCAATCACAGACACTACAACAGGAGATGAAGGCAATGCAGACAATGACAGTGCAACGGGGATTGCAACTGAAATCAAATCAACATCAGGACCTAGTGAGGGCCTGACAAAGGCTGCCATGATAGCAATGTCTGAGTATGAAGATCGATTGTCTTCTGGCCTTGTCAGCCCAGCTCCCAGCTTTTATAGTAAAGAGTATGACAATGAAGGTACTGTGGACTATAGCGAAACCTCCAGCCTTGCAGACCCCTGCTCACCCAGCCCTGGTGCCAGTGGTTCAGCAGGCAAGTCTGGAGACAGTGGGGATCGGCCAGGGCAGAAACGCTTTCGCACTCAGATGACTAATCTCCAGCTAAAAGTCCTAAAGTCATGCTTTAACGACTACAGGACGCCTACCATGCTGGAGTGTGAGGTCCTAGGTAATGACATTGGACTGCCAAAGAGAGTTGTTCAGGTCTGGTTCCAGAATGCTAGGGCAAAGGAGAAGAAGTCCAAGCTAAGCATGGCCAAGCATTTTGGTATAAACCAAACAAGTTATGAGGGACCCAAAACAGAGTGCACTTTGTGTGGCATCAAGTACAGCGCTCGGCTGTCTGTACGTGACCATATCTTCTCTCAACAGCATATCTCCAAAGTTAAAGACACCATTGGAAGCCAGTTGGATAAGGAGAAGGAGTACTTTGACCCCGCTACTGTACGTCAGTTGATGGCTCAGCAGGAGTTGGACCGGATCAAAAAAGCCAATGAGGTTCTTGGTCTGGCAGCTCAACAGCAGGGCATGTTTGATAATACCCCTCTACAAGCTCTTAACCTTCCTACTGCGTACCCAGCACTACAGGGCATCCCTCCAGTCTTGCTCCCAGGCCTCAACAGCCCATCCTTGCCAGGCTTCACTCCATCCAACACAGGTGGGTTCTGGAACTATCATCTCTCTGCTCAAATGTGACATTTTCCCTGGTATTGTGTCTTCAGCACAAATGGCTGTTTCCTTGGCAATGCCTGAAATCAGGTTCATGAGCCCTCTGTTCTCTTATGTTAATTGGCAGGCTATAAAGAGTAGTTATTTTGCCTCTAGTTCCTTAATCCATGTTCTCTAGCAAGGCAAGAGACTTACTAACTCGCTGTGTCTCTCCATATCCGGTAGGCAAGTCCCTGTGTACTCTGGGGCAAGGACCCCTGCTTGCTTTGACACATCCTGTAAATTCTCCAGCACCTTCAAGTAACATGAAAATTGAAGCTTTTATTGAATTAAATATGAAAAGGAATAATACAGTCAAAACAATATCCGTTGTGTTGTTTCTTTTTACATTAAGTTCAATTTAGTGCTGCTCCCAAATTTTCAGTATATTGCAGATGTTTGTATTGACAACACAAACTGCATTGTAGAAATGGTGATAGAAAATCTGGTGGTTTTTAGCCTTCAGAGTGCCTTACAATAGTACCTACATGCCTATCCAGGCAGCCACGGATTCTTTTTGAGCAATAATTGGCAGTAAAAGGGAAATACAATTCCCTTATGGCCTACTTTCCATAAACAGAGAGTATGAATACTCCATCTTCCCCAGTGGTCCCTCCGTTCCTCTTCCTTCACCAGCTGGAGCAGTCATGGAAAGAAGGTCCTTAATCAGTTTAAACTTAGGCCATTTTTCCAAAAGTTTTTTCTTTGTCTGTTGGCATCTGGTGAATGCAATTTGAACTAGTGTATGTGAGCCTCCCCAGAAGATGGTAGCTCTCTGGAGGTGTTACAGCAGGGAATTTGCCAAATAACCCCCTGGCCCACCCCACTTTTCTTTGTTCCTGGAGGGCTGTGGTCCCCCTCCTCCATGGAACTACATACAGTCCCTGGCCCACAATGAGACATTGACTTAATACTGTAAGATCTCCCAAAGATATTGAAGGAAATTGCCATAGCTGTTACAGGATCCAAAAGGACTATGAGATTCAGCTCCAGAAGCTGCTCTCTGGTATAGTGCATGAATCAGGGATACCTTCTCCTAACAAGGAGACCCTGAAACTGTCCAGCATTAAACAGTTTTAAACAAGCTCCAGGGTTTGGAATACAGAGAGCTCGGGGCGCTTATTGGCGTGGCAAACACACCATTAAAAATCTTTAACCTTTTATTAAAGATATAGAAAAGAAGGGGGGAGTTGAAAGCATATGAAATGTAAAATAAGTAAGGCTTTCATTTTAACAACATCTCTTGTTCCCATTCCCTCTAGCTGAAGAGAGTTTTTTAAAAGGAAGCTCCTCCTGTTTGACAGTCTTTTAGATGGTTTTAGAGATGGTAATAACAGTGCTTTTTGGAGGGGAAAAGAGAACTTAGTTGATATGGTCTTAAGCTGTGGTTATTTGTTGCTGTTACAGTCCAATCCCATTTCCTAGAAGACAAAACAAAACAAACTCCCACAAGATAGGAGAGACAAGAACACCAAAGATTTGAAAATGCAACTTGTCTTTGGTGTTGATTCACATTTTGCAGTCTCACTGAGCAACACAGCCATAGCACGCAGTCTTGGCCACTCCCGAGACCTGGCAAACTTGTATCAGTGTCAGGCTAACTAGGGCATTGCTTTTGCTGCCTCTCTGGTCACAGACTTACAGCAGTGTTGCAAAACATACAGTCTTGGCCAGCTAAATCACACTGTCCTTAGACAGAAGGCAAGAGGAGAGAGGTAGGAAAGAGAAGAAATTAGATGGGGAAGGAAACAGACAAATGGAGCGGGAGGCACAAAGACTTACATCTCAGGTGGTGGTTGGGATTTAGCCAGAGCCACTGGAGGTGGTGATATCATCTGGGTTCCTCTCGTGGCCCAGTGTGGTCAACACATCTTTTGGGATTAGGATCACCAAGGTGCAAGGATGTGGTGGTAAATTCCAGAGCCCCAGGAGATTGTGGAGGTAGCAGCCGTGATGATGAAGCTCACTCCGTCTTTTCATTCAGCAATTGTTGCACTCGCATTTCCCGGTTTTCTCTGAAAAGTTTTTTCTTTTAAGGACTTCAAAAGGGAGTGATGGGCATAATAGCCCATGCTCTCATTACGTTCACCAATTAGGCCTAATTTCCAACACACCAATTTTGGATCACGGATTTCCAATCCCTTCCTCCTCTTGTTTACCAGGCATGATCTCAACAAGTCCTTGAGTGGTATCGTTAAGCCTATTTGTTTAGACTGTCTCCTCCTCCCCTCCTCCCCCACTCTTACTGATTTTTATAAACAATCTTCTGTAACAGGCTGAGTTGCACTTTTGTTACCTTTTCCCATCCACGTTTCTTGTTACGGGTGACTAGAACCATTTCATACATTTCCATCCGCTTTCCCACAGTTAGGCTCACAACTGAGATAGGCCTACTAGGCCCCAGTTATTACAGCAGTTCTTTGAATGGAGCTAGGGAAAGCACCTTCTACAGTGCCAGTGGTTTGAGGAAGCCACGTAGTAAGAAAAAGTGTTCTAGCAAAGACCCTACTATCGAGTCTAGCTGGAGCACAGCGTGTTTTCCCTGGACTATTGGAGTTTCAGAAAAGGACCTCTTCAGAATGGCCATATCATCTGCCTGAGAACACTCATCAGATTGGCATGGCCAAAGGAATAAGAGAGACCATTCTTTGAAGACTCTATAGGAGAACATGTCTGAGGACTTGGACCTGCCCTAAGTGCTGCACCTGACTGTTCTTCTTAGGATGTGTCAAATGGTTTCTGATTTGTCAAGCTCTTTCTAGAGCTGTCTTCTCCCTGGCACCATATGGACAAATCCTCCACAGGAGCCCCAATTCTAGACTAAGCCAATGCCATCAGACTGCAGAGTTCACAATTCCTGCCAGATCTCAACTCAGTCCCATAGAAGTCTTGAACTCAAGAAAAGCAAGTTCTTTAACATTCTGCTGCAGGTACACCTCAGAGGAGCACCAGAAGGCATCTTGGATAGCTACAGTGTTTTACCTAGGATTTCCTCAATATGGGCACAGTTAGAGCTTTTGGGACCTATGATCCTCCATCTCCTGTATTGGAAAGCGATGATAAGAGATCAGAGTCTCCTTTCCCCAGGAAGTCTCTTCCTCCAGGCTGCTGTCTGGATCCTGTAGCCTGCTGTTTCTGCATCCCTTGCAGTATTTATGCCTCAGTCACTCTACCTCAGAGGAGGAAGGAGAACTGGTGGGAGACCCTTTAGAGGCACCCTTTTTCCCTCATCCTGGGATGAGACTGTCTTAACTACTACTTTCTCTCCTCTGCGTGATGCCTAGGCCTTTCAGGGGCAAGATGGGCAGAATGGCGGTAGCTCTGGAGATTCCTGCAGTTGCCAAGTTCAAGAATTCACAGAATTCCAAGGAAGAGAGAGAGAACTTTCTAGCCTATTAATGAAGATCTGTTGAAACCAGCTAAAGAAGTCTGAAACACCCTGCCTCTGTTGACTCAGTTTCTAGGAAGTTAGATTGTATATACCTATGTGCTATATTCTATAGTTCCCCAGGGAAATATTTGAATTATTCTGCAAACATCCTTAGTTGTCGTTTCAGCCTCACCTAATGAATGGCATCTACTTCTGGGGACCCAATGGCAGGTCCTGCTATAGCTAAGCAAGCATAAAGGTGTGCTGGAGGACTCCACACCAGTTCTAAGAGATTTAGACCGTTGCACACCTTCCTGTTCTACTCCTCTCTTTGGGAACTGTTTATCCCAAACACAGAAAGCCATTTCTTTAACTCTTGGACCCTAGAGGTCATTGAATGGGGTGTTCTCCCTTAGGTTCAAAGCCATGCCAAAATATAACCACCTTCCCTTTTCAGGGTACTTTCTCAGAAGAAACTATTGTGAGAAGAGGTCTTGATCCTCATGATGAGGGGAACCATACAAGTGTGGTGCTACAGGACAGTGCAGGAAAAGTTTATTATACTGAAACGAAGTGCTGGCCTATATCCTATCCTGGACCTCCATGAATTAAACCAATATTTAAGGAAAATCAAATAATACATAGTTTCTTTAGGAAGCATAACCCCTGCTCTGCACCCTCAACCTTCAAGGTGCTACTTCCACATCTCAAGAAGGTAAAGGCACAGGATGTGCTTCAGGTTTATGATGGGCAGAAAACACTACCAGTGCAGGGCGTACCCTTTCAGGCTGGCAGCAGTCCTGAGGGCATTCCTCAAATGCTTGGTTTTACAGGTACGTCTGGTGTCTGATCTCGCAGGTACATCGATACCTGGAATACTGGCGTACAAGCTCCCAGTTTTACAGACGGTAATTCATGTCCTGGAGGAGACTTGCTCCTTCTTTATTTCGTCTCAGTAGAGCATAGGCTGTCTTCTGTGATGGGTGCTACCAGAGAATGTCTTAACCTGGATACCTTTCTCTGCTCTCATTCGTTAGATAATAATTACAATCTGAGTTGACGGGTACACCAGGAGCTTTGAGTCTTCATAGTCACGGAGACCTGAAGAGTCCAGGCCCGTACAAATTTGCTAAAGATTTAAGTCGTCAGATTGGCTCTCAGGTCCCATTTCCCAAGGATCAAAGAAAATTCTGTGCAGATTCTCTCAGATACTATGGTTGTGGTATATTACCTGAACAGACAGGGAGTTTGTGTCAGGAAGCAAACCATGAGAATGATGCATTCACAATGAAGGACCCTTAAACACTATTTTAGCCAACAACCCCAACTCTGAAGGCTGCAAATCAGCATGAGTAGTTTTTCTGGATCTCACTGGCTCTTCTGATATTTGCAGGATGAGCTCATCATGAACTAGTTTGCTCCAAGTCAGAATAACCATGTCTAAAATTCTGCTTGAGAGCTGACAGGGATCCCCAATGCACAAGAGGCAGGAAGATTTGACAGGACAAAGCTAGTATGACCTTAGTTGTGCCAGACTACGTAACCAAAGATCATCCACTCCACCTCCCTCAAATCAAGATCCTTTATCCCATCCAAACAGCAGGGTGTTCACCTGACAGCATGACTTCTGAATTTCTAGGGCATGCTGTCTTCAGCTGAAGAGATTAGGGCAGTGCTGCTGGAGTCCAGAAAACCCTCACTAGAAGTTATGCTAGAGACCATGGCTTTGCTAACAGGGGCAAAGCAATTCTCAGCCATGGCGAAGGTCTGCTCCATCACTGTTTGTGCTTATCGTGTCCCTGTGAAAGGGACCCCTGATGGAACCATTTTACAGGCTCTTAAAAGCATATGCTGTCCCATTCAGGGGTTTTACTGGTTCTTGTACCATGTATTTCTTCCTCTTTCACTTCCTGCTGAAGGTCTCAGTGTTCTCAGAACGGCAGACCTTGTTGGCCAACCCACCTTATACTGCATTGGTCTGTCTTAAGCCTCAGCTCAAATTTCTAACCAGTATTGTATCAGATTTTCACTTTGGACTATGTCACTATCTTTATTTGTCCCAAAGCCCCATCAGTATCCTGGGGAGATGAGGCTACATACTCTGGCCATTTAAAGCAATCAGCTGCTACTTAGAAAGGACTACCCTGTTTAGAAGTCAAGCAGATTATTGGTGGTCTTTAGAGAAAACTCCAGAGGTCGAGTCGTCTCAACTCAAAGGCTGTCTAAGCATATAAAACTGTACATCCAGGAATGCTATGAATTAGCTGCTGCTCCTGTGTTTGAACATCTCAGGGCTCACTGAACTAGAGAACAGCATCTTCAGTGGCACTATCCATATTATGCCCTCATCTGAAATACATAGGCTGCTACACAAAGCTCAATTCACACCTTCACAAATCATTGTTGTCTCAAGACAGCATCCAGAGCAGATGCTGGCTTCAGAAGGGCATTGCTTCAATCACTGTTGAACTCTCCAGGGCTCCTTAGCCCACATCCTCAAGCAGCCCACTGCTACTCTCCGGCAGTACACCTTTGTGAAGGCAAGGAAAGGATCACTTACCCAAGGTAACTGGTCCTCTGAGTGAATTGCCTCCAGAGAGCCACAGTGACCCTCTCTCATCTCCTTCTCTTTGGAAGTCAACTGTGAGTGAGTCTTGTGGAGGTATAGTGGAATTGGGGTGGGGTGTTTACACCTTTGGTATATGGATTGCAGCATCAAGGGAATTGCACACACCTACAGACTGCCAGCTGCCACTCAAACGGTTCCATTGCAGGCAAGCACCTCCTTTGGTAGGTCTGGAGAACCCAGAGTCCCCACTGCTAAATAATCCCTTCTTTAGACAGGTGGAAGGCCTTTCAACCTTTGGAGTTGGGGGCAGTTTGGGACTGGCACTGAGAGGGGATGCAGTTCCTCTTTCCTTCCTTGCTGTGGGCAAGAGCAAAATTGACCTGAAAATATTTGCAGTTCTTGAATCCATTGCGTCCCACTCCAGCCACTCTTGACAGCAGCAGTCCACCCAGCTGCACCAGCCCCAGTATCGATCTCTGCATCCAGCAGTGGGTAAGTATGTGACTGGATGTGCCTGCTAAAATCAGGAGTTAGGATGTACCTACACGGTAGTTCAATGCCCGCGTTGGCTTGTGGGGCTCAGGCTGTGGGCCTGTAAGATGCGGTGTAGAGGTTCGGGCTTGTGCTGGAGCCCAGGCTCCAGCACGCTTCCATCTTGCAGCTCCCAGAACTCAGGCTCCAGCCCCAGTCTAAACAGCTACCCGCAGTCTTACAGCCCCATAGCTCCAGTCCCGCAAGCCCAAGTCAGCTGACCCAGGCCATCTGTGAGTGTGTTACTGCAGTGTAGGCGTGCCCCTAGATGGTTAACGATACTAGCATTTAAATTATTATAATTAGTTTTCAGAATCCACAGCACACAAAGATAAATGGGGCATTTTGCACCTCACTGAGAGCTACTTGCCCCAGTTCTTGACTGTATTCTGGCCCTTATGCTGCTGCTGTGGTGTAAAGGAGCTAGAAGCAGCTGGCTCTCTCCTGCCAGGAATGGCCTTATGCTGCCCCTCTTGCCCTGACCCAGCTCAGGCTTTGGAAGGTACAAAGGTGACCTTTCACCTCCTGAGCTGTCTCTCCTAAGAGGCACAGCTTAAAGTCAGGCCTATTTCTGGCTGTCTGCAGTATTTCCTGATTCTGCATCAGTTTGCGCTCAGTTCACCTTTGAACAGTTTGTAACTGTAAGGCTGGAATTTCCCTAAACGAAGGGTTAGATTCTGCAGCACACATCTGCGGGAAGGGCTGGATGCTGCAGCAAATCTCACAGCTGTGGGATCCCTGAAAACATGGGCCCTACCTATGAGAAAATGAAAGCGTTTGTTTTATTTCCCCTTAAAGGCATCAGGAGACTTTTCCTTTTCAGGTGCTTGTGTGCCAACGGCAGTGGACAGGACTGATGCTATAAGCCCTTTCAGCAGAACTCCCTTTGCCCGAGCTATTAACAACCGTAGAGTGAAGATTCACAGCCCTGGAGACTATATTGTTACTGGCTATCCCTTCTGCTGGGAAAACTAGCCAGCTTCATGTTCCACTATTAATCCATCTCCTTTGTGAGGATATATTAGGGTGCATTTACTTCCACACACAATACTAGGTTCTTGCCTTAAGGGAATATCTAAATACCACATAAACTTTGGAACTACATCAAGGCTGTATGCCCAAAGCCTCCCACCCTGGTAAGGCAGAGGCAGCATTAGAGGTTTATGGATCCATGAATTTTTACCCAATAAGGACAGAAGAATTTAGAAACTCAGTCTGTTCGGTTCTTTGCGATAGCCATGCCTCGCTCTCCCTAGTCTGGAGAGAGTTTAAGAAGGTTGATCCTTTCTGATATTCAAAATGACTTTGCTTGGCACAGGTACTTTCCCTTCTACTCTTGAGCCCTTTGGACGAAGGAACAACTGCGACTTGTGCAGCTGTAGAAGAAGTCTCTG
Source organism: Lepidochelys kempii (assembly GCF_965140285.1). NCBI lineage: Eukaryota > Metazoa > Chordata > Testudines > Cheloniidae > Lepidochelys > Lepidochelys kempii. The sequence continues at coordinate 43,034,570 of NC_136391.1, forward strand.
TCAGAGACATCAACGATGAGTCTCGTGTGCATTACGACAGACATTCAGAAAGAGTCAAATTGCTACTATGAATTTTCAGTTATTTGGAAGAAATTGAAACAGCTTCCTCTGCTGCCTAGTAAATTACCTGTTTCTAGTTACCCCACTTCATATGTTGTTTTTTGACTCACCAGCCTGCCCAATCAAGGGAAGCTTCTAAGAGAAAGGGAATGTGGGGTTACTGGTTTCCTTTGAGGCCTTCTTTGCACTCGGCCTTTTTCCCCTAACATTTCCCACCAGTTTTAGTAACAAGGGTTAAAAAGCCAGCACGTCTACACTTTTTCTACCACCAGTAGAGCTGCACCCATGGGAAATTTCAGGGGGGAAGACTAGTGTAGACAAGTTCCATGGTGCAGCTCTCTCAGGCTTTTCTTCTTTCTGCTTCCCCAAGCTGGGACTTTCCTTGGTTTCTTTTCCAGTCAGGGAAAAAAAAACAGGCCTAGAATGCCAAGGTACCACAACTTTGTGTCGGCCTGGGGAAGCGATTGTAGCAGACTCTGCTATTCCACACCCCAGGAACCACCCATAAGTACCGCGCACCTGGGAAGGGAGCTGGGGTCCCTTCTGCAGGAATAACTCCAGTTTGAGAAAGACTTTGATAAGAGTATGCAGCAGAGATAAGTGAATCATGTGTAGGGAATAATTTATTCTGTGCAGTTTTGCCTTTCATTTGTTTGCAGTTTGTCCACAAACAGATGCTGGTTTTTTTTCTCAAAAACTATTGGGTGAAAATCTCTGGCAAATGCCGTGTGCTCTGTGGCTTTTTGTTAATGTCATGTGCTCTGTGGCTTGCTGTTAAAGCTGTGTTATTTAGTTGTGATACATCACAAAAGGCACGTGGTATTGTTTCTCTTCCCTCAATGCAGGAGGGTAACCTTTATAATCAGATAAACATTCACAGGCAGTAAATCTTAAATATACTTCCGGCAGGTATCCATGCTGGTAAAAATGACCCTTGCGAAAGCTGACCAAATGTGGCAAAAGAGAGCTGTGACACAAGCAAATTTATTTAGATTTCAAATTAATATTTATCCAGCTCTAGTATTTACTGCAGGAAACCAAGTGTAAGAATGTAGGAATTGCCAGTCTGGGTCAAACCAGAGGTCCTTCTTGTCCAGCACCCTGTCTCCAACAGTGGCCAATATCACCTGCTTCAAAGGAAGGTACAAGAAACCCTGCAATTGGCAGTGACAGGAGAACATGCTCTTAGAGGAGGATCTCCTAACCCTCATTAGTCAGAGATCAGTTTATGCAACTGTCTCTCAGTGGGGAGCCCTCCTTGTGTTTGGAAGACTGGTATTCCATAATTGATATGGGACATGAATTGGAAGGAAGTTAGTTAGCTCTGGTATGAGAGGGGATAACTTTCAGATCGGGTGACGTGGGATGATCTGGTTGGCCGGCACCAAAACAGGAAATGGAAAATGACTTCATGCTTTGATGTGACTGGGCACAGCTTTTGGTTGGGACAGAGGCAGAGGGTAAGAGTCGCCAGTACTGACCAGAGCAGATCCATCCATGAGAATGCTCCAGTTATATCCCTGCCGAAGGAGTTACCTTACAGTTCTCGTATTCCATTGGTGATGTCTGACTAACCACAAGCTCTTCTGGCTGTTGTGACACTGGGACCATATGTAGTACCATCACCAGAGGTAGGGTTGCCAGTTTTGGTTTGACTTATTCCTGGAGGTTTCATCACATGACATAATCTTTAATGGAAGATTAATCTTTAATTCCTGGAGACTCAAGGACAATCGTGGAGGGTTGGCAACACTACCATAAAGGAGTCACTTGTGCTTAGTCCATAGCAGCACATGCATAGCTATTTATATTTAAAAATCCCTTCTGTGGGGTTAATTACTTCTATTCTTACAAACTAGCATTTCTAAATTGAGGCCTGTGCCTAGTCAGATCAGGCTGTGTGACTGATTGTTGTATCTCAGAAAGGCCAGCAACGAGAGGACCAAGGATCTGAGTTGCGGCTCCAATCCTATTATTAGCATATGTCTAATATTCGCATACTCAGCAGCTAGACATCCATGGCTGGCCCGGACCAGCTGACTGTCTCGTGGGGCTTGAGCTGCAGGGCTATTCCATTGCTGTTAAGATGTTAAGGCTCCCACCCAAGTCTGGGACTCTAGGACCCTGCGAGGTGGGAAGGTCACAGAGCTTGGGCTCCCGCCAAGCCTGGAACATCTACATAGCAATGGAACAGCCCCATAGCCCAAGCCCCAGAGGCTTAAGTGAGCTGGCATGGGCCAGCCGCAGGATTTTCTTTGCTGTGCAGACAGACCCCCTAGTGTTTGTTTGCAGTGGAGCCCACGGTGCACTAGGCGATGTACGGACACACTTCGATGATTTAACTGGGAATTGGTCCTGCTTTGAGCAGGGGGTTGGACTAGATGACCTTCTGGGGTCCCTTCCAACCCTGATATTCTATGATTCTATGAAGAGGGCATAGTCCCGCCTCAAAGAGGTTAGGCTGAGATTTTGCAAGCTGCTTACTGGTAATTGGCCATCAAAATGCCAGGTGCCTTTGAAGATATCTGCCTTACACTCTAAAAAGAGCTGACAGGGAAGGGAAAGGTCATTGTGGTGACTGGCTGCAGCCTGGCATTCAACATGTGATAAAGCGTGGCTTTTAGAAACAAACTCTCCCAGTTTGCCACTGAACACTGGTTCCTTCTCAGGACAGGAGAGGAGAACAGGGGTACACATTTGCTGCTTTTGCCTCTCTGAAGTTTAGAGTTTTCCCAGCCCTTACAATTTGCAGTGCACAATATTCCTCGCTTAGCTAGCTGATCTGGGATTGGATGGTCTGACTGCCTAAGGAAGATGTTGGCTAGTGAAAGAGTTGTGGATTGTTGTCTCTTTACCTGCCCCTCTTGTTATCTACGATGGTTTCCCAGCTGTTCTCCCCCCATCACCAGCTTTTTCACTTGCTTTTCCAGTCCTGTGGCTGGACACAACAAACATCATATCACTTTATACATGAAAGAAGTTACAATGCAAGTGCTTATTCCTTTCTGCTGGTTTCCCTGGCCTCGCCAATATTCCTCTGGCTGCTCTCTCTCCGACCCCTTGGACACCCTCCAGCAGTTCCTAAATAATGGATTGTGGCAGACATTCATCTGTCCTGGCCAAATAAGGGACATTCCAAGCATCTCTAGTATCAAGGGGATTCTGTACTTCATATCCATGTAACATTTCCCAGGAAAGCAGACACTTGTCTGCATTCTGCAACCATTGAGAGGGATTTTAACAAACTAAGAAAAGAGCGTGGGGGCAGGGAGAGGTCTTCCAGTGGTTGGACACTGGCGTTAGGGGAAGATCTGCTTTCCTCAAGGAGAACAGTGGGAGTCAGTGAACTCGCAAAAAAAACAAGAAAAGGAGGGCTCCTCGTTTGTACCTGTTCTAGCCGGTTCTTTTGCTTTTCCCCTCCCCTCTCTTGCTCTGCACCACTCCTTTCCTTCCCTGTCTGCCCCTCCTCCATTCTCTTCTTTCCTGCTGTTTGTCATTTTGAAATATCTTGAGGCTAAAACTTATTTTCATTAGCAGAAAAATAATTGCAGCACCTTCGCACCCAACCCCCCCGCATCACTGCTGCTGTCCAGCCATGGCATTCTGCCAAGTCAGCACTGCCCTCTCCCTCCGTGGCTGGCAGGGCTCTGCCTGTAGCCAGAACAGGTCAGGACAGTTGGGCCTATTGCTGTGGGAGTGGTATGGGAAGCTGATCTCTGGTGCCAGGTATTAGGCAGCTAAATACGGTGAGTCTAACAGCCCTGTCGCCAAAACTAGGTAGGGAAAGCAGACAGGTGAACTCATTACTCTTCGGTGTTTAACTGGCCTGTACAGTTTGGGCTCCTGACAGTCTTTACTGTATGTGTGAACACCCCCTCTAGGAGGCAGTGCAATGCTATTGTCCACATTGTGCAGAGGGGGAACTGAGGCACAGAGAGGCCAAGTGACTTTGCCCAAGGTCCCAAAGGAAGTCTGGCTGAGCAGGGAATTGAATACAGGTCTCTGGAGTCCCAGGCTAGCACCCTGACCTCACGTTTCTAAAGTACGTTGTAGGTTAAAAGTGTCACTTACAGAGCTGCTCCCCTGAAGCCAGGCCCATGGCTGAGCAGCCGGCGTCAGGCCTGTCCTGCTTGCGGTGACGCTGCCGGGATCCAGCCTGGCCCGTGGACTGACCTCCCTGCTCAGCCATAGCCCCCAGTAGGGCTCTTAGACCTGCACGGTGCTGAGTGATTTTATTGTTGCTTCCCCCCTTTAGCTTTAACTTCTCCAAAACCCAGCCTGATGGGTCTGCCCAGCACAAGCGTCCCTTCACCTGGCCTTCCCACGTCTGGATTACCAAATAAACAGCCCCCCGCCGCGCTGAGCTCCCCAACTCCAGCACAAGCACCCGTGGCCCTGGCCCCGCAGCAGCAGCCGCGCAAGGATAAGGAAAGTGAGAAGATGAAAGAGAAGGAGAAGGCGCCTAAAGGGAAAGGGGATTCCCTGCCGGGGCCCAAGAAGGAGAAAGGAGAGGCCCCTGCAGCGACCCTTTCTGCCCCCCTGCCCACCATGGAGTATGCGGTGGAGCCTGCCCAGCTTCAGGCTCTGCAGGCTGCCTTGAATTCAGACCCCACAGCCTTGCTTACAAGCCAGTTCCTTCCCTACTTTGTCCCAGGCTTTTCACCCTATTACGCCCCTCAGATTCCTGGGGCCCTGCAGAGCGGGTACCTGCAGCCCATGTACGGCATGGAGGGCCTGTTCCCTTACAGCCCCGCTCTGTCGCAGGCTCTGCTCGGCCTGTCCCCCGGCTCCTTGCTGCAGCAGTACCAGCAGTACCAGCAGAGCCTGCAGGAGGCGCTGCAGCAGCAGCAGAGACCAGTGCAGCCGCAGCAGCCGCCGAAAGTGCAGCCGCAGCCCAAAGGAAGCCAAACCCCAGCCCCCCCGGGGGCTGCCCCCCCCGACAAAGACCCTGCCAAAGAATCCCCCAAACAGGAAGAGCAGAAAAACGCCCCCCGTGAGGTGTCCCCCCTCCTGCCCAAACCCCAAGAAGAGCCCGAAGCAGAAAGCAACAGTGCGGACTCCCTGTGTGACCCCTTCATCGTTCCAAAGGTGCAGTACAAGCTGGTCTGCCGCAAGTGCCAGGCGGGCTTCAGCGACCGGGAGGCGGCCAGCCACCACCTGACGTCCCTCTGCTGCTTCGGCCAGCCTGCGGCGAGCCTGCAGGAGATGGTGCTCCACGTGCCCACGGGCGGGGGCCAGGGCAGCAGCTCGTACCAGTGCGTGGCGTGCGAGAGCACAGTGTGCGGGGACGAAGCCCTGAGTCAGCATCTCGAGTCAGCCCCTCACAAACACCGAACAATCACCAGAGCAGCAAGAAACGCCAAAGAGCACCCCAGTCGATTACCTCACTCTGCCTGCCTCCCCGATCCTAGCACCGCATCTACCTCGCAGTCTGCCGCTCACTCAAACGACAGCCCCCTAGCCCCTCTGTCCTCCTCCTCCTCTTCAGCTTCCCCCCACGCCTCCAGAAAGTCTTGGCCTCAAGCGCTCTCCCGGGCTCCACTTGGGAAGCCGCCGCCTCCTTCTTTCCCTCCTCTCTCCTCATCTCCAACGGTTACCTCAAGTTCATGCAGCACCTCAGGGGTTCAGCCCTCGATGCCAACAGACGACTATTCGGAGGAGTCTGACACGGATCTTAGCCAAAAGTCAGATGGACCGGCTAGCCCGGGGGAGGGGCCTAAAGACCCCAGCTGCCCGAAGGACAGTGGTCTAACTAGTGTAGGAATGGACACCTTCAGATTGTAAGCTTTGAAGATGAACAATACAAAAATGAATTTAAATAAAATTAATAACAAACCAATTTCAAAAATAGACTAACTGCAATTCCAAAGCTTCTAACCAAAAAAAGAAAAAGAAAAAAGAAAAAGCGTGGGTTGTTTTCCCATATAACAATGCTGGTGGGTTTTACATTTTTTTTTCTTTTAATAAAAAAACAAAACAAAAAAACCTCTCTTACATTTGTCCTTTTGAAGGTCCTGTTGGTCTGGGAGACAAAAGTCCAAACTGCCTCCTTAATGTCTTTGGAGCTTAAACCCCTTGTATATTGCCCTTTTCCAATAATGCCCCCACATTGATAGCACAGCAAAGGCCGGCATGCACTGTATGGGAAAGCAGCCCACCGGGCTACAGTTTAAATTTCTTGCTATCTTAGCATTCAGATACCAATGGCTTGCTAAAAGAAAAAAGAAATGTAATGTCTTTTTATTCTCAGGTCAATCGCTCACACTTTGTTCTGTTTTCAGAATCATTGTTTTTATATATATATATATATATGTGTGTGTGTGTGTGTGTATGTATATATATATATATATATATAATTTTTTTTTGTTTGTTTTGGGTGTTTTGTTTTGTTTTTTGTTCCAGAAAAGAATTTTGTTTTGTTGGGTTTGGGGAGGGTTGTTTTGGGCTGGGGGGGAGGTTGTTTTTTAATTTAAAATGGGCAGAAAGTATTCAAGAGAAAAACAATGTGAACTGCTTTCGCTTTCTGGGGATTTTAAGGGTAGCTTTTCTGATGAAGCCAATTTCAAGGGGAAAAGTTAAGCACTCCCACTTTTCAGAAAAAAAACACAAAGAGTGTTGAGGACTTGGAGCTTAAAAATAAGTTTTAAAACAACTGACTTTCTGTATTTATGATAGATATGACCATTTTTGGTGTTGAGTAGATTGTTGCATTGGAAATGAACTGAAGCAGTATGGTAGATTTAAAAGAAAAAACCCTTTTGTGTACATTTAGCTTTTGTATGGTCCAGCTGACGGCTTCTCATTTGATGTTGTCTTGTTCATTCCTAGCCAGATAGATTGCAATCCATTGACTCGCCTAAGCTTTTCTCCCCTTTGTACCTTTATTCCCCTTTCACCCATCCTGTAATCTTCCACTTATGGTTACTGCCTTCATTTCTTAGAGGGTGGTTGCATAATTATTTTATAAAAACTAAAGAAAGAAGTTCAAAGGGTTTTGGGGGTCAGTAGGATCCCTTGCAGAATATTTTTTGTTGGGGGTTTGAAACTTTTTAAGACATATACATACGATTTACCTATGTCTGTTACCCTTGTGCACTTATCTCTTATTTTTCGTTTTCCTTTTTTCTCTTCCTTTCCTCATTTTGTAAATGCTTCAAAGATTCTGTTCCTAAACTATAAGCGTTTGTTTGTGTAATTAGGCTGCACTCTGTTCCTTCTTTTAAAATAACTTTTTGTTACATTTTTTCTCAAAAAAAAATTCATGCTTTAAATAAAATCCAAAGACATACCCTTTCACCACTGGTGCAGAATGAGCAAAAAGGTTTCTTTTTACATGAGAATTTGTTTCTGATTTAAACAAACAAAACTAAGTTTAAATAAAGAAAAGAATAAAAAAGTACCCAGGTTGTTATCTGTGCTTCTTCTGCAAGCAGAGAGGCAACTCTTTATGAAAATTCAACATACCAAAACACAAGTTTTTACTTCAAAGTTTTGTCCTTGTGTTAGGCAGTCTGAGTGGTGAGAGACCCAGAGGTGCAGCCCGCAAAGAATCAGATAGCAATGTACAGAAAGCAAAACAAAAAACAAAACAAAAAAATCCCATATGTGAGGCACTTGTGTTTATGTTAATCTCTGTGTTCCTGTTAGTGGAAAACACACACACACCCACACACACACACCCCTCTTACGGTCTGGACTTTAAAAGAAAAACTTTGTGCTGCTAAAATGTAGATTTTGGAGACAGATGCTTGCTATTTCACTTCCCTAGCCAAATGTCAACAGAAACAATCTCCCTTCCTCCCCACCCTTGAAAGTGTGAAATCATTCACCCTGTCATCCTCCTTATATTTCAAAAGGGAACTTCGAAGACTGTGAATGCAGGTTCCATTGTTCACCCTCTGGCTTCTTTTCCCAATGTTGAAGCCACTCATCAACTTTTCAAGAGACTGGAGCATTCCGAGATATGAAACGCGGATTTCATTTTTTTAGCCGGGACTCTTATTTTTATGAATTTTTGTTTTTAGTTTAATGAAAGACTAGATCTTGAAATGTTGTACATATTTCTAACTAGGCTGATGCACAGTGCAAATTCCTTTTTTAATTGTTTTTTAAGTAGACAATACTAAAGAGAGTACCATCTAATATTCATATGAGTATCCAGTTGTAGCATAAGGTGTCAAAAATTAAAACAAGTACACAAAGCGTTTGCTCTTTTAACAAACTGTTTTCTTTTAACAAAAGTTCTTGTATTTCTCCCTGTGTTTGAGATGAACATTTTTTAAATTTCAAAGTTGTACAGTTTTTTGTTTTCCATTATTTTATCTTGTTTGTAATTCTATGATATATATATATATATATATTCAAATATATATATATATTTTTTTGCCATTTAACTGTTGTATGTTACTCTGTCTGTATCATATAGAAATATTTTGTTTGTTTTGTTTTTGGTTCTCTGTGTGATACAAGTTAACAATTTAACACTACCTTTATCTGTCAAATTCTGCTAGGTATCTTTTGAAATCTTTTCTTTTGGTTTTTATTATGTCGTTTGGTCATAGTGCAATTTCTCTCTCCTCCTTCTCCCTCTTCCTTCCCACCCACTAAAAAGTGTTTTAAACTTATTTTCTTATATTTTTTTCCTAAATATTTCTAGATACTCTTTCAGTCTGAGATTGTCTCATCCTTTTGAAGTGCCATGCAGCAGTGGCTGCAGGGCCTGCTCGCTTTCTCCAGCCCAGGCTGAGCTACTGTGCTCTCACTCGAAGTGAAATTGATGAACATCAGAAGGGTTAGGGTTGCCAAAGTCTGATTCCTGCTGCAGAATTCCCACAGGGGTTGAAGGTGTTATGTGGACTCCTTGGTTGTAATACTGCTTTAATCGCAGATGAAATGAGTGATGGTTTCAACCAAGTCCTTGGAGGATAATTTTCCCCATCAGATCACTATTCTCCCCCCACCTCCATGTCTTTTAACACACTGTGGTACAGTTAGCGGTCGCTGCTCAGGAGAGGCCCAGAACTAGAATACCAGGTGTGGTGCCAGTCAGGGTTGAGATGCATACAGGCTGTGTTGGGAAACTTGCATGGTGCCTGTCTGCTCATACCAAGCCAATCTGTAGCCGGCGCTGTTAGTCTCTCACTCTCATGAGCACTAAAATTCATGCCAGTAATTCAATATCTGTCTACACTTCTGCCCTTCAGACTGGCCTTCACTTGAGAATTTGCACCTCTCTTCTCCTTGAGAGGCTATGGGAAGGGGGTCATTTTCAAAGCCTTTTTAAAAATTTCCCCATAATATAAATTTTTCTATTTCAAATAGAAAAACCCACAAAGTGGCCTGGTGCTGGACACCAATCCCAAAGGGAGCTCTGAGACCCGAGTAGCTGGTACTACTCAGTCTGCTTAGAACAGCACCAGATAGAACCCTAGAGCTGAGGTCTCCTCCCTTCTGCTTTTCCTAGAAAAGGGGGAGGTGGAAAACCCCCACAAGGAAAAGATTTTAAACACAGCACAGAGCCGATTACTGTTTATTTTTAAATTAAAAGCTTTTTAAAGAGGCGAAGATGGCCAAATTTCTCACACAACAGTATGAAATACACTGTAAGGCATGTGTTTAGAGGGCCAACCTGCGCCCGTGCAGCAGGCAAGGCAGGAAGATGCAGACAACAGAGAGGCATTAACACAAGCCAGCACAGTTGATGTTTGTGAAAATATATTTTGCTTTTTTTAAAATAAATTAACTAAATTAAAACATTTTAAATAGAAGCAGAAATTTGGTTGGTTTGTTGGCTGAGATACTGCCCACTGTGAAACACAAAGCTTTGACTATTTTTTTGTTTGTTTTTGGGGGGCAAGTTTGGGTAGAACAGAAAGCGTAAATGAGGTGAAGAGGTATATGAACAGCCTTTGCAATGTACAAATAATAGAGCAAGTGAAACCAAAAATGATGTTCTTGGTGTTTTTCTATAATGTAGTCTTGTTAGCTTTTTTGTTACTGTAACAATGCTGATCTCGAACTGTACCAAAATACATGGAGACGAACAGAAACAGAAACCACATGGAACTTTCAAAACTTTAAAAAAAAAATTGTCACAAAAACTTTGTTGTCATAGTTAAGTTGATTGTAGATGGTAATTGAATATACTCCTTTGAAAATATTTCATCAAGTATGTTTCCTGCTCATTGTGATACATTAAAAAAAAATGAGCAAAAGCTCTTGTCTCCGATGTCCCCGGGTGTGTGAAGGTTTTGTGTGTCTGCATGCCCGTGCGCTCGCTGGTAGGACTGTGTGCGTGCATGTTTGTGAATTCATCTGTGTGCATGAAATTAGATGTTCATGGAGCTACTTGTAGGCACATGCCCCTGGTGCACTCACAAGTGTGTGTGTGTGTGTGTGTGTGTACGTGCATAGTCATTTGCCCTCACAAGCATGTGGGTGTTTGTGTGCCCATGGGCACTGTTTGCATTAGTGTGAGAGTGCATGGTTCTCAGCATGGAGTCCAAGTGTTTAATGAGCCAAGTAGCACCGTTCGTATTACAGCTTTGGGATGTGTTGTGTATGAAAAGGGCATTGTACAAGTTGAATTTTACCAAATGATTGTGTAAGAAATCTGGGCACATTACTGTAATTAATGGATAGAAAGACAAAGCTTGATGCCTTGGTCAACTTCACATCTGTAAACTAGAGATGAGCCAGTTAGCATGTTTTCTTCTGCTGATTAAACCAGAAGCAAAGGAAGGTAAGAACAGTAAGTAGTTGATTCACTGCGCTTTCCTTTGATAACCGAGCCACTCGCGCTCTCTAGAGCAGAGGCTGAAATGGGAGCAAAACTTGGTAAACTGATGAGTGTTTAACATATACATTTCTCTTATCAAAAACTGCCCCTTGCAGTGGGAAAGCCTTGAAATTCATTCATAAGGACCACACGCAAATGAGAGCCCAAGGGTCTCCCATTCATCTCTAATTTATAGCTACAGGAATAAATATTTTTTTAAAAACCATTGTAGGTAAGGTCTGAAGGCCATTTAGCATGATAGTGTCCTTGGACGGTCTGCAGACTTCCCTGTAATAAGGGGCATCCTACCATTCCCTGGGAGGTGGGAGCTTCTCATTCCTGAGTATTACAGTAAGTGAGGGGAGGCAGGAAACTACAAGAGTCTCAGCTTGGGAGGAGACAGTTTTTCTTTAATTAATTAGGTTGGAACATTGACTAGCCAGAAAGTTCAGGTAAGGGGGGTACTTTTGGTTTGGAGTTTTTTATTTTGTTTAATTCCTGATTTAGGCTCCTTAAATATGTGGGATGATTTTTTTCAAAAGTGCTGAGCACCCGGCAGGTTCCAGTGACCCAAAGTGTGGGGAATTCTCTCTCTTAAAAAGGGGCTCACTTATTTTTGAAAATCTTGACCTTTTTGCTGAATGTATGTACAAAGTCATCCAGGAAGTGGCACCTGTATACAATCTTGCAAGATGCAGATTGTACTGCTTTGCATCTACAAAAATAAGAATGACTGGGCTTGAATGCATACTACATCCAATCACTCCTGTCTAGTTTACAACACTTGAGGGCGGGGAGAAAAAAACAAAAAAGGCATGGCTGCTTTTATAATGATTTGAGTTCTCTGACTCTTGAAGGTTTGTGTTGCAACTCAACATTATTTATATGTTTTTTCTAACTTAATTTCCCCTTTAAGGAACATTTGAAAAAAGCAGGATATTTTGTGGGATACAAAGAAGTGCTCATACGTCTGCCAAGACAGCACATCTTTCCAGTAACTATGGAGGTAGGAATGCTTCAGGGGGAAAAAAGCTTACCACGCCATGCACCTGCTCGACAGAAGTCAATTCAGTTCACTGAGAGCATGCATACCTGTTAGTTGTAAATTTGTAAAAACCATAATTAAAGCTATTTTTTTCATGGAAAAAGTGATATTTTCATGTTCCAAAGTGGCAAATGTCCCAGGACAACAGTAAATTTCAGAAATGCATTTTGATAGTTAACACCAGACAAAGCTTTAGACACCTTTCAGTACAAGTCTGAAGACGGAAACTAAATCCCTATTTATGTTTTAGCATGCTGTAGTTTTGTTCTGAAAAAGGGAAAGAAGCAAAGAGTATCTTTACGTATAGCCAGTGGTGAGCTGGAGCCGGTTTGCTAGAACCGGTTGTTAAATTTAGAAGCTGTCATAAATATAAAGGGAAGGGTAAACCCCTTTGAAATCCCTCCTGGCCAGGGGAAAGCTCCTCTCACCATGTCAAGGTTCCTCCCCCACTCTGAACTCTAGGGTACAGATGTGGGGACCTGCATGAAAAACCTCCTAAGCTTATCTTTACCAGCTTAGGTCAAAACTTCCCCAAGGTACAAAATATTACCCCCGTTATCCTTGGAATGGCCGCTACCACCACCAAACTAATACTGGTTACTGGGGAAGAGCTGTTTGGACGCGTCCTTCCCCCCAAAATACTTCCCAAAACCTTGCACCCTACTTCCTGGACAAGGTTTGGTAAAAAGCCTCACCAATTCGCCTAGGTGACTACAGACCCAGACCCTTGGATCTTAAGAACAATGAACAATCCTCCCAACACTTGCACTCCCCCTTTCCTGGGAAATGTACCCTGTAAGATATCTACCATCCTGATTTTACAGGGGGGATTTCTTTATTTCTATTTACTTCTATTTTTTATTAAAAGTCTTCTTGTAAAACACTGAATGCTTTTTCATTGTTCTCAGATCCAAGGGTTTGGGTCTGTGGTCACCTATGCAAATTGGTGAGGCTTTTTATCCAACATTTCCCAGGAAAGGGGGAGTGCAAGTGTTGGGAGGATTGTTCATTGTTCTTAAGATCCAAGGGTCTGGGTCTGTAGTCACCTAGGCGAATTGGTGAGGCTTTTTACCAAACCTTGTCCAGGAAGTAGGGTGCAAGGTTTTGGGAAGTATTTTGGGGGGAAGGACGCGTCCAAACAGCTCTTCCCCAGTAACCAGTATTAGTTTGGTGGTGGTAGCGGCCATTCCAAGGATAACGGGGGTAATATTTTGTACCTTGGGGAAGTTTTGACCTAAGCTGGTAAAGATAAGCTTAGGAGGTTTTTCATGCAGGTCCCCACATCTGTACCCTAGAGTTCAGAGTGGGGGAGGAACCTTGACATGGTGAGAGGAGCTTTCCCCTGGCCAGGAGGGATTTCAAAGGGGTTTACCCTTCCCTTTATATTTATGACAGAAGCCCTTTTAGAACTGGTTGTTGCACGAGGGAGAACCAATTCTAAAAGGGCTTCTAAATTTAACTGGCCAAAAGTGGCGCCTTAGGCGCCAACTCCATGGGTGCTCCGGGGCTGGAGCACCCAAGGGGAAAATTTGATGGGTGCAGAGCACCAACCAGCAGCTTCCCACCTCACCCTTGGCCCCAGCTCGCCTCCGCCTCCTCCCCTGAACGCGCCACCCCGCCCTGCTCCGCCCCCCTGGCTTCCCACGAATCAGCTGTTCGTGCGGGAAGCTGGGGCAGGCTAAGAAGCAGGACGCGGCTTCGCGCTCAGGCCCAGGGAGGTGGAGGGGAGCTGGTGCGGGGGGGGGGGGGGCGAGGAGGGCCGCCCGCCCCGCAGCAGGTAACCCGGGGGGGGGCGCAGGGGAACCGCTCCCCGCCCCAGCTCACCTCCGCCATCCTGGGCCTGAGCAGGAAGCCACCACCTGCTTCTCAGCCCTCCCCAGCTTCCTGCCGAACAGCTGATTCGCGGGGAGCCGGGGCGGGGTGTGCGGAGAAGCCAAGCGGGGCGGCGTGTTCAGGGGCGGAAGCGGAGCAGAGGTGAGCTGGGGCCGGGTGCAGGGCAGGGAGCTGCCGTTGGGGGCTCTGCACCCACCAATTTTCCTCTTGGGTGCTCCAGCCCCAGAGCACCCAGGGAGTCGGTGCCTAAGGCACCACTTTTGATGTGATCAGTGGGGGAGCGGCCACTCCCCCTGTTCCCCCCCTAGCGACGCTCCCCTGCTCTTAGGAGCCAGAGGGACCTGCCAGATGCTTCCTGGGAGCTGCCCCAGGTAAGCACTGCCGGCACTCCCCACCTCGCCCCCCCGGCAGGTTCCTCTGGCTCTTAGGGGTGGGGTGGGCACCCACTACGGTGGCCCATGAGACCCTCCTGCCTGGTTCTGGGGGCAGTCAGGGGAGGAGGTTGGATGGGGCGGGGTCCAGGGCGTGGCGCATCAAGGAACGCAGGGGGGTTGGATGGGGCAGGAGTCCCGGGGGTGGGGGTGGGCAACGACCCCCTCGTGGGGTGAGGAGGGAACCCGTTGGCAGCTCATCACTGGGTATAGCTGCTTCAAAAGCACAAGAAATAGCAGGAAAACAACTAACAAACATTTGGAATTGCCGGAGAAACTCTCGCAGTTGGATTTGCTTCCAGGTCGGAATGCAGAATTGAGTTAGCCGGTGCACTGAGAGGCGCATCAGCAGATGGGAATGCTGCCACCAAGATGAAAATTGCTGTGTTTTAGTTTGCGTTGTTTATGTGCACAATACCTGTTCTCCAGACATCAGGCTCCAGCAAAACCCAGCTTTGTCCTCTTCTGAATATGGCACAAGGCTGCTAGGGGACAGTCACGTGTCTTTTTCCTTTTTATGTTGACCTGAAATAGTAGGTGGCATGCACACCAGCATGAGGCCCACGCAGCTATTGCTTTTATAGTGCAGTGAGCAACACATGGCAGAACTTTCCCAGTTTGAGTGGAGTCTACTGTGCTGATTCACTCTCCATCTAGAGTAAACTCGCCTAACCTTTGCCAGGCTTCTTTCCAGAAGTATCCTCTCGGGCAAGTGGGGGAGTGAGAGCCACCTCTGCCCTGAGGGGTGACTGAACCATTCAAAAATGGGGGAATGGACAAAACCAAAGGGCTCATGAGAACCGTGGGACACATCCCTCCTGAAATCAGGGCTCCTCACTGATGTTCAGGGCAGGGAGTGGGGTAAAGAAGGCTGTAGTGTAGACAGGGCTCAGGTGCTTTAACCACTGCAGTGTCACCAGCTCTCACCATTTCCTTGCCAGTCAGGATTTCAGCCAGGGCTGAAGCCTGTCTGTCATGATCCTTGTGAATGTCGGCTCTGCTTTGGTGGGAGCCCCTCTGGCTGCCAGCCCCGCTGCCTGAGCTAGAGCAGCCGATCAGGGCTGCTGCAAGGGGCAGGCAGGGGCCCCCCACCACACACCCCCCCCGAGCAGACTTCATTCTCGCAGGGGGAGCCCAGCAGCTCAAGGTAGCTCCTCTTCCCCTGCCTGTGAGCAATGGGATCGCTCCTCTGCCCCCACCCTCTGCTCCCCGTAGCACCCAGCCTGGGAAGGGGCAAGGGAGGGGGGAGAGCCCATGGAGCTGCAGAACAGGTGCTGGTGGGGGGGCAGAATGAATTGCTGGGCAAGGGACAGACAGATGCGGGTGAGAGCGCCTGTAGCGAGGGCCAAAATCACTGCCGGTGCGAACAGGGATCAGCAGCCTTTAAGCGCCTCTTGAGTGTGAGCACAGAGGCAGCTTCATGAGCCTCAAAGGGTCAGAAGTCACGAGCCAGGCCCCAAAACCCATGAGACTGGCACAATCTGATAATCTTACAAACCATTGAATTTTTCTGCCAACCTTACGGCTTGTGGGGCCTGGCTCATGATTTGGGCACCGAGGGAAGCTGCTGCTGTGCTCGCACGCAGGGGCGGGTAAGACCGCGTGGCAGCCACGGCTCCCGGGCCCTGCGGGCACCAGCAGTGGGGCAGCCTCCCTGGTGGAGGATGGTGCCAAAGTTTCTCAGCAGCGCAGCCAGAGACACAACCCTGGAAACAAGCAATGAGCGCGGCGGGGAGGGGAGGGAGGAGGACCACTGGAGACCCATCCCGCTGTGCCAGGCGGCCCGCTCTGACCGTGACCAGCTGGACACTCCAGCAGGAGAGCTGGAACCTGCCCTGCCCCGCTCTTCCCCGAGCCTCTGCCCTGCCCTCCCACCTTCCCCTCGGACCCTGCCCCACTCTTCCCCGAGCCTCTGCCCTGCCCTGCCCCGCTCTTCCCCGAGCCTCTGCCCTGCCCTCCCACCTTCCCCTCAGACCCTGCCCCACTCTTCCCCGAGCCTCTGCCCTGCCCTGCCCCCCGACCCCTGCCCCATCCTGCCCCGCTCTTCCCCGAGCCTCTGTCCTGCCCTCCCACCTTCCCCTCAGACCCTGCCCCGCTCTTCCCCGAGCCTCTGCCCTGCCCTGCCCCCCCAACCCCTGCCCCATCCTGCCCCGCTCTTCCCCGAGCCTCTGCCCTGCCCTCCCACCTTCCCCTCAGACCCTGCCCCGCTCTTCCCCGAGCCTCTGCCCTGCCCTGCCCCCCCAACCCCTGCCCCATCCTGCCCTGCCTCTTCCCCTGAACCTCTGCCCTGCCCTGCCCCATCCTGCCCCGCTCTTCCCCGAGCCTCTGCCCTGCCCTCCCACCTTCCCCTCAGACCCTGCCCCGCTCTTCCCCGAGCCTCTACCCTGCCCTGCCCCCCCGACCCCTGCCCCATCCTGCCCCACTCTTCCCCGAGCCTCTGCCCTGCCCTCCCACCTTCCCCTCAGACCCTGCCCCACTCTTCCCCGAGCCTCTGCCCTGCCCTGCCCCCCCGACCCCTGCCCCATCCTGCCCTGCCTCTTCCCCTGAACCTCTGCCCTGCCCTGCCCCATCCTGCCCCGCTCTTCCCCGAGCCTCTACCCTGCCCTGCCCCCCCGACCCCTGCCCCATCCTGCCCCGCTCTTCCCCGAGCCTCTGCCCTGCCCTCCCACCTTCCCCTCAGACCCTGCCCCGCTCTTCCCCGAGCCTCTACCCTGCCCTGCCCCCCTCAGCTCCTGCCCCATTCTGCCCCGCTCTTCCCCGAACCCCTGCCCTGCCCTGCCTCTGACCCCTGCCCCATCCTGCCCTGCCTCTTCCCCGAGCCTCTGCCCTCCCCTGCCCCCCTCAACCCCTGCCCCCCTCTTCCCTGAACCTCTACCCTGCCCTGCCCCCCTCTTTCCCTAGGCCCCACCCCTGTTCCTCTTCCCGCCCCTCCCCCATCGCTCACTGCTTTTCCCCTCTCTCCACCCCTTGCCTGGATCAAAGGAGGAGCTCGCCTGGGGAGTGGGGCTGGGAGCTGCAGCCGTCCGACACAGGTGGGAGGTGGCCCCGGCTCGGTTGGGGCTGGTGCGGTTGACGACCCAGCACCTCCCTGCCTCCCCCACCCGCAGTAACCGGACTTTGGGTGTCCGGTCCCCTTTTTGACTGGACTGTCCAGTCAAATACCAGCCCCCTGGCCACCTACCCTGAGGAAGCCCTGGTCTCTGTGGGAAAGTGGGTTCCCCTGTCTCCTAGATGCCTCCATTTTCTTTTCCCGCCTCTCCCCCCTGTTCTCCAGTCTGGCGTGCAGGCTCAGGGTGAAAAAGCCTGAGACCTAGTCAGCTGGGTCCAGCCCGGGCCCCAACCCAGCCGCCTCTTGTTGCCAGCTTGCATCCCTCTGTCAGGCTTTCCTCTCCCACTCTGCAGTGAGCACAAAATAGAGGGAAGGTGTGAATTTCATGGGGGGGATTATGGCACACCTTAACTTTACATGTGTTGTGAAATCACGCTGATTTGACAATAGGTGCAGCCTTAACCAAAATCACCATTTTCGACGAGTGCTGAGTTGCCTGTCAGCGGCTTTAGGATTAATCAGAGCTCCATGTTTTTTAAAGTTTATGAAACAGTACTGCTCTCTGTTTTCAGATGGTGTCCGGCTGTTCTAGGGTTTTGAATCAAGTCACTCCCTACAGGACGAAACCCACGAGTGATTAGCCTGCACAATTCCAGTTTAAAACACAGCCATTCTTGACTGTTCAAATCAGACTCAAATAGGTCAGAAAACTTCTCAGAGCTGCACCAGTTCCCAGCTAGAAGCTTTACAACGTTTTTACTGTTTAAAGAACTGCTGCAACTAAAGTAGTGCAGGCCTCTGACGTAACAAAAAAGACCTTTCTGCTCTCTGTGATGCTGGTAAAAGGAGATCAGGCGCAAATCCAGCAAACTTTCTTTGGCATCACTTAAAGGAAAAAATAAATTTAACTGTCACTAGTCCAGGGTTAAAGTGAAGGATATAATAAAAGTACATATAAAACTGAAAGTAAAGCCAGAGCGAGGCTTGGAATTCTGCTACAGAGCAGAAACTCTTTATATTTGTTTGCAGCTGTGTCTTTGGACTGGGTGCTGCCTTGCTCCCTTGGGACATCATCTCTTCTTTGGTACCACGTGCACAGAGGCAAAGGAAGCTTTTGCCTCAAGTTGTATAGTAACCAACTTATAAAATGGATGCAGCCGAAGGCTTTGATCAGCTTTCCTGCTCCACACATCGTCTTGCTTTCTGTCGCTAGTTGGGCAGTGGCTTGCTGACATCAAAGGGACATGGCCTCATCTCCTTGTTCTCTATAATTGGCTTTTCCATCCCTAGGAATTAGCCACAGAAGGAAAGGTTCAGTCACACACTGCCTTGTAGGGAAAGGACGCAGCAGTGGTTTTGGTGTACTGCAGCTGGCTGCCCTAACACAGGAAGTAGGCCACCAGCATTAGGGTTGTCCTGGCAAATTGAGACCAGTAGCAATCGACTCTCATCCGAGGGCACCAGCAGAATAGCAAATTGGTGTCCTGTGCAGGGAAGGGTGGAGGAGTGGAAGTTATGGGGCCTTGAACGAAGCTCTTTTTACAAGGCCCCTCTCTCTCCCCCATCCCGTCCTCTCTCAGCACCTGTCTGTTATAAGTCTCTAGCACTGTAACATCTCAGGGCTCTTCCTGCCTCTCATGTAACATTTGCTGTCTGTTGTAGGCCCCCTCCCATATTTTCTGGGCCACCCATCCACTGCTTCTGTGGTAGCCTCCCTGTATCATAGATTAGATTCGATTCTCAACCACAGTTATTCATTAGTTTTGCTGTCAGTTTCTGTTTGAAGCAGAGGCTTGTGCTTGTGTTATTTTATGAATTCTACAGTATGGTGCCACCTTGCAATTGACTGCCAGCCTAAAACAAGGAGGAGGGAAGTCTGAGCCAGGTGCTAGAGGAATTCAGCACAACCCTCAGGACTCAGATTAGTTATCAGCAGGCGGATTAGTTATGGCAGCTGCAGAAGTAATGAGAGTTGGAACGGATGCTGTTAAGTCAGATGGAGGGGAAAATACTGAGTAATCCAACAGCTCAAGCAAGACGGGGGGGCAAGAGCTAGCTGGACCGCTTGGCCCTTGCACGTTTCTACCGTTAGTGCCGTTATGGTTCTCTCCTATGTATTCACTGACGTGGACAGCCTGAAATCTGCTGCCTTGGAGCTGCTGTAGCCAACATGCCAGAAATACTTCAGCTTGTAAAATGTGTCCACGTATCTGAAGGAGGAGCGGGCTCTGTAATTCACACCGCAGACCCTACATTAGCATAGCTGGCAGGCTGCAGCAGCCTAGAATTGCAATAGCAGTCCATTTAGCCCAACATCCAGGGCTCTACCTGATGCTTAAACAAAGGTGAAAACCTCAATGTATCCTCAGTGAAAACCTGCATGCATCCAATGAAGTGAGCTGTAGCTCACGAAAGCTTACGCTCAAATAAATTTCAGAGTAGCAGCCATGTTAGTCTGTATTCGCAAAAAGAAAAGGAGGACTTGTGGAGTACTTCATCGGATGCATTCGAGGAAGTGAGCTGTAGCTTATGAAAGCTTATGCTCAAATAAATTGGTTAGTCTCTAAGGTGCCACAAGTACTCCTTTTGAATGTATCTAGCTAATTGGGTGTATGGGGGGAAACGCATTTTTATCTTTGTATATAGAGAGAAACTTTGCAGGTGATTATCTGAGCACATGAACCAAGTTGGTTCCCCAAAGCACTGTAAGGCTGCCTTAGCCTGCACTCTGAAGTGTGTAAGTAGCAGTTATCAAAGCCCTTTTCACTCCAGCCACACTGTATCCAGCTTAAATGAACTCCAGCTTCACTCCTCTCAGAAGAGCAGATTGTTGGGCTTTTACGAAATGTACCGTTTTCCAATGTCCTTGCATCTGCTTCTCAAAGTATGGACAAAAGAAGCAGCTAGTCAGTCATCATTAAACCTTTACTAATTGTGTGTAACTCGGACAAATCTGCTCTTCCATCTTTTTCAGACTAAATATTCTTAGGACAAGATTTTCAAAAACATGAACCTAAAGTTAGGCTCCAAAATCCACATTTAGGCACTTAAATAAGAGGTCTCGTTTTCAAAAGTATTGCTCACCCAAAAGCTCCCAGAGAGCTCATTGGGAGTTAAATCAAGCTACCTCTTTAGGCTTAAATCTGGATTTAGGAACATAACTCTAGGCTTATGCCTTTGAAAACCCGTGTCCCTGGTCATTAAAATAATAAAATACAGGAGCCTGACTCTTCATTCAAGTGAAAGCACCATAACGCACAGTGTTGTTTTTTTAAAAATCAATAGTGAGGATTGTTCACATCTTCATTTACAGCTATGCTAGCTTCTATTTTCAGATGAGAAAAATATTCCAGCTAAGAGAGAATTACAAATACCTGACAATCTGTGTCCCCTCCCTCATATTCCACAGGGTCAGCTAGTGATGGAGAATAACTTCCTAGCACAAGTGCAAACAAACTCTGTAGGGCCACCCTGGGGAGAGCTCTAGGGTAAAGTTTCCAAAAGCATCTCAGTAACACAGGGGCCAGGCTTTCGAAGGGGCTGAGATGTCTACATTTTGCAAAGCCAGTAGGCAGCTGTGTGCATGTTGGGAAATCTGGTCCCAGGCAGGAACGTCAGTCAGACCGAGCGGTTTTTGGAGCCTCTTTGGAAGAGAGCTGTGGCTCCAGCCCACTGTTCAGAGCTGTTGCTTCACATCTGAGCCTGGTTTTCAACCAACTCCAGCTGAAGAGTGGGCAGGGTCTTCCTCTCAGAACAGACATGGCAGCACTGTTGCAATTTTTGAAGCCAGGTTGCAATGCCTGCCTGAAAAGGGTCCAGTGTTAACCAGTTTCAGTTATTGAAGCATTTCTTCGCTAAATGGGATATGGACCTGGCCAGCCAAGAAAGCAGCTGGTCTAGCACAGCCTGATGTTCTAGGAAACTGCCACCAGACTTTCAGTACATGCGTGTGGCTGCAGGAGTGAAGGATTAACTCCATCAGTGCTTACACCAGGAACAGGGAATCTGTTCTGTCCTCTGCACTTGTTAACAGCGTGCACCTCATGGCCAAAGGCACTAGAGAGTCCTTTTAATTCATGCTCTTCTACAGGGGTTGCGGTGTAGCTTCTGATTTCACTCCAGTGACGGGCTGTTTTGGTATTGTGCAGAGCATTTGTTCCCATAAGCAGGTGTGATGACCTAATTAACTACACTGCATGGGCTCTGGCTTCACTCAAGGAGAGGGAATTGGTGTCAGCTGCCACGGCACCAAATATTCTGGTTCCTTGGCATCAGTGACTCACTCCTGTTCATTCAGTCCCTCTTGTGTGCAGCCTCCATGCTGCAGGTCAGGGACAAGCTGAGCAGCTGCACATTGTCTGCTTTTTTTCATTTAGCCAACTAGTCATTCCAGATGTGAGGAGCCAGCCCAAGGCTCAGATAGGCCAGGGGGCTAGGTCTGCTTTAGAGACATGGTGAATGTTTCTGTCCTCTTCTTGCTCGCTGTTTGTAGCATAGATGGTGGCATCAGGAAACAATAAACCAAACCCATCAGGAACTGCCACCCACAGAAGTCTGGCATACCATTGGCGTTGCTCAGTGAGGGGAGTGAGCCTCCATCCTCATTCCCCAGACAAAGGATGGAAGCACCATACTGATAGTCATTAATTAATTGCCCACCCATAGTCAGCCCATTTGAATAGCCTGGATGCTGCCTGGGCAGTAAAATTCACTCAGATGCAGCTGTGAACACAATCAGTTTAAAAGCTTCCAACTGTGGAGCAACTATTCAAATGTTGAACTGTGCCAGCAGAAAGGGCCAGTCCCCTAGCCCATTGTGCTAGGGCCTGGCATCACAACATCTCTCCAGCCACACTCACACACTGGGCCTACATAGGGTAGCCAACTTTCTACTTGCACCAAACTGAACACCCTTGCCCCACCCCTTCTCTGAGGCCCTGCCCCCTGCTCACTCCACCCCCCTCCCTCTGTCGCTCGCTCTCCCCACTCTCGCTCACTCGCTCATTTTCACCAGGTTGGCTCAGGGGGCTGGGGTGTGGGAGGGAGGTGAGGGCTCTGGCTGTGGGGTGCAGGCTCAGGGGCAGGGCCAGGGATGAGGGGTTTGGGGTGCAGGAGGGGGCTCTGGGCCGGGGGGGGGTCGAGCCGAAGGGTTCAGAGTATGGAAGGGGGCTCTGGGCTGAGGCAGGGGGTTGGGGTGTGGGGGGAGGTATGGGCTCTGGCTGGGGGTGCGGGTTCTGGGGTGGGGCCAGAAATGAGGGGTTAAGGGTGCGGGAGGGGGCTCCGGGCTGGAGCAGGAAGTTGGGGTGTGGGGTGTGTGAGGGCTCCTGCTGGGGTTGCAGACACTGGGGTGGAGCTGGGGATGAGGGGTTTTGAGTGTAGGCGGGTGCTCCAGGCTGGGATCGAAGGGTTCGGACGGTGGGAGAGGAAGAGGGATTTGGGCAAGGGGTTGGGGTGCAGGGAGGGAGTGGGGGCTCAGGCTGGGGTGGGGGCTGGGGCTGAGGGGTTTGGGGTGCAGAACTGGGCTGGGATCAAAGGGTTCGGATGGCAGGAGGGAGTTGGGGTATGGGGGGCGCTCAGGGGTGCAGGCTCTGGGCAGCATTTACCTCAAGCAGTTCCCAACAGCAGCTGGCATGCCTCCACATAGGCACCAGAGGGGGGACAAGGCCACCGGCTCTGCAAACTGCCCCGTCCACAGGCGCTGCCCCCCACAGCTCCCACTGGCTGCAGTTCCCAGCCAATGGGAGCTGCGGGGGTGGCCCTTGGGGGGGGGGGTTGCGTGCGGAGTCCCCTGGCTGCCCCTATTCATAGGAGATGGAATGGGGACATGCTGGCTGCTTCCTGGGAGCTTTCCATGACCCTGTACACCAAATTAGCAATTTTTCTACACACCTATATGCAAATGCCTTTTAAAGGGTAACTAAAGTCACATAGGTATCAAAAAAACAACTCTCCCAGCAGTGAGGGGGCCCTCCTGCAATCAGTTAACAAAGGTGGGTGGAGTGGCAGGTGTGCCATGAAAGAATCCTAATGAGCCTTGGTGACAGCATGAACCTGGTTTCTTGAGGGTCTATAAACCAGCCAGGAAGGAGGTGAACGAGAGCTGGCTGTAGACTGGTGTCCAGAGGAGGATGTTGGCTTTGAACACTAGCTGTGCTGGCTGAAGGAAGCCTTACGTGTTTATGCTGCATTATGCCTGAGGACAGCCTTCTGGTTTTTAATCTTTGGGCAAGGGCTAGGATACTTAGCCTCATGCTTTCTTTGTGTACACACACTGCCCCAGATAATTAGCTCTGATGCAGGTGTGGTGTTGTGTGCCAAGTTTAATGCTGTTCACATAGGCTTGTCACACAGATCCGAAGCCTAAATTCAGTTAGCTCATAGTCCTTTGCTTATTTTTAGTAATGCTACCACATGTGAAGCACTGGAATGGGTTACCTAGGGAGGTGGTGGAATCTCCATCCTTAGAGGTTTTTAAGGCCTGGCTTGACAAAGCCCTGGCTGGGATTATTTAGTTGGGGTTGGGCCTGCTTTGAGCAGGGGGTTGGACTAGATGACCTCCTGACGTCTCTTCCAACCCTAATCTTCTATGATTGATTAGCTTACTGGCTCATTTCCTAGGTGCTGTTTCTCTGAAAGCAGCTTGCCATTGTCTGACTTCGCATTCATTTGCCTAGTTTTAGTGACATGGCCCAGAGGACAGGCTTCAGGGGACACGGCCTTTATTAGAGCACACATTTGGAACGGTCGCTAAAAGGAAGTGCAACATCCAGTGTTTTGCTGTGACACCCCCGCAGAGCTGCATTGGTGCACCTCAGTCGATTCAATGTGTAGGAGTTAAATGGCAGTGACAACGTGTCTCTTGGCCCCAGGTTTGGGCATGGCTGTGACTACAGCCCTCTGAGCTTGGGGGTAAATGTGTTTTGGTTTGGACAGTAAAGAATTGACTAGTTATCCAACCCTCTGAGCTGGCAGGGATTTGCGCAGCACATAGACAATTAGAGGAGTGCAGAATAATACCAGTGTGATGAAATTCCGCTGCCTTTTGCCTGCCTCACTGGAATGTGGCTTATGACTGCACATTATAACCCTCATTATAAACCAAGGCGTCTTACTTCTACTTTGGCATGCGTGTGTGTGTGTGTGTGTGCATGCGTGTGAACGGGGGAGGGAAGCTTGCATGGTGTAACTAAAATTTACAGGTAAAATAACTGAGAATTTGCACATGGTCACATCAGATACAGCCCGCCATAGAACCTGTCTCTCCAAAATAATAGAACCACGTCTC
The DNA here is from genome assembly GCF_965140285.1 of Lepidochelys kempii. NCBI lineage: Eukaryota > Metazoa > Chordata > Testudines > Cheloniidae > Lepidochelys > Lepidochelys kempii. Next base: position 43,059,050 of record NC_136391.1, read on the forward strand.
AGCCACCTTGCCACACAGAAAGAGCGGCCCAAATTAGGTGCTATTGTGAGCTACAGGGATCAACACAGATGATGTCTGTGTCGGCCGCTAGTGATTAGATTACATACAAAGTTGTGTACGCTAAACTTTTTTTAGTGGGTGAGGCAGGCAGGTGAGTGAGGTGGCAGGAAACCTGCATTCTGGTGGCCTTCCAAAGACTTGTCCCATTCACCACATTCCCACTGAATATCTCGCTTTTAATTAATTAACCTTTTTCTGATGGCCAAATGTGCCACTGGGAAAATTCCATCCAGCTCCATCCATCCTCAGTGTAACTGGGGAGTCGAGCACAGATGCGTCCCCTAGAGCTTTACGACAGCTATTAGTGCTACGCGGAGAGATCGGGTTCTTCAGCTCAAGGGGTAGGGCCTACGTGTGCTTCTACATCTGGCAAGCCCGGGTTCAGTCCCCAAAGGGGCAGTGCACATTTGTTTCTGCTGTCTGTAACCCCAGCCTGAGTGTGCTCACGGCTTGTATGGGCTAGTCTACTCAGAGGCTCACAGCAGCCTTCCCCACAGCACTTACTCCTGGAGCTCTGTGCTGTGGCTCAGCAGATTGAAGGGGGACACATAGATAATCGCTCTGTGGGGTGTGTGAAAAAAATGATACGTTATGGCAGTTTTGCTTGTGGGTCTATAGTTAGGACTGGGCTGAATTTTGCCCTGAACACAGGGACTCAGGTACTTCATTACATATGCAGAATACAGTCTAATCCTCCCCAAATGTACAGCACTTACTTTGAGTACAGAATTATTTTTCTGAGAATTTATGAGTAAATTGGCCAATTAGTTTGAGTTAAAATTAATTTTAAAATGGGTCCTCCTGGAAATTCAGCACCTGGTGTGAGGCCATTTCACCATACCAGGTAATGACTCTTTTTGGGGGAGGAGAGGTAGTGTTAAGCTGGCCCAATTGCTCTTAATTGAAATTTTCTTCTGATGGCTAATGTTCTTCTGCAGAGTATTCTGTATACAACTACTCTCTCTTTAAAACGATCTGCCGTCTCCCATTGGTTTCAGTGGAACTGAGCCCATAGCTTGCCCACAACTAGCTGGCCATTTTGAGAAGTGACACAACTGGCAGAGGGGTGCAAGAAGGAAAAAAAGGTGTTTTTTAACAATCAGTGTAATTTAATCTGTGATCTAATGCACTGACCAGAATTCTCTGTTTATTGTAGGGTGTTAATACAGGGCAGAGTTAGAGTTGTGTCAGTACCTTACCTTTGTATTTCCAAACCTTAATGTGTTTGGATTCCTTTTAATTTCAGCCCTAACTCCAAATTCAGTGGGTTTAAAGTGCATAAAGTTTGTGTAAGGCTCTTGGAATAATTGTTTGAATGAGTTTATTTTTATTTTTTAAAATACAGTATTTGGCTGTTGTATTAATACCTGTTACACTCTTGCATTTTAGAGTGTGTATATTTCGGTTCGTAAGCGCTGCCCTTTTAAAAGCCAGGGTGGAGCGTTCAGAGCAGTTGTTTGACAGAGCCTACGAGCAGTAAGAGGGAGATTTTGCTCTGTGGCCAGAGAGTGGATGACTCTGCCTGTGTAAACGCCACAAAGGTCAGAACTCGATTTAATAAATGTATCACTCCAGAAAGCAGCCTCATGCCACCAGCCCTAGCAAGGCCTGGACCCCTCAGGACATTATGGAGCAACACGGCCTTTCCACAGAGGCAATCCAGTGCCACACAGCAGGAGCTGACAGCTGTTCCCTGGTAGTGGATGTTTGCTGGTCCTGATATGAGTTGTGTTTGGGCACAAATTCACCACCAGGCATTGCACTTGACTGTAAACTCTTCAGGCCTGGTGCTGTCTCGTGCTTGGTGTTTGGACAGTCCCTGGTCCGATGGAGGCCCCACGCTTGGTTGGGCTTGCTAATGAGACCAAAACCATGTTACTGACAGTAAACTGTGGGCGTCAGCAGGGATATAACTGTCTCACGGCTATTGGGAGGGGCCAGGAGAGTTATAAAATCAGAAGGCAGACCAGAAAACACAATCTAATCTGGCTAAAGAAAGTTCATGATTTTTGGGGCCTGACGGGTGACTTCTGAGTTCCTGGCGTTGGCAGTCCTGTGGTGCTTTCTTCTTTAACCCACTATTCCTTCTGGGTCCAGCGGTGAGGTTCCAGATGTCATGTGTTGCTGGCCGTGTTGATAAGGGAATTTCCCAACTATTTCCCCTCTGTTCCTGCTACAGAATGTTAACAAAAAAAATCTGGGGCCAGCCTTTGCCCGAAGGGGACTGAAATAGCAGCGTATTGCTAGTGAACAAAATTCTGAAGCACCTGCAAACTGGGGCCAGTGTTCCACCGCTGAGCTTTCACAGTACCTTCTGTTTTCACTTTGTTGGTGCACAGGGACATCAGAAGGGCTAGAGGGAGGTTAAAGCAAAATCAGAATTGACAGAAAATTATTAGCAGGGAAGAGACAGGGAAAAGCTCCTCTTCCTCTCTGTAATCAGATTAATGTGTGCATAGACTGTTGAGTGTTTGGGAAATCTGTTTTTTAATGTAGAATTTCAGTGTCCATTTTGTGACGCTGTACCCATTCCTGCTCAGCAGGGCCTTTGATCACTGAACTCAGTGTGGGAGATGGGCATAGGCATATTAATAACGTCAACATGTGGCTCTTTGGCCTAGCCGTACCCTGCTCTTGGAAAACAGCCAGGTGAAAAGGGGTTTTCTTATCCCGCCTGTTGTGTGGGGAAGGGGTTCCAGGTGGGAAGCAATCCCTTGGCATGTCAGCCAGGCACTCTCGCAGGCAGGGTCTCCGGGTGGTTACCCTCTCACTGTGACGGGCTCTGACTGTATCGCCACCATTTGCTCCTCCTCCTGCGCGGCTGGAATCTGTAAAGATTAAATCTGTGGTTGAATTTACAAGGCTGGAGGGAGGGTGGAGATGCTGGTGCAATCAGGGATCTAGTGTGGGGAAATTAATGGGAACCAGCTGCCTGGAACAGGAGCGCAAGTTCCAGATTAATAGATTTTGCCCTTTTCCTCTGTGCTGGGTTTGCCTCAGTCTTATTGTATCTTGCTGCACTTTTGGACTCACTCTATTTCACACTCCAACTGCAGCTCTGTCCCAGGCATCTCTTGGGTTGGCAGGTTTGGGGATGGGGCACAGAGACTTCCCCATACACTGAGGGCTGAGAGCCAGTGGGGAATCACTCCTCATTGCAAACTGCTGCCTTCCAGGCATGGCGTGTGGTGCTCAGAACCGCCTTATCCCAAGGGTTTTGTTCACTGGCCCAAGGTCCTGCTGGTTAGAATGCAGTCTCACTTCTTTCCCAGCCCCACACCTGTGATCCAGCCTCTAGTTAGTGGGGGAGACGGTGATGAGCCACCACTGAGCAGTCCTGCCAGTGGAGAGACGTGGCAGCGTCCTAGGATAACATAGCATTGTGTAAAGTGATTGTAAGGAGAAATATTCCAGAGAAGCGAGGGCTGGTCACACTGTGGGGAGTTCTGTGCTGTTTTGGATGAGTTGATTAACAAACCTCAAAGCTGATCTGCTTTTTCAGGTTTTCATTGAACAGTCTGTCTCCTATCACAGCCAAAACCACTCAGTCCTAGAGTCTGTGCACTCCCCTCTCTCCACAGCCTGCCTCTCAGGCCTGGTCTCCCATCATATTCTTCCTCAACCTGTATGCTGCCTGAATGGTGCTAGGCCTGATGAATCCTGGGCTTGCTACCTCTGGGCTTGTCACCAGGAAATCATAGAATCATAGAATATCAGGGTTGGAAGGGACCTCAGGAGGTCATCTAGTCCAACTCCCTGCTCAAAGCAGGACCAATCCCCAACTAAATCATCCCAGCCAGGGCTTTGTCAAGCCTGACCTTAAAAACCTCTAAGGAAGGAGATTCCACCATCTCCCTAGGTAACGAACGCACTCCAGTGTTTCACCACCCCCCTAGTGAAAAAGTTTTTCCTAATATCCAACCTAATCCTCACCCACTGCAACTTGGGACCATTACTCCTTGTTCTGTCATCTGCTACCACTGAGAACAGTCTAGATGCATCCTCTTTGGAACCCCCTTTCAAGTAGTTGAAAGCAGCTATCAAATCCCCCCTCATTCTTCTCTTCTGCAAACTAAACAATCCAAGCCCTGGTCTACACTAGGACTTTAGGTCGAATTTAGCAGCATTAAATCAATGTAAACCTGCACCCGTCCACACGATGAAGCCCTTTATTTCGACTTAAAGGGCTCTTAAAATCGATTTCCTTACTCCACCCCTGACAAGTGGATTAGTGCTTAAATCGGCCTTGCCGGCTCGAATTTGGGGTACTGTGGATACAATTCGATGGTATTGGCCTCCAGGAGCTATCCCAGAGTGCTCCATTGTGACCGCTCTGGACAGCACTCTCAACTCAGATGCACTGGCCAGGTAATCAGGAAAAGAACTACGAACTTTTGAATCTCATTTCCTGTTTGGCCAGCGTGGCAAGCTGCAGGTGACCATGCAGAGCTCATCAGCACAGGTGACCATGATGGAGTCCCAGAATCGCAAAAGAGCTCCAGCATGGACCGAACGGGAGGTACGGGATCTGATCGCTGTTTGGGGAGAGGAATCCGTGCTATCAGAACTCCGTTTCAGTTTTCGAAATGCCAAAACCTTTGTCAAAATCTGCCAGGGCATGAAGGACAGAGGCCATAACAGGGACCCGAAGCAGTGCCGCGTGAAACTGAAGGAGCTGAGGCAAGCCTACCAGAAAACCAGAGAGGCGAACGGCCGCTCCGGGTCAGAGCCCCAGACATGCTGCTTCTAGGATGAGCTGCATGCCATTTTAGGGGGTTCAGCCACCACTACCCCAGCCGTGTTGTTTGACTCCTTCAATGGAGATGGAGGCAATACGGAAGCAGGTTTTGGGGATAAAGAAGATGATGATGAGGAGGAGGTTGTAGATAGCTCACAGCAAGCAAGCGGAGAAACCGGTTTTCCTGACATTCAGGAACTGTTTCTCACCCTGGACCTGGAGCCAGTACCCCCCGAACCCACCCAAGGCTGCCTCCTGGACCCAGCAGGCAGAGAAGGGACCTCTGGTGAGTGTACCTTTTAAAATACTATACATGGTTTAAAAGCAAGCATGTGAAAGGATTACTTTGCCTTGGCATTCGCGGTTCTCCTAGATGTACTCCTAAAGCCTTTGCAAAAGGTTTCTGGGGAAGGCAGCCTTATTGCGTCCTTCATGGTAGGACACTTTACCACTCCAGGCCAGTAACACGTACTCGGGAATCATTGTAGAACAAAGCATTGCAGTGTATGTTTGCTGGCATTCAAACAACATCCGTTCTTTATCTCTCTGTGTTATCCTCAGGAGAGTGAGATATAACTCATGGTCACCTGGTTGAAATAGAGTGCTTTTCTTCAGGGGACACTCAGAGGAGCCCATTCCTGCTGGGCTGTTTGCCTGTGGCTAAACAGAAATGTTCCCCGCTGTTAGCCACAGGGAGGGGGGAAGGTTGAGGGGGTAGCCACACGGTGCGGGGAGGCAAAATGAGACCTTGTAACGAAAGCACATGTGCTATGTATGTAATGTTAACAGCAAGGTTTACCCTGAAAGAGTGTAGCCACTGTTTTATAAAATGTGTCTTTTTAAATACCGCTGTCCGTTTTTTTTTCTCCACCAGCTGCATGTGTTTCAATGATCACAGGATCTTCTCCTTCCCAGAGGCTAGTGAAGCTTAGAAAGAAAAAAAAACGCACTCACGATGAAATGTTCTCCGAGCTCATGCTGTCCTCCCACACTGACAGAGCACAGACGAATGCGTGGAGGCAAATAATGTCAGAGTGCAGGAAAGCACAAAATGACCGGGAGGAGAGGTGGCGGGCTGAAGAGAGTAAGTGGCGGGCTGAAGAGAGTAAGTGGCGGGCTGAAGAGAGTAAGTGGCGGGCTGAAGACAGGGCTGAAGCTCAAATGTGGCGGCAGCGTGATGAGAGGAGGCAGGATTCAATGCTGAGGCTGCTGGCGGACCAAACCAGTATGCTCCAGTGTATGGTTGAGCTGCAGCAAAGGCAGCTGGAGCACAGACCACCGCTACAGCCCCTGTGTAACCAACCGCCCTCCTCCCCAAGTTCCATAGCCTCCACACCCAGACGCCCAAGAACGCGGTGGGGGGGCCTCCGGCCAACCAGCCACTCCACCACAGAGGATTGCCCAAAAAAAAGAAGGCTGTCATTCAATAAATTTTAAAGTTGTAAACTTTTAAAGTGCTGTGCTTAAAGTGCTGTGTGGCATTTTCCTTCCCTCCTCCACCACCACCCCTCCTGGGCTACCTTGGTAGTCATCCCCCTATTTGTGTGATGAATGAATAAAGAATGCATGAATGTGAAGAAACAATGACTTTATTGCCTCTGCAAGCGGTGATTGACGGGAGGAGGGGCGGGTGGTTAGCTTACAGGGAAGTAGAGTGAACCAAGGGGTGGGGGGTTTCATCAAGGAGAAACAAACAGAAGTTTCACACCGTAGCCTGGCCAGTCATGAAACTGGTTTTCAAAGCTTCTCTGATGCGTACCACGCCCTCCTGTGCTCTTCTAACCGCCCTGGTGTCTGGCTGCGCTTAACCAGCAGCCAGGCGATTTGCCTCAACCTCCCACCCCGCCATAAACATCTCCCCCTTACTCTCACAGATATTGGGGAGCACACAGCAAGCAGTAATAACAGTGGAAATATTGGTTTCGCTGAGGTCTAAGCGAGTCAGTAAACTGCGCCAGCGCGCCTTTAAACATCCAAATGCACATTCTACCACCATTCTGCACTTGCTCAGCCTGTAGTTGAACAGCTCCTGACTACTGTCCAGGCTGCCTGTGTACGGCTTCATGAGCCATGGCATTAAGGGGTAGGCTGGGTCTCTAAGGATACATATAGGCATTTCAACATCCCCAACAGTTATTTTCTGGTCTGGGAATAAAGTCCCTTCCTGCAGCTTTTGAAACAGACCAGAGTTCCTGAAGATGCGAGCGTCATGTACCTTTCCCAGCCATCCCACGTTGATGTTGGTGAAACGTCCCAGGTGATCCATCAGAGCTTGCAGCACTATCGAAAAGTACCCCTTGCGGTTTATGTACTCGGCGGCTTGGTGCTCCGGTGCCAAGATAGGGATATGGGTTCCGTCTATGGCCCCACCACAGTTAGGGAATCCCATTGCAGCAAAGCCATCCACTATGACCTGCACATTTCCCAGGGTCACTATCCTTGATATCAGCAGATCTTTGATTGTGTGGGCTACTTGCATCACAGCAGCCCCCACAGTAGATTTGCCCACTCCAAATTGATTCCCAACTGACCGGTAGCTGTCTGGCGTTGCAAGCTTCCACAGGGCTATCGCCACTCGCTTCTCAACTGTGAGGGCTGCTCTCATCTTGGTATTCATGCGCCTCAGAGCAGGGGAAAGCAAGTCACAAAGTTCCATGAAAGTGCCCTTACGCATGCAAAAATTTCGCAGCCACTGGGAATCGTCCCAGACCTGCAACACTATGCGGTCCCACCAGTCTGTGCTTGTTTCCCGAGCCCAGAATCGGCGTTCCACAGCATGAACCTGCCCCATTAGCACCATGATGCATGCATTGTCAGGGCCCATGCTTTCAGAGAAATCTGTGTCCATGTCCTGATCACTCACGTGACCGCGCTGACGTTGCCTCCTCGCCCGGTATCGCTTTGCCAGGTTCTGGTGCTGCATATACTGCTGGATAATGCGTGTGGTGTTTAATGTGCTCCTAATTGCCAAAGTGAGCTGAGCGGCCTCCATGCTTGCCTTGGTATGGCATCCGCACAGAAAAAAGGCTTTACATCAAGGAGTATTTCAGGCAGGACTTCATGGAGGGTTCCAATAAGAAATGGTGCACCTAAGTTATTGTTCTTATTGGAACAAGGAGGTTAGCCTGGCCTCTGATTGATACATGGCTAGATTTACCTCACTGCACCTTCTCTGAGTGACTGCAGTGTGACCTAGAGGAATGAGTCCCCTAGACAGGGGAAGAGGCAAATGAGTACAAAACAAATCTGGTCTATTTCTTGTTTTGATCCACTCCATCTATCTTTTACATCTTTGGCTGGCAGCAGACGGTGCAGAAGGACTGCTAGCCATCCTCATCTCTTGCCTGCCCGGCAGAAGATGGTACAATACGACTGCTAGCAATCCTCATCTCTTGCCTGCCCGGCAGAAGATGGTACAGTACGACTGCTAGCAATCCGTATCGCCTGCCTGCTCACCATAAGACGGTTCAATAGGACTGACTGCAGGACTAAAGAGAATGACCTGGTCAAGTCACTCCAAATTTAGTCCCTGCGCCCATGTCTGTCCAGGCGCTCCCAGCCGACGTGGCCAGGAGCACCTCGGACATGACGATGACGGCTATCAGTCGTACTGTACCGTCTGCTGCCAGCAGGCAATGGGTTGCTGCTACTGTGTAGCAATGCCGTACCGCGTCTGCCAGCACCCAGGAGACATAAGGTGACGGTTACCTGAGCGGGCTCCATGCTTGCCTGGTATGGCGTCTGCACAGGTAACTCAGGAAAAAAGGCGCGAAACGATTGTCTGCCCTTGCTTTCATGGAGGGAGGGAGGGAACGGGGGCCTGACGATATGTACCCAGAACCACCCGCGACAATGTTTTAGCCCCATCAGGCATTGGGATCTCAACCCAGAATTCCAATGGGCAGCGGAGACTGCGGGAACTGTGGGATAGCTACCCACAGTGCAATGCTCCGGAAGTCGACTCTAGCCTCGGTACTGTGGAAGCGCTCCGCCGAGTTAATGCACTTAATGCACTTAGAGCATTTTCTGTGGGGACACACACACTCGAATATATAAAACTGATTTCTAAAAAACCGACTTCTATAAATTCAACCTTATTCCGTAGTGTAGACATACCCCAAGTTCCCTCAGCCTCTCCTCATAAGTCATGTGTTCCAGTCCCCTAATCATTTTTGTTGCCCTCCGCTGGACTCTCTCCAATTTTTCCACATCCTTCTTGTAGTGTGGGGCCTAAAACTAGACACAGTACTCCAGATAAGGCCAACGTCGAATAGAGGGGAACGATCATGTCCCTCTATATGCTGGCAATGCCCCTACTTATACAGCCCAAAATGCCATTGGCCTTCTCAGCAACAAGGGCACACTGCTGACTCATATCCAGCTTCTCGTCCACTGTAACCCCGAGGTCCTTTTCTGTAGAACTGCTGCCAAGCCACTCGGTCCCTAGTCTGTAGCGGTGCATGGGATTCTTCTGTCCTAAGTGCAGGACTCTGCACTTGTCCTTGTTGAATATCATCAGATTTCTTTTGGCCCAATCCTCTAATTTGTCTAGGTCCGTCTGTATCCTATCCCTGCCCTCCAGCGTATCTACCTGGAAATGGGACCTTATTGCTGCTGACTGGTGCCAGACACAACAGGTGATGGGACGGGTTCCTTCGAAGCCTGGTCATCACTAACAAATGCAAATAGTTCTGGGGGCTGAGGAGAAACTTTCAGTGACTCTGCAGAATGGAGCTGGGGGCGCTGGCTGCCCTGAGTGACAGCAGGGATTATGGAATGGAAGCCCCTGAAAACACCGCGCCAGAGGGAAAAGCTCTGTCCAGCTGTGGGGGCAGAAAGGAGAGGAGGTTTCTGAAAGCAGGAAGAGGGCCCCACACCCATAGTGTGGCAGTTCAAGCTTGACTCTAAGCCACTTATTGGGTATTTACACAGTATCTTTCAGCTGGGACATCAAGTCGTATTTCTTAGAGAAACAGTCCAGGGTTCCTGGCAGGGGCCTCGTGTGCTCGGCGGCGACTCACAGTTCATAGAATCATAGAATCATAGAATATCAGGGTTGGAAGGGACCCCAGAAGGTCATCTAGTCCAACCCCCTGCTCAAAGCAGGACCAATTCCCAGTTAAATCATCCCAGCCAGGGCTTTGTCAAGCCTGACCTTAAAAACCTCTAAGGAAGGAGATTCTACCACCTCCCTAGGTAATGCATTCCAGTGTTTCACCACCCTCTTAGTGAAAAAGTTTTTCCTAATATCCAATCTAAACCTCCCCCACTGCAACTTGAGACCATTACTCCTCGTTCTGTCATCTGCTACCATTGAGAACAGTCTAGAGCCATCCTCTTTGGAACCCCCTTTCAGGTAGTTGAAAGCAGCTACCAAATCCCCCCTCATTCTTCTCTTCTGCAGGCTAAACAATCCCAGCTCCCTCACCCTCTCCTCATAAGTCATGTGTTCCAGTCCCCTAATCATTTTTGTTGCCCTTCGCTGGACTCTCTCCAATTTATCCACATCCTTCTTGAAGTGTGGGGCCCAAAACTGGACACAGTACTCCAGATGAGGCCTCACCAATGTCGAATAGAGGGGAACGATCACGTCCCTCGATCTGCTCGCTATGCCCCTACTTATACATCCCAAAATGCCATTGGCCTTCTTGGCAACAAGGGCACACTGCTGACTCATATCCAGCTTCTCGTCCACTGTCACCCCTAGGTCCTTTTCCGCAGAACTGCTGCCTAGCCATTCGGTCCCTAGTCTGTAGCGGTGCATTGGGTTCTTCCGTCCCAAGTGCAGGACCCTGCACTTATCCTTATTGAACCTCATCAGATTTCTTTTGGCCCAATCCTCCAATTTGTCTAGGTCCTTCTGTATCCTATCCCTCCCCTCCAGCGTATCTACCACTCCTCCCAGTTTAGTATCATCCGCAGTTCTGAAAGGCTAGCGCTGCCCTGCAAGCCGAAGAGGGTAATAAACTCCTCCTCCTGGCCAGCTGTCAGGGCCTCTTCTCAGGGCAAAGGGCCATCAGGAGAGGGTGGATCCTGCCCTTCTCCAGCCAGCCAGCCCAGCTGTATCTGGTTGAACAGGAAATGGGAGGCCAGTCAGAGGTACTTGGGCCTGAAGCCTTAGCGATGGAAGGAGACTGTGGTGTTGTCTCCAAGCCAGGCCATTTTTGTGAGATGAGGGTACGTCTTCCCTCTGTTCATCTGCTCTTAGGTGAATGTGATGCTTTTGCAGCCGCCTTCTTTCCAGGTAACTAACATTCCCCACTCCCTGCCCTGGTGAGAAACCGTCCTTGTCCCATGTTACTGGTGAGCAAACGAGGGATGAGAGGGAAAGGCTACAAGGTGCACCTGTGTCAGAATGGCCATGTGCAAGGCTCCACTCCCTGCGCTCTAGCCACTGAGTGCTCCTGCCTTTGCTCAGCTCGACTCAGACAGCGCCCTACACACGGACTGGGTGGGCAGTGGGGTTTCCAGGTCTCTTGATGCTTTATTTTGCATTTCCCTTTCCACCTGTGCATATTGTCTGGGAAGGGACTCGACCTTGGCCAGAGCTATGTTGCCCCTGCAGTGTTGTAAAGGGGGGTGTCTCAGGCCCAACAAGGGATAAGATCTTAACAAATCTCTTGTTTGCTGTGATGTGAAACAGTTCTATGTGGTCTGGGGCTTCGTGTCAGGTTATCGCTGGCAACTGCCATTGTAACAACCACTAGCAGACAGCTTTGTATCCTTTTAATTAAAGATACAGAAAAGGAAGGAAACACAGTTAAAATGTGTAACTATAGAGAATTAAGTAAAGCTTTCATTCTAACAGCGTCACTTGTTCCCTTTCCATATTTCTGTGGAGAGTTTTATAGGGAAAACCCCCGCTTGGCAGTCTGTTAATGGTGTTAAAGATGGTGCAATGGGGTCTGCCAGGTCTCCCTGGCTGCTTACTGGAGGCCCCACAGTCCTACTACACCCTGCCCCAGGAAAGGAGCAGTGAAGGTGAGTTCTCCAGGCCTTCCTAGGTCAATGAGAGCCCGGGAGGCTCAGATAAAAGAAGCTGTAGGACCTTAGCAATTCAGTCCCTGTCTGGAGGTTGTCCCTTCTGTAGCTCACTTTCAAAAGATAATGAGATGCAGAAAACCAGTGTTCTTAGCATATTAGTCTCTTCCCTCCTGTCCCAGGGACTGGGCTGTGGAACATCCCCCAACTCCCCTGGGCCTAGGGTTTCTTGTTCCGACAAGGCAGAGTGAGGAAATCAGGCTTTTGATTAATCCATAGGCCACATGTTTCCCTTCTCTCCCTCGCTGTATCCACTCTTGCATCTCTCAGTGCCCGTCATTCATCTCTCAGGATACAGCGGGGTGGGGATGCTGTAAAATAAAATTAAAAAAAGTCAGGGGACTGACGAGTGAAATATGCATCTGTCCTGCTGGAAGTCACCCCACGGCACCCCCACTCCATGAGTTACTTGTTTTAGTTCACATAGAAGGCAGGCTTCTTTTTTTATTTGTCCACTTTAATATATTATTTTTGACTATCTATCCTCATTTGTAATGAGGTGTGATATCTGGAACTCAGTCAGTTGCCATGGAGACGCTGGTCGTCCATGTCTTATCAGAGAAGCACACCATCGTCTAGTGTCAGCAGAGAAGGGATGACAAAGGCTCCCCAAGAGCCCAGCTTGGCTATTACTGAGCAGGCAGAAACTGGTTTTAATAGGGCCCATCCAGGTATCTGGCCCCTCCCTCCCTCGTGCTAAGCACAGACAAGTTTGGCATAGCGAGACCTGCCTATGGATAGTAGAAATAGTGCACAGGGAACATATTTGTTCATACTGAGGCTTTTTCCTCCAAAAGATTTTTAGATATCATCACCTGGTTTCCTGTGCTGGCAGAAAAAGGACGGGAATGTGGTAAATGCCATATTGTCTTTACTCTTGAGCCCTTTGCGTTTTCTGGTTTGGAGTCTGCATGTTCTCTGCTTGGTCTCTGAGATTTAGGCTTTTCTGGTTCTCGTAAATTCCTGAATTTCATATTTTTCTCCAGGGCTCTAATGGGCAGTGCAGATCTAGCCCCTATTGTCCCAGTCCAGTGAATGTGACTCCTAAAACAGCATGTGTTAGCTTGTTGTAGGGTGGGGGTTCCGTTTCTGCTTAGAATTCCTCCACTGGGGGACTCCTCAGGGCCTGGCACAGGCAGGAGGGACTACTGAGAATCCTGTTCTAATCAGTAGCTCAGATATCTCACTCCCTCCGTGGGAGAGGTGTGCTATACCAAAGTGCTATACCTGATGTAGCAGGACCCACAGGCCCCTGGGCTGATGGCCGTGCCTGTCTAATGGATTCACCTTTTCTTTGCCTGCTAGAATGATTGTCCCTTTTTGACTGTTTGGTCAGAGATGTTAGATGTTTGGTCAGAGGAGACAAGCGTGAAATGAATTTTTCATCATTATTTCCATATGGCAGGGAAGTGCCATGGCTCTGGTAGATGCTGCAGAGAGCCCAGCAGCTTGTTTTTCATTAACCAAGTGAGCTCCTCCAGCATCAGTTCTGTGCCCTGAATAAGCTACATGCTGCCGTTCCGCTCAGCTTTAGGGCTGCTTTACATATGTCTCATCTTGTGCCCTCATGCGGCTTCCAAGCTGTGGGAATGTCTGTCTAGGATGCTGCCTAGAGTATCGTGAGAAGCAGGTGGAGTGTGGGAACACAACACTTCCTCTGCTAATGAGGGGAGCTCCCCTCATCTCCCCGTCTTGGGGAGCAGCATGCATGAGCATGCGTGTTTCAGGGCACAATGAGAGGGCACAGTGTGTGTCCCTGTGTATTTAGTGCCAAGTGTTTTCAATAGTGCACTTTACAGCTGTGACCTCTTCCCCTTGCCATGCTGGGTAAGTGTGATGAGCGAGGGGTCAGGTGAGAGGGGAAAGCCTTACGTTGCTTCCATCAGGTTCTATGAATGAGCAGGAGTCCTAGTGCTTACAGACCCCAGTCAGACCCCAGTCAGGTTGCGCTGTGTGGCGCAAGGGATGATATTAGGGCACAGGGGCTATTTCTCAGCTTAGGAGAAATTTTAGCCCCAAAGCCCTATTCGCTGCCTGTGGCACACAACAGTCCAGGCGCCTGAGGGCTGGGATGCTTTGATCTGATTTCGAGTCTTGGGTTTAGGATGCAAGTACTGGTGGCCTGTGCCATACAGGTCAGACTGGGTGCTCTGGTGGTCCCTTCCGGCCACAGATTCTGTGACAAGCAATGGCCCATGGAGAGCCATAGTTAATGTACATAATGTGGACCAGGCTCTGAATGAGTTCTCCCCTGCCAGACTATTTGCATAGACACACCTACTTCACCTAGGTGATCAGCAGGCAGTGCTGCTTTGCCAAAGTGATCAATTTTGGGTTAAAATTCACTGTAGTCTTGGGTGCAGGGGCAATGAAATGCTGTCCTTATTGTATGAGTGAAGGGCAGCAGGACTGTACTTAATATGGCCTAATTGAGGAGGGTCACCCTATGCAGAGCCTCGCTCGTTAAGCAGTGGGTAGCGATGCCAAATACACATGAAAGTTGGAGGGAGTGAGGCCAGGTGTTTCCTGGGAGGTTCCCTACTACCCAGTGAAATCACTAAGATCGGGACTGAATGATAGGACCTCAGGATGTAGCTGTGAGCAGCAGCAGAGGCGTCACTTGATACCCACCCCTACTTTCCAGGGGAATGCACGTGAACGCACCCCTGAATTCTCAGACTTTGCTGGTGTTGGACAACCAACTGAGAGTGGGATGTAGCACTGGAAAAGGAGAGTGGGGTGTTAAAGGGACAGGGTCATTTGGATGTTCACACCACAAGGTGGGAAACTGAGGCAAAGGACTCTGCCTAGGATATTGTGGAGCAGATGTTTACTTATTGTTTGCATGCTTTTGGATCGTTGTGGTGGTGTTTTACCAAACGAATGTGGAGTTCCCGCTCTCAATACAAGTTTTCTTTTGTTACATACAGACTCTGTGCTTGTGAGTAGGGAAGTATCGCCTCTCAGGGGTGTCGCGGATTTAGTTTTCTCAGATTTCTGGGAGGAGGTGCAAGCCGGTTCTGTTTCATAATGTCAAGAGGAACCCCTAGATATTGAACCTGGCCCTTGTTGCTGCCCATACAACCTGGCGGAAGGGACACATTAGCATGGGTCAGATCCTCAGCCGGAGTAAGTCAATGTAGCTTTGCTGAAGTCAGTGAATAGGGTCTGTGTCTGTAAATGTAGGGAGGAAACGGTGCACAAGGAATCGTGCAAGACTGTGCATGAGTAACCTGTGCTGGGAGGACATGGGACTCCATGGCATCTCCTCTCTCCCATGGGAGTAGCTTCACCGTGTGTATAGAGCAGAGCAAAGTCAGACGCACAGGTTGGGTGGGGGAAGAGTTTGACACCATGACTGTCTCAGACTTGCTGTCTGTGACCAGGAGCTGGCTAAGCCAGGTTCTTTCAATCCTTGAGCTTTGGGCCCAAGAACGGGAGACATCTGGGGAAAGAACATGGAGTCTCTTTGGCAGTTGTGCTGTGAGAAAGAGGCTGGGGGCATGAGGCTAGCAGTGGGAGGCAGAGTCCATCTGGCACATAGGGGGTATGGGGTCGAGGCTTGGAGGCTGACCTGAGAGGACTCACTCTGCAGAAGTAGGCTATGGGGCGCTGGGGCTAGTTTAGGCCCCCACCTTCTCCCCACTTGTCTGCAGCAAGGGAGAGCACTGGAAGCAAGGGAGAGCCGATGATGCTCTGTTCTGGGAGCTGCAGAAGCTGCAGTTGTTGTGGGAGAAGGGGGACACCTGGAAAAGGAGGGGTCTGTATCTGGGACAGGCCAGGAGTAACGCTGCCTGTATTTTCCAACTGAACAGAAACTAACTTTTGCATTTGGCCTAATGAGAAAGCAGAAGACACTGGTGCATCCTGATACTAACAAGGGGGCCTCTGGCCTGATCTCCACTGAGCTGAGCAGGGTTTGATGTTGCACAGATTTGGTTAAACTGGTCCAGTGTTGTGTGAGGAGGCTCTTGTTTTAACTAACCAGCTTAGGCTAAACCGAGATTCAAGCCGCTGTACTTCCCGCACACATGGTTCAGAGGTGGGCAAGCTGTGGCCTGCGGGCCACATCCGGCCCACGGGACCGTCCTGCCCGGCCGCTCCCTTACTGTGCCCCCGCCCCCGCAGCCTCAGCTTGCCATGCCACCAGCGCTCTGGGCGGCGGGACTGTGAGCTCTTGCCGGGCAGCGCAGCTGCGAGAGCTGCTGGTGGAGTGTATTAAATGGCTCCCCATAGGAATGTGTTACATACGGTGTACTACTTACACCTGCCAGTCCTGGTGCTCTGAGCAGCATGGTAAGGGGGCGGGGAGCAGGGAGGTTGGATAGGCGTGAGAGTCCCAGGGGCCTGTCAGGGGGCAGGGGTTTGGATAGGGGGTAGGGGCATTCAGGGAGCAGGGGGGTTGGATAGGGGGTGGGGTCCTGGGGGGGCAGTTAGGGGCAGGGGGTTCCAGGAGGGGGTGGTCAGGGGACAAGGAGCTGGGGGGTTGGATGGGTTGGGGGTTCTGAGGGGGGCAGTCAGGGGGTGGGAAGTGGGAGGGGGCGGATAGGGGGCGGGGGCTAGGCTGTTTGGGGAGGTACAGCCTTCCCTGCCTGGCCCTCCATAGAGTTTCGGACCCACGATGTGGCCCTTGGGCCAAAAAGTTTGCCCACCCCTGATCTAGTTTAACTGAATTAGTGCCACATCATAGCCTAGATTGGTGCAACTTTTGTCTGTCGACAAGCTGTGGCCCTGCGGCTTGCCAGGCAGGGCTGGTGCTGGCCAGCCCCTCTCTGCGCGAGAGAAGTCAGCAGTAATAGAACCACTGGCTTACAGCTCGGAATCCTTGTACTGTGACTACAGGCCGGGCTGGCTGAGCACAACCACCATGCCCCGCCTCAAACTCATGTGTGTTCCCCAATATGCTCAGCTCCTCCTTAACACAAGCTAGATTGCAGAAGCGGAGAATCTGGTGCTAGACTTATACAGTGAAATTTCCACCAAAGCAAGAACTTCACATAAAAAGTTCCCATTTATCAGACTTTTCATCTATGCTGGCACTGCAAAAGCCAGCCAGATTTCCTCTGGCTACAGCCAAAAATCTTTTTCTGTATTCTTGGACCCTTGCAAAGTTCAAGCCACATTTTAATGACCATTGTTTGATGTGGGAAAGAGAGAACTTCCCCCTCTCAGGAGAAGGTACCCATAGATCCTATATCCACCCCACCCCTCTTCAGTTGCATTATAAAACATGGCCTGAAATCAGTGGAGGGGTGTGATAATCACCTGTGTGTATCTGAAGGACCAGTCCTGGTGCACTGTGACATAGTGCTCCCCTCCTGCCCCCAAGGCTTAATGCTTGGGGCATTTCAGATCAGACTGACTAAGGCCCTGGAGTCTTTGGTATCTGAAGCAATCGTGTCCTGTAGGGAGAATGGACTAGGTAGGCCTTTCTGTGCCTTACATCTGTGGTTGTAATGGGTAAATTAATTCCACTGAACCACAAAACACTGGACTTCTCGCTGCCCCTTGCCTCTGACCCCGTGGCCTCCATTCCACTGGGATGTTCCCCTTACACAGTGTCTGCAGGTAGAGATGAGATTTTCATCACATTATTTCTGTTCTCAGGGTCCTCTCTGAGGATGGGGTAAGGGTGAGGCTTGTCAGAAGGGCCTCTGATGTATCTAACCTACCTGGATATGCAGGGCCAAACCACAGTGCCCCGTGGGCTGCAAGCGGAGGTGCCAGGAGCACACCTGGCACTATACTGGTGCCTTGGTGACAGTAGCACTGAGGAGAGCAAACCTTCCTGTCTCCTCATTGTCTTCCCAGAAGCATCTGGATCCTACTTTGCTTTGATCCCCTGCAGGTTCTGTACACACTGCCTGGGCACGACAGGAGGAGCTCGGAGCCAGCCAATCAACGCGTTCTGGGCCCTGACTGCTGCTCCAAGGCTCCTTTCCCATTCGTGTCCATTCTGCGCAATGGCCAGTGTCTGTCTAGCGCCGTCCGCCGCAAACCTGCCTGGATTTATCCCCTTCACTTCCATTGATAGGCAGCACAAAGGGCTTCCCACTGGCTGGCTCCAGCTTCGGTGGGAACTGCACAATCCACATTAGTAAGTGAAACCTGCCATAGAGAAGCAGAGCTCCTCAGCTCTGTGTCTGTTACACCACACCACTGGCTACCCATGGTTCTGGGTACATTAGGGCATGAGCCCCTTAGGGACAGTGGTTCTGTTGCTAACAGAGCTGCATTTCCCCGGCTGATCAGTGTCAAAGCCACTGATCTGAACTGGAACAGGCTGGAACCCTGAGCAAGGGGCCATTTGAGTTACTGGGAAATTAAAAAGTCCTGTAAGTGGAGGAAACACGCCTCGCTTTTACTCTGGGAGAAAATGTCTCTCTAAACACAGAGCTTTGTCTTGCCCTCCCCAACCTGCCCCAGCCTACAAGGGGTCTCCCGATAGCCAGGCCGAGTTCACCTGGGCCCCGCATGCACAACACTCACACTCCTGTCAGCTGGAGGAGAGGGGCAGCACCCAGCCCCTGGTGCAGGCTGACTCCTGAAACCCTGGGGATATTCTTTCCTTTCTTGCCTCTTTGTTCGCCAGAGGATGGATGTGTGGGTGCAACTGCAGCTCCCTGACCCCTCTCCTGCGCAGAGCATCCCTGCGCGAGAGGGGGTGGGTTAGAGATTTGTGGCCTTTTCTTAATAATCAGACACAGAAAAAAACGGTGTATTTTCATTAGGCCCTATTTTCACAGTCCACTGAACAAAAAACACGATGCGGTTTTCCTGCTGGCCCTTGCTGCCCAGCCCTGCCTCTTACCCCTGTGGAGCTCAAATTAAAGAAAGGTGAAAATTGAAGCTGCTGTACACAAGGCGATTGCAACATGCATATTTGATTTTTATGATGGATCTAAATTGCTGAATAAGGCCCTGAAACAAAGGGAGACTGCGGCTTCCTGCCCATCACAGGCAGCCAGCGACTGCAGAACAAAAGCTTCAGCCATTAGGGGCTCAGCAGGGAGACCTGTTATATAAATGACTTTGTCTTCTCAGCCCCCTGCCACCCCACTGGGTGCACTGGACAGGGCTGGGGAGGAGGAGGAGGATCCTAGGGAGCGATGGAGGGAGGAGGGAATGGTGTGTGCTCAGCTCCAATAGCCTGTGATTTCTCCCAACTCCTTATGCTAGCCCTGGGGAGAGCTGGTGCACAGCGCCATGGAAGAACAGAGGCTCACCACCTTTCGGTTATTCCTTGCTGCTGTTTTCCTGTCCTGCAGCACATGGTGCATTAGGATGGTACCTCTCCTCTTCTGCAAACAAGAGGGTGTAGGGTTACTGCCCTCACCCTTTTGCCTGGCTCTTGCCGGCTGAGCCTGGCCCTGGTGTCTGTGGCAGGGCAGGAGCGGGTGCTGGCTTCAAGGTAGGACAGAGTGGGAGCAGTAGTCATAGCTGTCAAAGGATTGTCTGACAGAGGCACCAGCAGGCAAGGAGCAGTTCCCCTTGCCAAGCTTGGCAGGGCTCCCCTGCTCTCCCTCAGAGTCAGGCAGCCCCTGTGTGTTTTGTGCAAGCGGAGTGGGTGGCTGGGGCTACCTGGCAGCTGTGCGACAGCTGGAGGCCAGGCCAGACACCACAGATACAGGGGTCTCTGCCTGGGACAGGACCCCCACACAAGAAGGATACGCATTCCTAACAGGGACATACCCTCAGCTGAGTCATATGGTACTGGCCACGGGGAGAGTCCAGCAAAGAGAGCACAGGGCTGTTTCCTGTGTATGGCCCTATGCTCGCGGTCTGCTGTGAAGCACTGAAATGAGCAAGTCACTTACAGTGAGGTTGTCCCCCACATTCTGAGGCCGGCAAGATGCAGGGAAAGTATCTCAAACAGTAGTTCAGCGTTCAGCTGCAGAAAAAGGACTTAAACTCTTCCTTGTGGTGACTGCATTTCTTATTTTCAATTACAATTAGCCTGTTTCAGTCTCCCATCGGCTGGCTTTCAGGGGAGCAGGTACCAGGGATTAACACCAGCAGAAATGAATGAATGGACAGAGTCCGCTGGAGAGGCCTTTGTCTTCCATCAGCTGAGCGAAGTCAGTCCAGGGGGGCGGATGATGGCAACTCTGAGCAAACCTGGGAAGGAGCTGGGCTGAGAGGCCTTTGCCCTAGCCCGGGGCTGAGAGCAGCTGGTGTCACGTGGATGGCGGGTGGGGAGAAGCAGGGCCAGTCGGGTGGCTGGCCCCAAGCTGTGATGCTGTGTGGTTGTGACATACCCTGATGCTGATTTGAAGCCGTATCCGCCGTGGTGGTGTCCTGCCACATGATGGTGACGTTGTCTCAGAATAGCCTCGTGTGGCCCATTCCTGACGGGGTTTGGGGAGAAAGCGAACTGGCGAGAGACAGCTCGGATGGCAACCTGCATAGACAATGGCCAATGGATAAATATGGATCTCATGTCTGTGGAGAAACAGGCAGGGACAATGCTCACGAATCTGCTGGCCAGAGTCTGCTATCACCTTCGTTTTACTATTTGTGCGGATTGGGACGTGTGTTACAAATAGACGGGTCCTGTCTCTCCATGAGACTTGGCACATCCCTTCGGCCAATACCTGAGTAAAGTCCCCTCTTCTCTCACGATTTGAAGAAATGATCCAACTGATGTACTCATAATCTTAAAATCAAACGGGGAAGAGCTGGGCCTCCGGTCATAGCTCCTGGATGAACAATGCTCTGAAGGACTCGGCATGATCACTGTTAATGGGCAGGAAGTGCTCAGGCTCACCCAAAAGGTGGCTCTGTCAGAGTATGGACCATGTTCCTGTGCTAGGCACAGGGCAGCATCTTCTTCAATATGCCTGCCCAGAAGAAGAGAGCTGGAGAGGGATGGAATGCACAGAGCAGACGCCGGGCGTGTTGAGGCTGTGGCAAAAGCAGAGTGGAGCAAAGGGAGAACAGAACAGCTGCAAAGCAGTAGAGAGACTAGAAGACAAGATAAGGAGCTTGACTTTGATGTGGGAGGTGAGAGGGAGCCAGTGAAAGGAAACAAATGGGAAAGACGTGGTCTGGGAAGCAGGCCGGGGAGGAGGATTTAGCAGAACCACGTCTTGGATGGATCAGAGAGGAAGGGCCGGTAAACTGGGATGTGACCGGTAACTAACAGTTCCCTGTTCTCTTACCCCAGTTCCACCCCAGGTGCTCCCTTGTTTTCAAAAGAGGAAATATATAATTGCTTATCATTGGATTGTCCTAGGGCAGCTCTGCCTGAAAAGGGGAACACACGTTTCCTTTCCCAGTGGTATGTTAATCGTGGTGCAGATCTCCTGGCAATGGCATGTCTGTGAACACGTGCAGCGCTACCCAGCAGTATTTGCATGACTAGTGAGGCTGGAATGATGGTGTGTGGACATTGTTAAAAATATTCAGAACATACCTGACCAGTTACAGTTCAATGCAGCTGGATACTCCGAGCATCAGAGTTAGACCTCAAGCCAGCAGGAGAGAGAATGAGAGAACAGTGAATGGAAATGCGCTGGCATTTGTATACGTGTTTTGCATAATGGCCCCTGTGAATGGTTGGTTAGGTGTGTCTGTGGTGAACAGGCTGATGTTCTGGACTCCACAATTTGCCCCAAGAGTGGGGTAGTCTGTGCTTCAGTGCGGAAGGGGAATAGTGGTAGTGGAGGTGTGAAGCTGAGCTCAGGAGTAGGCTATTTTGCTCTTTAGCTCATTGGAAACTTCGTTCAGTGTTTCATACAAGTAAAGCATTTGTTAAGGAAACTCCAAGCAGGAGTTCTGCGATTCCTCAGTCTGTCACAAGCATAGAATCTGGTTAGGATGACTTTGGACTGGGTAAAGGATTTCCCACTGGTTCCTAGAAGATGCCCTAGCTCCAAATGCTGAGTTTCCAAAGGAAATGCTGGAATGGCTGTGCTTACAGCGGCAGAGGGAGGAGTGAGGTTTCATCACCCAGCAGAATGTGGAGGAACAACAATATAAGGAGTTGGTGGGGAGATAAACTAGAGGTACACTTGGCAAATCAGCGTGAAGGAGAAGTGTTCCCTGTGTAAAGAGGATGGTGCCATTGTCACTCAGAGCACTCCACGATGCAGCTTAGGTGGTGTGGTCTGGCATGGTGATAGGTGTTATCAAAAGCCCTACGACAGAGAGAGATGATTGGTCTGATTGTGGCAAAGAAGCTGTTTGTAGCTACAGCTGAGGTGTGTAGCTACAGCAACAGTTAAGTCTGCCATTGTGTTTCTATTCTAAAGGGTTTCTTCCAGGCTGAATTGATCCAGTTCTGGTCCCTGCCTGATGTCAAGTTCTTTCGGAAAATTTAAGCAAAACTAGTTCAGTCATTTCTGAGCATGAGGAGGAGGAAAAGGAAGCTCTTTGTTATGGGGGAGGTTTAGGTTGGATATTCGGAAAAACTTTTTCACTAAGAGGGTGGTGAAACACTGGAATGCGTTACCTAGGGAGGTGGTAGAATCTCCTTCCTTAGAGGTTTTTAAGGTCAGGCTTGACAAAGCCCTGGCTGGGATGATTTAACTGGGAATTGGTCCTGCTTCGAGCAGGGGGTTGGACTAGATGACCCTCTGGGGTCCCTTCCAACCCTGATATTCTATGATTCTATGATTCTAAGAGGGCATTTGCGTTTGTTAGAGCACTTTAGCACCTTGGTGGGAGAAAAGGTCCCTCAGCCAGATGCCTGCCTTTGGCTGTTCTGATGCAAATCTATTTTGAATTGCCTGAGTGATATGCATTTAAAACCCATATTGCCCCTGCTTTGCCTCTGGCCCTGCGCAGACTAGGGTAAGGTAAATGTGTATCAGAGTAACAGCCGTGTTAGTCTGTCGCAAAAAGAAAAGGAGTACTTGTGGCACCTTAGAGACTAACCAGTTTATTTGAGCCTGAGCTTTCGTGAGCTACGAGCTCATGAAAGCTCATGCTCAAATAAACTGGTTAGTCTCTAAGGTGCCACAAGTACTCCTTTTCTTTTTGTAAATGTGTATGTTAAACTCTGCTAGCTAGCTCCTTCTAAGTGACACCGTTAAAACACTCGGGCAGACAAGGACACTTCAGCGTGTGCTATGCAGGTGAGGTAAAGACGATTGATAGCTTGAGAGAGGCGGCTTCAGCACAACCACTACACACTAGCTAAGACGTTTAAAAATACGAACTCTGATGGGTTTTCTACCAACACTTCCCTATGCTCAGTGGGTTCTGTTCAGGCCGGCTGTCTCACTTGAGTGGGATATTCTCTCTCTCTCGAGATGTGACAGGATCCCAGAGTGCAACCTGGACTGTGGGACCACTGAGCCCTCTGTCACGCCAGCCTGGGGTCCCTCTCACCCTGTGATGCTGAGTAAAGCCACAAACCTCTGGCAGGTCCCGCACTGACACAGACCTCTACAGGCGGGGACACGCTTAATGCTCCCCCAGCCACCAGTAAACCAACAATAGAGAGGCTCCATCCAATTCCGCCCAGCTCCCCAGCCTAGGACCCCACACCTGTACCGTCTTGCCCTGGTCAGAAGTCTGGCCAGTGTAAGCTCGTTACCAAGTCCGCCCCTCCCTCGATGTGGCGAGGACACACACCAGCCTTTGTAACCTGAGCTGAGATTCCCCAAGCACTTCGACCCAAACACACTGTTTTAGGTGCAATATAAAACTGATTTATTAACTACAGACAGAGATTTTAAGTGATTATAAGTAGTGAGCTGGTGACATGGGGGTCTGCCCCCACTGGTCAAGCAGTCTCCATTGTCTGTGTGCTCTCTCTGAGAAGTCTTCTGTTGGGAGAGTGGATTCCCTTTAGTGGGCCATCAGCATGGCTGGCTACTCCACTGTTGTACCTGAAAGGCTGGTTCTGGGTGTTCAACAGATTAAGACTTTTAGAATGACACCTCCCAAGGCATACTTTGTACCAAACATATAATAGCTGTATGACAGTAGGGCATCTGGGGAGCCAGGGCGCTGCTTTGGGGCACGGAGTGCCGCAGCAGTTACACAGAAAGAGGCAGACAGTCCTCCCATCGGGGAGGCTGGGTTTGGCTGGAGCCCTTGCCTCGTTGCGTAAGCTATTCTGGTGCAGCCTGCGCCCCTCTGAGGTCACCTCCAGTGCAGACATTCTAGTGCGCTCTAGCAAATAGCTCCACTTTATGGATCTCAGGGTTTGTTTTTTTTTTTTAAAGAAAAATGACACAAACACAGAAAATCTCAGACTGAAATCTCTGCCCAGAGAACGCTCTAGCTGCAAAGTGAAGCACAAAGTGAGTTCAGGAAATGCTCCTTTGGCAAGTGTTACGCTGGTCTGAGAGCGTAACACAATCTTACCTCTGCCTCTTGTGCACATGCGATATAGCTTGATCTCTCCCTGTTCTTTGCAAAGGATCCCTGCCTCATTCAGAGTGCAGTGAATGAGGTGGGTTCTGTAAACCCGTGCCTTCAGCGGCCAAATTCGGGGTGCAGTTACCACATTATAAATCCACTGAACCCAATGGATTGTGAATTCACAGCAATGGATGTGCAAGTGGGTTGGGCCCTCAGTGCAATTGGTGCAGTGGATGTGGCAATGGTGGACAGTCGCCAACTTGAGCCTGGGGACCTTGGAACCTGTCCCTTTCATAGAACAAAAATTTTAGTTTTGACATCCCTGTGTGATGGCAGCTTGGTGCTTGGGTGTATCACCACGGGCTACAGAGGTGATACAGGATGCACATTCACAGCATGGAGGAGATTCCCCTCAGGCACCCCATAATACCCATTTCCTTTCCATTCAGGCTGCTGCAGGACGGAAGGGGTTTTGTTTCCACGCTTTACTTGTGGAGGGGTGAAGTTCTGATGCAATGATCCCACTCATTGAGGCTGGTGCATGAAGTCTGAATAAGTTTCCACTGTGTAAAGTGTAGTTTGATACGAGACACAGGATGGAACAACACTGGCCAAAAGAGAAACCTAAACCAGCAGCGGGAGATTGAGCAGCATAGCTGGGCATGGCATTAAAACAAAAACTGGTGGGCGTGGGGGATGCACTGGAAATAGTGTTCTAGAGGTTGGTGGCTGTGTTTGCTAGTTTTAATTTCCCTGAATTTTGTGCCTGCCTGCCTGTCTGTTCCCCACAGTGCCACACCCCAGCACCAAGTTTTGTTGTTTTCCCCCCTGCTAAGTAGCTAAACTGAGATGCTGTGTGTAAGAAATGGAAAGTGACAAGATATGACCGAAGCATTGGAAATCAATCCTAACTAAATGTGCTTCTTAACTATAAGTGAACAGTTGAAAACAATCCTCTTTTATAGCCATGGAGATAAATACTCTGTTTTTATTAGGAAAAAATTGCTTTGGACTGAATAAAGTCGTTTGATTAACAAGTCAAAGTAGATGGTTTATTGATGTTTCAGAAAGGAGTTTACAAGGTCTAGTGAAAAAAAGACACCCAGCTCTGAATTAACAAATTACCCCGGTATATGGGACATTGACAGTTCACTGCGAATAGATTTATGGGCTACTGCTGGCCGTTTCATCCCCATTTGGTTTATTGTGATAAAATATTGGGGCCTGGGTAACCTATAGCTGTACCGCAATATACCATATCGACCCCTGACCCTTAAGACCCAACAGCAAACCTACGTATTAGATTCTTAATTTGTCTTAATCTAACAGGATCAGTTGTAGTCATTTCCAAGATGGGGGGATTGGGGAGGGGGAGAGAGTGTGTGTTTGTTTTGCAGGTGAAGGTGGATCACTTAGTCTAATGCACTGGACATACAGTTAGACTACTGGGGCCCTAAGAGATCACAGCAAGAGGAGTGCAGGAGCATCGGTGGGCTATGAAGCACAGTCCTACACTGAGAAATGAGATAATTCCCAGATCCCGTAGATTACACGTGTAGAAAATTTACCATGAAAGCTGAGGACATTCTAGAGGTGTCCTTGGAATCCAAGGCAGACTGGAAATGCTGTGACTAAAACAATCTGTGCAGTAGCCCCTGTTACTTATTTTGATATTAAATTCAATTATTTTGCACATTCCCCATACCTTTATTTTTCAAAATGCCACAGCTTTCTGTATTGACAGTCCAGAATCGCTTCTTGGAGGCAGCTGGTTTGGGGCATTCATGCATTTTGGTGCAGAATAAATGTATTAGTTGGATGTTTCTTTAAAACTGTAGCAGTGAAATAGCTAACAATCTAGACATTTACATTGGCATCTTTAGGTTTCAGAGTTAACAACCCAGTTGAGATGAATATGGACTTCTCAGAGCTATTGTTTTGTACTGGCTGCAGCTTGAGGCAGCCATCACTGTATAGACTTACACTCAACTCACTGTTTCAAATAAGTCTTTGCAATTGTGAGGGCTTGTTACATAATTTTTCTAAAATGAAAACTCAGGTTTTGAAGCCTAGTTCTTGTAGCCAGGAAATGCCTGCAGCCCTGTCTGCAGTCACTCTGTGTGGGTTGTTATTCTGAGAACCAAGCATAGGTGAAGAGCTGATTCCTGACAATGTACTATTGTTTTTAAAATTGGTTTTTGAAATAAAATCAGGGCATCAAAAGTCAGGGCATCAAAACTTGCATCAAAAGACTGGAGCTGTGAGCCTCCCAGAACCCATGAGCCCGAACACTGCCTGGGCAGACATATCCCTCCCTTTACTCATTCCTTCGGGAGTGCTTGATAATGTTTATTGTACATGGTCGCTGAATGACCATACAGAAGGCATCTCTTATACTAATTTTCATTATTATACTTAGCATGACAGAACATGTTGGATTAATGAGTTGGACTTATGTGATATATAGTTTATAAACCCCTATGGCCAATAGGCAGAAATAATTCCCTTTTCCCCAGGGAGTTTTTGGAAGAAACCCCCTGTCTATAAGAAGGGGGAACTCAAAGCTAATCTAGCTTGCTGTCCCTGGAAGAATTGCACCTGCCTGAACTATGGCATTCCTGCTAGATGGGACATCCCTGTGCATGTAACTTTGAACTGTTGCTGAAGCGGTCTATCTCAGGTACTTATGTGGACCCCAGTACCGCAGAATCTGAGTGCCTCCCCACTTTCAGTGTATTTATCCTCCCAACACCCCTGTGAGGTCAGGCCGTGCTATTTTCCCGTCGTACAGCTGAGGAACTCAGACACAGAAAGAACACGTGACTTGAGCAGGGTCACACACGATTTTTGCGGCAGAGCAGGACCTGAGCCTGAGGCTTCCACAGCCCAGGCGAGCGCTCTAACCCCTGGACTCTCCTGCTTTTCTCTCTGTTATGCTCTCCATGACCCTCTGGAAGCTGCAGGGACTCCTAAGGAGCTCTGTAATCACAGTCTGTGCGTTCTGTGGGTTTTATTTTCACTAGAATTCAGTTTCTGTGAAGACAAGAGCAATGGCACAGGCTGCAGCAAGGTATAGTGAGCAGCAGGTTTCTCTGCTGATGCCTCTCAGTCCTGACTTGCATCACACCAGTTAATCCAGTACAGTGCCACGCCCCAGCTTTGTAAAACCCTCGGTTCTGACTGTGCCCCCTGTTCAGCTCAGCCTGTGCACCCTACAGTCACTTGTAACCCCCTGAGCTATTCTTTCACCGAGCTGTTCCTCTGCCTGGATCACTGCACCTTGGCCCTGAGCTGCCACACATTGCTATTCCAGTCCTGTATCTTTCACTGGCAGCAACGGCTGCTTTTGCCAGCTTGGAGTATTTTGCACAGAGATTTGACCTTTGTTCAATAACTTTATTGAGGGGGCAGGATGTCATGGTTTTCCATCTTATTTCATTCATGTTGCTCCCTGACACACACAAGCCAATAAGAAACCATCATGTCTGGCTGGAAAAGGGTCTGAAAAGAAAGGGATGAGGTTTCCTAGTAAAGGGGGTGGGGAACAGGCTGGAGAATGAACCGGGTACGGAAATGCTGTGGAGTATGTGTTAATTTGCACCCATTCACAGAGCTGCTAAACAATATCTGCATGCATCTGAGGATGACATAGTGATGAATGGGACACAAATGCATCTTTTATTGCCTCTACAGCGCACGAGTGCACTCTCTCTCTTTTTTAAGGGACTGGCGGACAGCTGGCTGAAGGAATTCATATGATTTGTTCAGCAGCCATTTTTCCTTTCTCTCCTGTAATAGGATCTGCAGAAATAATTTAAAGACATGAAAGGTAATTTAGTATCTTCTTTTCCTCTCCCCCCACACTTCCTACGAGTTCACCAGGTACCCTCCAGATGAACTAATCCTACTGTAAAATATTATTTCTGGGGTTTATTCATCTCATTTATTAACTGTCTGCAGTTTTATTTACAGGGTTTAGATTAACTCAGAGAGAAGTTACCATATGGAGTTTCTGCTCACTCACTGGCTTTAATTTTCTGTTTATCTTCTTTTTTTTAGAAGGGTTTATTCATAAACTAAATTTCATGAGACTTAGGTAATATTTTGCAGAATCACAAAGCTATATCCTGTCATTTCGAGTACTTAGTAACTGTCTGATACCTAACAGGAATTAATGGCAAATTTTCCTGTAAACACTATCCCTCACCATAAAGTGAAAGGGAAATGAAAGGATTTCACATCTGCCATTGAAGCTACAAGCTTTAATCTGAACCAAACGACAGGCCAGTTCCTTGGCTAGTGTAAGTGGGCAGTGAACACTGGAGCAATGCTGGTTGACATCAGTGGCAGAGCTGGCCTAAGCACCCCACACACCCCAATGGAGGACTCTGAGAAAAACTTTGGGTTTCCTCTGCTGCTCCCTGCTGTTCCTTTCCCCACAGCAGGAGACAATCTGGTCCCATCTCTAGCTCTCTCCAGGTCCCTCTGGAGCACTTTTCTACCTAGGCTGATGTTAGTGACATCACCTACTTTAGTGTCCTCTTCTTATTTAACTAACAGGCTTTTTACCCTCCTTCCAGATCATTAGCACAGATATTAAATAAACTGAAGCCTCTCACTGATGCTTGCATTCACCCCCCAAGCAGACACATGGGTCTGTATTGTGATTCCTTGTGAACTCATGTTCAAGCAAATCTGAATTTGCTTTTCAGGTAAGGCAACTTGTGAGACAAGTGGACTCAGCTGTGTTATGGGGTTGAGATGCATTTTGTCACACGAGCACAGAACATCCTTCCTGAATGGAGCCAGGAGGACACTGCCTTCCCCCTTAATACCTACGGCCATTGTTGAACACTCCTGCGATTTCATCGTGAGTTTCACAATATTCAATGTTTTACTTAAAGTCCTAGGCCACGACATCAAGTGATTACGCAGAATCTCAGCCATCTTTTAAAAATAAAACATTCCTTCCTGGTTGTGGAGAAAAGCTTAAAAATGCGATCCATAAAGGTTCCAAAGCCAGAAAGCAAAGAAACACAACTCCAAATGTGTTGTTTTTAAAACAGCATGAGTTTAAAGCCAATCTCTCAATTTTTTTAGGCCTAACTCGTGATTTTATTTTTTTTAAAAGATTGGTGTTGGCAATGCTGTCCTTTTGCTGTGATGTTTAATAAAATCAACCGAGTGGTGATGGCCAGGCTGAGCAATGACTGGAGGAGCAGATATTCATTTTTCATAATTAAAACAAAACTCTTTCACATTATTCAGAACCATCCAGTTGTCCCCATTGTCACCTGTGTAGACACATTATCTTATTTCTGTTCACTGGTCCTTCCTCCTCCTACTCCATTTCATAGATTCATAGAATCATAGAATATCAGGGTTGGAAGGGACCCCTGAAGGTCATCTAATCCAACCCCCTGCTCGAAGCAGGACCAATTCCCAGTTAAATCATCCCAGCCAGGGCTTTGTCAAGCCTGACCTTAAAAACCTCTAAGGAAGGAGATTCTACCACCTCCCTAGGTAACGCATTCCAGTGTTTCACCACCCTCTTAGTGAAAAAGTTTTTCCTAATATCCAATCTAAACCTCCCCCACTGCAACTTGAGACCATTACTCCTCGTTCTGTCATCTGCTACCATTGAGAACAGTCTAGAGCCATCCTCTTTGGAACCCCCTTTCAGGTAGTTGAAAGCAGCTATCAAATCCCCCCTCATTCTTCTCTTCTGCAGGCTAAACAATCCCAGCTCCCTCAGCCTCTCCTCATAAGTCATGTGTTCTAGACCCCTAATCATTTTTGTTGCCCTTCGCTGGACTCTCTCCAATTTATCCACATCCTTCTTGTAATGTGGGGCCCAAAACTGGACACAGTACTCCAGATGAGGCCTCACCAATGTCGAATAGAGGGGAACGATCACGTCCCTCGATCTGCTCGCTATGCCCCTACTTATACATCCCAAAATGCCATTGGCCTTCTTGGCAACAAGGGCACACTGCTGACTCATATCCAGCTTCTCGTCCACTGTCACCCCTAGGTCCTTTTCCGCAGAACTGCTGCCTAGCCATTCGGTCCCTAGTCTGTAGCGGTGCATTGGATTCTTCCATCCTAAGTGCAGGACCCTGCACTTATCCTTATTGAACCTCATCAGATTTCTTTTGGCCCAATCCTCCAATTTGTCTAGGTCCTTCTGTATCCTATCCCTCCCCTCCAGCGTATCTACCACTCCTCCCAGTTTAGTATCATTCGCAAATTTGCTGAGAGTGCAATCCACACCATCCTCCAGATCATTTATGAAGATATTGAACAAAACCGGCCCCAGGACCGACCCTTGGGGCACTCCACTTGATACCGGCTGCCAACTAGACATGGAGCCATTGATCACTACCCGTTGAGCCCGACAATCTAGCCAGCTTTCTACCCACCTTATAGTGCATTCATCCAGCCCATACTTCCTTAACTTGCTGACAAGAATACTGTGGGAGACCGTGTCAAAAGCTTTGCTAAAGTCAAGAAACAATACATCCACTGCTTTCCCTTCATCCACAGAACCAGTAATCTCATCATAAAAGGCGATTAGATTAGTCAGGCATGACCTTCCCTTGGTGAATCCATGCTGACTGTTCCTGATCACTTTCCTCTCATGCAAGTGCATCAGGATTGATTCTTTGAGGACCTGCTCCATGATTTTTCCAGGGACTGAGGTGAGGCTGACTGGCCTGTAGTTCCCAGGATCCTCCTTCTTCCCTTTTTTAAAGATTGGCACTACATTAGCCTTTTTCCAGTCATCCGGGACTTCCCCAGTTCGCCATGAGTTTTCAAAGATAATGGCCAATGGCTCTGCAATCACAGCCGCCAATTCCTTCAGCACTCTCGGATGCAACTCGTCCGGCCCCATGGACTTGTGCACGTCCAGCTTTTCTAAATAGTCCCTAACCACCTCTATCTCCACAGAGGGCTGGCCATCTCTTCCCCATTTTGTGATGCCCAGCGCAGCAGTCTGGGAGCTGACCTTGTTCGTGAAGACAGAGGCAAAAAAAGCATTGAGTACATTAGCTTTTTCCACATCCTCTGTCACTAGGTTGCCTCCCTCATTCAGTAAGGGGCCCACACTTTCCTTGGCTTTCTTCTTGTTGCCAACATACCTGAAGAAACCCTTCTTGTTACTCTTGACATCTCTTGCTAGCTGCAGCTCCAGGTGCGATTTGGCCCTCCTGATATCATTCCTACATGCCCGAGCAATATTTTTATACTCTTCCCTGGTCATATGTCCAACCTTCCACTTCTTGTAAGCTTCTTTTTTATGTTTAAGATCCGCTAGGATTTCACCATTAAGCCAAGCTGGTCGCCTGCCATATTTACTATTCTTTCGACTCATCAGGATGGTTTGTCCCTGTAACCTCAACAGGGATTCCTTGAAATACAGCCAGCTCTCCTGGACTCATAGTGGATTCATAGTGTTCATAGTCAGAAGAGACCATTAGATCAACTAGTCTGACTTCCTGCACATCACAGGACCTTACATTTCACTCTGTTACTGTGGTGTATTTGAAAAGTATGCTGGAATTGGAGCAGCAGCAGCAGCATTCAGATGACTATGAGTAGCCATGGTGGCATGTAGAATGGACTTTGATTTTGAATGGTCCCTTGCAAGTCTTCTTCCTTCTGCAAGAGTCAGTAAGGGAGGATTTAGGCCAAATCCTCAAATTGCACCTTTCAGCCTCATTCATGGTCACCCTCATGCTCTACCTTCTTCAACCTCAGCTCTATAAATCTCTGTAAACATGTATCATCTTCTTCATGTTGGACATGATACCACCATTACAGTCATCTTGTTCTCAACTGGTGCCAGACTGCAACGTGGCAAACCATCCCTGTAAAACATCTCTAGCTTCAACACGCAGAAGAAAAACAGGTTGGAATTGTAGACCGTCACTTTTATTTGTAAAGGGGTTTCTGGTCCTGCTTGCAGGCTAGGGGGCTGTGTAGGAAAGACAGTGATCAAAGTCATTCAGCAGACAGACTAGAGCAGGAGTGGGCAAACTTTTTGGCCCGAGGCCCACATATGGGTATGGAATTTGTATGGCGGGCCATGAATGCTCCTGAAATTGGGGGTTGGGTTTTGGGGGGGGAGGGTGAGGGCTCTGGAGTGGGGCTGAGGAGTTGGGGGTGCAAGAGGGTTCTGGGCTGGGACCGAGGGATTCGAAGGGCGGGAGAGGGATCAGGGCTGGGGCACGGGGTTGGAGCATGGGAGGGGGTCGGGGGCAGGCTCCGGATGGCGCTTACTTCAAGCAGCTCCCAGAAACAGCGGCATGTCCCCACTCTGGCTCCTATGCGGAGGCGCGGCCAGGTGGCTTTGCATGCTGTGCTGCGTGCAGGCTCCGCCCCTGTAGCTCCCATTGGCTGCAGTTCCTGGCCAATGGGAGCTCCGGGGGTGGCACTTGGGATGGGGGCAGCGTGCAGAGCCCCCTGGCTGCCCCTACATGTAGGAGCCAGAGTGGGGACGGTCCACTGCTTCCAGGAGCCATGTGGAGTGGGGCAATACCCCAACCCCACTCCCCGGCTGGAGCAGGGCAAGTCCCAGACCCCGCTTAGTGGGAGCCTGAGGGCCAGATTAAAATGTCTGGAGGGCCGGATGTGGCCCCCAGGCCATAGTTTGCCCACCTCTGGCCTAGAGTAAGGTGGCGAGAGCTGTGCCTTTCTGTTTTAGGGAGCAGCCTGCTTTATGTGTGTCTGTGTTTGGGTTCTTGTGTGTTATCATTGTGAATGCTAAGAAATAAAGTAGCATTATGCTGCAACCTTCCAGCAAGAGTATTTGTTTTATCGAACTTCTCTGTGCATATGCAGTGAACGTTACCTTTGCACTGAGCCCAATAACTTCCATCCTAGACTGCTTACACTACTTCCAGCCAGAAGTTCTGAGAGACTGTTGCCTCCCATGCTACTGATGTGGCAAAGCTGCTGGATATGGATTAGTATTTGTGGGCATCCTGGAAGAAGGAAGTCTCAGGAAAGACTGGAATGAGGAGAGGGTGAGGGCCCATTTTTCTGGGATGTGGAGGTCACTCCAAGGGAGCAGCAATATGCAGTGTGCTCTAACCTGGAGACTTGGCAAAAAAGAGTGGTGCTGTGAGGATGTGCTAGAAGCTGTAGCTGGGTCAAAAAACAATTTCCAGGGAGAGATGGCATGGTGAGCTTACACTGCGTATGTGAACAGTACCTGGAAACAGGTGAGTGAAGATTGTATATTTATTCTCCAAGCAGTTGCTAGGAAACTCATTCAATATTTCAGCTTCATCACTTAGCTGTGCTTATTCCAATAGCAGAAATGCCTCAAGTATCTCCCAAGGTCTGTGGTGAGAATGACACAAGCATTGCATCGGAGACTGGCTGGGAATGTTGCCATGGCTGGCACTACGCTGCAGTGTGTCAGGAGAAGCTGGCATCTACTGGCCTTGTTCTCCTAGAGAGTTTTTTCATTCAGGACTTATTGTGGAGGGATGTAAAATTCTCCAGGAACCTGTCCAACTCAGAAGCTCCCTGGAGTCTGTGTATTCCCATAAAGGAGGTAGCAAATTGCAGCTGAACTGTATCCTCAGATAGCAGAAGTCAGCAGCATTCCAGAATAACTTTGCCCTGCTTTCTCAGAACAGTGGTCTTTAGGACATGCTAAGGGTGAAGAGACCAGGGAAGTGTCTGGGGGTGGCTGGGATGAGCCTGTAGTGCTTCATGAGGGGCAGAACTCCACTGGGCAGAGCACCTTCCCCTGGCTGGCTGTTGCTGACATCAGAGATGAAAGCTGCATTGTGCAGAGCATGAATGTGTTCTGTCATGGGAGGCTGATAACAAATTTGTAGATCGCCTAGCCTCCCTGAAACACTCTGACAAAATTTCAAAGGCCAGCGACCTGGCTGCCTTAGAGTCTGTCTTCCCCAGGGAACTGTCACAATGGTGGCTGTGACTTGCAAGGGGCTCTTCTGTTGATCCTGGGCTGCACTGCTGGGAGCTTGGGAGCAGAGCACTGAGAGGGGAGGCCCCGTCTCTGGATTGTCAATCTGGAGCTCTCCAGGTGTTGCCACTTATTTAGTCAGCAGTTTGTCAGGGTATTGGCTGTGCTGGACAGTTGGATTTGTCTGTGAACCAGGAACTAGGCTGGTTTGTTTGATGTGTAGCGCGGGTAACCTCAAGGGTGGGTTATTAAAGTTTGGGGCGCAGAACGTAATGTGAGGGATGGCAAGTAAATAATTGATAAGTGAAGCCCCAGTGTCTTGTGACTTGTGAAGAAGATTGTGTGGAAG
The DNA here is from genome assembly GCF_965140285.1 of Lepidochelys kempii. Classification (NCBI taxonomy): domain Eukaryota; kingdom Metazoa; phylum Chordata; order Testudines; family Cheloniidae; genus Lepidochelys; species Lepidochelys kempii. Next base: position 43,093,499 of record NC_136391.1, read on the forward strand.
ATTTTGGGAAACTTTTTCACATCTGAGAGTGTCAAACTGCCAAAGTGCAGGCAGCCTGAACCAAGGAGTCACTCAGGGGAGCCAAGTCTAGGCCTGGGCTTGGCTTCAGCTGGGAGCAGGGCAGAGCAAACTATTACTCACAGCCTTGTGTGAAGCACCATCTTGTTTCAGATTAGATTGTAAGCATCCCAGTGGAGAGGAGTACAAAATATATTGGAAGGACAGAACAGGTTGTGCTGGTGTGGGAGTGGCACTATATGTGAAAGAAAGCATAGAATCAAATGAAGTAAAAATCTTAAATGAACCAAATTGTACCACAGAATCTCTATGGATAGTAATTCCAAGCTCCAATAATAAGAGTATAGCAGTAGGATATATTACCGACCACCTGACCAGGATGGTGATAGTGACTGTGAAATACTCAGAGAGGTTAAAGAGACTATTAAAATAAACTCAATAATAATGGGGGATTTCAACTGTCCCCATATTGACTGGGTACATGTCACCTCAGGATGGGATGCAGAGATAAAGTTTCTTGACACCTTAAATGACCGCTTCTTGGAGCGGCTAATCCTGGAAGTCACAAGAGGAGAGGCAATTCTTGATTTAGTCCTTACTGGAGCACAGGATCAGGTCCAAGAGGTGAATATATCTGGACCGCTTGGTAATAGTGACTATAATATAATTAAATTTAACATCCCTGTGGTGGGGAAAAACACTACAGCAGCCCAACACTGTAGCATTTAATTGCAGAAAGGGGAACTACACAAAAATGAGGTGGTCAGTTAAACAGAAATTAAAAGGTACAGCGCCAAAAGTGAAATCCCTGCAGGCTGCATGGAAACGTTTTAAAGACACCATAATAGAGGCTCAACTTAAATGTACACTGCAAATTAAAAAACACAGTAAGAGAACCCAAAAAGTGTCACTATGGCTAAACAACAAAGTAAAAGAAGCAGTGAGAGGGAAAAAGGCATCTTTTAAAAAATGGCAGTCAAATCCTTGTGAGGAAAATAGAAAGGAGCATAAACTCTGGCAAGTGAAGTGTAAAAATATAATTAGGAAGGCCAAAAAAAGAATTTAAAGAACAGCTGGCCAAAGACTCAAAAAGTAATAGCAAAAGAATGTTTAGGTATATCAGAAGCACGAAGCCTGCTAAACAACCAGTGGGGCCACTGGACAATCGAGGTGCTAAAGGAGCGCTTAAGGATGATAAGGCCATTGCGAGAAACTAAATGGATTCTTTGCATCAGTCTTCACAACTGAAGATGTGAGGGAGATTCCCAAACCTGAGCCATTCTTTTTAGGTGACAAATCTGAGGAACTGTCCCAGGTTTAGGTGTCATTAGAAGAGGTTATTGATAAACTGAACAGTAATAAATCACCAGGACCAGATGGTATTCACCCAAGAGTTCTTGAAGGAACTCAAATGTGAAATTGCAGAACTACTAACTCTAGTCTGTAATCTATCATTTAAATCAGCTCGGTACCAGATGACTGAAGGACAGCTAATGTGAAGCCAGTTTTTTAAAAAGGCTCCAGAGGTGATCCAGGCAGTTACAGGCCGGTAAGCCTGACTTCAGTACTGGGCAAACTGGTTGAAACTATAGTAAAGAACAAAATTGTCAGACACCTAGATGAACATAATTTGTTGGAGAAGAATCAAGATGGTTTTTGTAAAGGGAAATCATGCCTCACCAAACTACTAGAATTCTTTGAGGTCAACAAGCATGTGGACAATGGGGATGCAGTGGATATAGTGTATTTAGATTTTTCAGAAAACCTTTGACAAGGTCCCCCACCAAATGCTCTTAAGCAACGTAAGCAGTCATGGGCAACCTGTGGCCCGTCAGGGTAATCCACGGCCAGCCGTGAGATAGTTTGTTTACATTGTCATGGCTGCCTGCAGCTTCCAGTCGCCACAGTTTGCCGTTCCCGGCCAATGGGAGCTGCGGGAAGTGGTGGCCAGCATGTCATAAGAAGCACATAAGAACATATGAATGGCCATGCTGGGTCAGACCAAAGGTCCATCCAGCCCAGTATCCTGTCTACCAACAGTAGCCAATGCCAGGTGCCCCAGAGGGAGTGAACCTAACAGGTAATGATCAGTGATCTCTCTCCTGCCATTCGTCTCCAGCCTCTGGCAAACATAGGCGAGGGACACCATTCCTTACCCATCCTGGCTAATATCCATTAATGGACTTAACTAGATAAATTCATGGAGGTTCTCTTTTAAACCCTTTTATAGTCCTAGCTGTCACAACTTCCTCAGGCAAGGAGTTCCACAGGTTGACTGTGCGCTGAGTGAAGAAGAACTTCCTTTTATTTGTTTTAAACCTGTTACCCATTAATTTCATTTGGTGGCCCCTAGTTCTTATATAATGGGAACAAGTAAATAACTTTTCCTTATTCACTTTCTCCACACCACTCATGATTTTATATACTTCTATCATATCCCCCCTTAGTCTCCTCTTTTCCAAGCTGAAAAGTCCTAGCCTCTTTAATCTCTCCTCATATGGGACCCGTTCCAAACCCCTAATCATCCCTGTGGCCCTTGCTGCAGCTTGCCCACCACTGGATAAGATGGAAGGCCCTCGCATAGATTGGTAACTGGTTTAAAGATAGCAAACAAAGGGTAGGAATAAATGGCCAGTTTGGAATAAATGGCCAGTTTTCAGAATGGAGAGAGGTAAATAGTGGTGTCCCCCAGGGGTCTCTGCTGGGACCAGTCCTATTCAACATATTGATAAATGACCTGGAAAAAGGGGTAAACAGTGAGGTGGCAAAATTTGCAGAGGATACAAAACTACTCAAGAGGTTAAGTCCCAGGCAGACTGCGAAGAGCTACAAAAGGATCTCACAGAACTGGGTGACTGGGCAACAAAATGGCAGATGAAATTCAAATGTTGATAAATGCAAAGTAATGCACATTGGAAAACAATCTCAACTATACATATGAAATGATGGGGTCTAAATTAGCTGTTACCACTCAAGAAAGAGATCTTGGAGTTATTGTGGAGAGTTCTCTGAAAACATCCACTCAATGTGCAGCAACAGTCAAAAAAGCAAACAGAATGTTGGGAACCATTAAGAAAGGGATAGATAATAAGACAGAAAATATCATATTGCCTCTATATAAATCCATGGTATGCCCACATCTTGAATACTGTGTGCAGATGTGGTAAGACATCTCACAAAAAGATATATTGGACTTGGAAAAGGTTCAGAAAAGGCAACAAAAATGATTAGGGGTAGGGAACGGCTTCCGCATGAGGAGAGATTAATAAGACTGGGACTTTTCAGCTTGGAAAAGAGACAACTAAAGGGGAAGATCTATAAAATCATGACTGGTGTGGAGAAAGTAAATAGGGAAGTGTTATTTACTCCTTCTTATAACACAAGAACTAGGGGTCACTAAATGAAATTAATAGGCAGCAGGTTTAAAACAAACACAAGGAAGTGTTTCTTCACACAACACATAGTCAACCTGTGGGACTCTTTGCCAGAGGATGTTGTGAAGGCCAAGACTATAACAGGATTCAAAAAAGAACTAGATAAGTTCATGGAAGATAAGTCCATCAATTGCTATGAGGCAGGATGGTCAGGAATGGTGTCCCCAGCCTCTGTTTGCCAGAAGCTGGCAATGGGCGACAGGAGATGGATCACTTGATGATTACCTGTTCTGTTCATTCCCTCTGGGGCACCTGGCATTGGCCACTGTCGGAAGACAGGATACTGGGCTAGATGGACCTTTGGTCTGACCCAGTAGAGTCATTCTTATGAGCAGCGGTGGCTGTTCTCTAACTGATGATGAAGCTCCTGGGACACCATATGAAAAACCAGGATGCACGGTTGCTTAAGGACAATGGAATTGTCCCAGTTCTTCATTTAATTCCTCAAAATATGGTACGGAGCAGAGTATGGAATATGGAACAGAGCCTCTTCCTTCCAGGATCAAATGGCCTTGTGGGATGAGTGTTCAGTGTGGTGAGCCATGTTTGAGTGAAGAGGAAAGTTGAATGAGTGCAGACATTCGCTGCACCATTCATTGGCTCAAAGTGAATGCTTATGTCACTTGTTAATTGTTTCATGATCAATTCAGTCAGACACTAAGTTACTGGACAAATTCCTCAGCTCTGAGGAAGGTGCTGGAAGACAAATCACTAGCAGTGAGCCCAGCATTTTTAAGGTACTTTTGTTGGAGTATTTCACAACCATAAAAATGTTTATATGGAAGTTTTTTATTTTGAAAATATGGTCTCCTATTTGGTCAGAGTCACTATGATGCTTGTCGTCATGCTAGTGGTCTCCAGCAGGAGATGTGTCCAGCCCTTCTTTGCTGGGAGCTAACTTCTCTCTGCTTTATCAGAGAAGGCAATCCTCAGGGTGTTGAGCTCTGTAGTTATAGCTGGTTGCTCTCCTTTCTCCTCGTTCCATTTTTATCATGTGTTCAAATGAAGATCATACACAAAATGGCATTAACAGAAGGTTATGGTTGTATGGATAAGAACTCAAAAGTTAGGAAACGCCAGAGTTAAGGAAGCTTGCACAACCTGATCTCCTCCCCCTGCCTTTTTGTATCATCAGTTGAAGTAAATGGAACTGTGCTGATTTACGCCAGCTGAGGATTTGGCCAAAAGTGTTTTAATTATATGGTCGTGCTACTTCTCTAACATACAGTTTGGTATCACACCATATATCTGTATCGACTTCGACACATTCTGAAGGCTGCTGAGCTCCTGCAGCTCCCATTGACTTCAGTGCATCAGGATTTGTCCCTTAGAGAGAAAAGAACTTTCCCATATAAAATGTCCGAGGTATGTCTTTTAATAATTTTTCTGCATCCTTGGACTACACAAAGAGGATTTTTTTCTTTTATGGACATACATTTCTAACGAGAAACCTATTCTGTCATGATTTCAGCAGTTTCTTAGAGACATACAGTGTTGTCCTAACACAGGGGTTCCAAAATTTTGCTTGTGTGACCCCATTTTGAGACTTACTGTTTCCTGTGCCCCAGACAGCAACATAGTGACCAAGGAATCCAAGGAATTTACATAGAAAGTACGTTATTTAATGCCCTCTAATGTGACCCAGGGGCTTGCATGTTGCAACACATCTTCCTGAAGTCCAGTAGCAGGGGAGAAATTGTACATCTAATCTCCAATGTGACATCAGTGACAGATCGATACCAAGACTTGATGGACCCAAGTGAGCTGAATCCAGCTTCACACAAATACATGCTCATGAATGGCACCATCATTTTCAAGGCATGTGTTGAGCATGCAGGACATTCATTCTTGACAGTGAACCAGAACTCCAGGAGAGAAAGTTAGGTATATGTTCCTCTCAAGAATAGATTGCAGGAAATTTCGTTGAGATGTTCAATTTCAGCTGCTGGCAAATCCATGGCATCAGGCTTGCACTGAAAGGGGTTTCACACCTAATCATACTTTGTTATGTCTGAGTCAGGGAAAAAGGATGCAAACTGTTCCTCCAGCCAGCTAAAATACTCAGCCATCCCCTGCGTGGGAGGCTGAATAATTCCATTGTCAGCCAGGAATTTGCAGAGCTGCAGGAACGATTCATAGTTTGTCTTCAATGATTATTCTTCCAAAAAACAATTTTCTTCATGAATGGTGTGATTTGATCACTCAGTTGAAGGATGTGGGTGTTCTTTCCTTGCAGGCCTGTATTCAATTCATTCAGTCTCTGATATGTCTGTGACATAAATAAGAAGGCACATCTTCCTTTGGTGACAAAGAAAATCAATTAATTTACTCTTTTTGCAGTCCATTGCAGAGACATGCAGGTCATCTCTGAGTTCAAAAAATCTGCCTGTACTTTTTCCTCTTGAGAGCCAGTGAGTTGCAGTGTGGAACAACACCACGTCATGATAGGACCCAGTTTGTTCACACAGGTTTGCAAACGGACGTGTGAAAAGGCTGAGTCCTGATGTAGTTCACGGTAGACAAGACCTGCTGCAAAACTTCATCAACTCTGAATTCAGAGCTTTAGATGCTAGTTGTTTGTGAATCGTGCAGTGAGTCCACATAGTAGATGGAGCAACTTCTTTACCAAGGCATGCAGATCTACTTTGTGGCCCACCAGAACAGAAGGCCAACATGCAATCACATGGTATATTTTTGTCTTGCATGTAGCTTATCGAACATTCCTTGTGCCATCTCGTGTCTGGGAAGAGGGAGAGAGAAGAGAATGTCTTTGAGCATTGCACCTTCCTATGTGTATTTCACAAAAGCCAAGAAATGTGCATCACAATCCTCAGTGCTCACATCAATTTGAAGAGTTGCGACTTGGGAGTTGCCTAATTGGAATAGATATGAGCAAGCACTCGATGAAGAAAAAATGGTTACTCACCTTCTTGTAACGGTTGTTCTTCAAACTGTGTTGCTTGTGTCCATTCCATTCTCCTCCTGCCTACCCCTCTGTCAGAGTAGCCAGCAAGAACAAACCGAGGAGTGGCCGAATCACCAGGGTCATATATTCACCGCCATGGAGGCGCCACTCCAGGAGGCTCCACAGCCAACCCGATGGGTGCTGCAAGGGCAAAAGCTTCCAACGACTGTGCACATGGTGCACGCACACCTAATGGGACTGGACATGAGCAACGCATCTCGAAGAACAACAGCTACAAGAACGTGAGTAACGGTTTTTTTCCTGTGTGAGAGCTTTACATCAGTGAGGAATTCAGGAGCACTCCTAAGATATAGACTGAATTGACCAGTTGTGGCGGTTCACCTTCAACCAGAGAAGACTACACCATCACTGCAAACTCTTCAAAGAGCTTCCCTCGGACATCACCTCTGTCTTGCTCTGCTTCACCTTCAGCCAGCTGTTTTTCATCCACAAGCTGATCTCGACCAAGCATTGAGCCATCTTGGTGGTAAGGGTGTGGTCATATGTGGTGAAGTATAGGTAGAGCTGTGTATCCTCTGCAAATTGCTGGCACTTGCGTCCATGTTGTCTGATCCATTCACTTAGTTTCTGCATGTAGATGTTGAATAGGACAGGAGAGAATTTATCCTTATTGGATTCAATAAGTGAGGGGTCTAGAAGAGGAAATGCAGTTTCCCCACTCTGCTTGTTGGGTACATCCCTCCTGGAAGGACTCAAACAATTTTAGTGCATTACCCTGGACCTCTGCCACTGCTCTGCAGCATTTGATGGTCAGCCATTAAATAACATGTCTTGCCTGAGAGAGGTCTAGGAAGCTGAGAATAAAAGTTTGTCTTTGGCTAGCTTTTCTTCTATGAGCTTTCTCAGGAATGAAAGTTTGTTGTTTCATTTTCCCGCTGGAACACATAAAATAAAGTGCCAGTCCTGAAATCTCACTGGCAAAAAGGACTAGGACCTGGCCTCCATGGACCCTGACCTATTCCAAGATCCATGCCAGAACAAAAAACAAGGTGTTTCAGCAAAACCATTTATTGACCTGTTTGTATTTGGGGCATGATATAGTCCTGCGGCTGGAATAGGTATATTTTGCCGCAGAGCTCCTTTTGATATGGTTTTGATGGGTTGGTGGTTAGGTGAACTTGACTCTGCTGCTTGGCCTGGGGATGAACTGCATGAAAGATTTTACGTGTTGTCCTTAGTGGGAACTGCACTGCCTGTTATTTCATAAGCTTCTTGTGTGCCTGAGGCTAACTGGATTAGTGAAGGATTGCATGCATGCATGGTTTATGAAGCTTCTTTGATTACAAAGTCCAAAAATATATTACTTTTTATTATAAAAAGTTTTTCTTAATTTTTATTTAAAGAGAAGACAAAATTCCAGGCATTCTCTTGTTCTGCTGTCACACATACTTTCCAAAGAAGGGAAAGAAGGTGAGTTTCCTCTGCTTTTTCCATGATTAATTTTTTATCCTTTCATTTTCTTTCTAGTTTGTGCCCCACTTCCCTTGCTCACTAACTGCATGGGCCCACAAACAGCCCCTCACACACATGTAGGCCAGCTGGTGCTACCCTTTCTGCAAGATGAGTTCACAGCCTCGTGATCTCCTGGAGGTTTTGCTTTGCTGGTTTCCTGACTCCTTCTTTGCAAGAGGCTCTTTCAGTAGCACTGTTTACTTATCCAGACCAAGCACAACTTCATACTGATCATGCCAGTTAAAAACAACATGGGAGATGGCTGTCAAATACTTCCCATTTTATCTCCATTTATTTATACCACTTTAAAAAAAAAGGTTTTTAAATCATCTAGTTTTCCATATAGCTGGGCTATGCTAACACATGTGCTATTGCTGTTTCCCAGTGCTCAGCTAGGCATTTTAGCACGTGGGGTGAGCAAGCATATTTGCACCCCCTACGAGAGTGCACGGGACTATTTTTTTAGTCCCGCTCACGTCCCGCCCTGCAATACCCACTCCCACTCTAACCCGCTCCTCCATTGTTTGCTGAATTTTTATCCCACACCTGCTATTACGGCAGCAGGTCCTGCGGGACCTGTGGATCCCAGTCCCGCTACAGGACTCCTAGAAGCAGGGAAGTATTTGTACAGTGCACAGCACAAATCCCAACCTTATTGCTACAACAATATAAGTAATCAAACTCATCAAAGCTGTGAGACTAATGTAACCAGGCAGCTTTCTGATAAAGGGACAGAAAACCTGGGATAACCAAATATTTCTCTGACTCAGAATATAGTGGATCGCATCTGTGTGGGTATAGTGTCTGAACAGGAAAGGGTAAGTGCTCATCCATCTCAAGGGGTCTTGCAGTATTCCACTTGATCTCTGTCATTCAATGTATGTGTGAAGGCACTAGGGGAGCATGCAAGATGCATTGGTCTCCAGATTGTCAGCATACAGATGATATTCAGCTCCTTAGCTCTGATGAATCTCACCTAGATCCTCTAGAGTCTGATTTTTTTCAATATCTGGCCAAGACAAGATCCTTGATGAAAGCAAGCCTGCTTAATCTTATTCTGGACAAGTCACTTGATTCTGGTGGATAGGAAGAAGCATTTTGACAAACTGGCTGGGACTATGAATTCTTTAACTGAAGGAGTATTATGCCTGTTCTTTAGTTTTACTGATTCAGAATCCAGGCAAGTCATGCCTCACCAACCTGATTGCCTTCTGTGACGCGATCACTGGCTCTGTGGATGAGGGGAAAGTGGTGGATGTGATATATCTTGACTTTAGCAAAGCTTTTGACACGGTCTCCCACAGTATTCTTGCCAGCAAGTTAAAGAAGTATGGGCTGGATGAATGGACTATAAAGTGGATAGAAAGCGGGCTAGATTGTTGGGCTCAAGGGGTAGTGCGGGGCCCCTGTGCAGGGGAAGGGCAGGGTTGGGGGGGGCGCCGTGCGGGTCGGGGGCTGGGGGCTCTCTGCCCGGGGGAGGGGCGGGGGGCTCTGTGCGGGACAGGGGCTTTGGGGGTGGGGGGGCTCTGCCCGGGGGTGGAAGGGGTGGGGGCTGTGGGGGGGGCTCTGCCCGGGGGGGCTCTGTGAGGGTCGGGGGCTGTGGGGAGGGGGGGCTCTGCCCGGGGGGGAAGGGGTGGGGGCTGTGGGGGGGCTCTGTGAGGGTCGGGGGCTGTAGGGAAGGGGGGCTCTGCCCGGGAGGGGGAAGGGGCTGTGGGGGGTGCTCTGCCCGGGGGGGGGGAAAGGGCTGTGGGGGCGCGGGGGGCGCTCTGCCCGGGGGGGGGAAGGGGCCGTGGGGGCGCGGGGGGCGCTCTGCCCGGGGGGGGGAAGGGGCCGCGGGGGGCGCGGGGGGGCGCTCTGCCCGGGGGGGGGGGGAAGGGGCCACGGGGGGCGCTCTGCCCGGGGGGGGAAGGGGCCACGGGGGGCGCTCTGCCCGGGGGGGGGGGAAGGGGCCGCGGGGGCGGGGGAAGGGGCCGCGGGGGGCACTCTGCCCGGGGGGGAAAGGGGCTGTGGGGAAGGGGGGCTCTGCCCGGGGGGGGGAAGGGGCCGTGGGGGGCACTCTGCCCGGGGGGTGGTGGGAAGGGGCCGTGGGGGCGCAGGGGGCGCTCTGCCCGGGGGGTGGTGGGAAGGGGCCGTGGGGGCGCAGGGGGCGCTCTGCCCGGGGGGGGAAGGGGCCGTGGGGGCGCGGAGGGCGCTCTGCCCGGGGGGGGGAAGGGGCCGTGGGGGGGCGCTCTGCCCGGGGGGGGGGAAGGGGCCGTGGGGGCGCGGGGGGCGCTCTGCCCGGGGGGGGGAAGGGGCCGTGAGGGTGCGGGGGGCGCTCTGCCCGGGAGGGGAAGGGGCCGTGGGGGGCGCTCTGCCCGGGGGGGGAAGGGGCCGTGGGGGCGCGGGGGGCGCTCTGCCCGGGGGGGGGGAAGGGGCCGTGGGGGGCGCTCTGCCCGGGGGGGGAAGGGGCCGTGGGGCCGTGGGGGGCGCTCTGCCCGTGGGGGGGAAGGGGCCGTGGGGGCGCGGGGGTCGCTCTGCCCGTGGGGGGGAAGGGGCCGTGGGGGCCCGTGGGGGGAAGGGGCCGTGGGGGCGCGGGGGGGCGCTCTGCCCGGGGGGGGGAAGGGGCCGTGGGGGCGCGGGGGGCGCTCTGCCCGGGGGGGGGGAAGGGGCTGTGGGGGGCGCTCTGCCCGGGGGGGGAAGGGGCCGTGGGGCCGTGGGGGTCGCTCTGCCCGGGGGGGGAAGGGGCCGTGGGGGCCCGTGGGGGGAAGGGGCCGTGGGGGGCGCGGGGGGCGCTCTGCCCGGGGGGGGGAAGGGGCCGTGGGGGCGCGGGGGGCGCTCTGCCCGGGGGGGGGAAGGGGCCGTGGGGGCGCGGGGGGGCGCTCTGCCCGGGGGGGGGAAGGGGCCGTGGGGGGCGCTCTGCCCGGGGGGGGGAAGGGGCCGTGGGGGGCGCGGGGGGCGCTCTGCCCGGGGGGGGAAGGGGCCGTGGGGGCGCGGGGGGCGCTCTGCCCGGGGGGGGGGGGAAGGGGCCGTGGGGGGCGCTCTGCCCGGGGGGGGAAGGGGCCGTGGGGGCGCGGGGGGCGCTCTGCCCGGGGGGGGGAAGGGGCTGTGGGGGGCGCTCTGCCCGGGGGGGGAAGGGGCCGTGGGGCCGTGGGGGTCGCTCTGCCCGGGGGGGGAAGGGGCCGTGGGGGGCCCGTGGGGGGAAGGGGCCGTGGGGGCGCGGGGGGCGCTCTGCCCGGGGGGGGAAGGGGCCGTGGGGGCGCGGGGGGCGCTCTGCCCGGGGGGGGGAAGGGGCCGTGGGGGCGCGGGGGGCGCTCTGCCCGGGGGGGGGAAGGGGCTGTGGGGGGCGCTCTGCCCGGGGGGGGAAGGGGCCGTGGGGGCGCGGGGGGCGCTCTGTCCCGGGGGGGGAAGGGGCCGTGGGGGCGCGGGGGGGCGCTCTGCCCGGGGGGGGGGAAGGGGCCGTGGGGGCGCGGGGGGCGCTCTGCCCGGGGGGGGGGGGAAGGGGCCGTGGGGGGCGCTCTGCCCGGGGGGGGGAAGGGGCCGTGGGGGGCGCTCTGCCCGTGGGGGGGAAGGGGCCGTGGGGGCGCGGGGGGCGCTCTGCCCGGGGGGGGAAGGGGCCGTGGGGGCGCGGGGGGCGCTCTGCCCGGTGGGGGGAAGGGGCTGTGGGGGGCGCTCTGCCCGGGGGGGGGAAGGGGCCGTGGGGGCGCGGGGGGCGCTCTGCCCGGGAGGGGAAGGGGCCGTGGGGGGCGCTCTGCCCGGGGGGGGAAGGGGCCGTGGGGGCGCGGGGGGCGCTCTGCCCGGGGGGGGGGGAAGGGGCCGTGGGGGGCGCTCTGCCCGGGGGGGGGGGAAGGGGCCGTGGGGGGCGCTCTGCCCGGGGGGGGGGAAGGGGCCGCGGGGGGCGCTCTGCCCGGGGGGGGGAAGGGGCCGTGGGGGTCGCTCTGCCCGTGGGGGGAAGGGGCCGTGGGGGCGCGGGGGGCGCTCTGCCCGGGGGGGGGGGGGAAGGGGCCGTGGGGGCGCGGGGGGCGCTCTGCCCGGGGGGGGGGGGGAAGGGGCCGTGGGGGCGCGGGGGGCGCTCTGCCCGGGGGGGGGGAAGGGGCCGTGGGGGCGCGGGGGGCGCTCTGCCCGGGGGGGGGGGGAAGGGGCCGTGGGGGCGCGGGGGGCGCTCTGCCCGGGGGGGGGGGGGAAGGGGCCGTGGGGGCCGTGGGGGGAAGGGGCCGTGGGGGCGCGGGGGGCGCTCTGCCCGGGGGGGGGAAGGGGCCGTGGGGGTCGCTCTGCCCGGGGGGGGAAGGGGCCGTGGGGGCCCGTGGGGGGAAGGGGCCGTGGGGGCGCGGGGGGCGCTCTGCCCGGGGGGGGGAAGGGGCCGTGGGGGCGCGGGGGGGCGCTCTGCCCGGGGGGGGGGAAGGGGCCGTGGGGGCGCGGGGGGCGCTCTGCCCGGGGGGGGGAAGGGGCCGTGGGGGCGCGGGGGTCGCTCTGCCCGGGGGGGGGAAGGGGCCGTGGGGGCGCGGGGGGCGCTCTGCCCGGGGGGGGGAAGGGGCCGTGGGGGGCGCTCTGCCCGGGGGGGGAAGGGGCCGTGGGGCCGTGGGGGTCGCTGTGCCCGGGGGGGGAAGGGGCCGTGGGGGCCCGTGGGGGGAAGGGGCCGTGGGGGCGCGGGGGGCGCTCTGCCCGGGGGGGGGGGAAGGGGCCGTGGGGGCGCGGGGGGCGCTCTGCCCGGGGGGGGGGGAAGGGGCCGTGGGGGCGCGGGGGGCGCTCTGCCCGGGGGGGGGGGAAGGGGCCGTGGGGCCGCGGGGGGCGCTCTGCCCGGGGGGGGAAGGGGCCGTGGGGCCGCGGGGGGCGCTCTGCCCGGGGGGGGGAAGGGGCCGTGGGGGCGCGGGGGGCGCTCTGCCCGGGGGGGGGGAAGGGGCCGTGGGGGCGCGGGGGGCGCTCTGCCCGGGGGGGGGAAGGGGCCGTGGGGGGCGCTCTGCCCGGGGGGGGAAGGGGCCGTGGGGCCGTGGGGGTCGCTCTGCCCGGGGGGGGAAGGGGCCGTGGGGGCCCGTGGGGGGAAGGGGCCGTGGGGGCGCGGGGGGCGCTCTGCCCGGGGGGGGGAAGGGGCCGTGGGGGGCGCTCTGCCCGGGGGGGGAAGGGGCCGTGGGGGCCCGTGGGGGGAAGGGGCCGTGGGGGCGCGGGGGGCGCTCTGCCCGGGGGGGGGGAAGGGGCCGTGGGGGGCGCTCTGCCCGGGGGGGGAAGGGGCCGTGGGGCCGTGGGGGGTCGCTCTGCCCGGGGGGGGAAGGGGCCGTGGGGGCCGTGGGGGGAAGGGGCCGTGGGGGCGCGGGGGGCGCTCTGCCCGGGGGGGGGAAGGGGCCGTGGGGGTCGCTCTGCCCGGGGGGGGAAGGGGCCGTGGGGGCCCGTGGGGGGAAGGGGCCGTGGGGGCGCGGGGGGCGCTCTGCCCGGGGGGGGGAAGGGGCCGTGGGGGCGCGGGGGGCGCTCTGCCCGGGGGGGGGAAGGGGCCGTGGGGGCGCGGGGGGCGCTCTGCCCGGGGGGGGGAAGGGGCCGTGGGGGCGCGGGGGGCGCTCTGCCCGGGGGGGGGTGTTGTTCCGGAAGCCGGACTGTTCCCCCTCCCCGCAGCCGCCGAAGACGGACGAACCCAAGAACTTGACCCCCCCCGTCCCCGTCCCCGTCCCCGTCCCCGTCCCCGTCGCGACCGCGGCTGGCCGCTCCCCTGCGCTCCGGGAGCTGCCCCCACCCGTCCCCATGGCAACCGCGCGCTGGGCGTTCTCGCCGCTCAGCTTCCTCCAGTTCTCCGAAGAGTCCCGCCTCCCGCTCCTCCGCCCAATGGCGCTCGCCCGTGGCAAGAGGCTGCACTTCTATTGGGGGACCAATCTGTCCTTCCACGCTCCGCGCCGCCCCGGGGCCGGGCCGGCCGGACTCCGCGCCCCGCCCCCTGGACCGTTGATTGGACAGGAGTCGCGGGGAGGGCGGGACGCGGTCAGGACGCATTGCGAATGGCAGAGCGCCTTGTCGGTCAAGGGCTGGGCGGGACGCGGGTCTGGCGGCCTCGTTCGAACCGCAGAGCCGGGGCCGGCGGCCAGCACGGCGCGGCTGCGTCGGCGCGCGGGGCTCGCCGCAGGTGAGGGGCCCGTGAGAGACGGGGGGGGGTCGGGGCCGGGCCCTGGGGGTCGGGGCCGGGGGGGCCCGTGAGACACGGGGGGTCCCTGGGGGTCGGGGCGTCCCTGGGGGTCGGGGCCCGTGAGACACGGGGGGGGGCCCTGGGGGTCGGGGCCCGTGAGACACGGGGGGGGGCCCTGGGGGTCGGGGCCCGTGAGACACGGGGGGGGGCCCTGGGGGTCGGGGCCCGTGAGACACGGGGGCGGGCCCTGGGGGTCGGGGCCCGTGAGACATGGGGGGGGTCGGGGTAGGGCCCTGGGGGTCGGGACTCTTAATGGTGTGTGGGTATCACTCTGTGGAGGGGCCTGTGACACCGGGGGGGGTAGCCCGTGAGAGACGGGAGGGGGGGTAGCAGGGTAAGGTCCGGGGGGGGCCGTGAGAGACGGGAGGGGAGGTAGCAGGGTAAGGCCCGGGGGGGGGTTGGGGCCCGTGAGACACGGGGGGGGGTCGGGGTAGGGCCCTGGGGGGCCCGTGAGACACGGGGGGGGGTCGGGGTAGGGCCCTGGGGGGCCCGTGAGACATGGGGGGGGGTCGGGGCCCGTGAGACATGGGGGGGGGTCGGGGCCCGTGAGACATGGGGGGGGGTCGGGGTAGGGCCCTGGGGGTCGGGGCCCGTGAGACATGGGGGGGGGGGTCGGGGTAGGGCCCTGGGGGTCGGGACTTTTAATGGTGTGTGGGTATCACTCTGTGGAGGGGCCTGTGACACCAGGGAGGGGGCATTAGTGTAATGCCCTGGGTGGCTTTTCCACACTCTTAAGCAAAGTAGTGTAGACCAGGGCTAAGAGCCAGAACTACTTTAATGTGAATTTGCTACCTTTTAGTTCGTGGTATCAGGGCCTACCCAGGGCATTTACAGTGCAAAACGTTAGTGCAGTGATATTCAAACCTCAGTAGGGTTGCCAATTTTATATTTGCAGAAAACCAAACACCCCTGCCTTGCCCCTTCTCTGAGGCCACACCCCTGCTCACGCCATCCCCCCTCCCTCCGCCCTTGTTCACTTAGCTGCAGGGGTATGAGAGGGGGTGAGGGCTTTGGGGTGGGGCCAGAGATGAGAGGTTTGGGGTGCAGGAGGGGATTCCAGTTTGGGGCAGGTGGTTGGGGTGTGAGGGCTCTGGCTGGGGGTGTGGCTCTGGGCTGGGGCCAGGGATGAGAGGTTTGGGGTGTAGGAGGGGACTCTGGGCTGGGGCAAGGGGTTGGGGTGTGGGAGGGGGTACAAACTCTGGGCTGGGGGGGCAGAAACGAGGGGTTCAGGGTGCAGGAGGGGGATCCAGGCTGGGGCAGGAGGTTGGGGTGCAGGAGGGTACGGGCTGTGCCTGGGGTGTTGGCTCTGGGGTGTGGCTGGAGGTGAGGTTTTTGGGGTGTAGGAGAGGGCTCCGGTCTGGGGCGGGGGGTTAGGGTGTGGTAGGAGGTGAGTGCTCCGGCTGGGGGTGCAGGCTGTGGGGTGGGGCCAGGGGTGCAGGAGGGGACTCTGGGCTGAGGTAGGTGGTTAGGGTGTGAACTCTGGTTGGGGGTACGGGTTCTGGGGTGGGGCTGGAGATGAGGGGTTTGGGGTGCAGGAGAGGGCTCCGGGCTGGGACAGGGAGTTGGAGTGCAGGTGGGTGTGAGGGCTCCAGCTGCGGGTGTGGGCTCTGGGGTGGGCCCACGGTTTGGGGTGCAGGAGGGGGCTCAGGGTTGGGGCAGGAGGTTGGGATGTGGGTGGGGTGCAGTCTCCAGGCAGCGCTTACCTCAGGCACCTCCCAGGAAGTAGTGACATCTCTCTCCGCCTCCCAGGTGGAGGTGTGACCACCGGGCTCTGCATGCTGCTCGAGCCTGCAGGCCAGGAACCATGGCCAATGGGAGCTGCTGAGTTGGTGCTGGGGGCTGCGGCAGCACCGTGCAGAGTCCTTGTGTTCTTCCCTCCATCTAGGAGCTAGAGGGAGATGCCAGCAGCTTCCCAGGAGTCTAGTGGGGCCAGGTAGGGAGCCTGGCTGTGCTGCCAATCAGACTTTCAATGGCTCAGTCAGTGGTGCTGACCAGCGCCCCCAGGGTCCCTTTTCGACCAGGTGTTCTGGTTGAAAACCAGACACCTGGCAATCCTAGACCTCAGTAATTCAGGAGCCAAATTAGGGATCAGCATTACCCAAAAGAGCCATGGTGGTGTGAATTAATTGGTTCATTTTATTTATATATATATAATATATGAAATTCTCACAGCAAAAATGGCTGACGAGGTATTCTACAATTGGTTAATAACATAGCAACAGCATCCTGATTGGTTAACAATTAAATCACACAGTGTTTAAATATCAGGTACTGCAAAGAGCTACAGGAGACACATTAAAGAGCCACTTGCGGCGCGTGAGCCTCAGTCTGAGCATCACTGCATTAGTGCATGCTGCTACTCACACCCCCAGAGTCCAAACCGTGAGGCTAGGCATACTAGCCACAAGTGATGTGGTGGATTCTGCATCACTTGTAGTATTTAATTGAGATATGCTGTAATGACCCAATCAAAAGCTATACAGGCTGTGGGATTAGATGATCACGTTGGTCCTTACTGACCTTAAATATATTAACCTAATCTTATAGCTATTTTACTTGCCCTTTCCTGCAGAAGTTGGTGATGAAAGGGAAGTAGATGGCCATGATCCCTGTTGCTCTTTTGAGATGAAGCAGCTCTTTGGAGAGTTCCATATGTTGTATCGGGAGCGCCTGCGCCAACTGGAAATCATGGATGATGCACAGGAGGAGGTTCTCAGAGTGAGTCTTTCCCAATGGAGCACCTGCTTGTCCTGTCGAGCAACCTTCAGGGCACATGGGGCTCATCCTAACTTTGTCTCTCCCAGTTATACAAGGAGATAAGCGAATTGAGGAATCGCTTTGTCATTTTTGGGGGGTGGGGAGGTGTAGAAGCACCAGATGCTTTGCTAGTGGAGCTCAGCAGCAAGACACCTTACTGCATTGGCTTGTGTCATGTGTTGCAATTGCCAGAGATTTGTAATGGGATGGGTATAAGAGAACAACAGTTCAAATTGTCATAATTTCTCTAGGACTTGAAACCAAATCCTAATGACTCTTGGATGTAAGCAGAGTACCTTAGTGTTGTCCTCTTGCAGCTACTTGCATTAATGTACTCCGCTTACAGGGAGAATGAGGAGTTGGGGTGAAAGATACAATAAGGTGATTCTTCTTCAGTCTGTTTTCTCCCCAACTACATCTCCTGTTGTTGTCACACTCTCTGCTAACCCCATACATTGTGCTGACACTCTGCCTTCTGCTGTCCTTTGTGGCTGGTGAAAATCAGTGGGGATGTACTGGGTCCATTGTTGATTGTGGTTTCCCTATTTGTGGGGATGAAGGAGTTGTGGTCCTTGTGTTTTTTTTAAGCTATTGTGAGGCCCATTCTCCAGAAAGCCAGATTGTCAATCTCAAGAGTTGGTTAACTCTCACGTGCTGTTCCATTTTACATTATTGGAGAAAATTGTGGGTGAGCACTTCTCACAATTTCTTGGTTCCTCAGGCTGCCTTGACCTTGGTCAATCTGGTTACAGAGATAGATATGGTTGTGTTATTGGCTGATCTCTTTCTACCAAGGAAGAAAATAAAGTGTCATTGTTCAAGGGATTTTCCTGACATATTTGTGGAGCTGCTCTTGAGTGACTCAAGCCTATCTTTCTGAGGGTATGTCTACACTACGGAATAAGGTCGAATTTATAGAAGTCATTTTTTTAGAAATCGGTTCTATATATTCGAGTGTGTGTGTCCTCACAGAAAATGCTCTAAGTGCATTAACTCGGCGGAGGGCTTCCACAGTACCGAGGCTAGAGTCGACTTCCGGAGCGTTGCACTGTGGGTAGCTATCCCACAGTTCCCGCAGTCTCCGCTGCCCATTGGAATTCTGGGTTGAGATCCCAATGCCTGATGGGGCTAAAACATTGTCGCGGGTGGTTCTGGGTACATATCGTCAGGCCCCCGTTCCCTCCCTCCCTCCCTCCGTGAAAGCAAGGGCAGACAATCGTTTCGCGCCTTTTTTCCCGAGTTACCTGTGCAGACGCCATACCACGGCAAGCATGGAGCCCGCTCAGGTAACCGTCACCCTATGACTCCTGGGTGCTGGCAGACGCGGTACGGCATTGCTACACAGTAGCAGCAACCCCTTGCCTTGTGGCAGCAGACGGTACAGTACAACTGGCAGCCGTCATCGTCATGTCCGAGGTGCTCCTGGCCACGTCAGCTGGGAGTGCCTGGACAGACATGGGCGCAGGGACTAAATTTGGAGTGACTTGACCAGGTCATTCTCTTTAGTCCTGCAGTCAGTCCTATTGAACCGTCTTATGGTGAGCAGGCAGGCGATACGGATTGCTAGCAGTCGTATTGTACCATCTTCTGCCGAGCAGCCATGAGATGTGGATGGCATGCAGTCCTTCTGCACCGTCTGCTGCCAGCCAAAGATGTAAAAGATAGATGGAGTGGATCAAAACAAGAAATAGACCAGATTTGTTCTGTATTCATTTGCTTCTCCCCCTCCCCCGTCTAGGGGACTCATTCTTCTAGGTCACACTGCAGTCACTCACAGAGAAGGTGCAGTGAGGTAAATCTAGCCATGTATCAATCAGAGGCCAGGCTAACCTTCTTGTTCCAATAAGAACGATAACTTAGGTGCACCATTTCCTATTGGAACCCTCCATGAAGTCCTGCCTGAAATACTCCTTGATGTAAAGACACCCCCTTTGTTGATTTTAGTTCCCTGAAGCCAACCCTGTAAGCCGTGTCGTCAGTCGCCCCTCCCTCTGTCAGAGCAACGGCAGACAACCGTTCCGTGCCTTTTTTCCGTGTGGATGCCATACCAAGGCAAGCTTGGAGGCTGCTCAGCTCACTTGTGCAATTAGGAGCACATTAAACACCACACGCATTATCCAGCAGCATATGCAGCACCAGAACCTGGCAAAGCGATACCGGGCGAGGAGGCGACGTCAGCGCGGTCCCGTGAGTGATCAGGACATGGACACAGATTTCTCTGAAAGCATGGGCCCTGACAATGCATGCATCATGGTGCTAATGGGGCAGGTTCATGCTGTGGAACGCCGATTCTGGGCTCGGGAAACAAGCACAGACTGGTGGGACCGCATAGTGTTGCAGGTCTGGGACGATTCCCAGTGGCTGTGAAACTTCCGCATGCGTAAAGGCACTTTCATGGAACTTTGTGACTTGCTTTCCCCTGCCCTGAAGCGCATGAATACCAAGATGAGAGCAGCCCTCACAGTTGAGAAGCGAGTGGCGATAGCCCTGTGGAAGCTTGCAACGCCAGACAGCTACCGGTCAGTTGGGAATCAATTTGGAGTGGGCAAATCTACTGTGGGGGCTGCTGTGATGCAAGTAGCCCATGCAATCAAAGATCTGGTGACATCAAGGGTAGTGACCCTGGGAAATGTGCAGGTCATAGTGGATGGCTTTGCTGTAATGGGATTCCTTAACTGTGGTGGGGCCATAGACGGAACCCATATCCCTATCTTGGCACCGGAGCACCAAGCCACCGAGTACATAAACCGCAAGGGGTACTTTTCGATAGTGCTGCAAGCTCTGGTGGATCACCTGGGACGTTTCACCAACATCAACGTGGGATGGCTGGGAAAGGTACATGACGCTCGCATCTTCAGGAACTCTGGTCTGTTTCAAAAGCTGCAGGAAGGGACTTTATTCCCAGACCAGAAAATAACTGTTGGGGATGTTGAAATGCCTATATGTATCCTTGGGGACCCAGCCTACCCCTTAATGCCATGGCTCATGAAGCCATACACAGGCAGCCTGGACAGTAGTCAGGAGCTGTTCAACTACAGGCTGAGCAAGTGCAGAATGGTGGTAGAAAGTGCATTTGGACGTTTAGAGGCGCGCTGGCGCAGTTTACTGACTCGCTTAGACCTCAGCGAAACCAATATTCCCACTGTTATTACTGCTTGCTGTGTGCTCCAGAATATCTGTGAGAGTAAGGGGGAGACGTTTATGGTGGGGTGGGAGGTTGAGGCAAATAGCCTGGCTGCTGGTTATGCGCAGCCAGACACCAGGGCGGTTAGAAGAGCACAGGAGGGCGTGGTACGCATCAGAGAAGCTTTGAAAACCAGTTTCATGACTGGCCAGGCTACGGTGTGAAAGTTCTGTTTGTTTCTCCTTGATGAAACCACCCGCCCCTCCTCCCGTCAATCACCGCTTGCAGAGGCAATAAAGTCATTGTTTCTTCACATTCATGCATTCTTTATTCATTCATCACACAAATAGGGGGATGACTACCAAGGTAGCCCAGGAGGGGTGGTGGTGGAGGAGGGAAGGAAAATGCCACACAGCACTTTAAGCACAGCACTTTAAAAGTTTACAACTTTAAAATTTATTGAATGACAGCCTTCTTTTTTTTTGGGCAATCCTCTGTGGTGGGGTGGCTGGTTAGCCGGAGGCCCCCCCACCGCGTTCTTGGGCGTCTGGGTGTGGAGGCTATGGAACTTGGGGAGGAGGGCGGTTGGTTACTCAGGGGCTGCAGTGGCAGTCTGTGCTCCAGCTGCCTTTGCTGCAGCTCAACCATACACTGGAGCATACTGGTTTGGTCCGCCAGCAGCCTCAGCATTGAATCCTGTCTCCTCTCATCACGCTGCCGCCACATTTGAGCTTCAGCCCTCTCTTCAGCCCGCCACTTACTCTCTTCAGCCCGCCACCTCTCCTCCCGGTCATTTTGTGCTTTCCTGCACTCTGACATTATTTGCCTCCACGCATTCGTCTGTGCTCTGTCAGTGTGGGAGGACAGCATGAGCTCGGAGAATATTACATCGCGAGTGCGTTTTTTTTTCTTTCTAAGCTTCACTAGCCTCTGGGAAGGAGAAGATCCTGTGATCATTGAAACACATGCAGCTGGTGGAGGAAAAAAAAGGGACAGCGGTATTTGAAAAGACACATTTTATAAAACAGTGGCTACACTCTTTCAGGGTAATCCTTGCTGTTAACATTACATACATAGCACATGTGCTTTCGTTACAAGGTTGCATTTTGCCTCCCCCCACTGCGTGGCTACCCCCTCAACCTTCCCCCCTCCCTGTGGCTAACAGCGGGGAACATTTCTGTTTAGCCACAAGCAAACAGCCCAGCAGGAATGGGCTCCTCTGAGTGTCCCCTGAAGAAAAGCACTCTATTTCAACCAGGTGACCATGAATTATATCTCACTCTCCTGAGGATAACACAGAGATAAAGAACGGATGTTGTTCGAATGCCAGCAAACATACACTGCAATGCTTTGTTCTACAATGATTCCCGAGTACGTGTTACTGGCCTGGAGTGGTAAAGTGTCCTACCATTAAGGACACAATAAGGCTGCCCTCCCCAGAAACCTTTTGCAAAGGCTTTAGGAGTACATCTAGGAGAACCGTGAATGCCAGGGCAAAGTAATCCTTTCACATGCTTGCTTTTAAACCATGTATAGTATTTTAAAAGGTACACTCACCAGAGGTCCCTTCTCCGCCTACTGGTCCAGGAGGCAGCCTTGGGTGGGTTCGGGGGGTACTGGCTCCAGGTCCAGGGTGAGAAACAGTTCCTGGCTGTCGGGAAAACCGGTTTCTCCGCTTGCTTGCTGTGAGCTATCTACAACCTCCTCCTCCTCATCATCTTCTTTGTCCCCAAAACCTGCTTCCGTGTTGCCTCCATCTCCATTGAAGGAGTCAAACAACACGGCTGGGGTAGTGGTGGCTGAACCTCCTAAAATGGCATGCAGCTCATCCTAGAAGCGGCATGTTTGGGGCTCTGACCCGGAGCGGCCGTTCGCCTCTCTGGTTTTCTGGTAGGCTTGCCTCAGCTCCTTCAGTTTCACGCGGCACTGCTTCGGGTCCCTGTTATGGCCTCTGTCCTTCATGCCCTGGGAGATTTTGACACAGGTTTTGGCATTTCGAAAACTGGAACGGAGTTCTGATAGCACGGATTCCTCTCCCCAAACAGCGATCAGATCCCGTACCTCCCGTTCGGTCCATGCTGGAGCTCTTTTGCGATTCTGGGACTCCATCATGGTCACCTGTGCTGATGAGCTCTGCATGGTCACCTGCAGCTTGCCACGCTGGCCAAACAGGAAATGAGATTCAAAAGTTCGTAGTTCTTTTCCTGTCTACCTGGCCAGTGCATCTGAGTTGAGAGTGCTGTCCAGAGCGGTCACAATGGAGCACTCTGGGATAGCTCCCGGAGGCCAATACCATCGAATTGTGTCCACAGTACCCGAAATTCGAGCCGGCAACGTCGATTTAAGCGCTAATCCACTTGTCAGGGGTGGAGTAAGGAAATCGATTTTAAGAGCCCTTTAAGTCGAAATAAAGGGCTTCATTGTGTGGACGGGTGCAGGTTTACATCGATTTAACGCTGCTAAATTCGACCTAAAGTCCTAGTGTAGACCAGGGCTGAGAGAATCCAAATGGCAGTTGTAGCAATTGTTGCTCTGCTTCAGGATCCCTTTCCTATACGCTAGGGATTGAACTTGGATCCTAGTCCAAAACTCCTTTTATTTTAAAAAGGGATATTAGCAGTTGCCATTTATTTTATGCAATAATTAAATGGGATAACCGCTAATCAAGCAAGGCCAGGCTGATCCCTTACAGAGGCATATTTGACAGTTACCATTTATTCTGTGCAATAGTTCAATGGGGTAACTGCCAGTGTACTTCTAAAATAATAGATTGAGTTTTACCATAACCTGATCCTGCAAACCTTTCTCTACACATGGTGCTTGCTGGTGGGCATAGTCCTACTGAAGTGGTTGGGACTGCACTCAGTAAGTACTCTGCAGAGTAGAGCGTTTGCATGATTTTATGCAAAGTGAATAAACACCAGTGTACTTTGTTAATTTATTTTGTTGGTTGTAGCTGAGATTTATAACACTGTGTAGTGTGCTTACAAATGTTCTATAGTTCAGTTTGTAAAAGTAATGAATTCTCAGTAATACAAGACTTCTTTGGAGTGCTCTGCTATTAAATCTTTACTGAGATGTAGAAAGCCTTTGCCAGTTCTTGTATAGATTAGCAGGGTTATTTTGTTCTAATTCTAAAGGGCAGCAATATAAGGAAAAAGACAAGCTACTGAACTTTAGTATTAAAGTTTATTCTTTACTTGAACTGCTTTATTTTGCAAAAACTTAAGATTCTTAGACATAACAAAATCCAGTACAATAAGCTCCATTACAGAATGTTAAGGCTTTATGGTTAAGTGCTCCAAAATCAGAAAAGCCAAAATTAAGTTTTCATATTTGCTCTTAAGTCTGCTTGCTGGTACATAAGAATAGTTACAATGCAATTGTATATTTAAAAATTGTATAATATTTCTAGAAATATTTTTAAAGGCTACAAATTAGCTAGAATTTCCAATTCTAGATAATGGATGCTCAATTATGCCCCCAGCCTCTGTTCTCCATCCCATATGGGGATCTCTCTCACAAGAAAGTGCTGAGAAACAAGGTGGTTTTTCTCTCTCAGCTGGGAACAACTGAGATGGTTTCTCACTGGCACAGAGGAGGGTTTCTGTTTCTGTTAATTCCTTATTCCCATATTGAATCTTCCAAAGGATATTCAAATTCTGTGAGTGAATTTTGTCCATGTAGTCATATAGATGGGTTGTGTGTACCAGCACTGTTGAACTTCAAGAAACTTCTAGAAAGCACTGCCTCTTGTGGCCACATGAGCATCCTCTCATGGCACTAATTGTGTGTAGCTGAGGCCATGAAAGGGCCATGAAGTCCCAAATATCTCAGTTCATTGCTTTCTGTCACTAGCTGTATGTATGAGGACATTCTCTCACTGCTTTGAGAATTTATTTGGGGATTTTTACCCAAATTTTCTAAATTAGTTTGTTAGAAACTAAACTTCCCACATGTTTGGAAAGCACCTTGAATATAGCGAGTGTCACAGTTCTAGTCAGGTGCCCCCTTCCAGCCGTCCCACTCAATTGCTGTGTGGGGAATCCAAGTCTCTGGGTCCCTGGATCTCTGGGTGTGTTAAGTGTCTGCAGCCTGAATGGAGCCCAGCCCCTGGCCCAATCTTGGGGCCCTACTCCCTATGTGCACTTTCTAGGTGCAGCTCTGAAGTCTAATGCTCACTTCTGAGAGCTGGAATGCACTGTCCAGCCTCTCTGGGTGCAGTGCTAACCCTTCAGATTCCCCCATACTCAAACATATTGTTTCCTAGATTTCCACCCCAATGGTGTGACGCCTCTGGTTTCAGTATACTTCTCTCTGGAGGCACACAGTAGTTGTAAAGCAGTTTACACAGTTTACTCAAACACTTTGCCCAGAGTCTAACCTTGCTCTTTTACTTAAGCATGAACGAGTACAGATCATATACAACAATAAGCCTTGCATGCATTTCCCTGCCTCAGTTTCCTTGCCTCTCCTGGGCATTATATGGGCTGGGTCAGAGTCCTTTGGGTTGTCCAAAGTGCTTCTGCTTCAGTGCATTGTTTGTAGGCTGGAACATGGAGCCTTCGTCCCCCTAGATCAGCTTACTTGCTTTGCACTTGACCAGTCTCTCCCCTTCCTTCTTCCTTGCCCCCCTCTGGTCCTGTGGTGCCTAGCTATTTAACCCACTCTGGATTTCCTTTGTTTTGTCTTTTGGGTGATTTTTCCACTGCTCTCCTCCCCTAGTGTGGTGAAATAGCTGAAATTTAAGAGGGAGAACAGGTGTCTTTCAGTAGAAATTGCTTTTGATTTGGCCTAGTTATGAGCATGTGAAAGTTGTATTCATGTATATACAATAGTCTTGTTTGTTTAATGATAGTGTTTTTGTATTCATGTGTGTACAATAGTCTTAGTTGTTTAAAAGTATATCATTAAACAAACATCTCCCAAAAGGAAATTAAGCTGTGTATGCATCTGAAGCTAAATTAGTGACATGGAGAAAAAAATAGTGAAACTGCATGTAGAGCCTTGCTTCCTTCATTGTTGGATTGTAGGAATAGTAACTCAGAAGATAGTAAGCAGTAAGGTGCTCAGAGAAGAGCATGTTGAGGACTCTTAATTAAGACATTTTAATTTAAACAAAGACAAACCATTTTTTTCTGAGATCATTCAGTGTTCATTTTCACTAATGTGTTCATGTAAGACTTGCGGATCAAAATTACTGTCCATTTTTACCTCACATTTTATCTTAATCTAAAATTTAAGTTATTAGAGTTCAACATTACAATCTAAGACTGAATACTGCCATTCCTGCACCTGAAGCTAGGTGGATTCAACAACACATTTCAGGAAACAGCACTGCAAACAACCTATTTCAGGAAAACACTTATTTTTGTGAGTGATTTAAATAGGGGTGTTGTCTGAAGTCACTCCTGAGTTTGGGATGTTCTAATAAGTCTCAGAGGAAGGGACAGAATTCGTGTCCTGCACAGATTTCTTTGCTTCTCTGCAGAAAAATGACTTTCTGCCAGGGAAGCAAAGGGAAGCCACAAGCGTGGTCACATGCCCCTCCCTAGCAGCGTGAGTATGTTGTTTCAGGCGCCCGGAGCACCTGGCGGAGAAGTAAATCACTGGAGAAGGCAGGACTGGGGATGCCCGGGGCACCCCCCAGAAAGTCCCTGGCTCTGCATCCCTCCCCCACTTCCTGCCACCGTTGCGCCTCAGCTGCGGGGCAAGGGATCACTGTACGGGGAGCTGCTCTGCCCAACCCCTGTGTATCTGGACCCCCGCTGAACCCCTGCATCCAGATCCCCACCCCTGTACCCAGACCACCCCCCGCTAACCCCCCTGCACTCGAACCCCCACCCTGATGAGCCCCACCTTTATGCACCTGGGCCACCCCACTGAGCCCCAATCAGATGCACATGGACTCCCTGCTGAGTCACCCCGACCCCCCTTGGCTAAGTCCCATCCTGTCACACCCAGACCACCCCCTGCTGAGCCACAACCACCTTCACCTGGATCCCCCTGAAGAGTCCCATTGCCCCTGCACCAGGAACCCCCCAACAAGCCCCTGTGCATCTGGATCCCCCCACTGAACTACCCGTACCCAGAACCCTCTAAACCCACACCTGCCTCCCCCCACTCTAAGCCCCTCCATACTTGGATCCTGCTGGGCTGAGCCTGCCTGCCTACACTTGATGTGCCTGGCATGGGACTGCTAACCCTGGTGAGTTGCTTCCCGCTACTCCTGAGAGAATTCTGCACCAAAAAATTAAAAATTCTGTGCCAAAGAAATAAAAATTCTGTGCACAATATTTTAACATCTGCAGAATTTTGCAGAATTTTATTTGTCAATAAATAAATGTGGAGGCTCCAGCAGCGCAGTGGGGATCACAGGTGACTGGCTGCATGGAGGTGGGAGATCCATCCTGCAGCCCTCCCCCTGGGACGTGGACTTCTGGGGCAGGCTGGGCCCTTGTGCTGTGTCAGGGTTGGGTGCAGCCTCCCTGCTGAGTCCTTGTCTCGAGGTGGGGGGGGAGCCCTGCAGGGTGATCTTCCACCGCCATGCAGCCAGTCATTTGTGCTCCCCACTGCCATGCTGGAGCCTCCGCATTTATTTATTGACAAAATTTGCAGAATTTTATAATATTGTGCATAAAATTTTAATTTTTTTGACACAGAAATCCTTCAGGGGTAATAATAAAGGTACTGGTTGTGACCAGTGCAATCTGGGGTTTATTAAAAGCCTTATTTTGATCTCCCCACCTCCTCTAATTTTGTGGGTAATATTACTAGGCATGAGTTTGGGGTAGCCACATCTTTATTCCATATCACACTGACATTGTGTGTGTATGAGTTTATGTATACTGAAATTAAAATACATAACAAGGAATAGGTCTTCAGCACTGGAGTGGGTCACTGTGTAGTTATGCTGTTTATTCCTTGAGTTCAAAGCGGAGGCCATCATTCCATTACAAATCCTCATATGCAGGGGGTAAAAAGTTAGCTCCCGACTAAATCTTTGTCAGTTTTGAAGAGTCTCCAAGGCATTTAAATTTTTGAAGTTTGAGCACTCCAGCTTTGTGATTTGATACTTTCTACTTGGATAACTTGAACAGTAGTTATTACATTTTGCTGCATTGTTTACTGCACATGATATAGATCAGTTTTTAAAATGAGCTGCAATTTACTGCACAGCAGCTGGGTTGACACAAAAAGCTGTAATCTAGTAAATCATATGTTTCTGAAATTAGAACATGCATTTGAATATGTATTTATTCTTTTGACTGCAACAACTGTGACAGAGCAACTGTGAACTCTCTGGTAAATAATAACCAGAAAAACAATCCCTATTAAACAGGTAGTTCATATTGCTTACTTGAGAGAGGAGTTATTTTCACCTTACAGTACCTTCCGCAAAATATTTTTTCCTCATTTTACTGTTAGAAATAATCCTGCTTAAAAAATAACAGATGCACCAAACAGCAATTATATTGTTATGGACAGGATCAGCTACTTGAATATGTTTCTTAGCTATAGCTGGTTTAGGTCACTGCTCTTCTAATCTTGACTTGGTTTTGGTCTTCATTATTAGTTGACCTGGGCAGGTCATGCTATTTGGGGATGACTTCATAACTCTGTACTAACTTGCAGGATGGACCCTGCTACAGCCCCGTAAAAGTTCCAGAGTGCATTTGTATGTCAAAGTACGCTCTGGAACTTCTAGTGTGTGGCAGCAGGTTTCATGTGGTGAGTTAGTGCATGGCGTGCTTAGATTCACATTCTGGCTTTCACTGAACTAATTTGCTGTGTAAACAAGCCCATAGTCATGATTGAATGTGCTCTAGCTTATGATTTTATAACCTTTGATATCGCCCTTCTTTTTGTTTCTAGTCAATCTTATTTTACATTTGCATTTTGTTAGCTTTTCCTTCTTTAATATTATTACTTTTTAACAAGGAATTGTTTTTCTTCTTTGTTTTAATAACTCTGACTTAGGCATGGTCTAGCCAATTTGTCCACATAAGAAGTAGCTGAGGGGACGATCCAATATTATTTATGACTATTTCAGAGAAAGAAACGTGTAAAGTTCTTGTACTGCACTCATTCCTCAGCCATCATCTTTTACTAAACCCCATAAATAACCCACTACCTCACCATGAAATCTATCAAAGATGGGATGACAGAATCCTTTGCCTTTCCTATTGGTATTTTTAACTGAAGCAAGGATTTGAAGTGGTGCTGAACACTTTTCAGGAGTTGACGCTTGCCTTTCATTCAAGCAGAGTAAATGCAATCACCAATATTGCTTAGAATCTCTGAAGAGTTGGTGCACTTGAAGAGATTCACATTATCTGTAGAATGGTTGAGACTTGGGATAGAATCAGATTGTTAGAAAGTAGGAGGCAGGTGGTGGTGGTCGGGGACTCTCCCCTCAGGGGGACTGAGTTATCTATCTGCTGCCCCGACCGGGGAAACCTGGAAAGTCTGCTGCTTGCCAGAAGCTAGGATTCATGATGTGATGGAGAGACTGCCGAGACTCATCAAGCCCTTGGATCGCTACCCCTTCCTGCTTCTCCATGTGGGCACCAATGATACTGCCAAGAATGACCTTGAGCAGATCACTGCAGACTACGTGGCTCTGGGAAGAAGGATAAAGGAGTTTGAGGTTCAAATGGTGGTCTCGTCCATCCTCCCTGTGGAAGGAAAAGGCCTGGGTAGAGACCATTGAATCGTGGAAGTCAACGAATGGCTACACAAGTGGTGTCAGAGAAAAGGCTTTGGATTCTTTGACCATGGGATGGTGTTCCAAGAAGGAGGAGTGCTAGGCAGAGACGGGCTCCACCTAACTGAATAGAGGGAAGAGCATCTTCGCAAGCAGGCTGGCTAACCTAGTGAGGAGGGCTTTAAACTAGGTTCACCGGGGGAAGGAGAACAAAGCCCTGAGGGAAGTGGGATACCGGGAGGAAGCACAAGCAGGAGCATGCAAGGGGAGGGCTCCTGCCTCATACTGAGAAAGAGGGACGATCAGCGAGTTATCTCAAGTGCCTATACACAAATGCAAGAAGCCTGGGAAACAAGCAGGGAGAACTGGAAGTCCTGGCACAGTCAAGGAATTAGGATGTGATTGGAATAACAGACTTGGTGGATAACTCACATGACTGGAGTACTGTCATGGATGCATATAAACTGTTCAGGAAGGACAGGCAGGGCAGAAAAGTTGCACTGTATGTAAGGGAGCAGTACGACTGCTCAGAGCTCAAGTATGAAACTGCAGAAAAACCTGAGTGTCTCTGGATTAAGTTTAGAAGTGTGAGCAACAAGGGTGATGTCATGGTGGGAGTTTGCTATAGACCACCGGACCAGGGGGATGAGATGGACGAGGCTTTCTTCCGGCAACTCACGGAAGTTATTAGATCACAGGCCCTGGTTCTCATGGGAGACTTCAATCACCCTGATATCTGCTGGGAGAGCAATACAGCGGTGCACAGACAATCCAGGAAGTTTTTGGAAAGTGTAGGGGACAATTTCCTGGTGCAAGTGCTGGAGGAACCAACTAGGGGCAGAGCTCTTCTTGACCTGCTGCTCAGAAACTGGGAAGAATTAGTAGGGGAAGCAAAAGTGGATGGGAACCTGGGAGGCAGTGACCATGAGATGGTCGAGTTCAGGATCCTGACACAAGGAAGAAAGGAGAGCAGCAGAATACGGACCCTGGACTTCAGAAAAGCCGACTTTGACTCCCTCAGGGAACTGATGGGCAGGATCCCTGGGATAATAACGTGAGGGGGAAAGGAGTCCAGGAGACCTGGATGTATTTTAAAGAATCCTTATTGAGGTGACAGGGACAAACCATCCTGATGTGTAGAAAGAATAGTAAATATGGCAGGCGACCAGCTTGGCTTAACGGTGAAATCCTTGCTGATCTTAAATACAAAAAAGAAGCTTCCAAGAAGTGGAAGATTGGACAAATGACCAGGGAAGAGTATAAAAATATTGCTCGGGCATGCAGGAGTGAAATCAGGAAGGCCATATCACACCTGGAGTTTCAGCTAGCAAGAGATGTTAAGAGTAACAAGAAGGGTTTCTTCAGGTATGTTAGCAACAAGAAGAAAGTCAAGGAAAGTGTGGGCCCCTTACTAAATGAGGGAGGCAACCTAGTGACAGAGGATGTGGAAAAAGCTAATGTCCTCAATGCTTTTTTTGCCTCTGCCTTCACGAACAAGGTCAGCTCCCAGACTGCTGCGCTGGGCAGCACAGCATGGGGAGGAGGTGACCAGCCCTCTGTGGAGAAAGAAATGGTTCGGGACTATTTAGAAAAGCTGGACGAGCACAAGTCCATGGGGCTGGATGCGCTGCATCTGAGAGTGCTAAAGGAGTTGGCGGATGTGATTGCAGAGCCATTGGCCATTATCTTTGAAAACTCATGGCGATCGGGGGAGGTCCCGGATGACTGGAAAAAGGCTAATGTAGTGCCCATCTTTAAAAAAGGGAAGAGGGAGGATCCTGGGAACTACAGGCAAGTCATCCTCACCTCAGTCCCTGGAAAAATCATGGAGCAGGTCCTCAAGGAATCAATTCTGAAGCACTTAGAGGAGAGGAAAGTGATCAGGAACAGTCAGCAAGGATTCACCAAGGGCAAGTCATGCAATTAGATTAGTCAGGCCTTCTATGACGAGATAACTGACTCTGTGGATGAAGGGAAAGCAATAGACGTATTGTTCCTTGACTTTAGCAAAGTTTTTGAGACAGTCTCCGGCAGTATTCTTGCCACTAAGTTAATGAAATATGGGCTGGATGAATGGACTGTAAGGTGGATAGAAAGCTGACTAGATTGTCGGGTTCAGCGGGTAGTGATCAATGGCTCCACGTCTAGTTGGCAGCCGGTATCAAGTGGAGTGCCCCAAGGGTCAGTCCTGGGGCCAGTTTTGTTCAATATCTTCATAAATGATCTGGAGGATGGTGTGGATTGCACCCTCAGCAAGTTTGCAATTGACAGTAAACTGGGAGGAGAGGTAGATAGGCTGGAGGGGAGGGATAGGATAGAGAGGGCCCTAGACAAATTAGAGGATTGGGCCAAAAGAAATCTGATGAGGTTCAACAAGGACAAGTGCAGAGTCCTGCACTTAGGATGGAAGAATCCCATGCACAGCTACAGACTAGGGACCGAATGGCTAGGAAGCAGTTCTGCAGAAAAGGACCTAGGGGTTACAGTGGACGAGAAGCTGGATATGAGTCAACAGTGTGCCCTTGTTGCCAAGAAGGCCAATGGCATTTTGGGCTGTATAAGTAGGGGCATTGCCAGCAGATCGAGGGATGTGATCATTCCCCTCTATTCGACATTGGTGAGGCCTCATCTGGAGTACTGTGTCCAGTTTTGGGCCCCCCACTACAAGAAGGATGTGGAAAAATTGGAAAGAGTCCAGTGAAGGGCAACAAAAATGATTAGGGGACTGGAACACATGACTTATGAGGAGAGGCTGAGGGAACTGGGATTGTTTAGTCTGCGGAAGAGAAGAATGAGGGGGGATTTGATAGTTGCTTTCAACTACCTGAAAGGGGGTTCCAAAGAGGATGGCTCTAGACTGTTCTCAGTGGTAGCTGATGACAGAACAAGGAGTAATGGCCTCAAGTTGTAGTGGGGGTGGTTTAGGTTGGATATTAGGAAAAACTTTTTCACTAGGAGGTTGGTGAAACACTGGAATGCGTTACCTAGGGAGGTGGTGGAATCTCCTTCCTTAGAGGTTTTTAAGGTCAGGCTTGACAAAGCCCTGGCTGGGATGATTTAGTTGGGGATTGGCTCTGCTTTGAGCAGGGGGTTGGACTAGATGACCTCCTGAGGTCCCTTCCAACCCTGATATTCTATGATTCTGTGATTGCTGGAAACTAAAAATAGAGAACAAAACTGTACAATTCATCCAACTTCTATTCCTCAGCCAATGCTGATTAAGAGAGAAGTCTCTGATTATTTCTGGGGAAAGCAGAGCACAGGTGGTTACATCTTTGATGGCAGAGTCCCATTTGGAAAGCCAGAATATTTTACTGTATTTAGAAAGAAGCATTTCTTGAGAATATTGGGTTTAGGTGTGGGTCCCTGTGAAAATAATTGTGGCTTGTGAAATGATAAGAAGTTTGGTTTAATCCTTGGATAACTTCACTTGTGGGTTTTAGGATGAAATAGAGCTGGGGGGAAAAAAATAGAAAGAAAAACTGAACCTTATTAGAAGTACAACAGCTGGTGACTGTATCTTGGCCAGTGTTCCCTTTTTTCCAGTAAGCTGTCTAGAGGTGTATAACCCTAATGGCTTGTTGTATGCCATTAAAAGGTATTGTACACTCATAAAAGAATGACATTTTGATCAATGCTGTTAAAAGAATTAGTGTCTTGACACAGAAAAGCTTTGCTGCTGCAAGTTTAAAAATATGCCTTTAAAAGCTTTTTATTGAATACCTTTGCATCCTTCAGAAATGTGCCATTTTGGTGTGAGGTTGCTCTGAAGTATTCCATGTTGTAACTTAAATGAAAATCTCCTGTTTACCATCAGAAAGGAACCAGGCTAGGCATGTGTAGTTACTTAACTACCATCCAGGGGACTAAAGAAAAAACACCTTAAACTATTGTATGTGGTCTAAAAATAAGAACTTTTTGTTTTAAAGAATACAGAATCATTTGAAAGCCATTTGTTTTTTGTTTGGCATTGATTTTTCCAGCACTGAGTGCCCCTTTGTGCTTGGAAGTCATGGATTTTACATCTACAAGTGGGGTACAATGTCTCCAGTGTACTGGAGATTGGCCCACAGACGTGCTGTCCATACTCAGTGGAATTTGGTTGGGGGACTTTAGGTTGCTTCCTGTGCTGGTGAGTTTTTTTTTTTTTTTCCCTAATTGTATTTCCCTTTTGTATGATTTCAAGATCTTTTAACAAAGCACTGTTTACCCATGGTTGCTGAAATGGAGCTGAATATGGCTTGATTCTTGCCTACACCTACCGCTCAACTTGCAACTATTGTTGACAACAGTTGTCGGGGTGGTTCAGTTTTGTAATGTAGGTTAGGCCTGAGGAATCCCATAAACGGATTTGGCAATATTATTAATATAATGACCAGAGATGACACATTCTGAGGCCAGGTTGTTAAGCTGTGTTAACCTTACTGGTTTTAAGCAAATATGTTTCAGCACATTCACACTAGCATGCTGGTGTGGTTTAAGAATTCTTGTATTTTTGCTCCATGTCTACCATAGAGCTATTCTAAACTGTTTTTGGTTGTGTGGTCCTCCTGGTGTCTGTCCTACAGTTTTCAGCACAGCTCATAGAAGGAAGAAGAGATGGTCTTGTGGTTAAGACACTAGAGTGGGAATTAAGAGACCTGGGGTTTGATTCCTTAGCAGGGTCAAAGACTTTCTGTGTGACCTTGAGCATTTAATAATGTTTTTTAATCTTTCTCTGTGTCTCAGTTTCTCCCACTATAAAATGGGGAAAACAATACTGCCCTATGTCATGGGGCGTTGTGAAAATAAGTTCATAAACATGTTTGAAGTACTAGCCTTTGTGCAATGGGAAGCTTGCACAAAACAAGGGGAGAGTCTGGTCTTTAGTAAGCTTTTAGTTATTTTTTTCTGTACCTATAACATTCAGCCTCACTTAGTAGCAAATCTGCTCCTCTGCCTGCTCTTTTGTCTTCCTTCTCCATCCCTCATTCAGTTTCTCCCCTTCTTCCCTGTTTGTGTGTGCGCAAATGAGTGGTGTTGGGTCATGTCTGTGCCACAGCTTCTCCTCCATTGGCCCACTGTCTCCCCCCGTGGATAGGTGGAGTAGGTTGTATGGGTTTACGGGGTTTAGCTATCTGGACAAGCCTCAGTCGAGTCCTTACCCTTCTGGGGATAACCAAACCATGCAAGGGAGCAAATAAACAAAATAGCCTTCCAGGATTCCTTAGGCTCCTTAGTCCTTTATCCTCTGGTGGTACAGAGCATAGCTGTGCCAGCCTAGCTGCAACCAATGCCAGAAAAGAATCAATAGATGGGGTGGGCAAACTTTTTGGCCCGACGGCCACACAGTTGTTGCAAAACTATATGGAGGGCTGGGTAGGGAAGGCTGTGCCTCCCCAAACAGCCTGGCCCTCACCCCCTCCCACTTCCTGCCCCCCTCAGAACCCCCGAGCCATCCAACCCGCCCTGCTTCTTGTCCCCTAACTGCCCCCTCCTGGGACCCCTGGCCCCTAACCGCCCCCCCTGGGACCCTGCCCCCTATCCAACCCCCCCCTGCTCCCTGTACCCTGACTACCCTGACCCCTATCCACGCCCAGGCCCCCTGAGAGGCCCCCCCCAAATCCTTGTTTCCTGACAGGCCCCCCCAGGACCCCACCCCCTATCCAACCCCCCCTCCCTGTCTCTTGACCTTCCCCCCCCCACCCCCAGACCTCCGCCCCATCCAATTGCCCCTGTCTGCCCCCCTGGACCTCCTGCCCCTTTTCCAACCCCCCAAACCCTTACCAGGCCACTCAGAGTGGCAGGACAGGCTTATTGGAAAGCCTGGGAGGTGGGTGGGTGCAAGCCGCACGGCGGCGTAGCTGCAGGGGAGGGGGAACAGCGGGGGAGGGACCGGGGGCTAGCCTACCCCGCTGGGAGCTCAGGGGCCAGGCAGGATGGTCCTGTGGGCCATAGTTTGCCCGCCTCTGCAATAGATGGTGAACTGGACTTCATCCACTCTGCTCATTCTGTGTGTGCTTTTAAAATGAGATAAACTGACAAAAGCAATATTTCAGGAGTACAATTTGAAAGAAGAATGAATTAACTTGACAAAACTAAACCCAGACATGTTCAGGACACTGCTTTTTTCACAAAATCCCTACCATCCTAATGAAAGAAAATGAATCCTTGGGATACAGGCTAGGAAACATGGCAGACTAGTTAATAGCCTGCTGTGTGCAGCTAGTATGACTGTTAGTGCTGCTAAGAAGGTTCTATGGGGCAGGTTTCCCAAAGTGCTGGCTAAACAGGGTCTCTGTATTCTTTGGGCTACTGCTCCTCTTTATGCCCTCTTGGATCCATCAGTCTATTCTGGCCTTCTGTAGGCTCAGCAGTTCATCAACCCTGCTGACGCTGGGCCAGAGAAGTGGGTTTTTCTTCAAGTCTTGCTGGAAGTCGCAGCCTGGGCATTTAAGTAATTGCTGCAGGCCTCTCCACCACTCTGCACTAAACTGCCTCAGCCTCTTCCTTCTCTCATCCCTCCTCTAGGCCTCTCTATATCCTCTCTCTAGGCCCCTCTCAGGCCTCTTTCAGGCCCCACTCCACCAACCCTCCTCATGGTTTCCTGGCGTTCATAGATTAATTCATGGATTCATAGACCTGAGAAGGCCAGAAGGGACCATTGTGTCTAGACCATCTAGTCTAATCTCCTGTATAACACAGGCCATAGGACTTTCCTGAATTAATCCCTACTTCTAGTCCAATAGATGTCATTGAACTAGAGCAGTGTTTCTCAAAAACCTATCTGTGGACTAGCGCTGATCCCTGAGATTTCACTGACACAGTTTAGGAAGGCAGCAAGCCAGTCCCTGGTATCAAAAAGGTTGAGAAACCGTGAACTAGAGCACATCATTTAGAAACCTGTCCAATTTTAATTTTTTTGTTCATAGATTCTAAGGCCAGCAGGAGCCATTGTGATCATCTTTCTGACCTCCTGTATAACACAGGCCATGGAACTTCCCCAAAATAATTCCTACAGCAAATCTTTTAGAAAAACTTCCAGTCTTTATTTAAAATTTGTCAGTGATGGAGAATCCACCATGTCCCTTTGCAAATTATTCTAATAGTTAATTACTCTCACTGTTAACAATTTATACCTTATTTCCAGTCTGAATTTGTCTAGCTTCAACTTCAAGGCATTGGATCATGTTATATCTTTCTCTGCTAGATTGAAGAGACCGTTATTAAATATTTGTTCCCCATGTAGGTAATTATATACTGAAATCATGTCACTCCTTGACCTTCTCTTTGTTAAGTTAAATAGATTGAGCTTCTTGAATCCATCACTATAAGGCATGTTTTCTAATCTTTTAATTGTTTTTGTGGCTCTTCTCTGAACCCTCTCCAATTTATCAACCTTCTTCTTGAAGTGCGGACACCAGAACTGAACACAATATTTCAGTAGTGGTTGCACCAGTGCCAAATATGGAGGTAAAATAACCTCTCTACTCCTTCTCGAGATTCCTTTGTTTATGCATCCCAGGATTGCATTAGCTCTTTTGACCACGCATTACACTGGGAGCTAATGTTCAGCTGATTATCCACCATGACCCCCAAATATTTTTCAGAGTCACTGCTTCCCAGAGTAGATTCCCTCATTCTATAACTATAGCCGATATTGTTGCTAGATATATACATTTATAGTTAGCCATATTAAAGTGCATATTGTTTGCTTGTGTCCAGTTTACCAAATGATTCGGATGGCTCTGAATTCATGACCTGTCCCCTTTATTATTTACCAATCCCCCAATTTTTCTGTAATCTGCAAACTTTATCAGTAATGATTTTATGCTTTCTTCCAGCTCATTGATAAAGATGATAAATAATGTATGGCCAACAACCGATTCCTGCAGAACCCCAGTGGAAACACATCTGCTCGATGACCATTCTCCATTTACAGTTCTATTTTGACACCTATCAGCCAGTTTTTAACCCGTTTACCGAGTGTCATGTTAATTTCATATTCTAGTTTTTTTTAATCTAAATGTGTGGTACAATATACTTTGACTTAGTATCAACAATATTATCTTTATCAACCAAACTTGTCATCTCATTAAAAAGAAATCAAGTTGTTTGGCAGGTTCTGTCTTTTCCATAAACCCATATTGATTTGCATTAATTATATTACCCTCCTTTAGTTCTTTATTATTCAAGTCTCAGATTAGTTGCTCCATTATTTTGCCTGAGATTGATGTCAGTCTGACACACCTATAATTACCCAGATCATCCTGTTTACCCTTTTTATAAATTGGGATAAAATTAGCTTTCTTCCAGTCTTCTGGAACTTCCCCAGTTCTTGAAGTTATTGAAAATCAACATTAATGGTCCTCCAAGCTCCTCAGCCATCTCTATTAAAACTCTTGGAGGCAAGTTGTCTGGATCTACTGATTCAAAGTGTCTAACTTCAATACCTTTTGTTTAATGTCCTCCAGAGATACTAGTGATCACATACATCCAGTGATCACGTTAGCCCTTTTGGCCACAGTGTTGCACCCAGAGCTCATGTTCAGTTGATTATCCACCATAATCCCCTGAGAAGTCACTGCTTCACATGGTAGTCTCTCATCCTGTAAGTGTGACTTCCCTTCTTTGTTCTTAGATGTAGGCCCTTACACTTGGCAGTATTTAAAACACACATTGTTTGCTTGGGTCCAGTTTACCAATTGATCCAGATTACTCTGTGTTAGTGACTTATACTTGTTATTAACTACTCCCCTAATCTTCGTGTCATCTGTAAACTTTATGCATTATTTTGTGTATTTCTAGGTCATTCATAAAAAGTTAAATAGTATAAGGCCAAGAACCAATCCCTGTGGGACTCACTAGAAACAAACCCGCTCAAGGATTATTCCTCATTTACAGTTACATTTTGAGATGTCATTTAGTCCATTTTTAATCCACTTAATGTGTGCCATGTTGACTTTGTAGTATTCTAGTTTCTTAATCAAAGTGTCATGCAGTACCAAGTCAAATGTGTTAAAGAAATCTAAGTGTATTACTTCAGTACTATAAACGTTATCAGCCAAACTTGTAGTCTCATCAAATGATATGAAGTTAGTTTGACAGGTTCTGTTTTCCATAAATTCATGTATGATGGGATATGCAACCCTGCACCAGTAAGGAAGGGGTTAAGTAGCTGCTCTTGACCCGGGTAGCCCCACCCTGTCGACCTACAAATCATGCAGGGTTTGGAGGAGGAGCTCAAAAAGGAGAACAGGTCCATTCAGTAGCAGGGCAGACAGTGGAGGTAAACTGACCTACCCTCTGAGCTCCTGGGAAGGAGCAGTGCAGGAGGGAGCACGGCTGCCTGATGCCTTGCTATAGCCACTGTGCCAAACCCACAGAGAAGACACTTGTGACACTCAGAAGGTCTGAGACTATCTTCAATTTCAGTTATTTAATGTTTTACTATAACTGTTGGGGAAAGAGGGGACTGTAGGAAGTGATTCAGGGAGGCAACAGTATAGCACTCATGCGGTATGTCTACACTGCAATAAAAAAAACCATGGCACTGAGTCTCAGAGCCTGGGTCAATTGGTTCTAGCTCAAGCTGCAGGGCTAAAAATTGAAGTGTAGATGTTTGGGCTTCAGCTGGAGCCTGGGCTCTGACCAGGGTGGATTTGATTTAAATCGCTAGTCAGGAAGTCTCGATTTAATCATGGATTTCTACATAAAAGTGCATTCTTGTTGGTTATTATAACCTTAATACATATTCTTCACAACTCCGAGATAGATGTAGGTTTCATTTTTATGCAGTACACACTATACATTTTTAAGTGATTTATTTTGAAAA